>NC_073377.1:111784188-112451688 GCF_028641065.1 Leucoraja erinaceus
GAGGGTGGGGCAGTGGAAGGCCAATTGTGAAGTGGAGAGTAGCGGAGGGTGGATGAACAGAGAGCAGAGGTTGATGTGAGATGGAGGAGGTTTGGGAATGGAGGAAGAGGAAGGGTGAACGAGGTTAGGTGGAAAAGCAGAGGAAGTACAAAATGGATTGAGGGATGATGTTGAGGAAGAGGCTGCTGTGCAAAAAAGTGAGGCAGGAGTGACTGTGTTTTCGAGAGGATTTCTGGTTTCCTCCCTCTCAAAAACAAGTTGATAGCTGCTGTGAATTGTCTCTGCTCTTTGGCAGGATCTGGGTAAAGTAATTGGGAATGTAGGGAGGGTAAAAATGGGATTTGTGTAAATAGTTGCTTGATGGTCAACATGAATTTGGTGTGCCAATGGGGCTTGTTTCTCTGCGATATGAATACGATTGCTTGATTGCCTTGGGTGGTAAAACGATGGAAATGGAAGACATGGAGAAGAGGGAAGGAAAAAAGTCTCAAAAGGTGCTAGGGTAACTCAGCATGCCAGGCAGCATCTCTGGGGCGCATGGAAAGGTGACGTTTCAGGTTAGGACCCTTCTTCAGACCGATCTACAGGGTGGGGGGAGGTGGAAGAAAGAAGGGGCATGTCAAAGCCTGGCAGGTAATAGGTTCATTCAGGTGAGGAGGGTGTTTTAATCAGCAGATGGTTGGACTAAGGCCAGAGATGAAAAGGCAAAAGGTGTGACAAAATGATTGAAGGGTTGCAAATTGTGAAACTAGAGGAAGAAATGTAGGTGGGGCGGGGAAGTAGATGCGCGTCCAGGTAGAGCGGGAGAGGCAGTGGGGGTGGAGGAGGATGGGGGGGGGCAGTGAGGAAATGGAGAGAGGGAGTGGCGACTATGTGGAGATAGAAAAGGAGATTGAGTGGGTTATATAGTTACCTAAAATCGGCGAATTCAACCATTGGGTTGTAAACCACCCATATAAGATGTCCCTTCAGTTTGCTTGTGGCCTCAGTCTGACAATGGAGGAGTTTTCTTTCTCTTTGAGGAGGCTGGTGGGGTGAAAGGTGAGGACCAAGGGAACTAATCAATAGGTTGGAATGGAAGTAGAGAGGTAAATGAATAAAGAGTGAGATAGAAAGGGAGGAGAAAATAAGAGGCAAGTGGGGGAAAGGGAAATGGCTACAAGGGGAAAAGGAAGCCAGGTGAGGGACAAGGTGAAGGATAGAAAGGGAGGAAGGGGGCAGGGAAGATCGTTTGGGAACAGAGAGAATGAGGAACAATGGGGAAATAGAGCACTGGGAAGAGAAGGTGGTTTGGAGGATGAGTTGAGGAGGAATGGGCGGGTATGGTAGTGGTGCAGTGGTTAAATTAGCCTCATACAAGTAACCCAGTAGCCTTCACCAGCAGTCATTGCCATTTCAAATGCCGCCTTGGCAATTATGGAAGATGAGGTTATCCAGAAACCTCGTTCATAATTCAGATTTTTCTTTGGTAATAAACACGGTTCGATCACAAACTTGCTGGATGTCGTTAAAAACATACCTGGCTTACACATGTTCTCCCAGGTAGAAAATCTACAGCCCTTTCCCAGCCTGGTCTTGCAAAGTCCTCTTGGAACTAATCACATTTGGAGAGTTAATCCACAAACTAATGAAGCAACAGCCCTAAGTAATCTCTCTCACTGAATCATCCTTTACAGACTGGCCAGATTGACATGGGCAGGACCTACACAGTGAACGGTAGATCTCTGGGGAGTGTTGTAGAGCAGATGGAGCTAGGAGTGCGGCTACATAGTTCCTTGAAAGTAGCGTCATACGTAGATAGGGTGGTCAAAAAGACTTTCGGCACATTTGCTTTCATCAGTCAGTATTGAATATAAAAGATAGACACAAAAAGCTGGAGTAACTCAGCGGGACAGGCAGCACCCCTGGAGAGAAGGAATGGGTGACGTTTCGGGTCGAGACCCTTCAATATAGAAGTTGGGTGGTCATAAACAGTTATATAAGATGTTGGTGAAGCTACATTTAGAGTATTGTGTTCTGTTTTGGTCACCATGTTATAGGACAGATGTAAAGCTGGAATGGGTGCAGAAAGGATGTTGTCCAGAGTAGAGGAATTGAGAACCTGAGGACGTAGGGTTTAAGGTGAGGAATGGAAAGATTTAATAGGAATCTGAGAGGTAACTTCTTACACAAAGGGTGGTGGGTGTATGAAACGAGCTGCTGGAGGAGGTACTTGAGGCAGGTACTATTGCAATGTTTCTAGAAGCATTTACACAGGTACATGGGTAGGATAGGTTTAGGATACGGGCCAAATGCAGGCAGGTGGGACTAGTGTTAGTCAGCGTGGAGAAGTTGGGCCAAAAGGTTATATGACTATGACTATGACTCCTTCACAATGCCCGTAAGAAAGATCCATATTCCAGTAACCTTGCACATATCTTGGTATCATTATTGTACAAAGGTTCTGGGGAGAAGGCAAGAGAAAAGGGTTGAGAGGGAAAGATAGGTCAGGCATGGTCAAATGGCAGAGTTGATGGACCGAATGGCCTAATTCTGCTCACATGCTTTATGAACTTTAGTACTGGCTTTCAATTTAATGATCACTAGATTGGATATATAAAATAAACATTAACCCCAGACTAAAGGCTGTAAAATGAAGAGGACAATAATGGTTCAATGGTACTTTGTTACATGTACCAAGATTTTTGCATTCAGTTCAGTAAAAATCTTACCATACATAGGCACAATCATATTTAATTACTAAAATGTATTAAATTGAGACAGTACACAACAGTTGTCATATTTCCAGCACCATTTTCTATGATTTAAATACAAAATAGATAAATATTTGGTCTTAATATGATATATCTGATTAATGTCTCAATATGAGGTGGTGTTCCTCCAATTTGTGCGTGGCCTCATTGTGGCAATGGAGGAGTTTTGTTTCTTTTCTCCATGGAGGCTGGTGCAGTGAAAGGTGAGGACTAAGGGAAATAAAAGTTAGGTTGGAAGAGGAGAGTGGAAAATTAATATGAGGTGAGGTAATATAAATTAATATTAAGGTGAGGTAATATAAATGGGGAGGGAGAACAAGAGAGGCAAGAGTCTTGACTGATCTGAGAAAGAATTTCTTCACCCAGTGAATATTTGAAATCAAGAACGCATTACCCTTGAATGTGACAACATTTGAAATGCATTTATATATACATACTATACCAAGTGGGACCCGTTGCATCCAAGCATTACACGGGAGGGCTGGTCCCCCAACGCAATATTCCACCTCTCCACCAATTCCAATATTGGTGGCCGGTGGGGGTGGGGGGGGGGGGGTTCTGGAGCGCTAGTAAGGGTGTTGTGGGCTGATTTCCAGAGGGTTAGTATGGACATTGTGGGCCGAATGGATTCTTGGGTTGGCGGCTCAGTCACTCAAGCCTGTTGTGCTGGCAGCTCACTCACGGCTAGTGGGCTGGCAGTTGACTCACGGCTATTCCTTAAAATTCCATTTCAAGCAGGTTCCAAGGCCACCAAATCCAAGTGCAGTTTCTTACCACTTCAAGCATAATGCAAGGCCACCAACAAGTTCATTTTCATACTATTTCAAGCAGGGTGCAAGTCCACTAAAGACATTGAGTCATGACCTCTCCCTCCTCCATCTTGCAGAGACTGAGCCACGCCCACATTCTGGGTTTTATAGTCCATCCCCCTCCCACCAGAAGGGGCATGGCCTTCATGGCATGACTGACAGGAGAGAGAATCTCAACACTAATAACTCTTTTATTTTTAATCGATGGGAAAAATCCTCGGCACCTGATGAGCGGGGAAGGAGTAAGATGGCCAAAAATCACACCCGTACGTGGTAGCGTTTTTACTAAAATCAATACAAAGAGCAAACAGGAAGTGGTCAAGATTAGACTTTTAATTATATAGAAGGCAAGGCAACTTTAATTAGGCAAGGCAACTTTAATTAGGCAACGCAGCTTTAGCTTTTTCAAACCAAAGGCAACACAGCTTTAGCATTTCCAAACCAAAGGCAACACAGCTTTAGCATTTACAAACCAAAGGCAACACAGCTTTAGCATTTCCAAACCATATTTTCAAACCACATTAAGGCCACTGACGGGTCAGCAAAACCACTCACAGTTTAGTATACATGTGTTCAGTGTTATTCACAGCTCAGACCGAGAGACGTGACCCTCTCGCTCCCCCATTTTGCAGAGACTGACTGAGGCACTCAACACCTCTGGATGTTATGGTCCCTCTGGAAGGGGCGTGGCATTCAGGAGAGAGAATCTCAACATTTTTTAAACACTAATAACTCTTTTATTTTTCATCGATGGGAAAAATCCTCTTGTCCCGCGCAGCGGAGCGGGACTCTGAGTAAGTTGGCCAAACATCACAGCCCGTAAGTGGCAGCATGTTTTCTAAAATCAATATACAGAACATCAGGAAGTGGTCTAGATCAGACTTTTAGTAATATAGATATGTGTGTGTATTATATATATATAACATACACTGAACTTTTTTGTTTGTTATGGGTGTTACAGATATGTTTACATATCTGTTGTGCTGCTCGAAGTAAAAATGTAATTATTCTGTTTCAGGACCTACGACAATAAAACATTCTTGAATCTCTTGTAGATGTTTCCTGACCTGCTTTTTTTTTAATCCTGTACCTGCAATTCCTTGCATCTCCAAGCACATTATAGCAACGAGCTGGCCATCAAACACCAGCTAAATTCAGCATAATAAAATAACTATTACTCAATATTTATATATTATGACAATTAATTAGCACATTGGTCCACCACGTGGGAACTGGTTTATATTGACATAGAGACATAAAATAAATGAATTAATAGCATACTGAGACAGATTAAGAAGGTTAAATGATTTAATCGCTTCATGTCGTGTATTTGCAAACAAATGAAAAGTGTTCATTGCTTTTTCTTTCCTGTGTGACATGTTTAAGTGTACCATTCAGTTACACAAAAAAAATTGTTCAACGTCCAGGTTCAGGAACAGGTTCTTCCCAATAACCATCAGACTATTGAACACCATGAACCCCAACTAAACTGCAAACTCCCTAGTTTGTACTAGAGACTTTGGGATTTTATTGTTTTGCACTATATTGTTTTAAAAGAAAATGCTGCTTATTATATTATCTACTGAGTACTGTGTTATAAACCTGTTATGCTGCTGCTGCAAGTAAGCATGTATTGTTCCGTTTCTGGGCTTATGAAAATAAAACACTCTTGACTATCTTAGTGATGCTTGCAGATGCATCTTCTTTGCCTGCTTCTGGAGGTGACCACTATAATCAGGGTCTCATCCTTCTTTGGTCATTAACTATGATTAAAAGATTTGTATTCTCATGATTAACTTGACAAACTTCCACCCTGCAACATGATCAAGGGCTTTGACTAATCCAATTAGTTTTTCGCAACTGAGGTACCCATCAATCATCAGATTGAGACTCGGTATATCATTGTTACCTCTGCTGGTGTTTAAACTCTTCAGTGAATCCCAATTTTCAGTGCACGTCATCTTCTAGACATACCCCTGTATGAGTTTCCATGAAGTTAAACTTTATAAGTATGGTCATAGAGTTATACAGCACAGAAACAGGACCTTTGGCCCAATTTGTCCATGTGGCCAAGGTGCTTACCCGTGCTAGTCCCATTTGCCTGCATTTGGTCCATATTCCTCTTAACCATTCTCATTCATGTAACAATACAGGTCTTTAAAATGTATTATATCCAGTGGCTTTGATATCCACCATCATGAAGTGCTTCATGAAACAATAATAGTGCACATTAACTCCAGCCTGATTTTAGACTTTAAACTTTAAAGAAACAGCATGGCAACACGTCCTTCTGTTAATATTGACCAAATTAAAGACACTATAAAATGGAGAATCCCGGTTCTTGTCAGAATTGCTTAACCTTTGTCAATGGAAAATTGCAGGCTGTGGATGGCGCCGACCAGTCTGAGCCTCAGATTGATATGCAGGATGGTGAAAGATCCAGGTGTTCTCATTTCCCCCTAATTGATAATCTATATTACTAAAAGTCTGATCTTGGCCGCTTTTGGCTCGCTATGGCGTGATTTCCGAGAGAACGGCGCCACCTACGGCCGTCATTTTTGGCCACCTCGCTCAGAGCCCCCCTCCGGGAGGATTTTTCCCATTGATGAAAAATCAGAGAGATATTAATGTTTTTAAATAATTTGCCATTCTCTCTGCTGCCCCTGCTGGAGAGAGGGGGAGGGACTATAAAACCAGGAAGTGGTGTGCCTCACTCAGGCTCTGCAAGATGGAGGAAGCCAGAGGTTCACATCTCTGAATAACACTGAACACATGACTACTCAACTAAGTGCCCTTAATGTGGATTGAAAATGAAAATATGGTTGGGTTGAAGTAAAAATGCACTGCTAATGGCTCTTTGAGTTGAATTAAAAATGCACTGCTAATGGCTCTTTGGGTTGATGTAAAAATGCACTGCTAATGGCTCTTTGGGTTGAAGTAAAAATGCACTGCTAATGGCTCTTTTGGTTGAAGTAAAAATGAAGTAAAAATGCACTGCTAATGGCTCTTTGGGTTGAAGTAAAAATGCATTGCTAATGGCTCTTTGGGTTGAAGTAAACATGCAAATGGTCATTTGGGGGGCGGGGGGGGTTGGGTTGAAGTGAAAATGCACTGCAAATGGTTGTTTGGCTAAACTTGACAACTTTCAGTTTGCACTATATTGATTTTAGGTAAAACGCTACCACTTATGGCTGTGATTTTTGCCCATCTTACTCAATCCCCCTCCGCTGATCAGGTGCAGAGGATTCTTCCCATCAATGAAAAATAAAAGTCTTATTAGTGTTTAAAAAATGTTGACAATCTCTCTCCTGTCAATCACGCCATGAAGGGGAAGGGGGATTATAAAACCCGGAAGTGTGTGTGTGGCTCAGTGATGGGGAGGGAGAGATCACATCTATGTCTAAGCTGTGAATCAACTGAACACACTGAATGTCTGCTGAACTGTGAGTGTGGTGTTTTGCGTGGTTTTATGGTAGTTTCACCTTGCTTGAAATGGTATGAAACTGCATTTGAATGTGGTGGCCTTGCACCCTGCATGAAATGGTGTGAAACTGCATTTGAATGTGGTGTTGTTGCACCCTGCATGAAATGGTATGAAACTGCATTTGAATTTGGTGGCCTTGCACCTTCCTTGAATGGTATGAAACTGCACTTGAATTTGGTGGCCTTGCACCCTGCTTGAAATGGTAGGAAAATGGATTTGGATTTGGTGGCCTAGCACCCTGCTTGAAATGGTAGGAAAATGGATTTGAATTTGGTGGCTTTGCACACTACTTGAAATGGAATTTCAAGGAATAGCCGTGAGTCAACTGCCAGCCCACCAGCCGTGTGGCATTAATATTACTGATGATCTGTTGTGGACGGGCCGCATGGGAGTTGGAGGACCCGGCGTGGGGAACCGCCGTGAGGGTGGGGGGGAGCAAAGGTGGACCTAGCATGGGATACTTTGTGACTTTGTCAGCGCCCTTTATGTGGTGATTATTTGCATACCTTATGTAAGCAAGCAAAGAATTTCACTGTGATTTTTCACATCTGACAGTAAAGTATTCAACTGAAATCAATGTGACAGCCAAGAAAGCCCTAGCCTATCCAGCCTCGCATAACTGAAGAATGGTTTTGACCTGAAACATCACCAATTATATTTGTGCAGCGCTCGACTCACTGAGTTAGTTACTCCAGCATTTTCTGTCTATCTCTCATAACTCTAGTCTTGGTATCATCCTTGTGTAGCAATTTTGCACCCTTTCCAGTTTAATGACATGTTTTCTATTGCTAGGTGATCAGACCTGCGCACGCACTCCATTTGGTTTCACTAACATATTGTACAGTTGTAACATGACCTACCAACTCTTGTACACAACTTTAACCAAATTTACATGAAAGCTGAATCTATAAATATATTCATTTATGTAAGATGGCTGAATGACATAAAATGTATAATAGAGCTGTATGTGTCTCAACAATGAAACAGAAGATTTCTGAAGAAGAAAGGTCTCTACCCGAAATGTCAAATGTTCCTTTTTTCTAGAGATGCTGTCTGACCTGCTGAATTACTCCAGCTTTTTATGTCTATAGAAGATTTAATTTGCCTTTTTCCTAAACATGGACATTAAACTGAGTGCAAGTTTGTTTAAACATATGCAAATCTGTGGTCCCATTATTATTGCAGGATATAAGATGGCCTCAAATATAATTCTGCTGTTTCGGACCTCTGACCTTAAGCTGTCATTCAAAGTGCATTCCATGCAGTCAAAGGCTATGTTGACTTCTCAAAGGTTTCAGAACATAATGTGTGAATCAGCTGCATTGGACTGGGATCTGCGCTTTGATCTTTCTGTCGGATGGCATGGGATGAACTGCACTGCTACCCTGCCACAGTGGATAACCTGCCTTTTATTTTCCATAAGTATGTTAGATGACACAGTCATTGAATATAGGAAATATAAGGAACTGCAGGTGCTGGAATCATGTTCTCCACATATGCTGCCTGACTCCCTGAGTTACTCCGGCACTTTGTTTTAATGAATATAGGAATCCTTGACAACGGCAAAGATGTTTGGGATTACAAATAATGACTCCCTCAGTTTCCATCAGTCCCGGGGTCTTAACATGTATCCTTTCCACATGAAACCTGACTGGTGTGCTACCATTTACTGAGGGGTTTGGGCAGGACTAAATGTCGAGGTATAGGGATGAGAGCCTGTGAACCAACATCCATATTCTCTCATTGAAGGGAAGGGGAGAGATTTTCACTCTATTTGACATTAACAACCCTGATTTCTGGTTCAAATAAAAAAATAGGCTTGCAGGGTGTTGGTTCCTTATGGTGTTATAAGGTGTGGAATTAGGTTCCTTAGAGAGATACAGCGTGGAAAACAGGCCCTTCTGCCCACTGAACCCTCGCCGACCAGCGATCACCCCGTACACTAGCACTATCCTACACACTAGGGACAATATACAGAAGCCATTTAACCTACAAACCTGAATGTCTTTGGAGTGTGGGAGGAAACCAGAGCACTTTTGGATAGGGTAATGGAAGTGCAGAGAATAGAGGGATATGGATAATTTCCAGGCAGATGAGATCAGTTCATCTAGGCATCATGTTTGGCACAAAAATTGTGGGTCCAAAGGGTACATTCCTGTGCTGTGCTGTTCTATATTCTATACCTAATGATGTGTTCCCAATCTTTTAGTCTACCTTGTTGTGGGCCTTGCACTACTTTTTATCTGCACTTACTCTGTTTCTGTAATATATTCTACACTTCTTTCTCATTTTGCACTACTTGTTGCACTCATATGGTAAGATTGCATTCATGTATGCTAAGATTTGCTTGGATAGCATGCAAAACAAGGTCTTTGGCTGTATCTTGCTACACATGACAAGAGTAAACCAATATAAACTTGCTGTCCATGGGCAATATTTTCAAAATCTAAGTTGTAACTTTATTCCCTTGCTGGCCAGGAAGTTATGGTGTCATTTCCATATTGAGGAAGGGCTCAAACCTAAAACATCGCCTGTCCATTCCCTCCCCAGATGCTGCCTGACCCACTGAGTTCCTCCAGCACTCTGTGATTCGATTAAGATTCCAGCACCCACAGTTCCTTAGGTCTCAAAGATATATTTTTATGTGATCTTTCACCATCTTACAATTAATTATAACTTTGGAAACACCTGCATTCAACTTCCCGATGTCTACCACTAACCCACCCACTTTTGCACCATAAGAAAAATAGCCCGCAATACTTGCAATGATATAAAAACATATAATGATTTTACGAAGATGAACACAAAGTGCTGGCGTAACTCAGCTGGTCCAGCAGCTTCTCTGGAGAAAATGGATAGGTGATGTTTCAGGTCGGGACCCTTCTTCAGACTGAAATATCACCTATCCATTTTCTCCGGAAGTGACTTCAGCCATTTTGTGTCTATCTTTGGTATAAACCAGCATCTGCAGTTCATTTTTAGTACATGATTTTCTGAAGTTGATCTACAAAAAAAAAGCATCAATTTACTTTGGAAGAAATGCTTCTTGAATTATAAGTAGAATAATTACAACAATGCAGTATTAATATATTCATGTTTAGGGTTAACAATAACCTGCTCATGACTTTGTCATTCATGAGTTATTGGGTCATGCTCACATGTAGATTAGGTGGCATGTCAACGGATGACAGCCACTGTAAAGAAGAGAGATGCTTCATAATTGAACAGAGGTCTTCCCTATAAGGGCAGATCAATTAAATAGAAGACCATGCATATCTCCAATAGGTCTTAACTTTCTCCAGGTTTCGATGCAAAGGGATTTTCCAAAGGGATTTATTTATTGGTTAATGTGTTTTCAATGACATCGGTTCGCAGAGGTTGCAATTGCGAGACCCAGAGTGTGGACGGGACATGGTTACCATGGCTACCCCGTGATCATTCGGTTCCTTCAACTGAAGAGATGAGTGGCAGTGACATTTAATTTACGCGCAAGTTTCCCAGGTTTCTTCTTATTATTATTCCTGCTGGGGCAGACTGCTAATGTCTCCTATTTAAATATTCAGGGTCTACAGGGGAGCCCTTTTTTGTTGCGTGGAGGCTAACGATAGTGTGCAAAGCAAATGTCATGAGAATGTACAGCCGGTGGAAAACAATAAAATGGGGCTTGGGGTGGGGGAGGGAGGGTGAATGGAGCAGGAATGGGCCTCAAGAGTTATTGTCAGTTCCACCTGATTTATCACAGTCCCAGACTACATCTTGTTTGAAAGCCGAGAAGTAATAAGGTGATCAGTTGAAATAATCTGACAGAGAAGTCAACCACAAGTTCTTTCAAGTTCTTTCTCCCGTCCCTACTTTAAGAAACAATGGTCGCTGCACAGTTGGAAGACTAGGAACAATGTCAATTATGAAAGAAGATTTAGATTCCCCCACCTCTAACCTATGCTGCCATCGCAGACCACTATTATAAGCCTGGCGCTATGATTGCGTCTGTCTATTACACTTGTCGAGCAAACACTGATATGGTTCAGTGGGACGTGTAGGCTTGTCAATAAGTTCAGCCTTGTCAACACTCACACCCAATGGTGGAAGACGTCTCTGCAGTCTTAAAAAAGAAAAGCACATTCTCAAACATGATAAATGCATAAACCCAGATTGGAGTTATACAATCAGTACTGTATTATTTCACGATTACCTTTTCAATTGAACGCAAGGATGCCCTTTCACCAAATCAATAGCAATAGCGATGAGGCTGAACGACGAACAATAACTATGAAGCCATTCACCGTACCTCTGTACACGTGACAATAAACTAAACTAAATTAAAAAGCTAGACTAAACCATCTTTTGAAGCGCTCAGTGTGACTGACGTTTCCTCTTTTTCCATTTTCCTCTTTGCTGATTATTAGCCAAATCAGCGGAACAGGAGAAGCCTGGGATTTGCTCCGAGGACTTTCTCTGCAGAAATGGCATGCTGCTGCATCTGTTACACAGCTTCCTGTAATGAGTCGTAAGCTCAAAGCAAATAAAGTGCTGGTGCCGTCCGTCAACACAGGCTGACCAGTCAGATCCACCTATGTAATCAGCCAATGTGCCCACTGCAGAGGTTTAACTAATTAAAAGCTGGCATGGCTTGGTTGTCAACATTTCTCTGCTGCAGAGCAGAGTTCTGGTATTGAAAGGACTCCAGCACTGTTTTCCAGTTTCTTCCCAGCTGTTATAAGGCAACCGAACCATCCCATCAACAACTAGAGAGTGGTCATAACCGTCTGAAGCTGTGTGTCGACTCGAAACGTCACCTGTTCTTTTTCTCCAGAGATGCTGCCTGACTTACTGAATTGCTCCAGCATTTTGTGTCTATCTCCAGTGTATACCAGCATCTGCAGTTCCCTGCTATCATTTACTTGGACTTTACTGGACATTATCTTGCACTAAATGGTATACCTTTTATGCAGTATCTGTACACTGTGAACCGCTAGATAGTAATCATGTGTAATCTTTCCGCTGACTGGATAGCACACACCAAAAATGTTTTTCACTGTACCACAGTATACGTGACAATAATCTAAAACTAAACTAAACAAAACTAAAACAGCAATAACGACATAGTCCAATAATCAAAATAATCAGTCTGAAGAAGGGTCCCGAACTGAAACGCCATCTCTCCATGTTTTCCAGAGATGCTTCCTGTCCCGCTGAGTTACTCCAGCACTTTGTGTCTTTTTTTTTGTAAACCAGCTGCAGAGGTTCTTTGTTTCTACCGAAATAACACCACGTTTCCTGGCCAGCCAAAAAAAAAATTACAACTTCGCTTTTCAAACAGTGAAAAGCTTGTTGTTGCCTTCTAACCAGTCAGCAGAAAGACAATACATTATTACAATCGATCCATTTAACTCATATACGCCGTGGAATTAAATAATGAGTAACAGAACAGAACTAACAGGAAATTAAATAAATATTTGAAGTGGAAAATTCTGCTGGTCTATGAGAAAAGAGCAGGGAAGTGAGACTGAGGATAGCCACAATGTGGCTTAACATTGTTAACTTGTTATCCTCTTGTTATCACATCTTCTCCAGCCAACAATGGGCCATTGTGGGCTCCACTATTCCTGAGGTCACCTGTTGCTGGCCCTGATTTGTTCTGGCCTTTGCTCACCTCTAATTCATTTCCCCATCCCCCACACTCCCTCCACCTCTTTCAGTCATAAGAAGGGTTATGCCCTAAAACGTCTCCTTTTCCTTTACTCCAGAAATGCTGCTTAACTCGCTGAGATGCTCCAGCATTTTGTGTCTATCTTCCATGTGAACCAACATCTGCAGTTCCTTCCTTAACATTAGCTCTGCATGGTGCATGCCAGTAATATCGGGGTGAAAATGACCAATGCCTCCACTTATTCAGAAGAGCAAGGAAATTCGGCATGGTCTCAAATGACTCTGACCAATTTCTGCAGAAACACCATGGAGAACATCCTACTGGGGTTGCATCACAGCTTGGGATGGCAACTGCTCTGCCCAAGACTGCAAGAAATTGCAGAGAGTTGTGAATGCAGCCTAGTCCATCACACAAACCAGCCCCCCGTCCCCATTGACTCCATCTGTACTTCACCTCAGGAAGCCAACAGAATCAGGGGCCACACGCACTCTCTCATCATTCTTTCTTCTCTTTTGTCAGACAGAGGTTTAGAGGGGTATGGGTCAAATGCAAGCAGATGGATTAGTGTAGATGGGTCGGCATGAGCAAGTTGAGCCAAAGGGCCTGTTTCTATGTTGTATGACTCTATGACTCACAAGTGTGCGTGATGCAATCAGGCATAGAGGATATTGAATGCTGAGATCTGCTTGTTGCTGGACTCGTGACTGAGTCCCGGAGTGGATAACTGTGTGATGAAGATGAATATATCTCCACTGCAGCTTTAAACATTCAAGGGCAAGGCTTGGGATTGTGAGCCATTGGTCATGAATGTCATGCTAAAACTAGTGGACATCGAAAGAGAGGCCAGTAAAAGATGTAGTTCATTTTTCAATCATATCTATCGTGTTTTCAATCATGTCTACCACAGTCACAGTGCATATAGCAGGCACCATGGCAATACTTAAACTAGTAAAGGTGCACACAGCAATTTGCAATTTGTATCAGTTCTGTCAAAGACTAGTCATGTTATCGAGACAGATGATTGCCTAGAAAATATTGTTCCTCAAAGTGACTTGGATACAAGTCACAGGTAGCTAAGTTAAATGCAGCTGCATCAAGCTAGTAGGAAGACTGAAGCCTTTATTGAAAAACAATGTAAATACAAGGGTAAAGATCTTTTAACCAATTTTATTGGGCCTTGGTAAAACCAATCGTGCAGTAGAGTGTTCAATTATTTACAAAAAGAACAATCTTTTGGAGGATTAGGTTGAACAGCAACTGTGGAGGGAAATGAATTGTTGGCATTCGGGTCAAGGCCCTGCATCAAGTTCCGACTGCAGAATGCAGCATCTGCAGGATTATAGGAAAGATGTAGTCAAGCTGGAAAGGGTACAGACATAATTTACGAAGATGTTGTCAGGGCCTGGACAAAAGGGTTGGACTTCACTCAGGAGGATAAGGGGTGATCTTATAGAGGTGTACAAGATCATGAGAGGAATAGAACAGGTAGATGCATAGAGTCTCTTGCCCAGACTAGGGTAATCGAGAACAAGAGAGCATAAGGTTTAAGGTGAGTGGGGAAAGATTTAATAGGAACTTGAGGGATAACTTTTTTACACAAAGGGTGGTAGGTATTTAGTACAAGCTGCCCTGAGGAGGTGGTTGAGGCGGGTACTATCGTTAAGTTTAAGAGACTATTAGACAGATACCTGGATAGGATGGGTTTAGAGGTTTATGGATCAAAGATGGGCAGGTGGGACCAGTGTAGATGGGGCATTTGGCTGGCATTGGCTAGTTGGGCTGAAGGGCCTGTTTCCATGCTGTATGACTGTGACTCTATCTGCAGTTTCTTGTACATACATTTTTTTGTTCTTATTTAAAGAATATATTTGCATTGGAGGGAGTGCAACTAGGCAGCTTCCTGGGTTGCCAGGCCCATGGCTATAAGGGCAAGGAGGAAAGTTTAAGGGAAATGTGCAGGGCAAGATTTTTTACACTTGTTACGTGACTGATCTGCCTGTTACATCTTCACTGCATCTCCTCTAATGCAATTATTTAAATAAGGAGAACTAACGTTTGCAATATCGCACATCCCAAACATGTGTAGGTTGGCAGGTTGATTGTCAATTGTAAATTGCCCCCACTGTATAGGTGAGTGGTAAAATCTGGAGGAATGTGGGGTGAATAACGAGGGATTGGTGTCAATCAGTACAGATCTGAAGGAGCGAAGGACACAGAGTCACACAGCTTCCATGAATCTGCAAATCCATGAAGTGAAGGGGTAGGGATAACAAAATAAATGTGATGGGGTATTTTTTGTTCCCCTTTCCTCTGTCCTCTTCTATTTGTTTTCCTTTGCACCTCTTTTGGACACATCAGCTGCATTTAAAGAGCCTTTACCACCTTCTCTTGGCAGACATCACCCCTACATTGGTCCGGGATTGGTCTTCGGCGAGTGAGAGCAGGGCCGGATTTAGATGAAGAGAGGCCCTAGGCTATTTCACTTGTGAGGCCCCCCACCCATCCCAATCCCCCACCCCCACGACTAGAGGACCATGACTACCCGACAGTGACAGTGTGACACTTTTAGATCCTACTGTATGTTGTCATTAAACAGTTGGTTTTAAAATACGTATTGGATTCACCGCGGAGCGGGCAATGCTTTACCTGGATCGCCGTTTGAAGCTCTGGAGTGTTGGGCCTGCTGCTTCAACATCAGAGAGCTGTGGTTTGTGGAGCTCCCAGCCTCGGGCCGCGCTGATTTCAACATCGCAGAGCCCTGGGATCCCTTTGCCGAGGGCCGCCAGCGTGAATCTCCGCCCTGCTCAGCCTGTGGACTTTGGGAGCCGCGGTCTCCAGTAGGAAGTGGCCGATTCGGAAGTCCAAGTTGCTGAGGGTGTTCTTCGTGCGTTCCGATGCCGGAGTTCTATCATCCCGGCGAGGGGCCTGAACAGACGGCAAGGATGGGGGTTGGGGCCGGAGGAAGGCAGGTGAGTGTACTGAGGCCGAGGCGATGTCTGGTGGGGGGGTGGGTGGTCAGGGGGGGAGGGAGGTGGGTGGACTGTAGTGTAGGTGGGGAAGAGCTGGGGTCACATGGTTTGAGGGGGATGGGGAAGACCCAGTGGAACAGCCACTGATGTTACCATGGTTGGGGGGACTGGCACTAGGACCCAGTGCAGTCAAACCCAGGGGAGTTGGAGTCTGCAGCGTGGAAGCTTCAGGCCCGGTGCTGAGTCCAGGATTCAGGTAATGCGACGGCTGCGGTGTGCTGGAAAGCGGAGGAGTGGCGAGGGTCGGTGGAGTCAATGGTGGAAGGCCGCGGGGAATGGTCAGCGGGCGAAGCGTAGGAGGTCCCGGTGGGTGGATGGTCGGTGGGGCGGTGAGGTTGAGGTGGCGAGGTGAGTAGGCCCTAGTGCGGCGGTGGCGGGGGCCCGGTGTGGCGGTGAGGTTCGGGGGCCCCAGTGCAGCGGTGAGGTTCGGGGGCCCGGTGTGGCGGTGAGGTTCGGTGGGCCCGGTGTGGCAGTGAGGTTCGGTGGGCCCGGTGTGGCGGTGAGGTTCGGGGGCCCAGTGCGGCGGTGAGGTTCGGGGGCCCAGTGTGGAGGTTCGAGGTTCGGGGGCCCGGTGGGCGGCGAGGTTCGGGGGCCCGGTGTGGCGGTGAGGTTCGGGGGCCCAGTGTGGAGGTTCGAGGTTCGGGGGCCCGTGCGGCGGCGAGGTTCGGGGGCCCGGTGTGGGTTCGGGGGCGGTGAGGTGAGGTTCGGGGGCCCCAGTGTGGGCGGTGAGGTTCGGGGGCCCGGTGTGGCAGTGAGGTTCGGGGGGGGCCCAGTGTGGTGGCGGGGTTCGGGGGCCCAGTGTGGGCGGTGAGGTTTCGGGGGCCCAGTGTGGCGGTGAGGTTCGGGGGCCCAGTGTGGCGGTGAGGTTCGGTGGGCCCGGTGTGGCAGTGAGGTTCGGGGGCCCAGTGTGGCGGTGAGGTTCGGGGGCCCGGTGTGGCGGTGAGGTTCGGGGGCCCGGTGTGGGCGGTGAGGTTCGGGGGGCCCAGTGTGGTGGTGAGGTTCGGGGGCCCAGTGTGGCGGTGAGGTTCGGGGGGCCCGGTGTGGCGGTGAGGTTCGGGGGCCCGGTGTGGCGGTGAGGTTCGGGGGGCCCAGTGTGGCGGTGAGGTTCGGGGGCCCGGTGTGGTGGTGAGGTTCGGGGGCCCGGTGTGGCGGTGAGGTTCGGTGGGCCCAGTGTGGCGGTGAGGTTCGGTGGGCCACGTGTGGCGGTGAGGTTCGGGGGCCCAGTGCGGCGGCGAGGTTTGAGGTTAATCCCGCCCTCTCACACCACCAAAGCCTCTGGAATCGCAAGCACAGCGCCACTGATGGTAGGTTTTGTAACAACGCCACTATGTCAAAAGTTTTAAACACCTTGGCGGAGCGAGGCCGATGCCCCCCTAGATCCCGAGGCCCTAAGCTTAAGCTTATGAAGCTTATACGTAAATCCGGCCCTGAGTGAGAGGGATGTTGGCGAGTAAGCGGGGCCGTCGGTGAGTGAGAGGGACGTTGGTGAGTGAGAGGGACATCAGCCGGCGAGCAGGGCCGTTAGTGAGATTGGAGAGCCATCAAGAGATAGAGGGACATTGGCGAGAGTGGAGAGCCGCCGGGGAGACGTCAACCATGTGAGTCGGTGGAGGACAAGGGGTGATCCGGTGTGGCGGGACGCGAGAACAAAAGGGGACTGGGGGGTGGGGGGGGAGGCAGTTGATCGGGAGAAGGAAGAGGGACTATAATGAATACTTTTTGTAATTTTGTCGGTGCCCATTATGTGGCGATTCTTGCATTCTTGTCTTTCCATTTGGTTTTCCCACTTCTTCGAAACAAGGAACTGCAGAAGCTGGCCAATACACAAAAGGAATCAAAGTGCTGGAGAAACTCAGCAGGTTATGAAGCATCTCTGGAGAACGTGGATAGGTGACATTTTAAGTTGGGACCCTTCTTCAGACTGAAACATCATTTATCCATCCTTAAAATTTTCCCTGGTTCTGACATGAAATATTAACTCTGTTTCTCTCTATGCATTTTGCTGCCAGTCTTGCTCAGTACTTTGCAACTATTTCTTTTTTTAATTTCATTTAGAATTTACATGATTTTATTTCATATTTTTTGCAAATGCAATTTTTGCTTTTTAATCAATGCAGAAATCTTACATTAAAAATGGCACCTTGAATAGAGCTGCTCTCCATCGGTAGAAGTGTCATTTATGCCTCAGTTAATGACAAGGAGGTTACAGTTGAGAGCTGGAACATGGAACAGTACAGCACAAGCACAGGCCCTTCGGCCCACATTGACTCGGTTTGTGGCCATTCTTCCGATTTATGAACTGTACAGAATGTGAGCATTTTACAGGAACGGAACCTTTCAAAAGCCTGAGGATGACATGTACCGAGGAAGCTTGTTGACACAAATTGCTGACGTAGGCAACAGCTCCCTTGTAAAGTAGCACAGGGACTTTAACATATACACCTGAGAGTAGATAGAGATGAGCAGGAAGGAACTGCAGATGCTGGTTTACACCGAAGATAGCCACAAAATGCTGGAGTAACTCAGCGGGACTGAAACAGAGTCTGAAGAAGGGTCTCGACCCAAAACGTTACCCATTCCTTCTATCTAGAGATGCTACCTGCCCTGCTGAGTTACTCCAGCATTATGTGTCTACCTTCAGAGTAGACAGAGACTCAGTTTAATGGAACACCAGCATTCTAGGGATACAAGGAACTGGCACGCTGATTTCTTCTGATTGAACATTTCAAGCATCTGCTGGTTTTTCCCGTTGATAGGGTTTATAAAGCTGAAAATTGTCTTGTAGAATGAACAGTTAGAAACTCCTGATTTACAATGGAATTGTATTGATAGGGCATTAAAGACAAAACAGCTGTCAACATTAACTGTTTTCAATTACGTTCATTTCACTGAGATTTTCAGCACTATTTACAATGATTAAATACATGGCAATGCTTCTGGCTGTTTCAAAGGAGAAATGTTTCCTGACTACACACATGGTATCCTGTGGACTCCAGCTTGTTGAACATGTAGCTTCAGAGTCAGGAGTATTTAATTGCCATATGCACTCGGATTGGAATAATACATTTCCTTAATTTGCTGCAGTTTACAAGCATATTAACTCAACTATACAACAAATGAATATATATTAATCAATAATCCAATAAATTATCGGTAATACTAGACCAGATAATAATGGTGCAAAACCGAGTGGTTAGTTTATTGTCACATGTGCATCTGGATCGGTGATAGATAGGGTAGATAGAACCTTCTCCCCCAGGGTGGAAATATCCAACACTAGAGGGCATATCTGTAAGGTGAGAGGGGAAACGTTTAATGGTTTTTACACCCAGAGTGGTGTGGGCCTGACCATATTGCCATGGGAGATGGTGGAGGCAGATAAGAAAGTGACATTTGAGGAATTTAGGTGGGCGCAAGGAAGAGTGGCAGATGCAGTATAATGTGGATAAATGTGAGGTTATCCATTTTGGTGGCAAAAACGGGAAAGCAGACTATTATCTAAATGGTGGCCGATTGGGAAAGGGGGAGATGCAGCGAGTGCTGGGTGTCATGGTACACCAGTCATTGAAGGTAGGCATGCAGGTGCAGCAGGCAGTAAAGAAAGCGAATGGTATGTTAGCTTTCATTGCAAAAGGATTTGAGTATAGGAGCAGGGAGGTTCTACTGCAGTTGTACAGGGTCTTGATGAGACCACACCTGGAGTATTGCGTATAGTTTTAGTCTCCAAATCTGAGGAAGGACATTATTGCCATAGAGGGAGTGCAGAGACGGTTCACCAGACTGATTCCTGGGATGTCAGGACTGTCTTATGAAGAAAGACTGGATAGACTTGGCTTATACTCTCTAGAATTTAGAAGATTGAGAGGGGATCTTATAGAAACTTACAAAATTCTTAAGGGGTTGGACAGGCTAGATGCAGGAAGATTGTTCCCGATGTTGGGGAAGTCCAGGACAAGGGGTCACAGCTTAAGGATAAGGGGGAAATCCTTTAAAACCGAGATGAGAAGAACTTTTTTTCACACAGAGAGTGGTGAATCTCTGGAACTCTCTGCCACAGAGGGTAGTTGAGGACAGTTCATTGGCTATATTTAAGAGGGAGTTAGATGTGGCCCTTGTGGCTAAGGGGATCAGGGGGTATGGAGAGAAGGCAGGTACGGGATACTGAGTTGGATGATCAGCCATGATCATATTGAATGGCTGTGCAGGCTCGAAGGGCCGAATGGCCTACTCCTGCACCTAATTTCTATGTTTCTATGATATGGATCAGGTGCAGGCAGATCAGTTTAACTTGTTATCATGCTCGGCACAAACATTGCATTGTTCCTGAGTACAGGGATTGCTGGTCAGTTCGGACTCGATGGGCCAAAGGGCCTGTTTCCGCACTGTCTCTCTAAATTGAACTAAACTAAGGAGCTTGTGTAGGAAGGAACTGCAGATGCTGGTGGTACACACCGAAGATAGACACAAAATGCTGGAGTACCTCAGTGGGACAGGCTGCATCTCTGGAGAGAAGGAATGGGCGACGTTTTGGGTTTGAAGAAGGGTCTCGATCTAAAACATCACTCATTCCTTCTCTCCAGAGTTGCTGACTGTCCCGCTGATTTACTCCAGCATTTTGTGTCTAATCTTAAACTAAAGAGCCTGATGGTTGATGGAAGGAAGGTGGATCTTGAAGCTGGAGGTCACGGTTCTCAGGCCCCCGTACCTTCTTCCCAACAGTAGCAGCAAAGCAAGATGAGAGCCTGGCCAGAGTGCTGTGGGTCTTTTGAGGATATTAGCTGCCTCTTTGAGGTGCTGCTTTACAAAGAGAGGCAGCAGAGGCCGGCGCTACCTGATTCGGAGTCTGGAGAAGACAAAGATGAATGGTCGCTTGCAGTGCACAGGTCACATGTGAGGAGTCCAAGGGCACAAGCTTTACATGTAACCTGATGTGACTGTCACCCTGCTGCAGAGCACTCCTGTGGTAACAAGGCAGCATGAAGAGTTGATTGCCAAGGCACCGCTTCTGGCATTTAAACTTGCTGCACCAACTCCCACAGAGTCAAATTATCTGTAAATTACTGTTAGAAGTGTAACAACAGCAGCAGACTGCCAGTAACATAGACCCTTTTCCAAATGGACCCATGGGTGGTGCTGTATTAAACAGTGTGCTGCAGACTAGCTGAGTGGAGTGCGATTCCTCCAGGACTTCACGACAGCAAGTTTAATTGGGCAGCAAAGAATTTACATAGAAAATACATTAGCTGCACACTGCTTTCTTGGACCAGGCTCCAGCGAGAGTGACAAATGTGATGGGTTTCCTGGGCAAATGCAGTTTGCAGTTGGCTTAATTTAACAAAATAATAATGAAGATGTCACTGGTTGAAGTTAACACATAGCCCGTTTGCTAATGGGTTCTTGTGCACTGCCAAGGGGTGCAGGTGAAACAATAGGAAGCAACAAGACCTCGTGGGCTCTTCTGAAAAGCACGGAGCAATAAGGTGAACTGGGCAGGAATTCATTCAGGACAAAAGGCGAGTGGGAATGTTGTACCAGGCTCCCAGCTGTTGAGGGATTTATGTCTAAAGCCACAAATACATTCAGAATCATACACTGGTTTTATTCATGGGTTTAACCCGTTCTCTCTCCAATACATCCTGAGACAACTATCAATATTTTACACGCTGTTTATAGTTAGTGTCTGTGGCCGCCTTGCAATATGTCTGATTCTTTAGTGTTTGAGCAAACATAAATAAATACCATAATGACCCAGTGCTCTTGGCAGAGATTTGATGTATAATACTTTAAAGAACATTTATAACTCTATCATTCCTGACATTGCACATATTGGGTACATTCTATGCATAGAGATTAATTTGGTGAGCGTGCAATTAATCTGTGGAAGTTTAGCTTGTCTAATTAATGGTGTTCCTGTATTTTAGTTATTAAATGTTACCCCATTACCTACTTATTTTTATTGCTCTTTCATATTTATTATGTGTTTTATCAATCCAGAAAGCATGTCTATACATTGTTACTGTCATATCTGTCAGGAGTGCTGAGCTAATAATTACCTTTGCTAAAAGTCAGGGTAAAGCAGTAACTGCAAGTTGCCCAGGTGTAGAAAGGAACTGCAGATAAGTTCATAAGTTATAGGAGCTGAATTAGGCCATTCAGCCCATCAAGTCTACTACACCATTCAATCTTGGTTGATCTGCCTTTCCCTCTCAATCCCATTCTCCTCCCCATAATCCCCAAGACCCATACTAATAAAAAATATTGGTTTATACCAAAGATAGACACAATGTGCTGGAGTAACTCAGTGGGTCAGGTAGCATCACTGGAGAAAAAGGATTGATGATGTTTCGGGTCCATTCTTCAAATTGTGTTCCTGGGGTTAGGTTTTATTATTGTTACATGTACCATGTACCTATGTTTCTATGTTTCTATGTACCGAGGCACAGTGAACAGATTTATGCACAGTATAAAACTGTCTGAAATCTGGCAGAAATGAGGCAACATCAATCAAGGTTCATGTGGTTGGGGTGAGGGGTGATTGTAAGGTATCAGGTTGGTGCTACTGAGTTGGAAAGGTTGGATGAACAGAGTGACATCTAACTCATGCTGAGAATGCTTGGAACTGGTGCAGGGAGATACGATGGAAAATGTTCCATTTTTCAGCCCTTGGGGCTTTGTGAGAATGTTTTCTTCAGGAAAAGTAACTGAACAAGAAATCTCTACATTCCTTCCTCTGACCTCACAATTCATGCCTCTTCCCGCCTTACTTCAGAGCTTACTGTCTCCTTTTCATCTCTGGCCTTTGTCCACCCATCTGACAATCAAAAACACATTTACCAGGGATGCAAACTGACCCGCCGAATTATTCCAGCACTGAATTTTGCTTAAGATTCCAGTTAGTTATTTCATAACATTTAAAAACAGTTACGTAAGATGATCGCAGTCCTTTTTTGTTACTAATACCAGAATACAAAATGTCCTAAAACATTGTGTTCAGCTCATTAGTTCAATTGATTGAGTCATGCAATGTGCTACTTTTACTTGCCTTATTTGGAAAATAATGCTTTTGGTCTTAGTGAGACAATTACAAGGGAAACTATGACGACTGATCAATGAATGGCTGAGGAATTAAGCAAAGAATTTATTTTTGTTTTTTACTGCAGTAGAAAGATAAATGTTGTTGAAGTAGAAAGGCCACAGGGAAGGAAGTCATCAAAATAACTGACTATAATGCGAGACAATAGAAGGGTAGGTACTCTGGTAGAAAGAACAAAAAAAACATTAAATGCAGAGGAATAGCAGTGTAGAGAGACAGTGTAGACATGGTGTACTGATACTTGGGTGTAGAAACATCTATATTCAACAGCAAATTAACAATTGGAAAGGAAGATCGAGGCACCAAGAACTAGATACTGGTTTACAAAATAAGGCACAAAGTGTTGGAGTATCACAGCAGGTCAGGAAGTATCTCTGGAAAACATAGACCTGTATCCAACTATTACTTGCCAGGTTTTGGCCTTTCCCTCTTCTCTTCCAACTTCCTCCCTCCCCACCCCGCACCACCACCACAATTAGTCTGAAGAAGGGTCTCGACCCATAACATCATCTACCCATGTTCTCTAGAGATGCTGCTTGTTCCGTCCCGCTGGACTTGGTGTCTTCGATGACCTCCAGCACTCTGTGTCTTTGATGACCTTCAGTGCAAGGCATTTTGGAGGACAAGAGTAGAGATGGCTTGCTGATATTGAACAAGGATTTTCTGAGACCTAATATGTGTCGTCAGAGCTGCATCCATTTATGTTTGATTTTGGAGAGTTATGGGGATCAGGCAATTTTCCTATGAGGACAGATTGAGTAAGATTGCCCATTCTCACGGGGGTTTAGAATCAAGCGGTGATCCCATCAGGTGACAAAATCAATAAGACAGAGGATCATCAATGGTAAACTTGAATGGGGGAGCAAACTCAAGAGGTCGTTTGGTTTATTCCAATTCATTTTCCTCAATGATCCTATTACACTAAGCATAAATTGAATTGAACCTCATTTATTCTCTAACAAATATGACCTTTGTTCTATATTTGATCTATAACAACAAGGAAATATGAAGTAAGTTCCTTCCTTTGTTTATTTGCAAACTAATTACCTTGTGTTGAGGTAAACTGCAACTTACAGCAGAGAATCTCATCAGGCTGCTACTGTAGGGAATAAGGTACTGGAGACTGAGACCCATTATCTCCAGGTTCAAGAACAGCATCTTCCCATCAACCACACTGTACAACTCTACCTCAAGCAACAAACGACCATGGTCTTTGTTTAAGGTTGCACGGCATACCTCAGCTTGTACAGTTTAGTTTTTTTTAGTTTAGAGATACAGCACGAGAACAGGCCCTTCAGCCCACTGAGTCCATGCCGACCAGCGATCCGCACACACTAACACTATTCTACACACACTAGGGACAATTTACAAGTTTACCAAGCCAATTAGCCTACAAACCTGGAAGTCCTTGGAGTGGTTATGGTCTGGTTACCTATAATATATTGTTTTTTTTTAGGTTTAGGTTTATTATTGCCATATGAACCGAGGTAGAACAGAATTCTCAGCATGGGGTGGCCCTATGGCGCAGTGGTAGAGTCACTACCTTACAGCACCCCACACCTGGTTTCGGTCATCACTACGGGTGCTGTCTGTCCGGAGTTTGCACGTTCTCCCTGTGACAGCATGGATTTTCTCAGGATGCTTCGGTTTCCTTCCACATTCCAAAGATGTACAGGGTTGTAGGTTAATTAGCTTCAGTAAATTGTCTCTAGAGTGTAGGATAGAACAAGTGCACGTGTGATCATTGGTTGGCACATACTCGGTGGGCTAAAGGACCCGTTTCCATGCTGATCTTTAACCTAAACTAAACATTGTAACGCAACTGTTCCATAGTGGTATTGTTGTCTATATGTATATTTATTTGTTGTGTTGTTGCATTAATGTGCCTCTAAAAGCTGCAGCAAGTAAGATTTTATTTAAATGTTCGATTTCAGGTGCATATGGCAATTATACTCCCTTGACATGGTTGGCAATTGTACTAGGACGTCATAGAGTCGTACAGTGTGGAAATAGGTCCTTCGGCCCAACTTGCTCACAATGACCAACATGTCCCATCTACACTAGTCCCACCTGGCTGCTTTGGCCCATATCCCTAAACCTGTCTTATCCATGTACCTGCCTAAATATTTCTTAAACATTGTGATAGTCCGTACCTCAGCCACCTCCTCCGGCAGCTTGCTCCATACACCCACCACTCTTTGTCTAAAATGATTTTTGAGTTTTCATCCTTTGCCACCATTAACACTCCAGAGTTCATCTCAAGTATTTCCTTCATCACCCACTCATTCTCCATTATTGAATGGTAACACATTGTGTTATAGGCTACTTCTATCCCACACATAACAATTTTCAGAAGGCAATTAATCTACAAACCCGCACATCTTTGGAATGTAGGAGGAAACTGGAGCACCCAGAGAAAACCCACATGGAGAACGTACAGGGAGAACGTACAGACAACACCGTACAGACAGCACCCGTAGTCAGGATTAGAGTCAAGTCAACAGTGTTTTATTGTCATATGTCCCGGATGGGACAATGAAATTCTTACTTGCTGCAGGCGAACAGAATATGTGAATATGTAAACAGAGTACATAACGGGGGAAGAGAAGGAAAAAAGTTCAATAAATAACATATATAGTGCAATAATAATATATTTTGCAGTTCATTGGCTATATTAAAGAGGGAGTTAAATGTGGCCCTTGTGGCTAAAGGGATCAGGGGGTATGGAGAGGAGGCAGGTACAGGATACTGAGTTGGATGATCAGCCATGATCATATTGAATGGCGGTGCAGGCTCAAAGGGCCGAATGGCCTACTCCTGCGCCTATTTTCTATGTTTCTACGTTTAGAGCTCAGAGATTATTTGTTGTTGTGTTTAATAGCCTGATGGCTGTGAGAAAGAAGCTGTTCCTGAACCTGGACGTTACAGTTTTCAGGCTCCTGTACCTTCTACCTGATGGCAATGGTGAAATGAGTGTGTGGCCAGGAAGGTGTGGGTCTTTGATGATTTTGGCTGCCTTTTTGAGGCAGCGACTATGGGGAGGTCACAGCCGGTGATGGACTGGGCTGTGGTCACAACTTTATGTAATCTTTTCCGCTCCTGGACGTTTAAGTTGCCAAACCAGGCCACGATGCAACCAGTCAGAATGCTCTCTACCGTGCACCTGTAGAGGTTTAGGAGAATCCTCTTCGGCATGCCGAATCTCCGTAATCTTCTCAGGAAGTAGAGTCGCTGATGTGCCTTCTTTATAATTGCACCGGTTTGCTAGACAAGTTGGACATTTGGACAAATACAGAGAAACTGTCCAAATCTCTGGGACTGATGCACACCCAGGAATATGCACGCCCAGGAATTGGAAGTTTTTGACCCTCTCCACCATCGTCCCATTGATGTGAACAGGATTGTGCATCCTCATCTTTCCCCTACCAAAGTCCACAATCAGTTCCTTGGTCTTACTGATGTTGAGAGCCAGGTTGTTGTGCTGGCACTATTTGGTCAGTCAGTCGATCTCACTTCTATACTTTGATCATCCCCATCTGTGATTCGTCCAACAACAGTGGTGTTGTCGGCGAACTTGATGATGGAGTTCGCACCATGTCCAGCTATGCAGTCATGAGTATAGGGTGAGTACAGCAGGGGGCTGAGCACGCGGCCTTGAGGTGCTCCTGTACTAATTGTTACTCGGGTCTCTGGCATTATAAGGCAGCAGCTCTACTGCTGCACTACTTTGCCGCCAATTGCTGAGTTACATTTGGAGTTCTGATGGTTCAACGTTGAATTGTGGATGCATGCATCAGAAAATATGGAAAGACAGACAGAAGAAGGAAGAGGCAGAAAATATTGCAATTATAAGGCCCCTTTCAGCTTAGAATGTGACAAAGTTGTTTGTGGCCAATTAGGTACTTCTTCCTTCGTGTGTAGTCATTGTTTCAACAAATGCAGAGAAGACAGCCGATCAGTTCACAAGGAAACTCAAACATTTCTGTTCCTGTTTGAATAGCCATAGAGTCATATAGCACGGAAACAGGTCCTTCAACGCAACTTGCCCATGCCGATCAAGTGCTCCATCTACGCTCATCCCATCTGCCCACCTTTGGCCCATATCCTCTCGAAATCATTCCTATCTCTGTACTTGTCCAATGTCTTTTAAATGTTAAAGGACGGAAAGTGCTGAAGTAACTCAGCACGTCAGCCAGCATCTCTGGAGAACATAGATAGATGACGCTTCAGGTCATGAACCTTCTTCAGTCTTAATTCATTCTGAATGACTGAACCCTTCTTCAGTCTGAAGAAATGTCACCAATCCATGTTCTTCAGAGATGCTGCCAGACCTGCTGAGTTACTCCAGCACTTTGTGTCCTTTTGTGTAAATCAGCATCTACATTTTCTTGTTTACCTCTTAAATTTTGTTATAGTACCTGCATCAACTCCCTCCTCTGGCAGCTCGTTCCATATACGCACCACCCTCTGTGTGAACTGGTGCCACAGATTGTTTTAATTTCAGCTGAGGGAGAGGACAAGGACTTGGTGTAACATCTTATCCAGCCAGTGGCACTTCTGAAAGGGTGGCACAGTCTGAGTATTACACTGAAGAGCTAGTGATGAACACAAACAAAGACATTATTATCTTAATTAACCACCGTTAAATAGTTAATTTCCATGCTAGATTCAGTTCACCATAAGGAGTGCATTCAATTATGATACACTTTGACATAGAATAAAGCCTGTAAGACATAATAGCTCAATATTGTATATTAGTCCTCAATTTGTGGTTTAAACATGGTTAATCATAACCAATTTCATTGAAGTCATTTTTTTAATTAATGATTTTTAAAGGCAACATAACTATCTTCATTTGCTTTATCGCTGAAGAGATTAAAAATAAAGAGTGCATTCCATTACTGCTTTCCATCTCTTATTTATTTTTATTTTAATTAGAAGTAAGCACAATAATGTAGTACATAAGTATCTAATACATAATGAGATATTACAGTTCATGTACAACTTTTTGTTTCAAATTTAACAGAATAGAACAGAAAATGAGACAAGCCAAGATAGAGAAGAAAAGAATATCATAAGACGTAATGATAGTGTTAGTTCGTGAGATGGTTAAGAAAGCCCAAAGAAAAGGTAGAAGAGGATAGAGTGGAAAAAAGAGAAGGGGAAAAAAAAGAGATAGAGAGAAAGAAAGGAAATAAAAATAACGAGATTGAAAGAGATATAACTGTTTAATATGTTTATCCACCCTTCACCCGGTTCTGAAACGTTTAATTTCTAAGGTTGTGTTGCACCATATGCTTGTAAAAAGTCGATAAAAGAAGACCAAATCATTAAGAATTGATCTGTTTTGCCTAAAAGGAGCTCATTACTTCAAGATGTAACATTTCAGACATATTTGTAATCCACAATATTGAGCGTTGGTGTGGCAGCATTTTTCCTAAATTTAAGTACAAGGTTTTACTGCTTTCCATCTCAAACAAACCATCCAGTTATGAAGAAACCAAAGTGCTTCGCAGAGCTGAGATTCCCCCCCCCCCCCCCCCCCCCCCCCCCCCCCCCCCAAAATACTGAGGTGTCACGTACGACAAGTACGGTTTGCTCCAAGGATTGCTATCTGTTAAAGTATGATATTGTTTTGTTGTTGCATAGTTTGAAGATTGGCTTATTTGGTGATAGGAATCTTTTGAACTTTGTTTTCCCCCCCCCATGTATTGTTCAGACTCTGATGTCACTGGGGAAGGATAGCTTGCAGGCACCTCAAAGCTTTTCTCTGTTGGTGGTCATAGACCTGGGCGAACTCAGGGCACCGATGTTTAATTAAACCGCAGTCCAGTTGTTTCCCGGGTAAAGTGAGTGTGGGAAGGGAATGTGTGTCAAAAGAGACAAGCTCCTCGCTGTGAGCACTTATTGTCATACCAGGCCTAATATATTGTGGGAATTCCCAGAGCTCAAATGATAACAGTATTAAAATGCCACATAAAAGAGGCACTCCATAGCACAGGTTACTGTAGTTGTGAATTGCATTAGCCCGTCCCATTTATTTTATTACAGCTGCATTTAGTATGCTGTAAATGCATTAGACTCTTTTCATTCTGCTGTGGACTACTTATTGTTCAGCTCAAATTATGTGTTGTGTTGTTTTTCTGTTGCAGAACCTTCAGTGTGGACTTGAACATTAAAAAAAGAAAATAGAATTATTGGGAAAAGAACATGAAGTAAAGTTGACAGATTTTATTCCAAAGGAACTAAAAGATCTTATGAAAGCTGACAGCCGAGGTGCCAAATTGTCTCACCAGCATCAACCATTTATTATGTTTCATTTACTTGAACATTCGGCTAGACTTTACCAAGTTAACTAAGGCTGAAGTTTCTAAAATGTTTACTTTCTTTAAAGAAAGTATAGAACGCATTTCTGTAAAGCAGTTTAAATGGATTTGATCATGAAATGGATCAAGTGGAAATGTTTTTGTTTTAGAGATACAGCACGGAACCAGGCCCTTCAGCCCACCGAGTCCGTGCCAACCAGCACATGATCCCTGCACATTAACATTATCCTACACACTAGGGACAATTTACAATTTTACCAAGCCAATTAACCTATAGACCTGTTGAGGGGGGGATCTTATAGAAACTTACAAAATTCTTAAGAGGTTGGACAGGCTAGATGCAGGAAGATTGTTCCCGATGTTGGGGAAACATAGAAACATAGAACATAGAAATTAGGTGCAGGAGTAGGCCATTCGGCCCTTCGAGCCTGCACCGCCATTCAATATGATCATGGCTGATCATCCAACTCAGTATCCCATACCTGCCTTCTCTCCATACCCTCTGATCCCCTTAGCCACAAGGGCCACATCTAACTCCCTCTTAAATATAGCCAATGAACTGGACTCAACTACCCTCTGTGGCAGAGAGTTCCAGAGATTCACCACTCTCTGTGTGAAAAAAGTTCTCCTCATCTCGGTTTTAAAGGATTTCCCCCCTTATCCTTAAGCTGTGACCCCTTGTCCTGGACTTCCCCAACATCGGGAACAATCTTCCTGCATCTAGCCTGTCCCAACCCCTTAAGAATTTTGTAAGTTTTTATAAGATCCCCTCTCAATCTCCTAACAAGAAGTCCAGAACAAGGGGTCACAGCTTAAGGATAAAGGGAAAATCTTTTAGGACTGAGATGAGAAAAACATTTTTTACACAAGAGAGTGGTGAATCTCTGGAATTCTCTGCCACAGAATGTAGTTGAGGCCAGTTCACTGGCTATATTTAAGAAGGAGTTAAATGTGGCCCTTGTGGCTAAAGGGATCAGGGGGTATGGAGAGAAAGCAGGTACAGGACACTGAGTTGGATGATCAGCCATGATCATATTGAATGGCAGTGCAGGCTCGAAGGGCCGAATGGCCTAATCCTGCGCCATCTCTATCTAACTCTCTCTTGAAAGCATCCAGATAATTGGCCTCCACTGCCTTCTGAGGCAGATAATTCCACAGATTCACAACTCTCTGGATGAAAATGTTTTTCCTCATCTATGTTCTAAATGGCATACAGAGAGTATTAGTGGAGGGAATTCAGGAGAGCACTTTTAAATTGTGAATTATGGGATAGCATCCGTAAATGGAAGATTAGGGAATGTGAGAGGCATTAGACTTTGGAGATACAGTGTAGAAACCGGCCGCTCAGCCCACCAAGTCTGTGCCGGCCAGCAATCACCGCATACACGAGCACTATCCTACACACTGAGGACTAATTGTATGATTTTTACAAAAGCAATTAACCTACAAACCTTTATGTCTTTGGAATGTGGGAGGAAACCGGAGCAGCCGGAGAACTGGTGGAGCATTTCTCCGGGTGCTCTGGAGAAGCATTCACGGGAAGAACGTACAAACTCCGTACGGCAGCACCAATAATCAGGATCTAACCCAGATCTCTGATGTTGTAAGGCAGCAACTCTACAGCTGCTCCACCGTGCCACCCAAAATTAACTACTTTCTATTGAAGATAAATAAGAGCCAAAAATCAATGTGACTACAATCATTCTAATGACATGAACTTGGGATATCGTTGACATTTTCTCCGACATCCTCTGACATTTTTGCCACCTCCAACAGGATCCCACCACTGGTCACATCTTCCCATCTCCACCCCTTTCTGCTTTCCTCAGAGACCATCCCCACCACAACTACTTGGTTAACTCATCCCTTCTCATCAAAATACAGCCCCTCCCCAGGTACTTTCCCCTGCAACCCTAGGAGCTGCAACACCTGTCCCTATACCTTCTCCCTCGACTCTATCCAAGGTCCCCGACAGTCTTTTCAGGTGAGGCAGAGGTTCACTTGGTAGATGAGGTAGATGAGGTCCTCCAACCTCATCTACTGTATCCGCTGTTCCAGGTGTGGACTCCTATATATCGGCGAAAACTAGTGCAGGCTCGGCGATCGTTTCGATGAACACCTGCGCTCAGTCCGCCTAAACCTACCTGATCTCCCGCTTGCTCAAGATTTTTACTCCCCCTCCCATTCCCTCACTGACCTTTCTGTCCTGGGCCTACTCTATTGTCAGAGAGAGGCCCAGTGCAAATTGGAGGAACAACACCTCATATTTTCACTTGGGCAGCTTACACCCCAGCAGTATGAACATTAACTTCCTTTCTTTCTTTGCTCTTAACCCTTGCTTTCCCTCTCTCCCCGTCTCTCCCTCTTCCCAGATCTTCGACCAGTCTGACGGTCCCCTGATTAGATTTTATCTCTTTGCTTTGTTGTCATCTCCTTGATCTATTCCCCATTTTATTTTGATCTCTTGCACTTCCTTATCTCTATAACTCCCTCTCCCCTGATGCTCAGTATGAAGAAGGTCTCGACCCGAAACATCCCCCACTCCTTCTATCCAGAGATGCTGCCTGTCCCGCTGAGTTGCTCCAGCATTTTGTGTCTATCACTCCACCAGTTCTCCATCAATGTAACCACAAAACAAATGCAGGCATTTAACAGCAAGTGATTTTTCTAATAGTATAATTTGATTATTTTTGCTAAACAATATTAAGGTCCTAGGTACACAAAAATGCTGGAGAAACTCAGCGGGTGCAGCAGCATCTATGGAGCGAAGGAAATAGGTGACGTTTCGGGCCAAAACCCTTCTTCAGACTGATGGGGGTTGGGGGGTAGAAGGAAGGAAAAAGGGAGGAGGAGGAGCCGAGGGCGGGGGGATGGGAGGAGACAGCTCGAGGGTTAAGGAAGGGGAGGAGACAGCAAGGGCTAGCAAAACTGGGAGAATTCAACGTTCATGCCATCCGGACGCAAGCAACCCAGGTGGAATATGAGGTGCTGTTCCTCCAATTAAGGTCCTGAAAGGACGTTTATATATGTGGTCTAATTCTTAATCAGGGGTTAGAGCTCAAACAATCCAAGATATTAGTTGATAGATATGGTTGCAAGATTCATTGGAATGTTATTTCACTAGTATTTAACGCCATCTACACTTCTTGGTGCCTCGGGGAAGCAGCCAACTGAATCAAAGACTAGAAAGAAAGACACAAAGTGCTGGAGTAACCCAACAGATCAGGCAGCATCTCTGGAGAACATGGATATGTGACGTTTCGAGACTGATTGTGGTGAGAGGGGAAAAGAACAAGAAGTGTTGAAGTAACTCAATGGGTCAGGCAGCATCTTTGGAAAACATGGATAGATGATGTTTCTGGTTGGGACCCTACTTCAGACTGATTACAGAGGGGGGAGCTGAAGGGGGGGGTGGGTGGGGGGAAAATGGGAGGAGGATATCTAAAATTGGCCAGAGGATTAAATGCTCAGAGGAAAGAATGTGGGTTGAAGGGGAGGGGAGAAATACAAGCAAGTCCAAGAGGCACAGGGAAAGTGGAGGGTGGGGAGGGGGAGGGCAAAAGGTTTGTTAAGATACCCAAAATTGTTCGAAACACTACACTTGGAAGAGATGAGACTCCTCCTAGCAGGCAAAGCAGACCACTTCCAAAAGACGTGGTCTGCATTTGTGGAACTATTACAAGCATAAGGTGCAATAGTAATTTAAAATATAAATGGTACCAGGATCTGGTAACAGGGGGTATAAAATATATATATTTTTAAAAACACGGTTGGTATATCCTTTTTTGCGAGTTGCGTGTTACAATAGAGCTATTGTTTTTCTTTTTTTTTTTCTTTTCTTTCTAGGGTCTTATTTCCTTTCTTTACTTCCATCTCTAACTTCTTCCCTAAGGGGCTTTCTGTTCCCAACACTTTCCTGCACCTTCACGATTCTTGCTCACTTTCCTTACTTCTTTTATTTCTATCTTTTTTAAAGCTTGAAAAACAAAGTGGTACAGCAAATGTAATAAGATATATCTGATGTGTATTATTGTAATTTACTGTACTTCTAATTAAAAAAAAATAAAATAAAAAAAAAAAATCGGATTCAAAGTTTATACCAATTGGTTGTACATTACCCAAGCAGAATATGAAGTGCTGTGTCTCCAGTTTGCATGGTCTCACTCTGGCAATGGAGGAGGCCCAGGCCAGAAAGGTCAGTGTGTGAATGAGAAGAATAGTTAAAATGGTTAACAACCGGGAGATCCAGTCGGCCTTGGTGGACCAGACGCAAATGTTCAGATATGTTGAATTTATATTGGACTTAAAATAAGCTGCTTTGGGATATGACCATCCCATCTGGGTAAAATATAAAAAAACTATTAGCAGATACAACAAAGCTATTGCTTAGAACATGAATCATGAAGGTATTGAATCAACTAAGGTCTTTGAGGCTGTGACAGGGTTTTAATAAGGTGGATGGATGGTTTCCACTGGTTGGTACCAACATCAGTCCAAGCTGAATGGGAAGATACAAAATTCACACTGTTTCGGTTCAGATATTTATTCTGTTCTCAAAAGGAAACCTGATGCTGTCCTACTGGAAGAAACATTCTATTTTACGCCAATCAAAAATGTATAAAAAAGTCTGAAATGCAAATTAATCACTTGATTAGTTTTTTCATAGTTAATCAATTATTATACTCTGTTGGAATAGTTCTGTCATTTCACTGTCACTTGGTGTTAGGGAGCAGCGGTAGAGTTGCTGCATCACAGCGTCAGAGACCCAAGTCCAATCCTGACTACGGGTGCTGTCTGTACAGGTGGAGTTTATACGTTCTTCCTGTGACCTCCTTGGGATTTCCCCGGGTGTTCCTGTTTCCTCCCACACTCCAAAGACATAGAAACAGAGAAACATAGAAAATAGGCGCAGGAGTAGGCCATTCGGCCCTTCGAGCCTGCACCGCCATTCAATATGATCATGGCTGATCATCCAACTCAGTATCCTGTACCTGCTTTCTCTCTTAAAGATAGCGCAGTCAGGGGATATGGTGAGAAGGCAGGAATGGGGTACTGAATGCGGATGATCAGCCATGATCCCAGTGAATGGCGGTGCTGGCTTGAAGGGCCGAATGGCCTACTCCCACACCTATTATCTATTGTCTATTGTCTATCCTGCACACTACAGACATTATGGACAGAAGTCAATTAACTTAGAAACCTGCACGCTTTTGGAGTATGGGAGAAAACTGGAGCACCTGGAGAAAACCCATGCGGTTACACAGGATGAACGTGCAAACTCTGTACAGACAGCACCTGAGATCATGGTTGAACCCGGGTCTCTGGTACTGAGGCAGCAACTGTACTGCTGTGCCACTGTGCTGCCATGCTGGTCATAGTAAAAAAAAGAAAATGTTAACATCTATGACCAGAATTAATGATAAATGATCATCTTGTCAATGCCTGATCACATTTCCATACCCAGAAGAAATTTAAAAAAAATCCCTTTGCAGGACCAGAGGACATTTCTTTAAGGTGAGGAAGGAAAGATTTAATAGGAACCTGAGGGGTAACATTTTTACACACAGGGTGGTAGATATATGGAACAATCTGCCATAGGAGGTAGGCAGGTACTATCACAATGGTTAAGAAAGTTCTGGACAGGAACATGAATAAGATTCTCCTTCTCGAGTCGACAGCAGAAACTGAGGTGTGAATATTTTTTTAAGGCAGTGGTGGATACATTCTTAATTAGCAGGGGAATGAAAGGCTACTGGGGCTCTTTGTCACACTGCTCATTCTACAGGATGCATTACAAAGAGGATCACCTCCCACCAGGGAAGGGAACCATTTAAATTTCAGGACAAATTCCTCAGCACCCAATACACCATCCACTTTAGTTTTGGCATCAATGTTTTTAAATCACTTCTCAAAAAATAACAGCAACCTTTTATAAAATTGTTTGGATATAAATTAGAAGTCATAGAGCAACTAAACTGAAATTGGCTGATTTGCGGATGAATTTGTTGTTAAGGAAAAGTGAACCGAAATATTCAGTTTCAAAATGGCAGCACAGGCGTCAAGACAGATTTGGTGGCCTCCTCTGTACACTTCTGTCTGCAAATATTGTGTACTCACCAACATAGCACCTGATGTAATTTGCTTCTGCAATGTGCACATTCACTTCGGATTAGATAATTAGTCATGTAATTTATCATTATGCTACTCAACCTGTAGTATTGAGCATAAGAGGGGGGCGCAGCGCAGAAGTAGAACTGCTGTCTCAGCAGCACCAGACACCCGGGTTCAATCCTGACTACTGGTGCTGTTTGTGCGGAGTTTGTACGTTCTCCCTGTGACTCTGTGGGGTTTTTCCTGGATGCTCCGGTTTCCCCCTACATCCCAAAAACATGAGGGTTTGTAGGTTAATTGGGTTCTGTAAATTGCCCCTCGTGTATAGGATGTAAGTGGGGTAACATAGAATTGGTTTATGGGCAATTGATGGTCGGCACAGATTCAGTGGGCTGAATGGCCTGCTTCCGTGCTATATCTCTAAATTAAACTAAAATGTTCTATCGATTCAGACGTTATACCTCTGTTCTTTCTTTCAAGCTGTTTCTCTTTCATTTATATTTGGTACAATTATGAATAACTTCAGCTACAATAAATAAATGGCAAAATAAAAGAATGTCTGCATCAAGCTGAAACAAGGCAGATGCTATGAATGCCAAATGTTATGTGGACACAAGGAATTGCAGATGCAGTTTTACAAAAAAAAGACACAATGTGCTGGAGTAACTCAGCAGGTCAGGTAGCATCTCTGGAGAGCATGAATAGGCTATGTTTCGGGTTGGGACCCTTCTTCAGACCCTATTCCTGATATTGTAGAGTCCTACAGCTGTACTGCATAGAAACAGGCCATTTGACCCACTTTGTCTATGCCAACCACGTTGGCATACTGGCTGGTCTGGTGCCTCTCTTAGGCCCATACCCCTCTAAACCCTTCCTACCCAGATATCTGACCAAATATCTTTTAGAAGTCACAATTTTATCCACCACCATGGGTCCTCCGATAGGTCATTTTGGATGCTGTAGATGCCATGTGCATGTACCTTTAATATACACTCTGAGTAAAAAAGTTGCCCCTGAGATCCTGTGCAGCTACTTTCATGGATAACTCCAGAGAAATGGATACTGGCGGATGTGCTGTGCATGGGTATCTATGGGAAATATCTGTCTCTAAGGATGCTGAGTTCATCAGTCATTATTGCTCTGTGTATATTGTTGACAGGAACACAGATTATCCCCTCTTATCAAGTCAGTGATAATTCTTCACAGGCTGGTGTTGGTCACCTTTTATATCAACTTTCCTTTACGTCTGGACTAGGGATAACATTAATATTCCATAAAAATAAGGTTTGGCAAAAGCTTTGGAAACATTCTTAATCTAAATCATAAGCAGGTTTAAGCATCAGTTTAATTCCCCATCCAATATTACCCTCTGCTGCCGAAAGGGGAGTAGAGAGTGGTGTAAAGCCTATATTGGTCTCATGGATGGGTTAGGTTAAATAGTCCCTTACTAAACAAAGCCAATGCTCCTGTCATTCCTGTCTACCGTTAGCTGATTTGAGGTTCGGTTTTATCCTGGCCTTTCATGCTTCTGGGATCCCAATCAGGATTTTAATCTCTTCAATTATTTTACTGTAATTTAGTTTAGAGATACAGTGTGGAAATAGGCCCTTCGGCCCACTAAGTCCCCGCTAACCAGCGACTCAGTGGGCCAAAGTCGCTAGGTCTTCGGCCCACTGAAGAAGTAGTTCTATCATACAGATTAGGGACAATTTGCAAAAGCCACTTATCCTACAAACCTGCATGTCCTTGGAATGAGGTGAGGAGCCGGAGCACCCGTAAAAAATCCACACGGTCAAAGGGAAAGTGTGCAAACTCCGTAATCAGGATTGAACCTGGGTCTCTGGCAGGAATCGTCCTCTGTGCAGCCTTCTTTGCTGCCTTGACAAACCTAGTCAATTAATAATTCAATGTTCTTTACTGTTACTACTAAAACTGACAGAAAATTCATTCCAACGAAGAATTCTGACACAATCAAATATTTATGCACTGTTCTTGATCTTTTGTTTCTGATAATGGACAAAGCACAAAAAATTACCATAAAGAAAGAACACACTTCATTAGGCAGTAAAGATAGATTTATCCAATGCATTTTTCCAATATGCTGATTTCTACAAAGGAAAATAACTTCAGATCTTTCTGCGTTATTCTTATCTCTGAAATCACTTTTCAACGAGACACCTCTTTCAACTCGGCAAAACAAATGCTGCTCCTTTGTTAAGAAAGATGAGGTGACTGGTCACTCATGAATGAACGTGCGCATGTAATATTAAACGGTTCGCTAACGGCAAAGATCATGGTTAAACCATAAAGCACTGCATTTGCAAATCCAACAAATGCAGCAGTGAGAATATTTCTTGCTTTTTTTCCTCTGTATGTCTGCATTTCATTGATTGAATTTGCGTCTGATCCTTTGTGAATCCCTTGCTGAAATCTTTTTTATTAGCTGTGCAGAGCATTACAGGGGCATTGGTTGTTTACATTGATTATGTAAAATGGGCCATAGTTTGGAACCTTCTCCTAGACACTATGTAGGTTATTTTGCAGTCCACTCCTTGTTGCTGTTTCTGTTGAAGTCTCAGGGAAAGCAATGCGGTTGATGATACCTGGTCCCCTTTATGGAACTTTTCAATGCTAACTAATATCCCCAAAACAGCAAAATGTCTCATCGAAAAACAGGTAAATAAGTTCTACTATTCAAACACTTAAAAAAAAAAATCATACATGAAAACTGCAAATCTATTTGCATCTATTAAAATATCTTACAAGAATTAAGAAGGCAATCTCAAAATAGTGAAGTTTCATAAGCATTCACTTCTGAGAATTGATAATATTATTAAAAAGACGATTGGACCAACATGCAAAAGTTTTTCAACTGCTAAATACATTGTACAAATGTAACCCATTTGGTCTCTGTCTGAGCACATGTCTGCAGTGTCTCTGCCCATTCAGGGGCTGTTGGTTCTTTCCTAATGCAGAGTCAAAAGCATCTAAAATGTCAATAGATTCCTCCAAGCTCCCCTGCTGCCGGGGCTGGTATGGTCCTTGTCTGCAGTGAAGCTGCCCTGCCAGGGGGTGGTGACAGCTCTCAAATGCAAACAGGAGAATAAAGAGGTACATGACAGGGGCTGCTGTCTGACATGGACCTTAGCAGCATGGGTCAGGTTAGGGGAGGGCACTCAGCTCAGCGGGCGACTGGGAGAGTCGCCATTTATTCTGGTTGTCAGACAGACAGTCTTCGGCTAACAGACAGGTAAAGGCAGACAAAAAAATCTGCATTTTGTTAGGAAATGCACATACATATTGGAAAAGAGAAGTATAAAGTGCTTTGTTAGACAAAGGGAGGGTTCCTGTTATAATAACTATGGAGAACTGACAGGGGCTTTTTATTTGCTCGCGTACCATACATATTCAAACCTTTACAGGGTGATAAAATATACCCCTCATTTTTCTGACCTTTTGTAGATAAAACATGTTGTGTTGAAATAGTATATTAGAACCTGTCATTTTCCCCAGGGTCTGCAGAAATAGATAACGGTGAAATTTTGTACGAACTACATGTCGATGCATAACAAAATATAATATTGTTTGCAATAAAATCCATTGACAATGCAGAGGTTCTGAATATTTTAACATCCAACAGGGTGTTACATTTGAAAGAGAATGAATAACTAGTTGTTTTTTTATTAACTCGGTGCAGCAATTATTCTTTTGTTAAGTGGTTTGTTTTATTAATCACTATTTTCCCCTTAGGAGAACCCAGCGCAATAATTAAAATGAAAATTATGATTTACAGCTGTTTAGAAGAGTTTTCAATTCATTTGGTGCCATACAGTGTGAACTGCAGTCTTTTGTCTCCTTAGCAAAGTTGAGAAGTTCATACATTATAGAAATTTGCAATCTTCCAATTCATTATGAGTTCAGTGTTTAAATGTGCATGCATATTGTGACACTGTCTCGAATGCAGTGCAGCATTTAAACTTAACATTGGAATTGCTCTTGCCTTTACTGTCGAATTTATCCTCTACATTACAATTGTGATTTTTGTTTTATTTTAAAGGGAACACACTTTTCAGCAATGTCGAAACAAGGGATAGAGGATGCTGATTTACCGAGGAAAGGCACAAACTGCTGGAGTAACTCAGCGGGTCAGACAGCATCGCTGGAGAACATGGTTAGTTGACATTTTGGGTCGGACTGATGGCAGGGGTAGAATTTCAGCAAAGTATCTCAACGAAACAAATCATCAAGAAAATAGAACAGTTGCAGATGGATGGCTAACACTACTGCACTTCCTTTGTGCTTTATGGTTTATGATTATTTGGTTCAGAAGGTTTTTTTAGTTATTTTTATAATGATATTATGAATGTATAGATAATTGGTCTGATCCATCTAGAGCATTCTGTACGGCACCAGCTTTTGAAAAGGAAATACTTGACCTTGGAAAGGGTGTAGAGGATAGGACAGCACCTTCTATAAGTAAATGAGGTTTAGGAGAATATGAGCCAAATGCAGACAAGTGGGACTAATTTAGATGGCATCTTGGTTGGCATGGACATGGCAGGCTAAAGGGCCTGCTTCTGAGCTATATGGCCCAATGACAAGGAAAATGGAGAAATTGGGACAGATTTCTTGTGAGTAGATTAAATAAACTTAAGAGAAGGACACTGATAGAGTTAGTAACTGTCAGAGTTACCATGAAAAATATTGTTGCTAACTTGTTGTTAACCAGATTTACAGTAATTGGGATAAAAGGAAATGGAAGCGAAATGTGCAGATGTTTCTGACCTTCAGTGTGTTGATATGATGTGGAATGAACTGTACGAAGGGAGCAAACATTGGAAAAAAAAGAATAAAAGCAGTAAACTCTGGAGACACTCACCGAGTTTGGCCGTATCTGTGGGGAGGAAAACTGAGTTCATATTTCAGAACTGATTATCTTTCACCAGAACTGGGATATAGAATATAGAAAAAATATAGCACACAACCAGGCCCTTCAGCCCACAACTTGAGACATGAATTGTTTAGTGTATGAGAGGGAGTGAATGAATGGATTAGTGAACGTGTCAGTGAAGGTCAGAGAGTGAGAAGGTGGGTCAGTGAGAATGAAGTGGGACGGTGTATGTGTGAGAGAGATAGTGTGTCAGTTGGAGAGACATAATGTGTCATCATGTGAGAAGTCGTGTGTCAGATAGAGTGTAAATGGGGCATTGGGGAGAGCACCAGTAAATGATGTATCAGGGGTGAGCACCAGTAAATGATGTATTAGGGGGGAGCATCAGTAGTGAAGCTGGGAGAGCTGCTGCCTCACAGCGCCAGAGATCCGGGTTCGATTCTGACCTTGGGTGCCCACTGTGTGGAGTATGAACGTTCTCCCTGTGACTGCGTGAGTTTGCTCCAGTTTCCTCCTACATCCCAAAGATGTGTGGGTTTGTCGGTTAATTGGCCTCTGTAAATTTCCTTCTAGTGTGCGGGGACTGGATGCAAAAGTGTGATGACATGGAACTAGTGTATGGGCGATCGATGGTCGGCATGGACCCAAGGGCCTGTTAATACCAGGTTTTCATCCCTCCGAGCATCCTGGATATGAATCTGTATTTCTGATGCAGAATTTCATCATGTTTGTGTTTACCTGAAGTGCATTGGATGCAGAAAGCTGGCAACAGAACGTTGTGCCATGTGTTTAATTAATTGGCTCTTGAAAACATTAAGTAGAGGTCTCAAAATATGACACTCTCTTACTGTCCATTGTATGACCAAAGTAAATGCAATGCAGGAGAGTAACTCTTTCTGTAAACTGAACACGGTGCTCATATGCATTTCATCTAAGGAGCCAGATTTATATTCGGTCTGAGCGCCACAGGAGCTAAAACATTAGCAAAGGACGCTGATGCTCGACCTGAAACAAGAGCCTGGAGTGGGCTGCTCTTTCCCTGTTGTCCCTTTTCTTGTCAAAACCAAAAGGTCACACATTGTGCATTCTGTGGTCACGGGTGTCCTGTTACAAAGCCTCCTCTGTCTACCTACTGTACTTGAGACCTACGCAAGGCAGCAGAGCGTGAATTGCTGAAGAGAAGTAACCAACCAAAAGGCTTTTAGACACAATGCCTCCTGCTATCTAGGCAAAACAATTCAGGGGATCTTGTGGTGGTATATACTTTCCATCACATGCATGGAAGAAGCTCTAATGGGCCTTGTTAGCCTCTTAACCAGCTTCAACTGGCTTCTGAAATGGCTCGCTATCAGTTCTATCAGATGTCTACCTAATGTCACGGAATTCCTGCAATAGTTCTGTTTTCATTCTCCAAATTAGCTCGGAACTGATAAGGTGATTAAATGGTAAAACCAGAGATGAGAGGTGTGATTATGTCCCAAGGACTACCATCGTTAAATAAATAAGCTTCCTAAAATTCAGCTTGTGGACACTGAATGTTTAGTTTAGTTTGAGTTCAGTTTATTGTCACGTGTACCGAGGTACAGTGAAACGCTTTTGTTGCGTGCTAACCAGTCAGAGGAACGACAATATATGATTACATCGAGCCGTCCACAGTGTACAGATACAGGATAAAGGGAATAATGTGAATAATGTGAATTTGTAAAAGTTTTCAGGGATTCATTTTCACCTCGATAGAATTTCTCCACCTCTTCTTGCAAAACTTCAATCATTATTTACTTGTTATTTTCATTTTATTCTTTCTTATTTTTCAGAATATAATTTGAACAACAATATTTCAGCAGCAATAGCTTTCATTTATATAGCCCTGTTAAATAGCTAAAGGTCTCGATGTACTTCACAGGAAATTATCAAAATAAAGTTGAACTGAGTCAAATAGGGAGACATTATGGGGGATTACTGGGAGCTGAGTTAAATAGTTATGGTTTAGGACACCCTAAAGGAGTAATAGAGAGAGTCAGATTTATTTTTACTCCGGAGCCAAAGGCTCGGGCAGCTGAAGGTACTCGTGGCTATATTAGAATGGTTAAATTCAAGAATGTTGAACGGTCTGAAATTAGAGAAGTATAAAAACATCAATGGCCCTGCTGGTAAAGCTGTTGCCTCACAGCACCAGTGATGCTGACACCTCAAGTGTTGTCTGTGTGAAGTTTAGATATTCTCCCTGTGACCGCATGGGTTTCCTTCAGGTCCTCTGGTTTCCCCCCCACTCCGAAAGAAGCCAACTTAAGTTTTTATCTAGAGACACTTATATAATACTGTCTGTGACTCTTATACAACTGCACTCTCTGGCAGTGCATGACTACTCTCTAGATGTAAAGGTCCCTGTCAAATCCCCTCCAAATCTCTTATGTCTCATGCTATATCTAGGTCCTCCAGACACATATCTTTCCTCTGCACATTGCACAGTCCACCCCACCATGAACTGTGTGGGAAGGAACTGCAGATGCTGGTTTAAACCGAAGATAGATCCCAATGCAAAATGTCACCTATTCATGTTCTCCAGGGATTCTGCCTGACCCGCTGCGTTACTCCAGCACTTATGTCTTTTTTTGCAGGCAAAATAGAACCAACCTAGACGGGGTATCATGCTAAGCATGGATGAGTTGGGGCGAATGGCCTGTTTCTCCGTAGCTCTGTGACTCCATGGCCACCTGATGTAGAAAACCAAGTGAATGGAGAAAACTGCAGTATATCGCATTTGTAGTAACAAGGAAATGCAGATGCTGCTTTACCAAAGAAAGGCACAAATGCTGGAGTAACCCAGTGGATCAGGCAGAATATGGATCTCTGGAGAATATGGAGAATAGGTGATGTTTTGGGTCTTCAAAATGATTGTAGGGGATGCGGGAAAGAAAGCTGGCAGAGAGGAGGGGCGGGATAGAGCGTGGCCGGCAATAGGTGAACACAGGTGAGGGGGATCATTGATAGGCAGATTGTTGGGTAAAGGCCAGGGATGAACAAAACAGCTGTGAGCCAGAAGAATAAAGCGTTACAAATTGTGAAAGTTGAAGACAGAAAAGTTGCAAATTGTGAGGGGAGGGGGAGATGGAGATGGAGGGAGAGGGAGAGGGGAGAAACCGGAAGGGGGGAAGGAGAAACCAGCGCCAGGGTTCAGGGAAGCGGAGTGAGAGAGGGAAAATAAAGATTTGGATTTGGGAGGGAAAATAAAAGGGAGGAGGAAGTGGAGTGTGTGTAGATGTTACTTTAAATTGTTCTGTGTTTATACAGTTGGGTTGTCGGCTACCCAAGCAGAATATGAGGTGCTGTTCCTCCAGTTTGCGTGTGGCCTCACTCTGGCAGTGGAGGAGACCTAGGACAGAAAGATCCTGCATTGGAATGGGAAGAGGAGTTAAAATACTATCGGAACCCCTCTCTCTTCTTCCCTCCCCAACCCAAGTTGTATCAGCTTCAAAGTCATCTTGTTGAGTCTCATTGTCTGTAACTCGTTTTCACCCAGCACACAGCTAACAACAGCCTGTTTCCTTCATCAACATTACTTTTTTGCACATCTTGCATGCATTTGTTCCATATCTCCCCTGACTCTCAGTCTGAAGAAGGGTCTCGCCTTGAAACGTCGCTAATTCCTCTTCACCAGAGTTTTCTCTAAGTTACTCCATCTTTCTGTGTCTACCTTTGATTTAAACCAGCATTTGCAGTTCTTTCCTATACATAAAATGCATTGCAGTTGGGTCAGAAGTGTCAGCGATGGCTCTGGGGATAGAACACTGCCTGGAAAGTAGTCAATTGAAGCCCCACTGGAGAAATGAGTGGACTGGAACCGCAGTACAGCACTAACGGTAAGCTGCTCTGTCTAAACTCCTGCCTTTCAGGTGAAATGTTAAACAAAGGCTCTTTCTGGATGAATATAAGAGAAAGCCTTTTCTTTCTTAAATGTGTTTGGCACAGACTTGTCTTGTATTCCCTGGTAATATCAGGGGAGGACACAACAAAGGAAATAAGTCGAATAGATGCTCGCTGAAAGATTGGTTTCAACTGATCTGCCGGCAAAGGAAACAAAACCCAGAGTGAACGTTACCACGTGGAGGGGTTGGCAGAGTTCGTTCAGCGAAACACTGGGCAGTTAACGCAACACTCAGCACAGATACAAGTGCACATGTGTTGGATTGTAAATAGGATAAAGCAGCAAGTAACCTAATGAGAATTAGTCTTAGTCTGTGCAGGCCAGATGGAAAATGTAGATCTAACAAAGGTGGCACACTGGTGCAGCTGGTAGAGCTGCTGCCTCACAGCGCCAAAGATCACAGTTCCTGACCTCAGGTGCTATCTACGCGGAGTTTGCCACTTCTCCCTGTGACCTTGTGGGTTTCCTCCAGGTGCTCCAATTTCTTAGACTCATATAAGATACTCAAAAATGCTGAAGAAACTCAGCGGGTGCAGCAGCATCTATGGAGCGAAGGAGGTAGGCAACGTTTCGGGCCAAAACCCTTCTTCAGACAGAGTCTAATCTCCTCTTAGACTCGTATAGTCATGCAGCGTGGAAACAGGTTCTTCGGCCCAACTTGCCCACGCCGACCATCATGCCCCATCTACACGGGTCAGGCAGCATTTGTGGAGGGAATGGACAGAAAACGTGTTGGGTTGGGACCCATCTACAGACTGACACCATCCCAATCCAAAACATTGTCTGTCCTCTTCCCTTCACAGATGCTGCCTGAGTCGCTGAGTTGCTCTCGCACTTTGTGTTTTACCCTTCAGAATTTCTCCCATTCTCCACACCCCGACACCCCCTCAAAACTGCTGCCCATCCAACAGCAGTTGTCCACGTGACTCCTATCCTTTCACTTCTTCCCTTCCTACGGACGTAAACATTATTTCCTGTACACGGTGATTCATTTGTACCTCTTCAAGTTGGATGCACTGCATCAATGTATTACATCAATGATCTCCTCTATGTTGGAGAAATCAAACAAAGTTTGAGGGATCCATTTTTGGAATTCGGCAACCATTTTGCATGGAGCTCCCCTGAGCCTGCCACTTTAATTCTTCATCCCACTCAAGAGAGTCAAGAGTGTTTACTTGTCATGTGGGCGGCAGGGTGGTGCAACAATACAGTTTCCAGTGCCAGATACAGGTTCAATCGGGTGCTGGCAACAAGTTTATGCTCTCCATGTGACCGTGTGGGTTTTTTCAGCTTCCTCACACCCCAAAGACGTTCTGGTTTGTAGGTTCATAAGGTCATAAGATCATAAGTGATAGGACCAGAATTAGGCTGATCGGCCCATCAAGTCTACGCCATTTAATCATGGCTGATCTATCTCTCCCTTCTAACCCCATTCTCCTGCCTTCTCCTAACCTCTGACACCCGCATTTTGGTTAATTGGCTTCTGTAAAATTGTAAATGGTCCCTAGTGTGTAGAATAGTGTTAGCGTACGGGGCAAATGCTGGTTGACACAGACGCGCTGTATGTCTGTAGTCTAAATTCTAAAGTCTAATGTATTGACAACGGTACAACATAAATTCTTCCTTGCAGCAGCAGCAGCACACCAGTTTTGTAAACACAGTAAATAGATAAAACAACAAATAAAAGGAAACGAAGTTCAATAAATTAAATGAACCAAATATAGTGTAAAAACAATGCCCAAAGTCCCTAGTGCAATCCAGGCAGTTCCTAGTTTGGAGTTTAGTTGGACTACATATAGTGTTCAATAGCCTGATGGTTGTTGGGACATTAGTTTTTATGCTCCTATACCTTCTTGCCCATGGCATGAGTGAAATCAGAGCATGGCCAAGGTGGTGTGGGTCTCTGATGATGCTGTCTGCCTTTCTGAGATAGCGCCTCATAGATCCCTTCGATAGTGGGGAGGTCAGAACCTGTGATGGACCGGACAGTGTCCACCACCTTTTGCAGTCTTCTTTGTTCCTGGGTGTTCGAGTTGCTGAACCATTGTCCTTAATATTGTTCTTAAGCCCCGCACCTAATCGTTAAACTAACACCCTCTATACACACACAGAGCATTAACAGACAGCAATAAATACGCTGGATTTACACAGTATCATCACACTTCATGAATCAATTTGCAATCTAGACTCCATCTTGTGACAACAACTGCTAGAGCACGGAGAGGGGTGATTGAATCATCTGCAAGAGTGGTACATGGACGTGCAACTCAGTGAGAGGAGAGGAATGAGTTACTTATTTTGACGCTGTAAAATGTTCATGTCATAGGAGAGTCTACTCCGCCATTCAATCATGGCTGATCTGTTTTTCCCTCTCAACCCCATTCTCCTGTCTTCATCGCATGACCCCTGAGGCCCTTACTAATCAAGATTCCGTCAATCTCCGCTTTAAAAATACCCAATGACTTGACCTCCATTAATTAATTCCACAGATTTACCACACTCTGACTAAAGAAATCCCTCCTCATCTTTTTAAATTAGATGAAAATGGGGAAAGACATGGCTGCTATATGTAATATTTTGGCATTCACTTAGTTTGATTGAATTATTTTTGTACGTTATGTAAAATAGGGATTATATTTTAAAAAATCAATAAGACACAAAGTGTTGGAGTAACTCAATAGGTCAGGCAGCATCTCTGGAGAACATGGATAGATGAGGTTTTTGGACGAGATCCTACTTCAGACTAATTGTAGCGGGGGGGAAAGAAAGCTGGTAAAGAGAAGAGGCAGGACAGGTAATAGGTTGACACTGGCAAGGGTGATGGATGAAACAAAGGCCAGACAGAAGAACAGAAGGAGTGAGACAGTTCTGAAGAGTTGCGAATTGTGAAGGAGGAAAATAGCAGGAGGAGGGAGGAGGAATGTGGAGGGGAGAAATAGGTGGAGTCCAGGTGGAGCTGAGGGGAATGAAGGGGAGGAAGGGAGGGGGAGGGGTGCAGGGAAGAACAGTCTAAAAACAAAGGAGTTAGTGTGAAGAAGGGCCTTGACCCAAAACGTCACATATCTGTTCTCCAGTGATGTTGCCTGACTCACTGTGTTACTCCAGCACTTTGTGTCCTTTGTAAACGAGCATCTGCAGTTCCTTGTTTCTATTAGATTTCCATATTGCAATATGGCACAGATGGAGGCCGTTAAGCCCATTGAATCTGTGCCAGCCCACAGAGCAATCCCATTCCCCATGTATGACGATGGATGATCTTATAGAGGAATGAGAAGAATAGATTGAGTAAATGCTCAGAGTCTTTTGCCCAGAGTAGGGGAATTGAGAACCAGATGACATAAGTTTAAGGTGAGGGGGGAAAGGCTTAATGAGAATCTGAGGGGGTAACTTTTTTACACAAAGGGTGGTGGGTGTATCGAAAGAACTGCCGTAGGAAGTAGTTGAGGCAGGTACAATTGCAACATTTAAGACAGCTCCAAGGATAGGATAGGATATGGGGCAAATGCGGGCAGGTGGGATTAGTGTAGTTGGGACATGTTAATCGGCATATGCAAACTGGGCTGAAGGACCTGTTTCCACACTGTATGATTTTATCTATGACTATATGACTTATTCTTCCCATATTCCCATCAACTTCCCAGAGATTCCACGACTCACCTACACATGAGTGGTAGCTTACAATGGCCAATTTTACTTCGGAGTCACGTGAATGAGTACGTGAAGAGCCCGCCAGCCTGCATGCGCGTCAATACGTTGACGCATGGCGCGGGAATCGGAGCAGTTCGAAACTGCTCTGGCAGGTAAGCCAAATTTGTTTTCAGGAATGGGCCGCTGCGGTCAGCGGGCCCGGAGTAGCTGACGGGCACAGCCTGTTCGGCTGCCGCCATTGGAGCTCCGAACGGGAGCAAGCGGCCAGATTTGGAGGCCGTCATGGAGACTCCATAAGGAGCTGGCGGGATACGATATTACGGCTGCTGGCGCGGCCCAGTCAGCGATCGCTGCAAAAGATTAGCAGCCGCCGGTGGTTTTAAAAATAGCCATGGCCAGGACAGCGACTGCCATGTAAGCTCAGCTGCCGGGTCAGTATTCACTGTAGGGGTTTTTCCGCAGCACCTAGCAATTATAAACATAGATGCTGCCGGCTGAGGTTGGTTCAGCATACGCTGTAGAGCAGCGTATAGTGTATGCTCCATTTATAGGACAGTTATAAATAGAGCTGGCAGTTTTAATAGCGGTTGCCGCTCGGTCACGTTTGTGACTATCGTAGCAGAAAGGATACAAAGGATACAAAGGGCATTTATTATCACATACACCAAATGGTGTAGTGAAATTTGACTTGCCAATGCAGCACAGAATGGGGCTCCACTGGAACAGGCGGCTATTCGGAGCATCTTACGGGCAATGCCTGTACAGATTGATGCTCCGAAAGGGAGTCAGCCAGAGGCCTGAGGAGATAACGCCTGGTTCAGGGTTGCGTTCTATTTCCTCCCCTAAGAAACTCCACTGAGGCTCCAGAAAGGAGCTCCTGGCTTAGGGAGTATTTTTGAGCTGTGTCTATCAGACACCTGAGGGAGCAACACCTGTTCAGGGTTGCGTCATGATAATATCCGCTCAGTAGAGGGGACTGTTGGAGATTCTTTCATAACAAACTCCAACTATATGGATATCGATAAAGCAATCGAATCTCTGATCTAATGGGAATATGCTTCTTTTTAATCATGCGAACAAACTATGCTCTGTGTACCGGAGGCATTAACAGGCAGCTCCAGCCGTATGACTGTGACAACACCTGGCATGGTTGCAGTGTTTCTCCCACTCTGTCTAGGGGAGTATCGGAAAGAGGTGACTCTGATTATGATCCCGACTCGACCGGGTCATATGGGTAAGCAACACCTGGTTCAGGGTTGCGCTCTATTTCCTCCCTTGAAATACTCCGTTGAGGCTCCGGAAGGGAGCAAGGACTCGGAGTCACTAGCAGGCTCAACCTGTCTGGTAAGTACAATAAATAATGATGATTTATACCAGCACTAGAGGACCGCGGCAGTGTGGAAAGGCGACGGCCACTTCGGGGTCGCTGGCATCGCTGGTCAGCACAGCTGATTCCGATTCGGCTTCTAGAGGGAGCAGCTTGGCAACCCCAAGTCGGGGCAAAGCTAAAGACAAGTCTGTGAGACAAGTCCTGTCGGACGATTTGGGACAAGAGGATTCTGTTCCCACATCTATGGCAGATGAGATTGGCCATTTGTCTCAATTGGAACATATGATGGATCAGATGGTGGCACAAAATATGCCCCGTGTTACGGAGGCATGCACAGGCAGTTCGAGTCATACCTGGTGCCATCCTCTCTGGGATAGGTAGCTACTAGCAGGAAGCCAGTCTGGCATATAGTATTTTATCTGACCTGCAGGTTCTTGTTGTGAATCAAAAAGGCATATATAATAATCTGTAGGCACTCAATACCAGTATTCCTGATTGAGTGGCTGGTCGAAGAGAGTGTGTTGCGCACACAGGCGACTGAGACAGGTGGTTTCAGTCAGAGGACTGCAAAGCAATTCCCGATTCAGGCTTGCATCAGGCTAATTTCCACTGAGGAAGAATGCTGAGGATTCGTGGTGACTCTAATAGTCGAGAGTTGACAGGGAACTCGTATTCCCACATCAAGTGGATACGGTGTTTCAGCTCTAGTTATAAGGTTCTGGTTATATGTTATCAGCGAATTTAATGAATAACTAGATAATGCATCCTCCGTGGCAAGAGAAGCCAAGAAACTTCCATCCGTATGGTCAATAGAGGAACGGTGGTTCCAAGTGGAATCAGTGACATTTCTCAGGGGATGAGTAGTCTGGCCATGAACAAAAAGGGGTATATTTCTGATATTTCTCAGGATTGTAGGAACATGGAGCATGCCAAATCAGGTTAGGATTGGCTAATCTGATCATGTGTTTGGTTACCCAGTTTGAGATGGATGATTGGCTTTCAGCAATTTAGCTGATTCAGAGAATCGATCTTGAAGATGCATACTTTGCCATATCTATACACAAGAGGCACAGATAAATTTGGTGTTTGATAACATAGCCAGTGGTGGAAGCTATGCTTCCCTACCCAGATCAAAGGGCATTGTGTCATCAAGGTTTAGATGACATGCAAAATTTGCAGCTGATAACAGTAAGGGATTTATCAGTAGATGCCTCTTACGATATTAAGGATGAGGCAACATAAAACTTAATTGTGCCAACTTTGCCTATTCATTCAGGCCATGATAAGGCGACTAAAGAAGCTCCTATTTACTCGGTCATGAGTAATGGCTGGTGCAGCCTTTTTTCTCGGGCAGCTAGCTCTCCACAATTGTATGGGAAATTTGTGAACAAAATATGTGAGTTAATTTTAAATGGAAGTAACAGAGGTTTGTGTTGTTTTCAGTTTGGGCTTAGAGAAGCGATTATGGGATAGTACAATTGACACTGCTTGTGCTGCTTTGTCATTCTTTATCATTTGATGTGGGACAATAAATGATCGTTATGCAAGGTGTTTGTTATATGACCACTAAAAGCCTACACTCATCGTAGTGTGAAATGCACATCAGTAAATTATTATGCAGATATTCATCTACTGTTTCCTAATGGGAGCAGTATCTTTAAGTTGATTATGCTTTTAGCAACTGATTTCAGCACAAAGAACACAGTCTTTACTCAATCTCTAGCTCGGTGTCTGGGTCATAACTGACATTAGGGTAGCTTGTTATGGGAATGATTTCATAAGCAAAATGGGCATGATTGCGTACATTTGGAGTTGACAGCATACCCACCGGAGGGGAGATTGGGGGTGTTATTATGTAGACAGGTACACTGAGCTAGCTAGTACCTATGAGATGAAAGATAGTTTCTTCATTGTTATTTAATAGTCTCTCAAGAGATTGCTGATGGCTCATTAGTAGCCAATAGAATGGATATTTCCCTTTCATCATACAGCAAGAGGCTTACATAGTGCATGTTTAAAAGTTATAAAATTTGGTTGAATATGTCCGGATATTTGCAGATAGAATTCTGAACAGTGTTGCATGAGTTATTGTCTAACTTAAAGTCAATTGGGACTATGGTCCGGTTAAGAGCAATGGCCATATATGCAAGTTAGCATCATGGTATTAATAACCCATGTTTTCTACCATTAATGGTTTATCTGTTTAAGTATTTCACACACAGGTTGGGTTACTGCATGACACCACAGAGCTTTGAAGTCTTCATGTAGTCACTCACGTGACTTCAAAATAAAATAGAAAGATTAAACGAGAACTTACCGTTTGAAGTTTGATCTTTATTTTATGAGAGGTTGAAATGAGGGAATATGTGCCCTTCACTCCCAACCCTGATTCTCATAAAAGATCATCTGGTAACTCAACGGTTATTAATCTTTCTATAATTTAAGGTCTGCAGCAGATCTGTGGTTTCATACAGTTGATCTGAAGATTGATGCGCATGCGGGCTGGCGGGCTCTTCATGTAATCCCTCACTTCAACTTCTCATAAAATAAAGATCAAACTTCAAACGGTAAGTTCTCGTTTAATCTTTCTATTAACCTCCCCATCTGCATGTCTTTGGAATGTCCGGAAGAAATCCAGGAGATCGCGAAGAGAAAGTGCGCTAGAAGTCAGGATCGAACGTGAGTCACTGGAACCATGAGAAAGCAGCTCCACCAGCTGTGCCACTGTGCCACCCCATTGCATTAATTGAAAGGAAACAGAGGTGGCAGTAGATTTGCAGCCACATACAGCGCCAGAGATCCCTGGTTCGATCCTGACTATGGGCGAATAACTCCCCGTGACCGCGTGGGTTTTCCCCGGGTGCTCCTTCCACATTCCAAAGATGTGTGGGTTTGTAGGTTAATTGGCTTCTGTAAATTGGCCCCAGCGTGTAGAATCGAACTAGTGAACGGGTGATCGCTGGTCGGCACGGTCTCAGTGGGCTCAAGGACCTGTTTCCAAGCTGTATCTCTAAATTGAAAACAAACAGTGAAGCTGTGTAAGAGGGATGCAGAAAACATTTTGGAAGCTCCACTGATTTAAAATCAAACCTTCAAGAGGAACATTGATAAAGAAATTAAATTATGCAGGGTATTTGAAGCAGCCCTGTGTGCGGATGGATAAAACAGACCTACACTTTCTTTCAAGTCCTTTATTCACTTATCAGGTACACAGTTAATGTGAAACGCACTCTATCTGCCTGGGTCCTGTATACATGATAGTACAGGATACTTAGATACAACGTTAACAATGCGGGTCAGACATTTCAGTCATTCAGCTGCTACTCACTGCAGCCTATTTGTAGGGTTTTAAAAACTCCGCTGATGGGTCAAATGCAAAGCGACTACAGTACATTGTGAGTTGCACCTTATCTTCCCTGCCTGCAGCCTTGAAGAGTTTGTAGCTGGATGTGTCAGGTATCACCCAGGGACCTGGGCAGAGGGCTTTTGCAGTTAACCCAATACTGTGAACTAAGCAGCCCTGGCTTTGATTTTAAGGGAGTTTCGCTAACCACTGAACCTGCCTGTTCCATTAAAAGGCATCAAATTCACCTCGAATGAAGGCTCACAATAATTCCTGTTTTTCTTTATAATGGCTTTGGCTATACTGTGTTACACCTTGCTGCCTTGAGAGCATCAAGTCATGCCAACAACAAACAAAAGGTAGGTTTCCCATTCGCTTTTTAAAATTTAAAGCACATCCTTGTGCTGTTTTGTTCCTCCCCCCCCCTCTCTCTGCTGATATCCTCGTGATACGGGCCATTCCGCACTGACTGATTGCATTGTGCCCCTTCTGTTTAGATATAGCTCACCTAACTGTCCCTCCACAATATGTCGTGCGCTGCAATTAAACGCTATCCACCCTTCCCTCACAAGTATTACGGAGTGGAACTTAGAAATCCCACCATACAACGTGGACGATCACCATTCACAGAAGGCTGTTCAAATCAAGGACTAGGTCACTTCTGTGCGTCCATCATTCATTGGCATAACGGAGGTCAACACATGACCTATTGACTATAGATGTTGGGCAGTCGTATTACAGTTATACAAGATGTTGGTGAGGCCACATTTAGAGTATTGTGTTCAGTTTTGGACACCATGTTGTAGGAAAGATGTTGTCAAGCTAGAAAGGATGCAGAGAAGATTTATGAGGATGTTGCCAGGACTCGAAGGGCCTGGAAGTGGTTGAGCAGGCTAGGACTCTATTCCTTGGAGTGCATGAGGATGAGGGGTGATCCTATAGTGTCGTACAAAATCATGAGGAATAGATCGGGTAAGCATACTTATGAGTCTCTTGCTCAGAATAGGGGAATCATGAACCAGAGGACATAGGTTTAAGGTGAGTGGGGAAAGATTTAATAGGATCCTGAGATGGTGGGTGAGATGGGTTGAGCTGCCGGAGGAAGCAGTTGAGGCAGGTACTATCACAACGTTTAAGAAACGTTTGGACAGGCACATGTATAGGATAGGTTTAGAGGGATATGGGCCAAACGCAGGCAGGTGGGACAGGTATAGATGGGACGTTGGTCTGTGTTGGCAAGTTGGGCAGAAGGGCCTGTTTCCACACTGTTATGACTATATGATTATGAGTCAATTACACTAAAAGTAAAATGCTGCAGACATTGAAAATCTGAAATAAAAATTGAATGTTGAAAACGCTCAGCACATCAGGCAGTAACTGCGGGAAGAGGAACATCTGAGTTAATATTATTGGTGGGTGACCTTACGTCATAAGTAACTCAAACAGGAAAGGCACAAAGTGCTGGATTACCTCAGCGGGTTAGGCAGCATCTCTGGGGAATATGGGTCGTTGGCCTTTTGGGTCTGATCTTCTCTTCAGTAATTGTGGTGGTGGGGAGGGGAGGGAAAAAGCTGGAAGAGAGGTGGGAGCAGGACAAAGTCTAGCAAGTGATAGGGTTGGTGAGGGGGGTGTTGGTTTGATAGCAAATGGTTGGACAAAGGCCAGCGATGAAAAGACAGAATAGTGTGACATAAGGGTAGAAGAGATGGTCATTGTGAAGCCAGAGGAAGGAATATAGGTGGAAGGGGAGAAATGGATGCAAATCTAGGTGGGGTACAGGGCACAGGGATGTAAACAACCATCTTGCCCTTCCTTGTATCTCCACAAACAGGAAAGGCTGGTAACCTGAAGGTGGTGAATTGAACGCTGAGCCTTGATGTGCCCAGATAGAAGTCAAGGTGCTGCTCCTCAACTTCATGTTGGAACAGCGGAGAAGCTTGAAGGCAGAGAGGTCAAAATGGGAGTATAATGGAGAATTCAAGCCTTTTTGCTCTTACATTCTTCTGCCTTCATTACACGATGAAGGCAACTATAGCAGATGCATTATCTATCTTTTCACTCCCACCTCCAGGGATTTATGTACATGAGCACCATGTTCCTCAGCACTCTGAGGCTCCCACCATTCATTGGTTATATTCTAGACTCATAGCATCACATAGAACAGAAGCAGGCTCTTGCGTGCAACTCATCCTTGCCATTGAAGATGGCCCATCTAGGCAAGTCCCTCATTTGGCCCATAGCCCGATAAAACTTTTCTATCCATGTGCATGTCCTTTTAAATGTTGTTATTTGACCTATCTCACAGTCGCATCCCTTTCACTCGGAGGCTGGTGGGTATATGGAATAAACGACAAGAGGCAGGAACTCTAAAAAGCATTTAAACGACAATTGGACAGGTACATGGATAGGCAAGGGATATGAAGCAAAAGTGGAGAAATGGGACTAGCTTAGATGGGGCATGGATGACTTGGGCCAAATGACCAGTTTCCATGCTGTATCACGCTATAACTCTTATGGGTCATTTGTAATCTTTCCATTCTGCATTCATCATAATTATGTAGACCATCTGACTTTGGTTTATTACTGTCACATGTACCAAGATACAATTCCTTCCTTTCTTCACAGTTTCTTCCCAGCTATTATCAGGCAACTGAACCATCCTATCGGCAACTAGAGAATGGTCCTGAGCTACTATCTACTTCATGGTCTTTCCACTGATAGACACAAAAAGCTGGAGTAACTCAGTGGGACAGGCAGCATCTCTGGAGGGAAGGAATGGGTGTCGTTTCGGGTCGTGACCCTTCTTGAGACTGAGAGTCGGGGAGAGGGTCTTTCCGCTGACTGGATGGTGCGCAACAAAAGCCTTTTTCACGGTACCTCAGTACAATAAACTCCTCAGCTTTTGTTTTGTGTGCTATCCAGACAAATCATACCATACATAAGTAAGATCAACCCATGCACGAGTGCAACAAGTATACAAGGATATGTGGCCTTTAAATGAATTTCTTTGGCCTTGATTTATCATGATTGCTTTGGGGAAATTCATACCGTTTCTCAGTTGAAATAAAATGTTTTTTTTTTTACTGATAACATTAAAGCTGTAGGGCTGCAATGTATTTGCTCCCGTTTTATTTAATATATTTATGATAAATTAGTCTTTCAAGCAGCCTTCAAATCCCCCTCGGGGAACTACCAAGAGCTTAATAGAATTGTGATGATTTAAGGGTTCTGTATTCACACATTCTTTACTTGTCCTGTGCTTTTTTGTTACATGTTGCTATTGCACAAGATTGAGTTTTAGGCGTCAGTCAGAATCTTTACTGATATGATTGAGCAATCCACAAACTAATATTGTGCAATGATTCTCTCATCTCGTGCCGTTTTACCATCAGGATAGAGAGCAAACCTTTCTTTTTTATTATATTTTTGTTTGCGCCTTTGCTACGGAATTGAATAGAGCCATGAGTCTCGGAGGACCGCCATTCTGATTGTTGACTTTATTAGTCTATTGGGATTTGCACTCGTCTGAATGCACTTCAATGAAGAACTGTTGTTATTCCAGTTCACAAGCAGAGGGCACGGACAATATTTAGAAGTGATTTGCTCAGCGTGGAGATGGAGAGTTTAGGTTTAGGTTTATTTATGTCACATAGAGAAACGCTTTGTTTTGCATGCTACATCAAATCAGGTAATACAATACATAGACACTATCAAGCCAAACTCAAGTACAACAGGTTCAGAGAAGGGGTTAATATAGAGACTGAAGAAGGGTCCCGACCCAAAATATTACCTATCCTTTTCGTCCATAGATGCTGCCTGACCCACTGAGTTATTCTAGCACTTTGGAAATTAGCAAAGGAAATGATACAGAGTGCAGAATATAGTTCTCAACATTGTAATGCATCAGTTCCAGATATAAAATCCAATGTCCGCTATGGGGTAGAGGTGAATCGGACAGTACCCTAGCTTATGATAAGACCGTTCTGATGCCTGGTAACAGAGGGGAAGAAGCTGTTCCTGAGTCTGGTGGTGCTCGGTATCAATCTTCGGTACCTTTTACCTGATGGGAGCAGGGAGAAGAACGAATCACCGGGGCGAGACAAGTCTTTGTTTCTGAAGAAGGGTTTCGGCCCGAAACGTTGCCCATTTCCTTTGCTCCATAGATGCTGCCTCACCCACTGAGTTTCTCCAGCATTTTTGTCTACCTTCTTTGTTTATGTTGGCCGCTTCTCTGTGACAGCGTGAAGTGTATGCGGAGTCAATGGTGTGTCAGGTCTGTGTGTTTGACTGGCTTACATCTACGACTCTCTGCAATTTCTTGCCATTTTGGGCAAAGCTGTACCTAAACTGAGGGTGGGATACAACCCGACAATGTACGATGCATCTTTAACCCTTTCAGTCTTCTTGTAGAAGTAAGTTAGTGTCACAGAGGCACAGGTCCAGAGACCCCATGTTCAAAACTAACTTTGAGTGCAGTTCCTCTCAAATTTTTGGCTTATTTAAACAAAAATATTTTGCACTTTTGCTTTCGAGTGAAATAAGAAAGTGAAAATTTTGCTACAGCCTGCCAAAATGCCAGTGAAATCACAAATACTGGACTGCTTTCACAACATGTTACAATTTCCGAATTATTTTAGTATATTCTTCAAAAAGCTGTGTACATTGGCACAATTTCTTAGCATTTTAAAATTATTCCGATATATTCTATATAAAGTATGTGTACTGGGGAAGGGGCGATACTAGTTTGGAGGTGGATTATTCTTTTCATAGTTTAATTATTTAAAGGCAGAATAAAACGATAACCAAAGAAGGTGAGGTGGTGTCATATACCAATGGTAGATTGGTTATAGTGGCTGTATCTGGGGTTTCACTTGTGCTTCACTATGATACATGAGAAATTGCAGCTTTGCCGATTTAAACACTTGTTGATGAAGCAGCACTGCTATTTTTAACTGTCGATTATGCAATTAGGTTGCACATTTATTTTAGTTTTCCTTGGCATTCATTGATGTAATTTATGCAGGAAATACGTTTTGTGGATTGCACGTCATGATATAATTGTGACCAGTGTGATGTTAAACAAACTAGAATAAATACTAGACTTTTAGATACTGCCAATGACCCATGAAAATACCAAATTGGATTTAAATCTGGCAGATTTTGATATTCTATTGACAGAAGCTACTGTAGTTCCTTAAAAATGTGTAATGTTTTGGTTATTGTTGCATAGTTTAGTTTAGTTTAGTTTAGAGAGATCCAGCATGGAAACAGGACCTTCGGCCCAACGAGTCTGCACCGACTATTGGTCGTTTCACACTAGTTCCATGTTATCCCACTTTTACATCTACTCCCTACACACCAGGGGCGCTTTCACAAGAGGCCATCCCTTTCCCTCCACAGATGCTCCGTAATCTGTCATTTCCTCCAGCACTTTGAATTTTATGGCCCACCGTAGCTTTAGTTTAGTTGAGAGAGTCAATCTGGAAACAGGCCCTTCGGTCCACCGAGTCCACACTGACCAGCGATCACCTGCAAACTACTTCTATCCCACACACTGGGAATAATTTTCAGAAGCCAATCAATCTATAATCCTGCACATCTTTGGGATGTGGGAGGAAACTGGAGCACCCGGAGGTTTCCATCCTGGCCACACACTCATTTCACCATTGTCATTGGGAATAAGGTACAGGAGCCTGAAAAATGTAACGTCCAGGTTCAGGAACAGCTTCTTCCCTACAACCATCAGGCTAATAAACATGACAACAAATAAGCTCTGAACTGCAACAGTATTGCACTATATTTGTTTATTTATTGAGTATGTGTGCATGTGTATATATACACAGAACTTTTTTTCTCCTGTTATGTACTATGTTTACATATTCTGTTGTGCTGAAGCAAAGCAAGAATGTCATTGTCCTATCTGGGACACATGACAATAAAACACTCTTGACTCTCTTGACTCTTGAAACTCACTCAGTCATAGGTAGAATGTGCAAACTCCATTTAGACAGCAGCTGTAGTTAGGATCGAACGTGGATCTCTGGCACTGTAAGGCAGCAATTCTACCACCTAATTTAGTTAGTTACCGACTTAAGTAATTACACTAAATAACTAAATCAGAATTAAGACAGCGCATTCCAGGCACCCACCACTCTATGTAAACGCCCCACACATCTCCTTTAACCTTTACCCCTCCCGTATTAAATCTATGCCTTCTATTCTTTGACATTTCCACCCTGGCAAAAAGGATCTCACTGTCAACCCTATCTATACCTCTCATAACTTTATATACTTCTATCAGGTCCTCCTTCAACATACACCGTTCCAGAAAAAAAAACATGAAGTAAAGAAGATCCCTGGAACTATCCAATTTTTTGTCATCTCTTTGGAAGGAGAAGGACGAAAGGAGAAACCTGAGGCATCAAATAATCCTGGCTATTGAACCAATAATTGAATTAATTGAAATGTACAGCTTGGAAATAGGCTCTTCAGCAAACAGAGTCCATGCCGACTACCAATCACGTTTCAAACAAGTTCAAAAGGTATCAAAGGTATTTTATTGGTCACATACCAAGTTATACACTATCCTATTTTCTCACCCATTCTCGACACACGGGACAATTAACCCACAGGCTCGCATGTCTTTGGGATGTAGGGGAAAACCGGAGAACATGGAAGGAACCCACTCCATCACAGGGAACCCATGCCATCACAGGGGGAACGTGCAAACTCCACATATACAACAAAAGAGGTCAGGATTGAACCCGGGACTTTGGCATTGTGAGGCTGCAGCAACATCAGTAGCAGTGAGATGCGAGAGTGGCCAAGGTGGTGTCTTGATGACATTAGCCATATTCTGGAGGCAGTGCTTTTTGTAGATCCATTCGATGGTGGGAAGGTCAGTATCTGTGGTGGACTGGACAACATCTACCACATGTGCAACCTTATTTGTTCCTGGGCATTTCAATTACTGACCAGGGCAGGATGTGACCAGCCAGTATGTTATCTCTACCATACACCTGCAGACAGTCAACAGAGTATTCGGTGAAATGCTGCATCACAAGGTAAAGTGATGGGGATTGGAAGGGTGGTGGGCATATGGAATGAGAAGGGTGGTGGGTATATGGAATGAGACGCCAGAGGAGGTAGTTGATGCAAGTACAATAACACCATTGAACAGATATTTGGACACGTACAAATAGGAAAGATTTTGAGTATGAGCCAAATGCAGGCAAATTTAGTGTAGATAGGTACTTTGTTGGCATGGGCGAGTTGGCGGGCCTGTTTCTGTGCTGTATAACTATGTTTAGTTTACATGAGGTACACTGAAAAGCTTTTGTTGCGTATTAACCAGTCAGCGGAAGTGCATGATTACAATCAAGCCCTTCTCAGTGCACTGATATATGATCCAGGGAATAATGTTTTGTGCAAGATCAGTAAAGTCCGATTAAAGATAGTCTGAGGATCTCCAATGAGGGAGATGATAGCTCTCCAGTTGTTGATAGGATCGTTTAGTTGCCTGATAACAATTGGGTAAAAACTGTCCCTGAATCTGGAGCTGTGCATTTTAACACTTGTGCACCGCTTGCCTGATGGGAGAGGGGAGAAGAGGTAGTGTCCAGGGTGAGACCCGTTCTTAATTATGCTGGTGGCCGGACCGAGGCCGTGTGAAGTATAGATGGAGTCAATGGAAAGCAAGTTGCTTCACGTGATGGTCTGGGCTACGTCTACAATTCTCTGCCATTTCTTGCAGTCTTGGATGGAGCTGTTCCCTGGCCACCTTGTGATGCATCCCAATAAAATGCTTCCTGCGGCACATCTGTAGATGTTGTTGAGAGTTGATGGGGACATGCCAATTCCTAAGCCTTCTAAGGAAGTAGGGACATTGGTGGAACTAGTGCAGTTGTACAGGATCTTGGTGAGACCACACCTGGAGTATTGCACACAGTTTTGGTCTTCTAATCTGAGGAAAGACATTCTTGCCATAGAGGGAGTACAGAGAAGGTTCACCAGACTGATTCCTGGGATGGCAGGACTTTCATATGAAGAAAGACTGGATAGACTCAGCTTGTACTCGCTAGAATTTAGAAGATTGAGGGGGGATCTCATAGAAACTTACAAAATTCTTAAGGGGTTGGACAGGCTAGATGCAGGAAGATTATTCCCGATGTTGGGGAAGTCCAGAACAAGGGGTCACAGCTTAAGGATAAGGGGGAAGTCTTTTAGGACCGAGATGAGAAAATCATTTTTTACACAGAGAGTGGTGAATCTGTGGAATTCTCTGCTGCAGACGGTAGTTGAGGCCAGTTCATTGGCTATATTTAAGAGGGAGTTAGATGTGGCCGTTGTGGCTAAAGGGATCAGGGGGTATGGAGAGAAGGCAGGTACAGGATACTGAGTTGGATGATCAGCCATGATCATATTGAATGGCAGTGCAGGCTCGAAGGGCCGAATGGCCTACTCCTGCACCTATTTTCTATGTTTCTGTGTGTTCTTTCCTGGCCATTGCTTTGAAATGGGTGGTCCAGGACAAGTTGCTGGTGATATTTACTCAAAGGAACTCAAAGCTTCCTAGGAGCTTAAACCTATGACTCTAGGTTTGGGGAGCAGAAGGATATGGATGGAGTATCGGTGGATACAGATTCATTTGAACAATGGTCAATTACAAACAATGTCTCACACACCGGCACTGATGAGGTCAGACAACTCTCCAGCATAATTCCTTGTGGTAGAAACAAGGAACTGCAGTTGCTGCTTAATACACAAAAGGACTCAAATTACGGGAGTAACTCAGTGGGTCAGGCAGCATTTCCCAAGAACATGGATAGATGACGTTTCCGGTTGAGACCCTTCTTCAGATGCTTGGTTTCTTTGATGGAGATTATATTCGATAGGCGGCACGGTGGCGCAGCGGTAGAGTTGCTGTCTTACAGCGCCAGAGACCCGGGTTCAATCCCGATTACAGGTGCTGCCTGTAAGGAGTTTGTACGTTCTCCCTGTGACTTGCGTGGGTTTTCTCCGCGATCTTTGGTTTCCTCCCACACTCCAAAGACGTACAGGTATGTAGGTTAATTGGCTTGGTAAATGAGAAAATTGTCCCTAGTTTGTGTAGGATAGTGTAAATATGCTGGGGTCGCTGGTCGGCGTGGATCCGGTGGGCCGAAGGACCTGTTTCCGTGTTGTATCTCTAAACTAAACTATATTTCGGGAAAAATGTCACAAGGATTACATTTCAACAGTGATACATATCCACAATTCCACATATCCACGGGTAAGAGGAAGACCAAGTTTGCTAAACGCTATGTTACTATTTCGGATTTAATATTCTTCAAAGGAGAAGCATCATTCACAATGACATGGGACGATCATATCTGATCCATTCAGGTCCTATACTAACGATGGACAATGGACCTTTGCACCCTGACCTTTTGAGTACTTGCAGCATCTTCTGGGTTTATTTCATGTTCATAAGTTTATCATTCATAGGAGCAGAATGAGGCCATTTGGCCCATCCTCTATTCAGTCATGGCTGATACTTATTTGCCTTTCAACCCAATTCTCCTGCCTTCTGCCCGTAAAATTTGACACGATTACTCAACAAGAATCTATCAATTTCCGTTTTAAAAATGCTTGATGACTTGGCCTCCACAGCCATCCGAGGCAATGAATTCCACAGATTCACTACACTAATACCAAAGAAACTCCTCCTCATCTCCTTTCTAAAGGTACGTCCTTTTATTCTGTGAAACATTATATCCTAATGTTAGGTGTGGGAAGGAACCGCAGATGCTGGTTTAAACCGAAGATAGACACAAAAAACTGGAGTAACTCAGTGGGCCAGACACCATTTCTGGAGAAAAGGACCAGGTGACGTTGTTATATTGCAGATCTGAAGAAGGATCTCGACCCGAAATGTCACCTATTCCTTTTCTTTAGAGATGTCCGACCCGCTGATACTCCAGCTTTTTATGTCGACATCCTAACAGCAGTCGGAAATAGACTTTCACGTTCTTTGCTGATATTTGGGGGACATGAGTTCTGATATCCCCAGGAGATGTCGTACTTCACGTTGTGTGGAAGAAAAATGGTGCTCTATTTAATACTGACAAATCGACTTAACACAGGACTTTGTCAAGTAACCTGAACCACATGTTGCCATGTCATGAGCAGAGGTCCAGCTCAGCCTGCTTTCCCTCCCGGGAAAGTCAGACTCAATACTATCGTGTTTCCGAGGGGAAAAGGATCCCATGTCACTCACTTTCCTCCCTTTCACAGAATCATCCAATAATTTGTTAATATTGTCCTCGCGTGTACTCTTGACCACGTGCAGTGACTACAGTCACACATGGGAGAATGATGCAAATTAAAAATAGCAGCAAGAAACAAAGAGACAAAACACTACATACTTGTACCTATATGGAGCAAAAGGAAGTGAGCTCAGTTCTTCCAATTCAGCTCCATGTTTGCGTTTCTGTGTGGACATATTTTTACCATGAGTGGACAGGACTTGATTCTCCCCGTAACAAACTAAATGCTGTTTCTTTAGTGCACTTGAGCGTAGTGGACTCGTTAATATGGCTCTGTCTATCAGAACAAGGTGGCAGATACAAGAATGGATTAACAATAGTGCAAATATGTGGGGCAAATATTTTGGAGAGGGTTGTGGGTGCCAGGAAGGCGTTGCTGAGGCTGATGGAGGCAGGTACGATAGTATAATCTAAGAGACATTTGGAGAGGTACATGGTAATGCAGTAAATAGAGGGATATGGATTATGTGCAGGTAGATTAAGCATTGATCTTGGCATCATCTTTGGCACAGACAAAATAAGCCATATATTGGGATAGGTAAGTAAGTGGATAATGAAGTATGTTTTAATTGATTGAAAGACAGAATGTGGAAGCAGGCACTTCGGCTCGCTAAATCCTCGGCGACCATCAATCAGGTCAATTCTTGATTAGTACACGTGTCAGAGGTTATGGGGAGAAAGGCAGGAGAATGGGGTTAGGAGGGAGAGATAGATCAGCCATGATTGAATGGCAGAGCAGACTTGATAGGCCGAATGGCCTAATTCTACTCTTATCACTTATGACCTAATCACCTATTCCCACTAATTCTATATTATTCATTCTCTACATACTAGGGGCAATTTACAGAGGCCAAATAACCTAAAAAGTGCACGTCTTTAAGATGTGGTAGGAAACAGAAGCACCTGGAGGAAACCCACGTGGTCACAGAGAACGTGCAAACTCCACAAGGACGGCGTCCGAGGTCGGGATTGAACCCGGGTCTCTGGTGCTGTGAGGCAGCAGCTCTACCACCTGTGTCTGAATGAAGAAATTAAAAGAGAAAAGTGTAAAGCTAGTGAGTACGGTAAAGAAACCTGACTTTGTAATCTACAAAAACAATCCATTGATTAAAATGTTCTTGGTTAGCATTTAACACCCAGCTTTTGATTGCCTCAGAGCTAGTATCTGACGTTACCCTCATGGTACAGATGTATGCTTCCTTTCAACAACATCAACCACATCTATAAACCAAAGATTTAAAGTAAGACATCTCACAAAGGCAAGAGGGGTGGCACAGTGGTGCAGCAGCAAATTTGCTGCCTTCAATCGCCAGAGACTCGGGTTAGACACATAGAAAATAGGTGCAGGAGTACATCATTTGGTCCTGTCGAGCCAGCACCGCCATTCGATATGATCATGGGTGATCATCCAAATTCAGTATCCCATTCCTGGTTTTTCCCCATATCCCTTGATTCCATTAGCCCTAAGAGCTAAATCTGACTCTCTCTTGAAAATGTCCAGTGAATTGGCCTCCACTGCCTTTTGTGGCAGAGAATTCCACAGATTCACAACTCTCTGGCTTCGATCCTGACTACAGGTGATGTCTATACGGAATTTGTCTGTTCTCCCTGTGACCGCGTGGGGTTTCTCCGGGTGCTCCGGTTTCCTCCCGCACTTAAAAGATGTGCAGGTTTGTAGGATAACTGGCTTTGGTAAATTGTAAAATTGTCCCTAGCATGTGGGGTGGTTTTGGTGTACATGGTGATCGCTGGTTGGCGAAGACTCGATGGGCTGAAGGGCCTGTGTCTGCACTGTATTCTAAAGTCTAATGAGAAAATGCACACCGATACAAAGAATGAGAAGTTGGGATATGTGACCAAAATATTCTCAAGAGGCATGTTCCTTGGGGAGTCTTAACTGGGCATAGGGAGCAGGAGGTGCAAGATTGGAGAGCTTTAGATCTATATGTTAAATTAGGCCAAGGTGCCATGATGCCAAGGATATAGAAAGCTGGAGGAGAGGAAAGGGGAAATTTGATGTCAGGGAATGTCAAATTCACGGAGAAGTATCTTAAACTTGGGCTCATTGGGTGACTTACAGGTTAGCGAGGAGGGTGTAACAATGTGGGTTTCCTCTGGGTGCTCCGGTTTTCTCCCACATCCCAAAGATGTGATGGTTTGTAGGTTAATTGTCATTCGGTAATTTGCCCTCAATGTGTAGGGAGTGGATGCAAAAGATGGATAACTTGGAACCATTGTGAAAGGGTGATGGATAGTCGATGTGGACATGGGTGGGCCAACGGGCAGTTTCCATGCTGTGTATCTGAAAAAAAGGACCAGGTCAATGACGTTTGTCAGTTCCTATCATCCCTATCAGTTTGCCTACCGCAAGAACAGGAGTACGGAGGATGCTATCTCAACGGCACTTCACTCCGCCCTCTCCCACCTCGACAACAGAGACACTTACGAAAGAATGCTGTTCATTGATTACAGCTCAGCATTCAACACCATTATACCCTCTAAACTGATCACCAAACTCGGTAACCTGGGCATCAACTCCTCCATCAGCAACTGGATACTGGACTTTCTAACCAACAGACCCCAGTCTGTGAGGTTAGACAAGCACACCTCTTCAACCCTCACCCTGAACACCGGCGTTCCACAGGGCTGTGTGCTGAGCCCCCTCCTCTACTACCTCTTCACCTACGACTGCACACCTGTACAAGGTACTGACACCATCATCAAGTATGCAGATGATACAACGGTGGTTGGCCTCATCAGCAACAACGATGTCGGCCCATAGGGAGGAGGTCCCGCACTTAGCAGCATGGTGCGCTGACAACAACCTGGCCCTTAACTCCAAGAAGACCAAGGAGCTCATTGTAGACTTCAGGAAGTCCAGAGGCGGCACGCACACCCCCATCCACATCAACGGGACGGAGGTGGAACGTGTTTCCAGCTTCAGGTTCCTGGGGGTCAACATCTCCGATGACCTCTCTTGGACCCACAATACCTCAACTCTGATCAAGAAGGCTCACCAGCGTCTCTTCTTCCTGAGAAGACTGAAGAAGGTCCATCTGTCTCCTCAGATTCTGGTGAACTTCTACCGCTGCACCATCGAGAGCATCCTTACCAACTGCATCACAGTATGGTATGGCAACTGCTCTGTCTCCGACCGGAAAGCACTGCAGAGGGTGGTAAAAATTGCCCAACGCATCACCGGTTCCTCGCTCCCCTCCATTGAGTCTGTCCAAAGCAAGCGCTGTCTGCGGGGGGGGGGGGCGCTCAGCATCGCCAAGGACTGCTCTCACCCCAACCATGGACTGTTTAACCCTCCTACCATCCGGGAGGCGCTACAGGTCTCTCCGTTGCTGGACCAGCAGGTCCAGGAACAGCTTCTTCCCTGCGGCTGTCACACTACTCAACACTGTACCTCGGTGACTGCCAATCAACCCCCCCCCCCCCCGGACACTCCTCCCACAGGAAAAACACTGTGACTGTATGCATGTAAATAGATTTATTTTTTGAAATCATATTCTATGTCTCTCTTCCAGGGAGATCCTAACTGCATTTTGTTGTGTCTGTACTGTACACTGACAATGACAATTGAAGTTGAATTTGAATCTGAATCTGAATCTGAACTGGGATAAGTTAGAGCACAGAGAAAATGAAGGGAGGAATTTCAGAGAGATGTGTTTTGGTATTTTTACACTATTTCAACAGTGCTTCATAAAACTGAAATAGATAGATGGAATAGATAGATGATTCAGAATGGGTTCAGGAAACAGACTGCTCCACTGTGGGTGAGATAGGACTGAATATACCAGGGATCCCACAAAACCCTTTGAGTAATTTCACACGTAATGCACCATGTTCCATTACAAGAAGGATGTGGAGGCTCTGGAAAGGGTGCAGAAGAGATCAACCAGAATTCTGCCTGGATTAGAGGGTATTGCCTTTGAGGAAAGATTGGACAAACTTGGAGTGTTTTCTCCCAGAGCGTCGGAGGCTAGGAGGAGACCCGATTAGTTTATTTAGTTGAGAAATAAAGCATGGAAATAGGCCCTTCAGCCCATTGAGACCATGGTGACCACACATTCACACTAGTTCTAAGTTATCTCACTTTCTCATCCACACCCTACACACTAGTGGTCAATTTACAGAGGTCAGTTAACCTACAAACCCGCACCCCTTTGGGATGTAGAAGGAAACTGGAGGAACCCCACGCGGTCACAGGGAGAAGGTGCAATCTCCACATAGACAGCACCCAAAATCAGGATAGAACCCGCATCTCTGGGAGAGTCTTAGATCAGGTAGATATTCAGAGCTTTTGCCCAAAGGTGGAAATGTCAAGAACTAGAGGGCGTAACTTTAAGGTGAGGGGGACAACGTTTAAAGGTGATACAAGGAACTGCAGATGGTGGCATCTTGAGGAAAACACAGTGATGGAGGAACTCAGCAACTGGGGAGGAAATAGACAGGTAATGTTTTGGGTCAGGACCATTCTTCAGAATGAAGAAAGTTTCCGACTCAAAAGGTTACTTGTCCATTCCCTCTACAGATGCTGCCTGACCTGCAACATTTAAAGGAGACTAGACCAAATGCAGACCTGTTCGGTCTGTTCCCCGAACGTGCTTCAGATCCCAAGTATGGGGAGGGGGGGGGGGGGGGGGGGAGGGGGGTGGAGTGGCGGGGGCGTGGTGCCGAGTGAGCCTGTAGGCCAGGCGTACGCCGTCAAAACGCTGCGTACGCCGTCAAGGCGCTGCGTACGCCCGTCGAGACGCTGCGTACGCCCTCAATGCGCCTGCGGGCCGACAGGCCGTGGAGTCGCCGACTCTGTCATGCTTACTCAAGCCAAGGATCGGCTGTTCTCCCGCTACGAAAAGCTTTACAATCTTTGTAAAAGCTTTGCAATCTTTACTGAAGCGGGGGAACAGCTGATCTTTTGCTTGAGCCAGCGTGACAGAGCCGGGCCGGGGGTAGGTGGGGGGGGGAAGGATTTTATTAAAAATGTGTACATAAAAACGACAACATTTAATGAGGAGTGGATTAAAAGTGAAATAGTTAGCAAAATGGAAAAAATCTCAGTTTTTGCGTGTGGTTTTGGCGGACCAATGAATCAAAGGCCAAAAATCTAATCTGAAAATAATCTAATACACCCACAAACACACACACACACCCACACACACACACACCACACACACACACACACACACACACACACACACACACACACACACACACACACACACACACACACACACACACACACACACACACACACACACACACACACACACACACACACACACACACACACACACACACACACACAGTTTTAAAAGTATATAGGGGGAGGTGGTGGAGGCAGATATGATGGTGGCATTTAATAGATGTTTGAATAAACTCATGGATATGCAGGGAATGGAGGGATATGGATCATGAGCAGGCAGATGAGGTTAGTTTAACTGGGAATAAGAGGTGCACAAAATCAAGCAAGGAATATATAGGATGAATACACAGAGCTTATTACCTAGAGTAAGGGTATTGAGAACCAGAGGAAAGATTTAATAGGAATCTGAGGGGTAACTTTTCTACACATAGTGGTGGGTATATGGAATGAGCTGCCAGAGGAGCTAGTTCAGGCAGGTACTATCGCAACGTTTAAGAAACATTTAGACAGCTACATGGATAGGACAGATTTAGAAGGACATGGGCCAAACGCAGGGGAGTGGGAACTAGTCTAGATGGAGCATGTTGGTTGGCGTGGGCAAGTTGTGCTGAAGGGCTTATTTCCACGCTGTACACTAATGACACTATGGGCATCATGTTTGGCACAGAAATTGTGGGCCAAAGGGCCGGTGCTGTATTCTTCTATACTTTATCTTGTGTATGGAGCACACTGTCAGTCAGCTGCCTTGCAAACCAGCTAAACTCATGCCTACCGCGAGACCACACGCAAAGATTGAGTTGAAAACATAGCTTAAAAGCTCACTTTAGGTACATCTGCTCTTTGCCCTTGACCTTTGAGATAAGGGCTCAATGGGAATGACAAGCTGCTTTTATTTTGTTAAAAAGAAAAACATGTGCACACATCAAACAAATGAAAGGGTGGGAAATGCTCAATTGTTCTCTTGGGATTTTGACCACGTTTAGGTCTCATAAAGCACTTAAAAAAAAAAATAAAGGATCATACTTCCCTTTTCAATCCCCTAAGGACCCATTTCAAGTGCAGATTGGTAGGACTTTGCTCAATACCTTGCCTGTACCTTCAGCTGGGCAGTTCTGGTGGGTCAGAAGAAAACTAATCAGCGATGTAAAGCTATCTGCTACATTAACTTTAGCACGAACTGCCCTCTTTGGCTATAATCTTCCAGTAAGACCCAGGGGAGGCTAACATTGAGATAGGCCCATTCTCTGGCAGAACTTTGATTCTCTATTAAGTTCCTTGTAATGAAGTGAATTTCTCCATCTCATGTTAATCAGTAGACTCTGGGCGGGACAATGGAAGAGCCAACTTAGATAGAAGTTCATTGTTCAGAATTCTCTTTTTTGTCGAGGAGATCAGACACAGAAAAAGCCCTCAAAGACCAAATGTGGTTGCTGAGATTTAAGTGATTCTACAGTGGTGCTTTTAAAAATATATCATTTACAACCCTCGTAAGACAGAAATTAACTTAGATTTAATCAACTGAATTTAAATAATCACCATTCCGGCCTCAGGTCAGGTTGGAACAATGATAGTTTAGAGATACAGCGTGGAAACAGGTCCTTCGGCCCACCGAGTCCATGCCAATCAGTGATCCCTGTATACTATCTACACACTAGGGACAATTTACAATCTTTACTGAAGCCAATTAACCTACAAACCAGTACGTTTTTGGAACGTGGGACGAAATCAGAGCACCTGGAGAAAACTCACGCTGTCACAGGGAGAATGTACAAGCTCCATCCAGACAGTACCCGTAGTCAGGATCGAACATGGGTCTCGGGCGCTGTAAGGGCAAGCACCAACTCTATCACTGTGCCACCCTATAGGTAATGTAGGAGTCCCTTGTCACTGTTCTCTTCTAGTCAAGGGTCTCCATAGGGATAGAAGAAACTGGTGCTAGAATCTTGAGGTAAACGCAGGGGGTTTTTAACAGGTCATCGACATCTTGCAGAGGCCGCTTCATCGGGATTTTCATTGGCACTATGGAGAAAAATCAATAATCCTGTAGTCGTAGGTGCAGTTGTAGTGGGGTCGCCATCTAGTTATGGGTAGTCGAGGTAGTCGTAGGTAGTTTTAGTTAATCGACTTTGCTGACCAGTCATTTTCATTGGCGCAATGTGGGAAAAAAAACATGAGCACGTGTTTTCAGAACCAAGGATAACCGACCGGTAATGTTAAATGTCTGCCGAACTTCACAGCTGTGTATCTCTGGCTTATTAAAAGTTGTCTGGCTTCTTAAAAGTGTCTCTCCCCCCCCTCCACCTTCTCCCCCCCTTCTCCCCCCCTCTTTTTTTAAAGGACTTACTGTACACTGTGCGAGCCGTCTTAACCTTCCTGTTCATCGCGGTGTGGGTCTGTATCACCTTGGCTTTGCGACGTGTTTGTATGTGATCCACTCTGACTATCGCTGTTCCAGTTCCCGGTTTTTCAGACAACTGCCGGCAACTTGTCCGCTGAAAAATCGCCTAAGTGGGACAGGCCCTTAAGTGTCCTTTTATTCTTTTTTAAAAAAGACAACCTTTCTCCTTTGCGGCTGTAAAGTGAGTAGGTTCCTGGAAACTGAGGCGGACTGTGTTCCATGAGCAGAGAAAACTCAGCAAATTTGTGGTCTGTTGTTGAACTTCCTTGTATGTGCTCCAGGATTTTCTTTATGCACTAATGCTAAACTGCTGCAAGTTGTCATACACATGACAATTAAAAACTCTTGACCCTTGACTTTTGACATGTGCCTAGGCTGCCACAGAGGTTGAGAGAAAATTAGATTTTTGTATCTTTTTTGGCAACAGGGTGAAATATCGGATGACTGCCGAATACAAAACTTCCTTTATTCAAAGGGGGCTCCAGACATAAGCCAGATAACGGAGACACCAGGAACTGCAGATGCTGTTTTTAAAAAAAGACACAAAGTGCTGGAGTAACTCAGCAGCTTCGTAAGCTCATGTCGTTGGATCAGACTTATGCCATTTGGTCCATCGAGTCTACTCTCCCATTCAATCATTACTGATTTATCTTTCCCTTTCAACCCCATTCTCTTGCCTTCTCCCCATAACCCCTGACACCCTTACTAATCAAGAATCTGACTATCACCGCTTTAAAAATACCCAATCATTTGGCAATAAATTCCACAAATTCACACCACGTGACTAAAGAAATTGGTGGTGTTGTAGATAAGAAAAGTTGTTTCAGACTGCAGCATGATTCACTTGATTCTGCGGCTGACACGGACACTTTAATAACTGGCACTGGCCACTCAAATCAGCTGCCCCGGACATTTTTATGATTGGTTTATTGTATTTTAACGTTGTGATTTACCTGCTTTTAACTATTTATACTGTTCCATCAGGGACTGGATTGTTTTTAGTGTTATTATGTGTGAAATGTTTTAAATTTCATGTGCGATGCTCCGCTATTCCCTGGGAAACGTCTTTTCATTTTGCACTGTACAACTGTTGCTTGCAAGATGACAATAAAGGTTGATTGATTGATTGATTGAAGAAAACAGCATTGAGCCCTGAATCAACCAATAAAAAAAAATTAAAAAGATGTGTAATTAGTTGGTAAATTGGAAGGAGCAATGGCAAATAAATTTTTAAAATTAAAAAAATATATATTTCTTAGTTTATTATTGTCACTTGTACTGAGGTACAGTGAAACACTTATTTTGTTGCGTGCTATCCAGTTGCTGAAAAGGATGAGAGGGAATCTTATTGAAACATGTAAGATTATTAAGGGTTTGGACACGCTAGAGGCAGGAAAAATGTTCCTGATGTTGGGGGAGTCCAGAACCAGGGGCCACAGTTTAAGGACAAGGGGTAGGCCATTTAGAACGGAGATGAGGAAAAACCTTTTCACACAGAAAGTTGGGAATCTGCAGAATTTTCTGCCTCAGAAGGCAGTGGAGGCCAATTATCTGGATGCTTTCAAGAGAGAGAGAGATAGATAGGGCTTTTAAAGATAACAGAGTCAGGGGATATGATGAGAAGTCAGGAAATGGGGTACTGATTGGGGATGATCAGCCATGATCACTGTGAATGCGGTGCTGGCTCGAAGGGCCGAATGGCCTGCTCCTGCACCTATTGTCTAAGACGAAACATGATTGCACTCAACGTGTCCACGGTGTCCATTTTTCAGAATAAATGGCAACAGATCTGAGAGGAGATTAAGAAGAGCATCTATAGACAATAGACAATAGATCTAGCGTATCTTTAAGAGAGCCCTATCTAGCTCTCTCTTGAAAGTATCCAGAAAACCGGTCTCCACTGCCCTCTGAGGCAGAGAATTCACTGTGTGAAAAAGTGTTTCCTCATCTCCGTTCTAAATGACTTACCCCTTATTCTTCATTAGAGTAAGAAATGCTGGTGTTGAAATAAAGACTTAAAAGACTGAGCGATTGTAATGAATGATAGCAGATCCCCCTCTGGGACAAGCACGCAAAGACACCATGGTTCAACATGACTAAGTCCTGACAAATATCTTGGCTCAACATGGCTGTCCTGACAAATGTGAGGTGGTGGACTATGGATGGCAGGATGTACTATACATAGTAAATGGTAGGTCCCTGGAGAGTATTGAAGAACATAAGTATTTTGAAATACAAGTCCTCTGAATGTGGCATGACAGGTGGATAAGGTGATGAAGAGGGTATATGGGATGCTGGCATTCAGTGGCCAAGTTCCACACAGAGGTTGGTTGGAGTCTGGAACGTATTGCCTGAGGAGGTAGTGGAGCAAATTACTTTCATGACAATTGAGAAACATTTGAATTGGTAAGGCGCAGATTGTAGTAGCATTAACAGAGGTAAATTGGAATAATGTCGGAAAGTGCAGTGAGCAATATGGCATATGATGGGCATGACTCTAAGCTCACTCAGACAGCACCAGAGGTCAGCATGGAACCTGTATTATTGGAGATTTGCAGCTGTGGAAATGTAAATTTGTGTAATTATTTGTCTTTTTTTAAAGAATTAAAAAAAAAATCAGTTGGCACAGCGGCACACCTGGTAGAGCATCTAAAAGATACTTGGGCAGGTATGTGAATAGGAAAGGTTTAGAGGGATATGGGCAAAATAGGCAAGTATTTGTCAAAGCATTAATGGCATCTGATGCATGGGCTGTGTGTTTGATTACTTTACTTTGGAGATACAGCACAGAAACAGGCCCTTCGGCCCACAGAGTTATGCCGACCAGCAAATACCCTATATACTCACACTCTACACAACTGGGATAATTTACAATTTACAGAAGCCAATGAACCTACAAACCTCTATATAGAAACATAGAAACATAGAAAATAGGTGCAGGAGTAGGCCATTCAGAACTCCGTTCCTGCTTTCTCCCCATATCTCTTGATTCCATTAGCTCTAAGAGCTATATCTAACTCTCTCTTAAATAAACCCAGTAAGTTGGCCTCTACTGCCTTCTGTAGCAGAGAATTCCACAGTTTCACAACTCTCTGGGTGAAAACGTTTTTCCTCATCTCAGTCCTAAATTGCCTACCACTTATTCTTAAAAAGAGGCCCCTGGTTCTGGATTCCCCCAACATCTGGAACATTTTTTCTGCATCTAATCTGTCCAATCCCTTAAGAATTTTATGTTTCTATAAAATATCCTCTCATTCTAAATTCCAGTGAATATAAGCCCAGTCGATCCATTCTTTCATCACATGTCAATCCCACCATCCCGGGAATTAACCTGGTGAACCTATGCTGCACTCTTACAACTGCACGAATGTCCTTCCTCAAATGAGGAGACCAAAACTGCACACAATACTCCAGGCGTAGTGTCACCAGGGCCCTGTACAACTGCAGCAGGACCTCCTTGCTTCTAAAGTCAAATCCTCTTGCTATGAAGGCCAACATGCCATTTGTTTTCTTCACTGCCTGCTGTAACTGAATGCTTACTTTCAGTGATTGATATACAATCACCTCACCTTTTCCTAATCTGACACCATTCAGATAATAATCTGCCTTCTTGTTCTTGCCACCAAAGTGGATAACCTCACATTTATCCACATTATACTGCACCTGCCAGGCATCTGTCCACTCACCCAACCCATCCAAGTCACCTTGCAGCCTCATAGCATCCTCCTTGCAGCTCACACTGCCCCCAGCTTTGTGCCATCTGCAAACTTGGAGACGTTGCAGATTGTGGGAAGAAACCTGAGCACCTGGAGAATACACGCACAGAGAGAAAATACAAACTCTGTACAGACAGCACATGTAGTCAGGGTCGAACCCGAACCTCTGGCATTGTAAGGCAGTAACTCCACCACAGTACCACTGTGCTGCCCCAAATTACATTACAGACTTTTTTTTTGCACTATTATGGTTGTCTAGTATAACAAAGAACATAGAAAAATACAGCACAGAAACAAGCCTTTCGACCCATAATGTCTGTGCCAAACTTAATGTCAAGATAAACAAATCTCATCTGTCTGCAAGGGAGAGAGGAATGATTTAGTAGGAACATGTGGAACCTGAGGGGAAACATTATCATGGTGGATGTATGGAACAAGCTGTCTGAGGAAATTGTTGAGGCAGGTACAATAACAAAATTTTAATGACATTTGGGCAGGCACCCATGGTGTGGAAATATATAGAGGGATATGAACCAATTGCGGGCAAATGGAACTAGCTCAGATGGGGCATCTTGGTCGGCATGGACGAGTTGGGCCGAAGAACTGGTTTCCATGCTGTATAACTCTATGGCCTATGACACACCATGGCCACATGAGGAAGAATTTCTTTAGTCAGAGGGTGGTGAATCTGTGGAATTCATTGCCACAGAAGGTTGTGGGGACCGTCAATGGATATTTTCTAAGGCAGAGATAGATAGATTCTTGATTAGTATGGGTGGCCTCAGGGGCTACCACTCTCTGCGGGAGAAGGCAGCTGAGAAAAAATCGGGAACAATGCATCTAGGGGTAAGTTTCTATAAGATCCCCTCTCAATCCCCTAACTTCTAGAGAGTATAAACCAAGTAAACCAAGTCTTTCTTCATAAGACAGTCCTGACATCCCAGGAAGCAGTCTGGTGAACCGTCTCTGCACTCCCTCTATGGCAATAATGTCCTTCCTCAGATTTGGAGACCAAAACTGTACGCAATACTCCAGGTGTGGTCTCACCAAGACCCTGTACAACTGCAGTAGAACCTCTCTGCTCCTATACTCAAATCTTTTGCAATGAAAGCTAACATACCATTCGCTTTCTTTACTGCCTGCTGCACCTGCATGCCTACCTTCAATGACTGGTGTACCATGACACCCAGGTCTCGCTGCATCTCCCCCTTTCCCAATCGGCCACCATTTAGATAATAGTCTGCTTTCCTGTTTTTGCCACCAAAATGGATAGCCTCACATTTATCCACATTATACTGAAAACATTTGCCCATATCCAAGTATGCATTTTAGCATCCTCCTCACAGCTATGCCCCCCAGCCTATGTCATCCGCAAACTTGGAGATATTGCCTTTAATTCCCTCATCCAGATCATTAATATATATTGTAAATAGCTGGGGTCCCAGTATTGAGCCTTGGGGTACCCCACTAGTCACTGCCTGCCATTGTGAAAAGGACCCGTTTACTCCTACTCTTTGCTTCCTGTTTGCCAGCCAGTTCTCTATCCACATCAATACTGAACCCCCAATGCCTTGTGCTTTAAGTTTGTATACTATGTAAGTTTGTATGATCCATGATCCATGTCCTTCCATTCCCTGCCTGTTCCTGTGAAATATTGAAACAATTCATATATATTTTTGATTATTATATATTTATCTGTTTGTATTGCGTTTACGGACCTGTTAAGCTGCTGCAAGTGAGAATTTTATTGTCCCATTGCTGACATATATGACAATTAAATACTCTTAACTCAGTGGATGCCATTTCAGATCCTTTGATTAATATTTCACAGTCTACTTCAGATGGGAAATGTCAGTATGACAATGTCATACATAAAAGGTGAACTACACGCAAAAGTCAACTCCAGCACAAAGATGTGACAAGCACAAACCATTAATACCAGGGCTACACCTGGCTTTAGTAATGCGCTTTATGGTGTGTTGCAACTTTGCATTGACCAGATTTCTGTCAACGAGCATTGTCATCTTTTCACAATTTGGACTTGACTGAAGCGAGCGGATGCTGTTTCTTTCTCAGTTTTTATGACTCATTATTATAAAATTATCAGTCTGCAAAAATGAATAGATTTTTCAAAGCCTTTTTTCCCCCAAAAAGGTTGTTGTCTCAAATACTGATCATGTTTCTGAGAAATTGCTTCATGTGATAGATCAAGTCAGATAAGGTTACAGCGTTCTGTTTTATCCTTTAGAATTATTAGAACTTTAGGCCGTGATGAAAAGGACACCACCTACTAATAGCGACTGTCCCTATGGTAACGGGGTTATGTAAAAAAAGATGGCACATGACTGCCCCTTCCCTTTTTACCCATCACTAAGCACCAAGGTGAAACATGAATCTCCTTCGAGGACAGTAAACTCAGTGCATTGAACACACTGTAACACTTGTTGACAGCAATGGCTTTGCAAAACAAAAGTAGAAAGACTATACTGTACACCTAAACGTACTACGATGCTGAAGAAACACACAGAACCGCAATAATCTCCTCACAAATGACAGAGAGTGTATTTAGTTAGTAGGTGAACAGTCATCGGCTTGTGTCTTCCTGCTTAACCTTGCTTATGGGACATTTTAATAGACTGGTAGTTCATTGCAAACGAAAGCTTTATAACGTGACATGATGCTTTATTATCTGTTTTCTTTTCAAGGCACCCACTTCAATAAAACTCTGCCCTCCCTTCATTAGTTTTATCTATTTTTAGATACAAAGATATTTTACAGCATATATACTATTTGGTATGTACATAGAAATCTGAATAGATCTGGAATGTACAACCAGCGATTAGTGCTGAACTACCCTCTACCTCTTGGTGACCCTTGAACGATCCTTGATCGGACTTTGCTGGCTTTACCTTGCACTAAACGTTATTCCCTTATCATGTATTGATTGATACACTGTAAATGGCTCGATTGTAATCATGTATTGACTTTCTGTTGACTGGAAAACACGCAACAAAAGCTTTTCACTGTACCTCGGGACACATGACAATAAACTAAACTGAACTGAACTGAACTGAAAGGAGTTTTGAAAAAGGGTCCTGACCCGAAACGTCGCCTACCCATGTCCACCAGAGATGCTGCCTGATCTACTGTGTTCCTCCAGCAATTTGGTTTTTTTTTTGGTAAACTAGCATCTGCATTTCTGTACACATTGCTAATTGGGGATTGTGCATAGGTATGGTATACTTTACTGAAATGTAGGCAAAAAAAATGTCACTGTGTAGCAATGTTACAGAATTTTGAGATTTTTAAAAGCAAGTCTGCAATTTATCCCATCAGATAAAGCATAAAAATAAGTTTAATTTGACACCTAATTCACTTTCATATCTCAAGTATTTAAAAAGTTATGGCCATTTTCATACTCGGAAATTAGCATCTTGTTCCCTATTGATTTTCTATGGACATAACAAAAAAGCTGTGATCGTGGACAGTCAAAAGCCCATAACTTTCTTAAAAATTAAGAGAACTGAATGAAATTTTCAGTGATCATAGATTGAAGCATTCTGAAACAAATATAAAACAATCTTACTTGGATGACCTGAAATTAAAGCATATAATTAGTTAGTTACCCAATTGTAGCTAATTTCAAACTTCAATTACTAGATCTAAACATTTATCCATTTCTTAATAAATGATTAACATTTTTAAATAGCCTAAGTGTCCAAATAATATTCACAAATAATTCACAATAAAACATGATTTTTAAATCTCATTTACATTAATTTATAGGCCAAATGGAAGGAATTTAGTGTTCAATTGCTGAAAATTAAAGTCAATTTAAATCAGCTTTCTAGTGAGACCCTGTGAACGCGCTGGTTTAGAACGTTCACATTGCGGTGGATCTGTGCCCCAAATGCCCAGAAAAATACTGTGGGATATAATGGGCCCAAAATTAGCTACTGGCAACATTAAACTTTGTATAAAGGGATCTTAAGAAACCCTTTTTAATGTAAAAATAAACAGCCTACCTTCTGTTGTCCCCTGTATAAGATCCGGCCAGTTGCTGGCGGTCGGGGGTTTAGAGGTTAATTTTTAAACTACTATGACAACTAGATAAAGCCCTTAAAAGTAATAATAGCTAAAGCGACGGGATCTTCCAGCGATTTTTCGTTAATAATTAACTAGGCTGAACATCCTCGATTTGAACAGCCTAGGGGAAATCGCGTTTTAAAACCGCCCCCCTCTAAACGGTGCCAAAATCGCGCACATGGGCTGGGACAGGTTTTCAGCGATGCTTCAGGTAGGCTTTGCAACATACCTACACTGTACACTTGTAGATGTGATGATAAAGCACCATTGATCATTGAATATTTGACAGATACCTTTTAGTATATGGATGTCCCCTACAATAAGTTTCTGCAGATGCCTGATTAAACCAGCATCTGTAGTTCCTTGTGTTTCTACAAAGGAGTTTTCTTGTCCTTTGGAATTAATTTTGCAACACTCATTGGCACTTTTAATCACATGCCAGTGGGAAGAAGCGTCCCAATCTGAAAAATTACCTGTCCATTCACTCCGGAGATGCTACTAGATGCAGAGTTCCTTTAATACTATGTGTTTTACTCCAAATTCTAGCATCTGCAGTTCCTCTTCGACCATATATTGTTTGTTTTGCCTATGAACGGGCACTTGTCACGTCCAGGTCAATGTGCCAGAGGCGTGGGTCGCTGGAGGCCCTGCTGCAGGAGTGACGGGATCAATTGGATCAGGCGCCACTGGAGGCCCCTCAAAGGTCGTACGAGCGCGCAGATCGGACGCGGCACGAAGCGGCGGAGCAGTGGTGGAAGACATCAACAACTTTGCCAGGCAAGGCTGACCCCTGCAACTCTGACCCAGTGCTGGCGCCAGGACAATGGGGCTTTCTGCCCAGGTTAAGACTCTACATTTCAAACAACTTTGAAAAGTAAACGATACAAGATGGTGCTGGAAACATGGCACTCTTGCGTATTGTCTCGGTATAATCGATTATTCTTATACTCTTGTACTTTGGTATCATTGTGCTTATGTATGGTATGGTATTTTTTAACGAATTATAGTATATGCAAAAGAGGAATTACACTGTAGCTCATACATATGACAATACAGTACCAGTGAACCATTGAACTGGTCCCGGCGGGCTGCTTGGGACAAAACCGACAAGCCGTGCGGCCGGACGCAATAAGTCTAGTGAGTCATTGCCTGTAGGGGCGGAAGCCACTGAGTCCAACCCCTGCTCGTTCCCAAAGACCGGCGAACTGGAGAGGAGGGAGACGGCAATGTCGGACGTGAGGAGCAAGGGCCGGTAGGAAAGTGACCCTGTGTCTTTTGTCCTGCTCCTTCAAGGTCGGCCATGGGAGGCCCTAGGGCACAAAGGCTGAAGAGGGACGACAGTTCGCTGGAGGCCCTGCAGCAGCCTGGGGTTTGCCTGGAGTGGGCACTGCACCAGGAGACTGAGCGCATGGACTAGACTTTGCAAATGGCGCCAAAACCTGCCGACCTGCACGCGGTCACTGTGGACTATTTCTGTACACGTTGCTAATTGGGGTTTGTGGTTGGATATGGCTTCATTAAAATACTTTACTAACTGTATGCAAAAGAATAGAATATCACTGTGCATTTGTACATGTGGTAATAAAGCTATATTAAGTATTGAACTTTTGCCGAATACCTTTTAATATTTGGATCTCTTCTACAATAAAGTTCTGCAGATGCTCAATTAACTTTTCACAATTTCATTATATGTTGGAGGGAGGGTGTAATTTATAAGATTCCACGAACTTTACAATGACAAACTAGAGAATCTGACAAAAATAAATTCTGCAGGTAAGCAAGATATTTTGTTTTAGTTTAGTTTGTTGTCCCTGTGATCGCATTGGCTTTCTCCGGGTGCTCCGGTTTCCTCCCACATATCTAAGGTGTGTGGGTTTGTATCTTAATTGGGTTTTGTAAATGATCTCTGTGTGCGTAGGATAGAACTAACGATCACTGGTCAGCACGGACGGTGGGCCAAACAAACCGATTCCACGCTGTATCTCTAAACTAAATTAAACTAAGCATTAGATTTCCTGGAACATGGAGTCAAATTTGAGGCCCAACAAACAAATATACACCACTTCATCCTGACGCTTGGAGGAGTCAGGAACATTAGAGATGGTGTGTGGGGAAAGGATCTGCAGATGCTGGTTTATACCAAAGATAGACGATAGACAATAGACATATTCACATATGCACATAAAGACACTAAGTGCTGGAGTAACTCAACGGGTCAGAGAGCATCACTGGAGAAAAAAGCCCGGTGACCTTTCGGGTTGGGATGCTCCTTCAGACTGAGGGATTTGTTCTTTGTAAATTCTCCCCGGTGTATAGGGAGTGGACGCGAATTGGTTTATTATTGGTTTATTATTACGGGCTCAGTGGTTTTGGTTTATTATTGCCTTGTGCACCATGATACAGTGAAAAGCTTTGTTTGCATGCTATCTAGTTAAATCATACTGTACATGAGCACTATCATACATAACAACAAGGTAAGAGAAGCAAAGAGAAAAATACCAGATGGTGTTGCAGTATTATAGTTTTATAACACTGTACGATATAGCTACAGAGAAAGTGAAGGTTAAAATAGTGTGAGATCTGCAATGAGGATGATGGGAGATCACAACCACACCCTTGGCTTAAGGGAGGACCGTTCAGTAGTGATACAGTGTCATGGCTTGTAGAATTGCTGCCTCAGTGCCAGAGACCCGGGTTCGATCCTGACTACGGGTGCTCTCTCTGTGGAGTTTGCACGCTCTCCCTGTGACCGAGTGTGTTTCCTCTGGGTTCTCTGGCTTCCTCCATCATCCCAAAGACATGCGGGTTTGTAAGTTAAATGACCAGTGAATCGCCCCCGTGTGTGTAAGGAGGGGATTAGAAAGTGGGTTAACATAGGACTAGTGTGAACGGATGATCGATGGTTGGCATGACTCAGTGGGCAGAGGGCCTGTTTCCATGCTGTATCTCTAAGCTAAACGGAACTCTAAACAGCAGAGAAGAAGCCGTTCCTGAACCGGGTGGTATGTGCTTTCAGGTTTTTGTATCTTTTGCCCAACAGAAGTGGTCTACTAATCCACTTTGATGTTATGGCTAATACTCACTTATGCACATATAACACACACTAACTTGTACATATGCACAGGCATGCATATACATGCCTGCACATATAATATTTAAGACTGTTTAATTGTTATATGTGCCAACAACAGAATAAGAAAAGGCCTGTAAGCAAAATACGCATGCATGTTTACTGTGTATCCAACCTGTTGTGCTGCTGCATGGAAGAATTTCATTGTTCTGTTTCAGGGCATATGACAATAAAACACTCCTGACTCTCTTAATATATCATCAAAGTCAAAGTAAACTTTATTGTCAATTCAATTATGCAACAGTAGTTACACAGAGGATCGAAATTCCGTTTCCCCATACTCCAAATGTGCAAGTAATATTAAGAACACAGACAGACAACATACCAATAAAAATAGACAATAGACATACATTATTTAAAATATTAAAATATTCACAGTATGCCAAAATGTAGCAAAAACTTTGAGGTATTTTAAAAAGGGTGTAACAATGAAAGGTGCAATATAGAAAAAGTGCAAATTTCGTACTGGAGACATTGAGCCAAAGTTATTTTCACTGTTTGTTTGTCTTTGTTTGGGTACTGTTCATGGAATTTTCTTAAGTGTGTTGAGTAGTCTGATGGCCTAAACGAAAATTCAATAAAGTAATAACCACAATACTAGTGATTGGGTGGTACTATGGCACAGTGGTAGCTGCTGCCCTACAGTGCCAGAGACACAGGTTCGATCCGGACTATGAGTGCTGTCTGTACGGAGTTTGCACATTCTCCCTGTGACCACGTGGGTTTCCTCCGGGTGCTGCAGTTTCCTCTCGCACTCCAAACACATGCGGGATTGTAGGTTAATTGGCTTTGGTAAGTTGTCCCTAGAGTGTAGGATAGACTCCTAGAGTGTATGGGTGATTGTTAGTCAATGCCGTCTTGGTGGGCCGAAGGGCCTGTTTCCACGTTTTATCTCTAAACTGAACTAAACTAAGCCTGGTGGTTGTTGGGAAGAAGCTATTCTTGAACCTGAGGCACATGTTTACAGTACAAATCCTGAGAGAATCCAATGGAAACACTGGATAGTTTTGCATCTGCAGACCAATTGCAACCAGTTGCTGTTCTGGCTGCAACTAGCTAGCTCATCTCAGTTCACAGACTGAATATGGGATTACTGCTTGGCTCTGCCCTCGCCACAATGCTAATAAGCAGTTTGCAGAACTGCTGCTGCCTTCAGAGGCACGTTTACAATGATATTCACTGTGCATTTTATATTGATAAATAAAAATCCCAGCCTATTGATCGGAGTTTGCTTATCTTGATAATGTTGGAGCCAGATCAAGGTTTATTCTACATCGCCTCATAAATTTAAATTTGTCCTGAAATAGCAGCAATGTTTTCTAATATTTACTTATTTCTATTATCTATAGGCCGGCAGCTGAGCAAACATTCTCCTTTATAACTGAGTTCAGGGAGTTAATCAGTTCTAGTAGTTGTCAGCTATAAATTCAATCGGTGTTCGAGGTGTGTTGACTCATTGACTTTACCGTACAGGCTAACAGTTGCCTTTGCCTTTAACATCATGTCTCATCACTGCAGTCACACTGATAAACATCTGACCTGAAAGCATTAGGCCACAACTTACAAGCAGTTTTACAACTCGTTGGAACGCAAGATTGCATTTCATTTCAAGACAATGGGAGGGTTTGCACTTATGAATTGAATAAAAAACATGCCATTCGTGCATGCTGATGTGCACACAGATGTGCATGGACACTCATCGATGCAGGCTTGCACACACATGCACAGGATGGGCAGGCACAAGAACATAAGATACAGGAACAGAAGGCATTTTGAATCCAAATGCCTGTCCTGCCATTAAGTAAGATCATGCCGCCTTTTACCTCAGCAACATTTTCTTTCAGAGCTTCCCTGGGGGAATAATCCCAATGATTTTAAAATCATTCTCCGGCAAAAGGTGGTGAATGCTGCCCAGTCCATCACGGGTTCTGACTTCCCCACCATCGAAGGGATAGTCGCTGCCTCAGAAACGCAGCCGGCATCATCAGAGACCGACACCACCCAGACCACACTCTCATCTCACTCCTGCCATCGGGAAGAAGATATTAGAGCTTAAAGGCTGTAACATTCAGGTTCAGGAACAACTTCTTCCCTACAGCCATCATGTTATTAAACACTACAACCTCCAAAGAAGCTCTGAAGTATACAGACTAGAGGGTATTGGTACAGTCTTTGTCTTTTTGCACTATTATTGCTTGCTTGTTTTTATGTACACATGCACATAATTATACATATATATATATATATATATAAGCACTTGGTCTAGTACTTATTAAAAGTCTGATCTTGTACATGTATATATGTGTGTGTATATGTGGTTGTCTTTACATCTTCGCAAAAATACTACGTGGTAACAATTACATTTCTATATATTCTGATTGACATTTTTGCCATCAAGGCCGAGAACACCTTCACTGACCATTTTATGCTTTATTTCTCGACTTATTACTGATTAAAAGTAAATTAAAAGTTTAAAAACATCAAAAGACTTTGAATTTAAAATGACCAGCTTTCACTGATGACATCACAATGGCTCGGCTAGCAGTGATCAGCTTCACTGAAGATTTCAACCTACATTTCACGTTATCCGCGATTAAAGCATTAAACATGCCAATTTTCACAAGTTTTTTACATATTCTGATTCACATTTTCCCCCTCTAGACAGAAATCACATTCACTGAACATTTTAAGCTTTATTTCTCGACTTATTACTGATTCAAGTTAAAAAAAACGGAAATACTTTGAATTTTAAACTACCACTGCAACTCGGCTAGCAGCGACCAGCTACACTGAAGATTTCATCCTATATTTTACGTTATTCGCGATTAAAGCTACAAAAATCCCAACTTTCACAAGGTTTTTACTGTTAAAATCATTCCAACACACTTTTATCCAATGTTGTGACACAGAAACACTCTGAACCTTTCATCTCATAGGAGGGGTAGGGCGAATTGCTATTGCAACATGCAGGGCAAGTGCAATTGGGGGTGACGGGTAGGGAACGGGTGCATTTGGGAGCAGACCCAACTGGTCTGCACTTGGTCTACTGAATATATAAATATATACTGTGTAAGAAAGAAATGCAGATGCTGGTTTAAATCGAAGGGAGACACAAAATGCTGGAGTCACTCAGCGGGTGAGGCAGCATCTTTGGAGAGGAAGAATCTCAACCTGAATCGTCGCCCATTCCTTCTTTCCAGAGAAGCTGCCTCCAACGCTGTGTTACTCCAGCATTTTGCGCCTATATATATATATATATATATATATATATATATATAAAATCAGTGTATATATATACATAAGTAAGATTTTCATTCTTCTGTCTGGAACATCTATATTACTAAAAGTCTCATCTTGACAACTTCCTGTCTGCACTGTATATTGATTTTAGAAAAAACACTACCATATATCGCTATGATTTTTGGCCATCTTACTCACAGTCCTCCTCCGCTGAGGCAGCCCCAAGGTTTTTTCCGATCGCTGAAAAAAAAAAAGTTATGAATGTTTAAAAAATCCTGAGATCAGCTGATTGATCCTCTTGCCTGTCAATCAGCATGATGAAGGTGATTACCCTTCCGGGGGGCCAGAAGTATAAAGCCCAAAAATTGTATGAAATTGCATTTGAATTTGATGGCCTGCACTCTGCTTGAATTGGTATGAAATTGTATTTGAATTTGGTGGCCTATACACTGTTTGAAATGGTATGAAATTGCATTTGAATTTTGTGGCCTGCACTCTGCTTGATATTGTATGAAATTGCATTTGAATTTGGTGTCCTGCACTCTGCTTGAAATGGTATGAAATTGAATTTGGTGGCCTGCACTCTGCTTGAAATGGAATTTCAAGGAATAGCCATGAGTGAACTGCCAGCCCACCAGCCCTGAGTGAATAAGCTGCAAGCCCACCAGGTCTGAGTGACTGAGCTGCCAGCCCACCAGGCCTGAGTGCCTGAGCTGCCAGCCTACCAGGCCTGAGTGACTGAGCTGCCAGCCCAAGAACCCATTTGGCCCACAATGTCCATATTAGCCCTCTGGAAACCAGCCCCTTCGGCCCACAACACCCGTACTAGTGCTCCAGAAAGCCCCCTCACTGGCCACCAATATTGAAATTGGTGGAGAGGTGGAATATTGCGTTGGGGGACCAGCCCTCCCATGTGAACTAGTATGACAATAAAACTCTCTTGACTCTTGTGAATACATTTCTACTCATCTGTCTCCCTAATGCCCAACCCTTGAACCGACATAGACACAGTGCTGGAGTAACTCAGTGGGCCAGGCAGCATCTCTGGAGAAAAGGGATGGGTGACATTTCAGGTCGGGACCTTTCTTCAGACTTAAAGTAGAGGTGATGGAACTGGAGGTAAGAAAAGGCCAGAACAAAGCAGGGCAGGCAACAGATGACCAAGGAAGGGTGGAGCCCATAAAGACCCATTGTTGGCTGGGGAAGAGGTGATAATGAAGGGATACAAAGATGCAAGGGCAAGGACCCTTGAATCCTTGACATGTTTCCTGAGTGGGAGAAAAATGAATAAGGAGACACAATTATCAGATTAAAAATAAGGTGCATAGGAATTTCCTCTCACTGAGGGTGGTGAATCTCTGGAATTCTCCACCCTAAGGTTGCGGAGGCTGGATCATTAAGATATTTAAAGAGCAAGTTGAAGCATTTTTAAAAGATTGGAGAATTAAGGACTCTGGGGGATTGTACAGAAGAGGAGATGAGGCCTATGGCAGATCAGCCATGATCATATTGAATGGCAGGCAGGCTTGGGTAGCCGATTCCTGCTTCTTACGTCCAAACAACCTAGGATTCCGGTTCATAGTTCATAGAACGGAATCAAGGGATATGGGGAAAAAGCAAGAACGTGTACTGATTTTGAATGATCAGCCATGATTATATTGAATGGCGGTGCTGGCTCGAAGGGCCGAATGGCCTACTCCTGCTCATCCTGTATTTTCTACATTTCTATGATCATGGGGATTTATCATCATGTCCATTTATTTCTTCAATATTAATCATTTTGACAAATTATATTTTCTTTTGAGCTTTGCATGGTTCTAGGTCTGTAATTCTCCACCACATTTATTCAGTTTTATCCCTCACATGCCAAAATATGTACGTGAGCCATCGCTTTCAATATTTCATGACAGCATGCAGATAGGCCTTTCAGCCCATCAAGTCCATGCTGGCAATCAGAGCAACCCTATCAGACACATTGTCCAACATTTGCCTTTTAAAAAAAACGCAAAGTGCAGGAGGTTTAGTGGATACCAGTTCAATGGATACAGAAGCATCTCTGGAGAACATGGCTGGGTGACGTTTTGGGATGGGACTTTTCTTCAATCCCACAAAGTGATGGAGTAATTCAGCCAGCATCTCTGGATGTCGGTCTGAAGAAGGGCCCGACCCGAAACGTCACCTCTCCATGTTCTCCATGAAGAAAGACTGGATAGACTTGGTTTATACTCTCTAGAATTTAGGAGATTGAGAGGGGATCTTATAGAAACTTACAAAATTCTTAAGGGGTTGGACAGGCTAGATGCAGGAAGATTGCTCCCGGTCTGAAGAAGTCCAGGACAAGGGGTCACAGCTTAAGATACGGGGAAAATCAAAACCTCTCACATGGTGAATCTCTGGAACTCTCTGCCACGCTGCTTGAGGCCAGTTCATTGGCTGAGGGAGTTAGATCCCTTGTGGCTAAGGGGATGAGGGTATGGAGAGAAGGCAGGTACGGGATATGATATATCAGCCATATCATATATGGCGGTGCAGGCTCGATATATACCTAATTTCTATATATTCTATGTTCTCTTGAGATGCTGCTTGACCTGCCGAGTTACTCCAGTACTTGGTATGTATTATATATATATATATATTTGTAAACCAGCATCTGCAGTTCCTTGTATCCACATTTCCCTGCAACCACTTCTCTCTCTGACATAGCCCCCCACGAGATAGACACAAGGTACTGGAGTAACTCAGCGGGCTGGGCAGCATCTATGGAGAAAATGAATAGGTGACATATCGAGTCGGACCCCACACCCTGGCCATCCACCAGCTGGTTCTCCTCACACTCGCTTATGCTAGTGGTCAATTGCAGTTGTTCTGTCGGTGCATTCAGCTACTTGCTCTGGGAGAGTCTCGTCACTGGCATGGGAGTCTATTGAGACGAGAGACAGCTCTCCGTTCAAGACAAACAGAGTCACTTTTTCTAGTCTATTGTTCTTTGTGTCTATTATATCTAACATGGGAGATTAAGTAAACTTTAAATATTTGTCATAGTAAAGCCAGCTGGATTTTGTGCACAGGCTGCTCTGTTTTAACCACAAAGAAAGACTCTTTCGTGGTGTCAAAGGTGTCAACGGTTGTGGATAGTAGTTATGTCAAGAGTCAAGGGAATCAAAGGAGTGTTTAATTGTCATATGTACCTAGAGTGGAACAATGCAATTTTTACTTGCAGCAACTTAACAGGCCTGTAAAAATAGTACACGCAATATATATGTTTTATATATATAACAAAGGCAGTTAAGGAGAGTTTTGCACGTAGCGGGTGTTGAGTTCTCTGTGGATTGTCACCTTTGTCGTGGTGGAGAAACTTGTGTGGACCTGAGATCCTGTGAGCGATGCCGTCAGGAGCTATGCTTCTGTTTGGGTCACCCATGGCGGTAAGGTCCAGGGGCAGGTCCCTGACAAAGAACAAACCAACCAAGACCTCAACGGTGGAACAGGCGGAGGATGATGGCTGACTTTAGTGGAGCGTCACAACGGCTGGGAAGTCGGATGAAGGCAGCAGCAGAAAAGGGTCCCCGGTCGTCTTGGATTCCATGCCACTGGATCCTGACCCAGATTTGTCAAGGACCATGTGGTGGCTGTCTGTGCACCAGTCACCCCACATTAAACAAAGTCACGCACAGGCGACCTCCATGAGAGGACATTCATACTCGTTTCAAGTGACTGCCGATGATGATGAGTTCGAGCAAGCGCTGTCAGAAGTGGTGGTTGAGGCGGAAATGATGGTGGCATTTTAGAGGCCTGGATATGTAGGGAATGGAGGGGTATTAATGAATGAATCAATGACACGCCGGGTCCCTCTTCATTCTTGGTGTCTTCCCCACTCCGGGTCCCTCCTTGTACTCGGCTGCGCGTCCTCAACTGACTTCTGGCACTCGCGCTGACCCATCCTCAGCCGCCCACCGTCGGGTCCTCTTGTGGCCAGGCAGACCCTCCCACAACTTCCATGGGTGAAGTTGTCTCTGGCTATTGGAGTGGGGAATGTGTTGTGGCATTGACGCCCGCCCTCCAGGGTCTTCATTCACATGCTGTCATGGTGTTTTATAGACAGACGTAGACACCTCGGCAGACTGTTTAAACCAAAGATTATATATCTTTGGCCTATGATCTTTGGTTTAAACATCAATTGCAACAACAATACGCTCCACCACCACACTTTAAACGGTCAGCGTTTTCTGCAGCCTTTTCGTTATACAAATCGGCTTATCACAGTGGAAGCATGGGAATCAATAGGCCAATGTTATATCACACCCATCTTACTAAAATATAACGTGTAGGAAGGAACTGCAGATCCTGTTTTACACTGAAGATAGACACAAAATGCTGGAGTAACTCAGCAGGTCAGGCAACATCTCTGGAGAAAAGGAATAGGTGACGTTTTGGGTCGAGGCCCTTCTTCAGACTCCTGATTTTAGTCTGAAGAAGGGTCTCGACCTGAAACATCCCCTATTCCTTTTTTCCAGAGATGCTGCCTGACCCGCTGAGTTCCTCCAGCGTTCTGTGTCTTATTAAAATACAATGTCTTCATTCGACGTTTTCCCAGCATTAGATGCAGTGACTCATCTTGAAATCTTGGTCCTTATCTTTGTGGGAAGGCATGGGGTCAGGCATGTTGCTCTAATTGGGGAGCTGGGGAGGGGTGGGGGGTGGATTGGCACAGTGAATAATCTGAAAGCGATACGTCTGTCTGTTTGAACCAAGCGAATCGCCTCCTCCACCCACTAGTTATCTGAGAGACACCATCCCGAGGGAAAAGCGGGGAATAGGACGTTCAAAGAACTTTGGAGAAACAAAGCCCCAAATACTGTACCTAACTCAATAGCTCGCGCTTACATCTGAAACCATATCTGTATAGAGCCGCTACTGTGTGGGTAAACTACAAGGGAGAACCGGCATGATTATTGCATGTTGCAACACTCTATCCGCTAACAGGGAGCGGCCGGCGATCTCTACGTGACAAGGATGTCTTAATGATCTAAACATTTAGCAGAAGGTTGTTTTACAGTGGTTTATCATACAGAAGATTTCAAATGAACAGGAGGATTAATAAAGCTGCGGTGGAGAGCTTGGTGGGTGTGGAGGGAAAAAGTTACTTGGCAACCTTGGTCAGCTCTCTTTGTACATTGTATAGCTCAAAGTGCATTCAAAGCCTTTTTTCCTTGTGAAATGTTACACCTCGCTAAAAATAGTGTATTTTAAAGAAAAGATTCTGACTGAGCAAGGCATTGCCATGGCACCTGGAAAAAGCACATTTAAATTTGGATAATTTTCTAAGAGGGAACATTGATAGTTTGGGGCAACAGGTATCATGACCAAAGCCTCAGCAAGTTCAAAGCAAAATTGTGAACAGTCATTTTCGTTTTCGTTTCCTGAACAAAATTGTCATGAACACAAGACTCTATTTTGGGGCCAAGCAAAAGCAAAGCTTCTATTTTCCCCAGTTTCTTCAATAAAAGCAGAATTGTTAGAACAAGATAAATACCGGCACTGAGGTACAAAGAAAGAGAGTAGGGCAGGTGAGCAATAACGTGGGCAAAGGGGAAAAAGTTGGCAGGGCAGCATGGTGGCGCAGCGGTAGAGTTGCTGCCTTACAGCGGCAGAGACTAGGGTTCGATCCTGACTACAGATGCTGTCTGTACAGACTTTATACATTCTCCCTGTAACCGCATGGGTTTTCTCCAGGTGCCCTGGTTTCGCCCACACTACAAAGACATATAGGTTTGCAGGTTAATTGGCATCGATAAAAATTGTAATTTGTCCCAGGTGTGTAGGATCGTGCTAGTGTATGCTGGTTGGCATGCTCGGTGTTTCCGTACTATAACTGAAATCTAAAGTCTAAAGGCAGATGGAGTAAACCTGAGCAAAGAAAAAAGATAGCAGTTAATTTATATAAACTCATTCCTTCTTGCCGATGACAGAACTAGTTTCCTCTCTTTGCTTTCCGCTCTTTCTATCTGCTTTCCAAAATGATTCTTTCTTATTAGTCATTTATTACAAATACTGGTGACTATATCGAGTAATTTTTTTTGGTACGTATTTTGTACTAAGCGGATCACAGAGAGACAAAGAGATACACAGTGAGGAAACAGGCCCTCAGCCCAAAACCCATGCCAACCAACCTGCCCCATTTATGCATGTCCCACCTGTCTGCATTTGGCCGATATCTAACCAAACCTATCCTATCCATATACCTGTTCAAACGTGATTTATACAATGTGATTGTACCTGCTTCAATTGCCTCCTCCAGCAGCATGTTCCATATACCTACCACCCTTACAGTCAGAATCAGTTTAAGGAATGAAACCATTTTGTTACCTTATTGTTGAAATGAAGTGAACCACAGATTGAGAGCGAGGTTTGATGCTGAAGGGTGGGGTGGATGGTGAGGGCAAAATTATGGTGGCCATTGTGATAATGGGAATTTCAATTTTGATGTGGCAGCTTTTCTCCCACCTCTACCTTTCATGTGGCACCTGTACCTTGACAGCAACCTTATACTGACAGTTATGTCCCTCTCTTTGCCAGGTTTCTGTAATGGCTACAACTTCTCAGTCCTAGCTATCAACACGTAGCTATTCATGCTGAGTTCATCTGCCTTGCCTGGCATGTCTCAATGTGTGTGTGTAAGATGCATAACAAACAATAATGGTTCAAAGCCAAAGACAATGTTCCCAAGTTAATGTAGTTCAGCCTATTTGGAGGTTATATGCTTAATAGCCTGATAGTTGTATGGAAGAAGTTGTTCCTGAACCTGGAGGTTAGATGCGCTCATGCTCTTCCTGATGGCAGGAATGAAATGAGAGTGTGGCCAGGGTGGTGTGGGTCTCTGATGATGTTGGCTGCCGTTTTGAAGCAGCGACTCCTGTAGATCCCTGCTTTGATGGTGGGGAGGTCAGTACACCTGCCGTGCTCCTGCCTATTCTAAACACTGAACTTTCTTTCATCACCTTTCATACCGATCTCATCTCTCACCTGCCAGTCCTACTTTGGATCCTGGCTTTAGAAAGCAAATGAGGAGGAATTTATTTAGTTGGTAGGTGGTGAATCTGTGGAATTCATTGCCACAGATGGCTGTACAGGCCAAGTCTTTAGGCTTTAGAGATACAGTGCGGAAACAGCCCCTTCAGTCCACCAAGGCCTCACCAACTAGTGATCGCCCCATACACTAAACATCATCCTACATACCAGAGACAATTTTACAACTTACCAAAGCCAATTAACCTACAAACCTGTACGTCTTTGGAATATGGGAGGAAACCGAAGCACCCGGAGAAAACCCAAGCGATCACAGGGAGAACGTACAAACCCCGTACAGATCGCACCTGTGTCAGGATCAAACCCGGGTCTACGGCGCTATAAGGCAACAACGCTACCGCTTTTGGTTTCGAGGAAACCAAATGCTACAAGTGATTGAGTATTTTTAAGGCAGAGATTGACAACGCTTGCTTAGTAAGGATGTCAAGGGTTATGGGGAAAAGGTAGGGGAATGGGGTTGAGAGGGAAAGGATGGGCGCAGCGGCGTAGTTGGTCAGTGGTAGAGTCTTGCCGCTGCTTACAGCGCCAGGAGACCTGGGTTCGAGCCTGGACCCACTCTGGTTTTCCTGTTCGTGTTATGTGGAGTGTTGTACGTGTCCCATCTGTGACTCGGCATATCTTCCATCGCGTCGTCCGGATGTTTTCAATCTCCGGCGTACTGTCTTTCCGTTTCTCCTCACGGTTCTCCGTATGTTACATTTGCTTTGGCAAACTGGTTAAATGGTCCCTCCGTGTCGGTATAGTGCGAGTGACACACTGTATGGGGGGATCGCGGGGCCGGTATCGTGTGACCTCTGTGGGGTCGAAGGGACTGTTTCCACGCTGGTGCGTTCTAAAGCCTACGCACGTGTCCTGTCACAAGTCTCCCGTCATCATGTGCTCTTACGCAGTCACCATGCTTCTCGTCCTTTGCTGTATTTGATCTCGTCGTGTTGAGTCTTTGCCTGTACCATGAGAACGCCACATACCTCATGCCAAGCGCCCTGAAGTTGCAGGGGCACGCTCTGGATCACCTCAACTTGCCAGTGTAACACTGCCTACATCTGCCCAGCCAGTATCTTAGCTTGGTGGTCACCCCGCACATTTGGAGCATCGTCTTCACAGCGACACTTTGAAACTCTCTCAACTAGACTGTGTCGTTTGTTCCAAGAAGGTCACAAGGGAGGAGATTGGAAGCTTTGGCCGCAATTGTGACCGGGAGCTGTGGGTGCTTCATGCGCCACCTGCTCGTCAGTTGGTCTGCGAGCATGATTCGCAAGGATAATCTGCTCCTATTACCCCTCTAGGGTGCTTCTAGATGATGAATCGCGCCAATTCGCCAATACACGTCTAAAACTGTGTGTGTGTTGTTGCTTGTCTCAAAGAGTGGATGGATGGGGGTGGACTGAAGGCGGGGGGGGACGCGGGAGTGGGATGGGCACCCTCCAAGTCTGTGGATCTACGCGCTCACTGAAACTGCAGGGAAACTGTTCTGACTTGGCGCAGTCTCAGGACGACAGCCTGTTGAAGGACGATACGCATATCGTCCATGGTGGCGATGGGGTAGACTCGACCTGTGTGCAGAGCCCAGGTACCGCTGTCTGGCGCTGAATTAGATGTATGTCTACGGTCCCGTGCTTTAAACAAGGGCATAGGGGGAAGAAAAGCATTGATGTCGGTCCAGGAAGCCAGCGAGGGGCCTTGTTTGAGAAGAACTATGTGGCATCCTGGCTGGCTAAAATGAAGTAAGCCCTCTTTAACGGGCCGCGTGATAACAACGGCATTACTTATGTAAAGTAATTTGCTGTTCGACGGGAGCTCGCTGGACTCCTGGAACCACTGGAAGTAAAAGGGAGCAAGGCAGCTGGTGAGTGGCAATGGGGACAGAAGCCAAGCATTTCAACTTTAAGATGGACAGGCAACCCCCAACTAGAAGGGTACTCTGAAGTCCTGCTTCAGCTTTTGTGGCACTCCACTGGGGGGGGACACTGGAGATGTGTGTGGAAGCAGCGGGCTTGAAAGGGGTTTCAAGGCACGGAGTAAGAATCTTAAATAGACGTTGCGTGAATTGGAAATCGAGACGACTCGCCGGGGCCAAGCTACAGAGGACACAGGTCGCTCGCCCGACTTCAGGTGATTATTGTTTTTCACGGGATACTGACGCAACCACTCATTGAACAAATCTAGCGAGACTGGAAGCACGCTTCTATGCTGACGTGACAGGTGGCGCAGTGGTAGAGCTGCTGCTCGTAACTGCCAGCTGACCCGACTTTGATCATACCATGGTGCTGGTCGTTCTTGGTGTGGTAGTGGTTGTTTGCCTGTTGATTTCGCCCTGTGGACCTTACGTGGGTTTCTCGTGCGGCTTTGTGCGCGTTTCCCGCGGCGTCTGACCGTGTTCTGAGTCACCGCCACCAAGACCCTGATCGTTACTGTCTTCGTGAGATTAGTGCGCCCTCTGAATGAATGGGTCCCACTGTACAGGTCCCCGAGTTTGACGGGTGAATGAGAAAGTAGATTAATATAGCATTGGTGTGAATGGGTGATCGATGGTAAGCTTGTTCCAGGAGTTTTCCCACATGCCGCGTCCAAAGAGGAGTTCTCTCCGAGATGCGCCCGCTCGTTGTGCAACCACAAGATCGGGGGGTCTCTACTAGACCGGCGTCGCTTCTCTGTACGGCTACACGTTCCCTGTGCCGTCGCCTCTCTTAGAGGTAAGGCAGTCGAACGTCTCGATTGAAGCGTTGTCCTGCCTCGGTGAGTCGCTCCCAACATGGTGGTGACCACAGGCAGTGAGGAGCGAGGTGTGATGGCGCCCAGTATGTATCGCCCTAGGGCCGTGGTCGGCCCTGTCCCATAGCATTGTGTGATTCCATTGTGTGCCGACGTCTGCTGGTGGTGTTCCTGTTTACGACTTGGTCGGGTATGATCTCAGTGCACCGTCATCGACGCTGTCTGTGCCCACATTGGTGTTGACGTGGCTAACTCAATGGCAGGAGCAGATGCGTGTGTCTCTACACCTAGGTGACGGCGTATTGATTCAATACAGATCTATCTATAGTAAGCACCAGTAAAGAGTATGTAGGGGTATACAACTGAGCTAAAAGCTGAACAGACATCTCACAGGGTACACAATGCATCAACGGCTCGTCTTTTAGGACATACACTACTACACTGTCATGAGCATCTCTCAAAATTTAACAATCAAAAAAATCCTATAAAACGGGTACGGAAAAGTATGGAAACAACAGTACTCAGAAATTTATAAAAAAAACACTACCATAAAAACAGTAAAATTAACAATGTCAAGAATACAAAAAATTAAAAAAGAAAACAAAAACAGAAAAATTTAAAAGAAGCGAACGCAACCAAAATCAGTCAAAATAAAAACAAGACAAACAATCAATAAAGGACAACAATAGGAATTCATATACTTTATATCAGGATATTCATCACAAGACGAAGGGCACTCTAAAAAAATTAAAATTACAAACGATATGAAATAACGGCAAAAATAATAAAGTTCGGATAAAACAGTAGTCAAAAAAAAACACAATGCTCATAGACATAGAGAAAATTACCTGCTGAAAATCCCGATGAGTAACAACCGGTAAACCGCGTACTAGGCGCGCTAAAACACTAACAGGCAGGATCTGAAGTCCATGTCCTCAGAGTTAATGCGTACGATTCATGGCACACAGTGGAGCGAAGCTGATGCCAACAATACAAAAACAAAAGCAGAAGACATCAAACAGAGACCCGAGTAGAGCTCACACAGCAAAACCACAGACAAAAGCCTGTTGTGGGGATAGAGATGGAGCTCTGAAGAAAAGTGATCGTACACAGGCCTCGAAGACCCCACAGACGCTCGTCAGACCACACCGAATGACTGACTACGTACAATCCCAAAGGGAGAAAGGAAGAAAAAACAAGAATAGAAAAAATCGTAAAGAGCAACTTCTCCACATCAACACGAATCAAAAAAACAAGGAGCAGACCCCGTGCTGGGTCAAGGAAAGATGGGCGGACGGTCTCCTCGATGCCTGGTAAAGGGAAACCAGGCAACTGTAACTCCCAGCACTAAATAAAAAGGTGACCTTGCCGACCACATGGAAGGCGAACGTTAGGGACTGTGGGGAAGCCTGTTGTACCGTGCTGGACCACCACAAGTAAAACGGGGAATAAGGGCACTGACTGCAATCGAGAGTTTGATATAGCTCATACGGCCGACAGGCGCGCGCAGTAGTTCCGTGCTCAGTTATCATCGTCGTAACCGAGTCTGAGTGAAAGCAGGGTGGAGCAGTCAGCTCGCCCCTGTTCAAAAGGGCCCATTTACAAAATCTAAGCTACGTGAAGATGACAATAAACGTGTGTGGACGTACGCTGATGTGGTAAAAACGGCTCCAATGGACCGGTAGCGTTCTAACTACTAAGGAACCTGCACGTTTCCACACTTCGTCGACAGAGACCACAGGTACGCAGCATGCATAACGACCCCCTGACATAAGCTCAGTGGCCTGCGCGTCGGATGCGCACAGTAAAACCGGCACTGCGGGAACTAGACTCTGTGTAACAAAAACCACTCAGGTAATGAAAACGAGAGGTGGAACTCGTGACAAGCTCTAGACGCGCGTGAGTTAACCTGACGGTGTGCAGACGCGTCATGAAACAACGAATGAAACAGCGACTGAAAAGACAAAGCGAGGGGGTGGCCCGTACAGGAGGAGGTCCAGCACTTACAGCTCAGCATGGGCGCTGGCTCCGCGCCTACACGCCTCGCGTCGTCTTTCAAGCGTCGGGGATGATGCGCTCTAGGATGCAGGCTCGCTCATTTCGCGACTCCGTCTGTTGTGGGCTGAGATGCCCGCAAGACCGCACCAACATGGTGAAGGATCCCATGAGCGGGACATTTTGCCGCTGGGCCTGTCCTACGGGGAGACAAGCATCTCCGATGACGTGTCTAAAGCGTAATACTCTAATGCGATGATTGCACACAAGAAAATGTGTAAGACGGAACAGTCTGCCAGAAGCGGGGTAAGTTGGATCGAGCGCTGGGACCCTCGTGGCTTGAACTCGGAAAGCCATGTTGAACACGGAGTAGCCGACTGATGACTCCGTGCTGGGAACAAGCGTCTGGTTACCACTGTTGGTACTCACACCGCCAAGTATAGCAACTGGTCTGGCGATGGCGGCTAAGGCAAAAGGAGAGGTAGGGGGGGGAGCGAAAGTAGGGGAGTCACGAATTCCTCGCGCCCAGCCCATATCTAACGAGAGTGGGCAAAGCAAGGAGTAAGCTGACAGCCGTAGATGAATGCTCTCAGCGAGGCTGGACCATGGGAGTGTTTAACTACGGGCGGCGGGGAGGCGCTCGTGTCTCTGGGATCCCGTAGCCGAAACCCAGAATGTCTCAACGTGTGAACTAGTGGCATGACTCTGGTGTCATAGACTGCTCATACACTGCGTACCACGCGTGGAAAATCTAGTAAGTAAGCTTTGTGCCGTGTACACACCCCCCGTACAGGGACATTTGGCTCATGCTACCAACTAGAATTAGTGCCAGGTGTGACGAGGTATTCGGCCCCGCGGCCTGACGTTACGCAGGCAATTGTGATGGCTAATCTCCACAGCAGTAGGGTTTCCCTTGCCTCCGCTAGCGCGCGATTGCGGCTTGAGCGAGCCACAAGGGCCCACATCTAGGACATGCTCTTAAATGTCGCATGTCTACTGGGTGCCTCAAGACACTCTGTTGCAAGGTTGATCAGGAATTCCCAGGCAGGATGTGTGAAAAAAGTCAACAAAATGAGACGGCGACCCAAGCTCTTAAGTAGAGAAGCATGTGACCCCTGGTGCTGGGGATCACAACTGTCGAGATCGGCCATGACAAAGATAATGCACAGGGGAGCCGAATTATGGACTTTCTTAGGATCGGGAACCAGGGACTCAATTCGAGAGACGTACTACGGGGGAGCTGACGAAGTCAAGTCTGCGAGATGTCCATAGACATCGATATTCCCAGGACGGCGGGTCCGAGACCTTCTCTGCACTCGCCTGCTAAAGCCAGGAGTGTCCTTCCTCGATTTGGAGACCAAACGGTGCACAATAGGTGCTGGTCCGCGCCGCCTAAGCCACGAACACTGCAGTCTAGGTTCATGCACGTCTAGCTGCCAGCCTCAACGCCATGAAACAACGCCCCGACAGTAGATCGACTCCACGCGATCAACGTGATTGCGCTACCTTCAATGACCTGGTTGACCATGAAACCCAGGTCTCGCCTGCATCCTCGGCCAAGACACGATCGGCGCAGCCTGCAAGTGTGAGAATCTGGCCGGGCGCGCGTTTGTGACACTTAAATGGCTACCCCTGTGTCTGGTGGTAGATTTAACCGCGCATCTGCTAAATCATTGGCGGGTGCGATCCAGCGTGTGCAGGAGGGGCGAAGTCTCAAACATGGGGCAATATGCAAAGGAGGGCAATGCGAAACCAGAGTGTGTACTCCGTTGCTGTATGCCTGTATGGCTCTATCAGAGACCAGAGCACTAAATACAAAATGACAAACGGAAAGACAGAAAATGCTGGAGTAACTCAGCGGGTCGTGCAGCATCCGTGGAGAACAAGTCCCGCTGAGTTACTCCAGCATTTTCTGTCTGTCCTTGTTAAACCAGTTCCTTGTTTCTGCAAAATCACGTTAAATGTTATAGAGTCATAGAGTCATGCAGCGTGGAAATAGGCCCTATGGCCCAACCTGAACACACCGGCCAACATGTCCCACCTTCACTAGACCCACCTGCCTGCCTTTGGCCCATATCCCTCTAAACATGTCCTATCCATCTAGCTGTCTAAATGTTTCTTAAATCTTGTGAGATTGCCTTAAATAGTGTGAAATGATGTTGCCTCAACTGCCTCCTCCGGCAGCTCATTCCATACGCCCACCTCCCTGTGTGTAAATACTTTATCCCTCAGGCTGCTCTTTCCCCCCATCACCTTAAACCCATGTCCTCTGGTTCTTGATTACCCTTCTCTGGATAAAGGACTCTGTGCGTTTACCTGATCTGTTCCGCTTATGATTTTGTACACATCTGTAAGATCACCGCTCATCCTCCTTCTTGCAAATTTTATCTTGAGGCAAATGTGCTGCGGAACTGACCAAGGTGGAGGAACATCAGTGTTGTAAATGCTCACATGTAGTCCCTGTCTACAGGTGGATTCTCAATCGAAAACAGTGGCTGCCTTTCACAGCAGGAGAGTCTGTGAATCTTGGGTGGGATAGTTTATAAGCTGACTACAGTACTTTCATTTTGTTCTCTGGTTGCTTCCTACAATGTAACATTCCGAAGCCAAAAGAAACACAGAAGCTTCTCTGTTGATTATGGAACCGCCTGCAAATGCATAAGTGGCGTTTTAAATTGCAAATGCTGTAAATTAGATCCAAAAACCAGAACGTGCCCGATCCTGTACAGTCACGGCAGCCATCTGAAAGAAACGGCAGGTTTAATATGCTTAAGAAAGAACTGCAGATGCTGGAAAAATCGAAGGCAGACGAAAATGCTGGAGAAACTGAGCAGGTGAGTCAGCATCTATGGAGAGAAGGAAGAGGCGACGTTTCAGGTCAACATCAGTCTGAAGAAGGGTCTCGACCCAAAATGTCGCCTATTCCTTCTCTCCATAGATGCTACCTCACCCGCAGGATTAATATGCTCTTTCGTAATCGGTGGCATAGAAATATACAGTATGTGTGTAAACGTTACAAATGTAGTGAAAAAATCTGGACTTATCCTCCTGCAAAACCAACCTCCCTTCCATTGACTCCACCTGCACTTCACGCTGCCTCAGCAAGCCCACCAGTATAATCAAGAAGAGGTCTCACCCTGGTCACTCCCTCTTCTCCCCTCTCCCATCAGGCAAGAGGTACAGAAATGTGAAAATGCACACCTCCAGATTAGAAACAGAGAAACAGAAAATAGGCTCAGTAGGAGGCCATTTGGCCCTTCGAGCCAGCACCGCCATTCATTGTGATCATGGCTGATCATCCAAAATCAGTAACCCGTGCCTGCCTTCTCCCCATATCCCTTGATTCCGCTAGCCCTTAGCGCTGTTTCTAACTCTCTTTTAAATTCATCCAGTGATTTGGCGTCCACTGCCTTCTGTGGCAGAAAATTCCACAAATTTACAACTCTCTGGGTGAAAAAGTTTTTTCTCATCTCAGTTTTAAATGCCCCCCCCCCCCTTTATTCTTAGACTGTGCCCCATGGTTCTGGACTCCCCCAACATTGGGAACATTTTTCTTGCATCTAACTCATCCAGTCCTTATCTATCTATCCATCTATCTATCTATCTATCTATCTATCTATCTATCTATCTATCTATCTATCTATCTATCTATCTATCTATCTATCTATCTATCTATCTATCTATCTATCTATCTATCTATCTATCTATCTATCTATTCTATTATTCTATTAATATATAAAACTCTCGTGCCATCCGACCGGCTGCCGTCCGGCTGCCTTTCTGCCTTTTGATTCGTTGATGGCTGCTCCTTCCTATCAGCTTCCAACACACTTCAAAACAAAGTTGCAAGACAGGAACACTCTGAACTTTTCACTGCTGCAGCAGGCAGGGGAGGTGCAATTGGATTTTTTTTTAAATCCACTGCTGAGGGGGGCAGGGGAGTGCTGGAATCTTACATTTGGGAACGGCTTCAGTTCCGTTGGAGGAGACGGGTGCATGGTGGAATATTGGGTTGGGGGATCACACCATTTGGGGAGCAGACCCAACGGGTCTGCACTTGGTCTAGTATAATTTTATATGTTTCTATAAAATCACCTCTCATCCTTCTAAATTCCAGTGAATACACGCCCCGTCATTCCAATCTTTCCTCATATGACAGTCCCACCATCCCGGGGATGAGCCTGGGGATTCAAGGACAGTTTCGTCCCAGCAGTTATCAGGCAACTGAACCATCCTATCACCAACTAGAGAGCGGTCCTGACCTCCCATCTTTCTCATTGGAGACCCTCGGACTGTCTTTAATCGGACTTTACTGGACATTATCTTGCACTAAACATTATTCACTTCATCTGAAGAAGGGTTTTGACCCAAAACGTTGCCTATTTCCTTTGCACCATAGATGCTGTCTCACCAGCTGAGTTTCTCCAGCATTTTTGCCTACCTTCGATTTTCCAGCATCTGCAGTTCCTTCTTAAACATTATTCAAGTCATCGTGTATCTGTACATTGTGGACGGCTCGATTGTAATCATGTGTATTTTATTCACTGACTGGTTAGCACGCAACAAAATGTTTTTAATTGTACCTTAGTACATGTGACAATAAACGAAACCCAACTAAACTGTACATTGCTGTCAGTTTTGTGTGGACTCTTGTCTGGAATGTTATTGCAGTCAGATTGAGTGGAGGCTCAGCCAGCGTTGTGGAGGCAACCGGCTTTTTATTTGTGTGCCTCTTTCTCGGTCATCATATTTAGTCAGCACATGGAACTCAGCCCAGAGGATTCTGACAAAGAATGACAATCTCTAAGAGGATCCCGTGGTCACCTGCCCTTTGTTGGCACGTTTGGTGCCACAGCTGCCAGATGGTGAGGTGGCATCAAGAGGCAGGGCTTGCAGGGTAAGGACATAACGCTGGCATCTTGCAGTGCCGAGGAGAAGCAACGCACATCAAAGGGGCCCGTGTCAGAAGCTTCTGCAAACGTGCTGGCTCGAGTCCAAGTGGGAGGCTTGGCTGGAAAGAGAAGAGGGAAGGCTTCGAGATTCCCCAGGAAAGAATGCAAGTGGAAAACGATAAAATAGCAAAGAGGAAAAAGGGAAGGAAGATAAATAATTGAGGCAAATTTAGCACGAATAAATTTAGTGCGAATAGCAAAAAGAGCTGAGGTAATATCGATAGGTGTAAGGTGGCCTGAAACTGGAAAGAGACGTTTACGAGGATGTTGCCAGGACTTGAGAGGCTGAGCAGTAGGGAGAGGTTGGGCAGGCCAGGACTTTATTCCTTGGAGTGCAGGAGGCTGAACGCTGATCTTACAGAGGTGTATAAAATCGTGAGGTGAATAGACAGGCTGAATGCAGGGTCTTTTCCCTGGGGTAGCAGAATCAAAAACAAGAGGACATAGGTTTAAGGTGAGTGGGGGAACATTTAATACGAACCTGAAAGGGGTACATTTTTCACTCAGAGGGTGGTGGGTATATCGAACGAGGTGTCAGTAGGGGTAGTTGCAGCAGGTATATTATAGCAACATTTAAAAGACATTTGAACAGGTACATGGATAGGAAAGTCTTAGAGGGACATGGGCCCAACACAGGCAGGTGGGACAAGCGTAGATGGGGCATCTTGGTCAGCGTGGACAAGTTGGGCCGAAGGGCCTGTTTTCGTGCTGTATGATTCTATGACTATGTAAGTGATTACCATGCAAATAATTAACATGCAAATAATCATGCAAATATCACGCAATCTCCACCTCCACTTCAGTCTGAAGAAGGGTTCTGACCCAAAACCAGTGATGGAAATTGGTTTTAGGAACTAGGGGTACTCTAAGGTCCGTGAGGCTGAGGTTGGAAAGGAACGGGGGGGGGGGGGGGGGGGGGGGGGTGGGCATTTTTTAATGTGCGGTCATACTCGTGTAAGAGTACAAGAACGCATAACTTGTTTATTGTGTATTTATCATATAGTTTATTGTGTATTATATGTCATAGCTGCTTTCTTGCATATCTCTCTCTCTCTCTCTCTCTCCCTCTCCCTCTCCCTCTCCCTCTCCCTCTCCCTCTCCCTCTCCCTCTCCCTCTCCCTCTCCCTCTCCCTCTCCCTCTCCCTCTCCCTCTCCCTCTCCCTCTCCCTCTCCCTCTCCCTCTCCCTCTCCCTCTCCCTCTCCCTGTGTGTTGGCTGCAGCCATCGTCTGCTTCGGTGAGGGAAGCAGGTCGACGATTGATCAAAAGGCCCCTAGGAGACTGTGTCTGATTGGTCGCTGAGTGACCAGCGCATTATGTCATTGGACACAATGCCCTTGGAGACGGCGACTGATTGGACGGGAGGAGACCGATTTGTTGATTGGATGGGAATTTTAAGGGAATCTGGTCGGTGATTGGACGCAACCCCCTTAGAGACAGGGGTTGATTGGCCGCCAAATAATCAGGCACAAAAAATTGAAAATAGGAATACAATAAAATCGAATTACGATTTAAATTGGAAGAATATCATGCTAGCATCTGCTGTAGTATCTTTGATCTGCAGTTTCTTCCTATTGAAGAAGAACCCTGGCCCGAAACTGCTAATTCATTCCCTCCACAGATGCCGCCTAGCCCGCTGAGTTCCTCCAGCACTCTGTGTTTTTACTTTAACTCTTGAAATTGAAGTTAGACATAAAGCTGGAGTAACTCAGCGGGACAGGTAGTGACTCTGGAGAGAAGACCCTTCTTCAGACTGAACTGAACTCTCGTTGGTGAGAGTACTTGTGATTGTCTGCAGAAGGGTCTCAACCCGAAACGCCACCCTCTCCCCAGAGCCGGCGCCCGTCCCGCTGAACCACCCCAACCCCCTCGTGTCCACCTTCAACTCCAGAGCCAAACAAAAAACACAGAGTGCTGGAGGAACTCAGCGGGCCAGGCGGATCCCAACTACGCCTGGCTAAGACCTCAACAAAAGTTTCAAACCTACGGTCCCCTCCAGTTCGTGCCATGTGGATCAAGATACCATGTTGTAAACAACCACGTTCGCTACTTTGACCATGAGCGCATTCTACCACAGTCCCGCCAGCGGTTTACAGCTGTTTGATATCCGCTTCAGGAAAGAGCGGTGGTCTACGAGTTGTGGGTCCAGGAGGTGAACTCCATTGACGGCAGAGAGACGCCAGGTCTGAAGAGGGCCAAGTTCTTAGACAGCCATTATGGAATTGGGAAAAGTTCCAATGAGTGGGTGACTCCAGATTCTTGTGTCTATTTTCATTAGGAGTCATTGGACACACACCAAATGGAAGTAGAGGTGTCTGTGTGCCTTCTTGTCTGTCGCATCAATGTGGCTGTCCGCGCAAGGCCATTAGTAAGATTAATGCCAAGGAGCTTGAAGGTCTCAACCATTCCCACTTTGGTAGCATTGATGCTCATGTTTTGCATGATATCCAATCAAATCAGATTAACCTATACATAAATACAATCAAATCAAACTCAAGTACAGATAATGAGCAAAATAAATAATACAGAGGGCAGAATATAGTTTTCATCATTGCAGCGTAGCGGTTCCATAGACACAGCCAAATGTCCCAATGGTGTGGAGGTAAATCCGACAGCAAGTCCCCTAGCTTATGGAAGCACCATTCAGAACTTTAGGCTTCAGAATTTAAAGGTACAATGTAAATACAGGCCCTTCAGCCCACCAAGTCTGTGCTGACCAGTGATCACCCCGTACACACTGGCACTATCCCACACACTAGGGACATTTTACGATTTACAGATGCCACTGAACCTACAAACCTGTATGCATTTGGAGTGTGGGAGGAAACCAGAGCACCTGGGGAAATGTGGTCACAGGGAGAACGTGCAAACGCCATACAGAAAGCACCCATAGTCAGGATGGAAATGGATCTCTGGCACTGCTGCGCCACTATGCCCCCCTGATAACAGAACGGAAGAAGCAGTACCTAAGCTGTAACAATCTGAAGAAAGGTCTTGATCCGAAAAGTCACCAATCCATGTGCTCCAACACTTTGTGTCCTTTTTTGTGTTAACCAGCATCTGCAGTTCTTTGTATTTCTACATTTTGACAGTTCCTGAATCTGGAGGTGTGCGCTTTCATGCTTCTGTACCTTCTGCCTGATGGGAGCGGGGAGAAGAAGGAATGACCGGGGTGGGTCAAGCTTTGATTATGTTGACTGCGGTAGTCCCCACCAGACTGGCCAGGAAGCTAATGGAATTGGGGCTCAACACCTCCCTGTGTGCCTGGGTCCTGGACTTTCTCACCGCCAGGCCCCAGGTAGTCAAGATGGGAGGGAATACATCGGAGTCCCTCACCCTGAGCACAGGATCGCCCCAGGGTTGCGTCCTCAGCCCCCTATTGTACTCCCTGTACACACATGACTGTGTGGCTAGGTTCAGCTCCAATTCAATAATTAAGTTTGCTGATGACACTGTGGTGGTGGGCCTGATCTCAGACAACGATGAGAAGGCCTACCGGGAGGAGGTGGCTGATCTAGCACTCTGGTGCCAGGCTAACAGCCTCCTCTTGAACATCAAAAAAACGAAGGAGCTGATCATGGACTTTAGGAGAGCACATCATCCGAGGACGTACACTCCATTGAGGATAAATGGGGATCCTGTGGATAGGGTGAACTGTTTCAAATATCTGGGAGTCCACATCTCTGAGGATATGACATGGGCATCACACGCCTCAGCACTCGTGAGTAAGGCAAGGCAGCGCCTTTACCACCTCAGGCAATTGAGGAAATTCAGAGTGTCTCCGAGGATCCTCCAGTGCTTCTACGCAGTGGCGGTGGAAAGCATCTTGTCCGGGAACATTACCATCTGGTTTGGGAATTGCTCTGCCAAGGACAAGAAGGCTCTGCAGAGAGTAGTGCGTTCGGCCGAACGCACTATGGGAACTTCACTCACCCCCCTGCAGGAACTATACAACAGGAGGTGCAACTCCAGAGCAAACAAAATCATGGGAGACCCCTTCCACCCCTGCAACGGACTGTTCCAGCTGCTACGGTCAGGCAAACGCCTCCGTTGCCATGCGGTGAGAACGGAGAGGTTGAGGAGGAGTTCTTCCCAGGGGCAATTCGGACTGTAAACGCCTATCTCACCAGGGACTAACTCTACAGAACGTTTTTCCTCCCATTATTTATTATGTAAAAGAATATGTGTGTTATGATTGTGTTTATAATTTGTTTGGTTGTTTTGTTGTTTGTCTTTTGCACAAAAGTCCGCGAGCATTGCCACTTTCATTTCACTGCACATCTCGTATGTTGATGTGACAAATAAACTTGACTTGACTTGACTTGATTTGCTTTCCCGAGATTGCATGAAGTGCACATGGAGGAATCAAGATCTGTAGAGCAGTGAAGTCCGGATTAAGCCTGAGTCCGTTGGTTCAATCAAAGCTTTGGGGACATTGAAGAGTCCCCAAAACGTTGATTGAATCAACTGACTCGGACTTAGTCCGGACTTCAACGCTCTCCAGATCTTGAGGCGGCGCTACTCTCGTCAGCAGCGGCCTCTGCAGCCCGTCCGCGTTTTTATTATTTTTTGTCTATGTTTTTATGTAGTTTTTGTTATTTTTTGTTGGGGTGTGTGTGTGGGGGGGGTGGGGTGGGATGGAGGGAGGGGGTAACCTTTAATCTCTCCCTGCACGGGTGACCCAACCTTTTCTTTGTCGGGTCTCCGTTGTCGTTGGGGCAGCAACGAGGAGCGGCCTCCAACAGGAGAAGACCGGGGGCTCTGGTGCCGACGACTCACCTCACCGTCGCGGAGCTGGCCGAGTCCAGAGCGGGTGGAGCGGTGTTGGAGCGCTGCTGCGGCCCGACCTCCGGAGATTCGGAGGCTACAACTGCGGGTCTGGTGGACGGCGGCACCGGGAGCCCGGGGGTCCCTGGAGGGAAACCGCTTTTCAGGGCTCTCGTAACGGTGACTTCTCCTGCCCGAGTTGCGGGGTTGAAGAGCTCCTGGAGCGGGGCCTACATCACCGCCCGCGCGGCTTGGAATGGCCGCGGGACTCTGCGAGCGCACACCGGGGGCTCTAACACCAAGAACCCGGTGTGCGACCTTGCACCACCCGGCGTGGCTTTAATGGCCGCGGGGACAATCGCCATCGCCAGCCGGGGGCTTTGACTTTGACTCTGACTCGACATCGGGGGGGGGGGGGGGGGGGGGGGGGGGGGTGGGGGGGGGGGGGGGGGGGGGGGGTGCAGTGGAGAGATAGGTTTTTTGGCCTTCCATCACAGCGATGTGATAGATGTTTATGTAAATTATGTTGTGTCTTGGGTCTATTTGTTTGTAATGTATGGCTGCAGAAACGTCATTTCGTTTGGACCTCAAGGGGTCCAAATGACAAATAAATTGAATCTTGAATCTTGAATCTTGATTCCTCCATGTACACTTCACGCTGTCCTGGGACACAGGCCAGAGTTGGAGGGATGCGGGGACCTTGGTTGTCAGATGATATTCCAGGGACAACAAGGGCAACATTAAGTAGAAACAGGGAACTGCATATGCTTGTTTATACCAAAGATAGACACAAAGTGCAGGAATAACTCAGCGCGTCAGGCAGCATCCCTGGAGAAAAAGGATGGGTGACGTTTCGGGTCAGACTGAAAGTAGTGGGTGGGGAGAGGCATGAGGAGCTGGAGGCGAGAAAAGACCAGGCCCAATCAAGGCTGGCCACAATTGACCTCAGGCCGGGCCGGTGCCTGGTGGGCCCATTGTCACCCCGCCCTTTATCTCCAGAGATGCTGCCTGACCCGCCGAGTTACTCCAGCACTTTGTGTCTATCTTTGGGAACATTAGGGCGAGATTTGAAAGCAAGATAAATATTTCATGGGCTGACACAAAGAATTTCTGCTGAGGTAAATCAGTCGTCTTTGCAAGGCCTGCTAATGACGAGGATATTTAGTTACCCATCTACAGAAAAATAAAATAAAAGCATAACAATGGGTGGGGAATCAACAAGAGTGAATTTCAACATGGGCAACAAATAAACCAGCAGAGGAATAAAGGATCCTCCTAAATAATAAAGAACGGTTGCAGGTTTCGTGCCTTTGATCTACAAGGTTTAGCTTTGCCCTACATATTTCCAGTCAGACCTGACTGATGATTCGACCTTTCAATCTGCCTACAGTAGTCATTAAAGCAGAGCTAAGGATGGGCCCGACTGTGTGATTGGTAGATGCTTTTGCTGTGGCGTTATCCTGGTGAACTTTCAAAAGGACAAGTTTCTCTCGACAGAATCAGAGACGTCTTGCTCCATTGTCATCTGGTTACCCAAGCCGCCCGCTGTAAGTTCCAGCATTTGCAATAATGGAACAATAAGCCTTCAATATAAATGGCTCGAGCGCTGACACTTGCCTCTGAAATGTATTTGATCTTCGAGGGTTTCAAAATCCTACCCCCCTCCTTACTGTAGAGAGATGACACAATATAGCGTCTACAGTATGTCAGTATGTGCGGGCACACTTCAAAGAGCGTAGGAGAGTGCAGTGTAGATGCAAGGAACTGCAGGTGCTGGTTTACGAAAATAAACACTGGAGTAACTGATCTGGTCAGGTAGCAACTCTGGTGAACAGGGAGTGGTGACATTTTGGGTCGGGACCCTTCTTCAATATGAATGAGGGTCCAGACACAAAGCGTCACCTATCCATGGTCCCCAAAGATGCTGCCTGTCCTGCTCAGTTACTCCAGCACTTTGTGTCTTTTCACGGAACAGGCCCTTCGGCACACACTGTCTGTGCCGAACATGATGCCATCAGTTCCCTCCTTCCATCTGGGGGTAGCACAGTGGCGCAGCGGTAGAGTTGCTGCCGAACAACACCAGAGACCCAGGTTTAATCGTGACTATGGGTGCTGTCTGTACAGAGTTTGTACCTTCTCCACGTGACCATGTGGGTGCTCCAGTTTCCTCTAATACTCCAAAGACGTACAGGTTTGTAGGTTAATTTGGCTTCAGTAAAATAAAATTGTAAATAGCCCCTAGTCTGTAGGATAGTGCTAGTGTACGGTTTGAACGCTGGTTTTAATGGGCTGAAAGGTCTGTTTCCGTACCATATCTCAAACTAAAATAAACAAACTATTCGGGCATATGCAAGAAGTGGCTTTTAAGGGTTATCTGTTAAAAGTCTATTCTGCACGGACCAGCGTTCACCCTGTACACCAGCACTATTCTAGGGACAATTTCCATTTTTTTTAACCAAAGCCAATTAACCTACAATTCTTTATGTCTTTGAAGTGTGCGAGGAAAGTGGAACACCCGGAGAAAACCCACAAGGTCATTGGGAGAAGGTACAAGCTCCGTACAGACAGCACCCGTAGTCAGGATCGAACCTGGGTCTCGGGCGCTGTAAGGCAGCAACTCTACCGCTGCGCCACTGTGTCACCCAGATCTAACCGCAAACTCCACAAACAAAGTAAAGCTACACATATATGTATATACATGAATGATACTTTATTGTTACATGTTCCTGTGTACAGTGAAATGCTTTGTTTTGCATAAAACCTAAGCATTACACAAGTGTTGCCATGTTTTGTCGCCGACAAAGCTACAAAAGTGCCGAACGGTCCCATCTACTGCTTGCTGCCGCATGTGGAAGCAGGCTTACCTCCCACCCCCCCCCCAACCTTCCCCCCAACCTTCCCCCCAACTCCGGTTCCACCTTCGTACTCGGCGGATCCCCCGACTGCCCCCCCTGTCCGTTTCATTTTCAGCAGCCCCTTCCCACCCCACCCCCACCCCCACCCCGGCCAGGTCCCCATTGTTCCAGCAAACCCCTCCCCCGCCCCACCTGCCTGCCCGCCTGTCGGGTCTCATTTTGGTCTCATTGCCCCACCTCACTCTCACTCTCACTCTCACTCTCACTCTCACTCTCACTCTCACTCTCACTCTCACTCTCACTCTCACTCTCACTCTCACTCTCACTCTCACTCTCACTCTCACTCTCACTCTCACTCCACCTCACTCCACCTCACTCTCACTCCACCACCTCACTCTCACTCCACCTCACTCCACCTCACTCTCACTCTCACTCTCACTCTCACTCCACCTCACTCTCACTCTCACTCTCACTCTCACTCCACCTCACTCCACCTCACTCTCACTCCACCTCACTCCCCCTCACTCTCACTCCACCTCACTCCACCTCACTCTCACTCCACCTCACTCTCACTCTCACTCCACCTCACTCTCACTCTCACTCCACCTCACTCTCGATGCTCCGCATCACTCTCAGTCTCACTCCACCTCACTCTCGATGCTCCACCTCACTCTCGGTGGTGCGGTTCCCCTTGACGCTGGCGTCTCGGGGCCGATGCGGAGTCCGCGGTGGGCGAGCAGGGCCTACTGGCGTGTCCTCCGTCATCGGTCTGCGTCGGGCAAGTCCCTGGTCCTCTGACCAAGGCGATCAGTAGATGTGTAGATGCATTTGTATATGAACACTATAGTAGAGCAGCTGTCACTCCACCTCACTCTCACTCCACCTCACTCTCAATGCTCCACCTCACTCTCACTCCACGCAGCTGCTGCCTCACAGCACCAGAGACCCGGGGTCAATCCTGACTTTGGGTACTGTTTGTGTGGAGTTTGCACGTTTTCCCTTGGGCCGTGTTGGTGTCTTCCGGGGGCTCCCGCGTCCTCCCACATCCCAAAGACGTGCAGATTTGTAGGTTAATTGGCCTCCGTAAATTGCCCCTAATGTGTAGAGAGTGGATGCAAAATAGGATTTCCCTGACCCAAAGCGTCATCCACCCATCTTCTCCACAGAACTGACCCGCCTGACCTGTTGAGTTACTCCAGCACTTCGTGTGTTTTTTTGCAAACCAGCATCTGCAGTTCCTTTTTTCTACAATCAATAAATCAACGTGGTTCACGACTACTTTCTCAGAGCAACTGAAACTCATTTTAGCAAACAAGCAATGATTTAGAAATCATTCATTATCAAAAACATTTTCTTTCTTCAGCATTTCTAACCACACTCCATGAACAAAATAAAGCCTTGCATTAACACATTTCCAAGGTTGTTATCTCTTAACTCATAAACCTATTATCCCTTCTTTATTTAAATGTGCTCATCACTCTTTGCTCAGAAGGAATTGCAATCACCCCTCAGAGTTACAGTGAAAATACTGTAATAATGAATAAAGTTAAGGTAGTGAGAATTGCTGTGTGTTATACTGAGGTATACATTGGCTGGTTAAGCTGAAGTTGTTCTGACTATCTGTTTCCACAAGATGGGGTTAATTAGAAGCAAGAAGGTACACAAAATTGCTGGAGAAACTCAGCGGGTGCAGCAGCATCTATGGAGCGAAGGAAATAGGCGACGTAATTAGAAGCAGACTGGTGTAACTTTATCTTGGGCATGTGAAGAACCTTGCTAAACAATACTATAAAAACTCAATGAGATGAGAAAGGATTGTTGCATTATATTGCTGAATCAGAAGATTGTAAGACATAGAAGCAGAATTTGGCCATTCGGCCCATCGAGTCTGCTCCCCCATTCAATCATAACTGATCTATTTTTTGCTCTCAACCCCATTCACCTGCCTTCTCCCCGTGACCCTTATTATGCAAGAAACCAAAGCAAACTTCCCAATGACTGAGCCCCCATAGCCATCTGTGGTGATAAATTACAAAGATTTGCCACCTTCTGGCTAAAGAAATTCATTCTCATCTGCTTTCTTAAGGTAGGTCCTTTTATTCTGGGGCTATGCCCTCTGGTTCTTGTCTTTCCCACAACTTGAAACATTCTCTCCAGATTCACTCTATCCAGGCCTTTCATTATCATACAATACGATACGATATGATGCAATAGAACTTTATTTATCCCAGGAGAGAAATTGGTCTGCCGACAGTCATAAAACACAACAAGATACATGAAACATGAAATAGTAAGATTAAATGAGAACTTACCAGTTTGAAGTTTGATCTGTATTTTATGAGGAGTTACGATGAGGGATTACGTGAAGAACCCGCTCAGTGCGCAGGCGCGGCATACTTCCAAGCAACGGTGTGGAATCACAGATAGACACAGTTATTTGAAGTAAACATAGTAAAGAAAAGGAGACATCAATTATTAGTTTGATCCATATAATGAGGGTGGGAGCGGAGGGAACGTAATCCCTCATCGTAAGTCCTCATAAAATACAGATCAAACTTCAAACTGGTAAGTTCTCGTTTAATCTTACTATTTTACTTCAGAGTGACTACGTGAAGACTTCAAAGCTGTGATTTCAAACCGTGTAACAGTTTTATTTCACTCACTGCTGAAGTTCTTGAGGGAGGAAGTGTTATCGTAATCAACCAATGAATCTGTTTTTCAAGAAACGAAAAAGGTATTTATTAACAATAACAAAAAATAAATTGCTCCCCCGGGCTTAAATTAAATATTTGCAGCTTGTAATATCTTTTCTGCAAATAAATCAGGTTTCATCAACGGCTTATTACAAAAAGTTCTGAATGTCGTTTCCCTCGACCATCCTGCTGATTTCAGAATTTGGCCAATCGGTACGTCCATTCTCTCCGCCGTTGATGTAGATGCTGCCCTAGTGGAATGAGATTTGAATGTATTAGTATCTATCCCGGCAGCTTTCAGTACCTGTTTGAGCCATCTTGAAATGGTTTGGCTCGTTACCCGGCCATGAGGTTTCTTGTGGCTGACCCATAGGCTTTTTCACTCCCTCTGATATTGTGGGTTGTGTCTATGTAATGTTGTAGATGGGTCACGACACACAACCGTGGCTCTGGTGGGCAGGCCCGGAATACCACTAGTGGATTAGCTGTTCCTGGCCTGCTTTGTTTCACCATACCCTGTAGGATGAATGTGATGTGATCTGATCTGGGGTGGTCACCATGTTGGCCAGCCTCAACTTGTGTAGTGACTGGACCCTCTGAGCGGATACGAGTGCCATCAACATGAGCGTCTTTAGTTTAGATTGCTCGAGGCCGAGGGATCTGGCTGGTGGCCATTCCCTGAGGTATGTCAGGACGACACTGATATCCCAAATATGGGTATACCTGGGCTTAGGGGGCTTGATATTATAAATGCCCTTCATCAGTTTTACCACCAGTGGATGGGATCACATTGCCTGTTGTCCTGCTGGTTTGAGGTAAGCAGAAAGAGCACTCCGTGCTGTGTTGATGGCACTGTAGCTGATCCCTTCATGATGGTGGAGATAGGCCAGGAACTCCAGTACGTTGGTGACTGTGGCTGTTGCATATGTTGTCCCTGTTTCCTGGCAGTACTTTTCCCATTTTTTGATGCTGGTTAAGTACTGCCTCTTGGTGGATGTTCGAAGGGATGCCGACATGGTGGTGATGGTTCATTCGGACAATCCCAGTTCCAGGTAAGGTCTGTTCAAAACCTGCAACCCAGGAGTTTAATTTTCTCATGGCATGGGTGGCTTATGCCTGATACTGGGTGAGTTAATAATCCTGGATCACTGGGAAAGACCATTGGTGATTCTACCACCATGTCATGTAGAACTGGGAACCATGGCTGTGTAGGCCAGTCGGGCACCATCAAAATTCCAGAAGCCGAGTCCATCTGTATTTTGCGAAGTACCCGACTGATGAGGCAGAAGGGGGGGAAAGCATAGAAGAAGAAATTTCCCCAATCCAGCGTGAAGGCATCTACCGCTGCTGCCTCTGGGCCTGGTTCCCAAGCGACATACATAGGTAACTGGTGATTTAGTCTTGATGCGAATAAATCGATATCTGGTGTTCCATATTGCTTAATAACTTTAGCAAATACTTTAGGGTTTAACATCCATTCGATGTTATCATTGAATTTGCGTGACCTGCTGTCTGCCACTGTGTTTAGCTTACCTGGTAGATAGGTAGCTGATAGCCTAATATGTCTTTCGACACACCATTGCCAAATCATGTTGACCAATTATGTCGCATGATAATGATTTTATGCCGCCCATATGGTTAATATAAGCCACCACCGTAGTATTATCAATTTGTAACCGAACATGCAAGTGCTGCATATTAGATACATATGCTTTTAAACCATAAAAGGCGCCCAACATCTCTAGATAGTAATGCCCAGTGTAAATAGTAATGATGACTCTAGGTTAGTCCATCTACCACCCGTGCTGGATATGGAGTTAGTTGCTCCCCAGCTTTGAGCACTGGCATCTGTTTGAAGAACTAAAGTAGGGTTAGTGATAATAAAAGGGATGAAACAATGCCAAACATTTTTTGCCCACCACTGTAGCTCCGATATTGCTTCAGTGGGTAATTCCATGACACGATCATAGTGACCTCTATGTCGTTTTAGTGCCTGTACCTTTGCTCTTTGTAAATTTTGATAGTGCAAAGGTCCGAATTGTGTAGCCGGAAATGCTGCTACCATTTTCCCAATCACTCTTGCTACTTGTCGAATTGTTGGTCGTTTGTTGACCATTAAATTGTTGCATGATTGTGCTAATGCAACCATTTTTGCCTTCGGCAAGGTAACAGTCATATGGACTGAGTTAATTGTGAAGCCCAGGTAGTCCATGATAGTGGATGGCTTCAACTTAGATTTATCTGGATGTAGGACGAACCCCAGAGTTTCGAGGAGCTGTTTTGTAGCTGATACTGCTGCCACAGCCAATTCCATCGTTTTCCCTACTATCAGAATATCATCCAGATATGCCATGACAATATGTTTTTGTTTTCTTAGTATTGCCATGGCTGGTTTCAATATTTTGGTGAATAATCTTGGGGCTGAAGTTAGCCCATTGGGCAATGCTTTGTACTGCCACAGCTGCCCCAACCAGATAAATTTTAGGTATCTGCAATGATCCTTGTGTATGGGTATTAGATAGTAAGCATCTTTAAGATCAATGCTTGCCATGAAGTATCCTTTGGAAATCAGTTGTCTGGCAGTAACAAATGTCTCCATTTTGAAATGTATATACTTAACAAACTTATCTAGTGATGTTAAGTCAATGATGATGCGACATCCACCATCTTTTTTGGTTTTAGTGAATATATTTGATACAAATTCCAAAGGTTCATGTTTGGTCTTTTCGATGACCCCCTTTGTGATAAGTCTCACCAGTTCAGCTTGTCCCTCACGTTTCTCTTTGACGGAGGGAGAAAATACCCTTTGGGGCCAATGTTGAACTGGCGGCGTTTTTTCTGTCATGAACTGTATTTTATATCCACTAATGCTGTTGAATATATACTTGTCACTCGTGACCGTACCCCATGCTTCTTTAAACAAGTGTAATCTCCCCCCTGTTAGTAAAGCACCCTTATTCTCTATATGCTGGCAGGAACCAGACCCACCTACCTCCATGGTTATTGGCGTCTCTTCTGTTTCCTCATTTGCTTGAAGACTTTGTTTGTCTGACATGCTGGCGATGTTGGGGGGTGGCGCATTTTCCATGGGGTCCGCTCTGGGCCCTGATCTAAAAAAGATCTTTGGGGATAAAATGCGGTCCCCGAGCTTTCACCAGTCCCATATTGAGGACGTTGACTGGTGGATGCCGTGGGGTGCTGCCGCTTGGGTATTGTAGGTCTTGGTTTGCTCGTCCCGGGGCCTGCCCTCATGAGGCCGAAAGTTTTCGCTGCTTCCTCCATGTCCCTCAGTTTTTTGTTGAAGTCTTTCCCAAATAATAGAGCGTCCGTCTCTGCAGCTGGGGCTCTGCACAACCCAGCAAATTTGGGATTGAGGGCAGGTCTTATGATTTCCCGCCGGAGATTGTTGATCTCAAATTGTGTGGTACACATTAATGCCAGCACATCCTGCTGGCGGGTATCCATCTCTGTGCTTTCCACGGAAAGAGCAAAGGCTGTGATGGCCGACGTCAGGAGCCTTAGGATCCGCTGTAGCTTTAGTTCATGGTTACGGATGTGTGACCTCACGTGCCCCCAGATTTGGCTGTTCACACTCTTCACTCTGAGGGCCTCACAGTTCTCTGGTTCTGTGTAGAGTTCTAGTGCCTCAGAAAGCACCTTTTCCTGCAAGGGCTTATTTGAAAGATGATTGATGCTGGCCGCCAATCTTGGTTCCAGCGGTCTTCCAGCACGTGGGGTTGCTACATAGCTGTCCACCACTCCCAGCAGCTCTTCCTGCTCCTGCACCACTTGCATACTCCCAAACTCGTCCACCAGCCCCTGTTCCAGACCAGCCCAGCCCTGGTCACCAATGCTAGCCTCCAGTAATGAGGGAGCAGAGGGCAGTGCACAAGACACTGTGGAGGAGGTGCCTGACCTTCCTCCACGAGAACGCTCTTTCTGCGTATCCCGCTGGAGCATCTGCTCCAAGGGCTGTTGTATGCAGCTCAGGCGGCTGTCTCTCCTCCGATGGGTGGAGACATGTCCCCCTCCGACGAATCGGAAATGACCGGCCGGTTTGATTTTCTGGTGGATTTTCTCCCTGTCCGCCGTTCAGGCATTAGCGGGACTGGGCTTGGCCCGGTCTCGGGGATAGCGGAGCACTCTATAAGCGGTCCTGCCGCCGGTTGCTTCCCCCCTGGGATTGAACGCTCCTCTTGTGGAGTTTGAGCGGGGGCAGTTCTCTTCGAGAGTCTTTTCCTGAGTGTACTCATTCTGAAATACAACACAAACTCGACTCTCCTTCCCCGTTAGATTTTCCACTCTCAGTATACTTACCTAACGGTCCGTTTTTAAAGTGCAGCTGGAGAGCTTAACTCCAGCTGCCGCCGCTGTTGCATTGCTGGCATAATGCCACGCCTGCGCACTGAGCGGGTTCTTCACGTAGTCACTCACGTGACTCCAAAGTAAAATTAAAGTTATGTGGGCAGTCCAGGATTGGGGATGTGCAAAGATTGGCGTAGGGGGGTCAGTCCACCCCACGACAAAAGGGGGAGGAGTTTGAGAGCCACAGGGAAAAAGGATCTCCTGTGGCATTCTGTGCTGCATCTTAGTGAAACCAGTCTGTTGCTGAAGGTGCTCCTCAGGTTGACCAGCATGTCATTACTCAGTAGGTTTCAATGAGATCCCTTCCCCTCATCCTTCTAAACTCTAGCAAGTGCAAGCCCAGAGTTATCAAATGCTCCTCATTCATATGTTAACCCAATCATCCCTGGGATAATTCTCGTAAACCTCCTCAGGACCATTTCCAATGCTAGCACATCCATCCTCAGATACAAGGGCACAATCATCAGCATTGTAAACATTTGGCTAAATGACCGTCCAAATTTAAAGAAATCCATCAGCTGCTATAAATGTTTTTGTGTTCCATTGATTTTTAAATGGTGATGACAGGAATTAAGATCAGCTAGTCCTTGTCACACAATCATAAGGTTTGGCGAAATCGTCAATAAGGAAATAGAAAGAATGTGTAATTTTAACAACATGTAATTTTGGACACGTGAGTTGAGGAAAGCTAATGAAGTTTAATGCAGAAAAGTGTGAGGCAGGGACGTGCGATCAGGGGAGGCAGGGGGGCAGAGCCTCACCTGTCATACTCCCAATGAAAATAGCTGTTAAGTAAAGTAAAGATATGAATCTAATAATTTTTTATAGTCAAAATTGACAAATTTGCGCAGCTCCGCTGCAAATACAGGGAGAGATGAGAGGTGAGGCAGCGATGAGCTGAGCCTCCCCTCTGATTGCGCAACCCCCCAGAAACTGTGTGGAGCGTGGGCATAAGCGTGTGCCTGTTACTATCTCTATGTATGTCAACAATGTAATCTTGCAAACCCCTTCATAACATGTCCTCGCCTTCCATAGTCCAGGTAGCTTATTTCACATATAAATATATTAAATTTGTGTTCGCTGGTCTCACATAAAACTGCAATGAAAAAGCACCAGGGGAGGCAGCGATCACATCTGCCTCACTGAGGGGGCGTGTCTTGAGCCCAGTGGAGGTAGAGCGACCATCAATTACGTAGGCTCAGCCCACGTAATTGATGCTACCTCACTCTCCCTCCACGTTATCTAGCTTCAGCAGCGGTGGCGCAGCATTGCATTCCACTGCCGGCGGGGCTGACCAAAGATCATAGAGCGGAGCAAGATACGCCACTCGGCGAAAAACGGTCATTGGGAAGGTAGACTTTGGCGATACATTAGAAAGTTATTAGATTTTTTTTTAATAGACCTATACTTATCACAATAATAAAGTCATCAATTTTTGTACTTCTGTACATTTATCTTTTTGTTTATTTAAGGCAGGAGTCTCCAAAATTTGGCCCATGGGAAACATCAGGACCATCACGAGATTTTTCAAGCTCAGATTCGAGTCAGGGAATGCGGCAGCCCGAGGCTGCTCTGAGTGTTGTTACATTTTAGATCCCTCGAATTGTCAGAGCCGTGACATGTAAGGAAATCACAGATATTAGTAGTAAGCACAAGGTAGTGATTGTGGGAGATTTCAATTTTCCACACATAGACTGGGAAACACATTCTGGAAATGGGCTGGATGGTTTGGAGTTTGTAAAATGTGTGCAGGATAGTTTTTGCAGCAATACATAGAGGTACCTACTAGAGAAGGGGCGGTGCTGGACCTCCTGTTAGGAAATGAGACGGGTCAGTTGGCAGAGGTATGCGTTGGGGAACAGTTCGGGTCCAGTGATCACAATACCATTAGTTTCAATATAATTATGGAGAGGGTCAGAACAGGGTTGAGATTTTTGATTGGAGAAAGGCTAACTTTGAGGAGATGAGAAAGGATTTAAAAGGAGTAAATTGGGACAGTTTGTTTTATGGGAAAGATGTGGAAGAGAAATGGAGGACATTTAAAGGTGAAGTTTTAAGAGTACAGAATCTTTATGTTCCTGTTCGGTTGAAAGGAAATAGTAAAAATTGGAAAGAGCCATGGTTTTCAAGGAAAATTGGACACGGATCGGAAAAAGAGAGAGATCTACAATAATTATAGGCAGCATGGAGTAAATGAGGTGCTTGAGGTGTATAAAGAATGTAAAAAGAATCTTAAGAAAGAAATTAGAAAAGCTAAAAGAAGATATGAGGTTGCTTTGGCAAGTAAGGTGAAAGTAAATCCAAAGAGTTTCTACAGCTATATTAATAGCAAAAGGATAATGAGGGATAAAATTGGTCCATTAGAGACTTAGAGTGGACAGCTATCTGCAGGGCCAAAAGAGATGGGGGAGATATTGAACTATTTCTTTTCTTCGGTATTCACCAAGGAGAAGGATATTGAATTATGTGAGGTAAGGGAAACAAGTAGAGTAGCTATGGAAACTATGAGATTCAAAGAAGAGGAAGTACTGACACTTTTGAGAAATATAAAAGTGGATAAGTCTCCAGATCTGGACAGAATATTCCATAGGACATTGAGGGAAGTTAGTGTAGAAATAGCAGGGGCTATGACAGAAATATTTCAAATGTCATTAGAAACGGGAATAGTGCCAGAGGATTGGCGTACTGCGCATGTTGTTCCATTGTTTAAAAAGGGTTCTCAGAGTAAACCTAGCAATTATAGACCTGTTAGTTTGACGTCAGTGGTGGGCAAATTAATGGAAAAGATACTTAGAGATAATACAAGCATCTGGATAAACAGGGTCTGATTGGGAACAGTCAACATGGATTTGTGCCTGGAAGGTCATGTTTGACTAATCTTCTTGAATTTTTTGAAGAGGTTACTCGGGAAATTGATGAGGGTAAAGCAGTGGATGTTGTATATATGGACTTCAGTAAGGCCTTTGACAAGGTTCCTCATGGAAGGTTGGTTAAGAAGGTTCAATTGTTGGGTATTAATGGTGGAGTAGCAAGCTGGATTCAACAATGGCTGAATGGGAGATGCCAGAGAGTAATGGTGAATGGCTGTTTGTCAGGTTGGAGGCAGGTGACTAGTGGGGTGCCACAGGGATCTGTGTTGGGTCCACTGTTGTTTGTCATGTACATCAATGATCTGGATGATGATGTGGTAAATTGGATTAGTAAGTATGCAGATGATACTAAGATAGGTGGTGTTGTGGATAATGAAGTAGATTTTCAAAGTCTACAGAGAGATTTATGCCAGTTGAAAGAGTGGGCTGAAAGATGGCAGATGAAGTTTAATGCTGATAAGTGTGAGGTGCTACATCTTGGCAGGACAAATCAAAATAGGACGTACATGGTAAATGGTATGGAATTGAAGAATGCAGTTGAACAGAGGGATCTGGGAATAACTGTGCACAGTTCCCTGAAGGTGGAATCTCATGTAGATACGGTGGTAAAGAAAGCTTTTGGTGTGCTGGCCTTTATAAATCAGAGCATTGAGTATAGAAGTTGGGATGTAATGTTAAAATTGTACAAGGCATTGGTGAGGCCAATTCTGTAGTATGGTGTACAATTTTGGTCGCCTAATTATAGGAAGGATGTCAACAAAATAGAGAGAGTACAGAGGAGATTTACTAGAATGTTGCCTGGGTTTCAGCAACTAAGTTACAGAGAAAGGTTGAACAAGTTAAGTCTTTATTCTTTGGAGCGCAGAAGGTTAAGGGGGGACTTGATAGAGGTCTTTAAAATGATGAGAGGGATAGACAGAGTTGACGTGGATAAGCTTTTCCCACTGAGAGTAGGGAAGATTCAAACAAGAGGACATGACTTGAGAATCAAGGGACAGAAGTTTAGGGGTAACATGAGGGGGAACTTCTTTACTCAGAGAGTGGTAGATGTGTGGAATGAGCTTCCAGTGAAGGTGGTGGGGGCAGGTTCGATTTTATCATTTAAAAATAAATTGGATAGTTATATGGACGGGAATGGAATGGAGGGTTATGGTCTAGGTGCAGGTAGATGGGACTAGGGGAGAATATGTGTTCGGCACGGACTAGAAGGGCCAGGATGGCCTGTTTCCGTGCTGTAATTGTTATATGGTTATATGGTTATATCACTGGGCCACCGTGAAGAAGGGTGCAATGGTGCGGTGGGGGATTCGCCGGCAGTCAGAATGGGACGGTTGCGCGTTATAACGTGTCATCATTGCTCTCTCTCTTCTCTCTCTCTCCCTTCTCCCTCTCCCTTCTCCCTTCTCTCTCCCTTCTCTCTCCTCTCTCTCTCCTCTCTCTCTCCCTTCTCTCTATCTCTCTTCTCTCTCTCTCCCTTCTCCCTTCCCTTCTCTCTCTCTCCCTCCCTCCTCTCTTTCCCCCTCCCTTCTCTCTCTCTTTCCCTTCTCTCTCCCTTCCCTTCTCTCTCTCTCTCCCTCCCCCCCTTCTCTCTCTCCCTCCCTTCTCTCTCTCTCTCTCTCTCTCTCTCTCTCTCTCTCTCTCTCTCTCACTCTCCCTTCTCTCCCTTCTCTCTCTCCCTTCTCCCTTCTCTCTCCCTTCTCTCTCTCTCTCTCTCTCCTCTCTCTCTCCCTCTTCTCTCTCTCTCTCTCTCTCTCTCTCCCTTCTCTCTCTCCCTCCCTTCTCTCTCTCTCTCTCCCTTCTCTCTCCTCTTCCCTCTCCTTCCCTCCCAGCCATGGCTCCACCCCTCTCTCCCCTCGGTGAGACGCGGTGATCAATAGGGAGGGCCTGGCCACTGATACTAGCCAGTGCTCCCCCAGCTATTGACCTCACCGCATGTCACTGGTGTGAGGTGTTACATTTTGAGAATTCAAACAAGGGCTAAACCTTCACAGGGAATAAAAGGGTTCTGGGGAGTGTTGTGGAACAGAGGAATCTAGGAGTCTGGGTACATAGTTCCTTGAACGTGACTCACAGGTAGATAGGGTGGAAAAGACAGGGATGCTGACTGACCCATTGAGTGACTCTAGCACTTTGTGTCATAAGTCATAGGAGCAGAATTGGGCTATTCAGCCCTTCGGGTTTATTCTGCCATTCAATCATGGCTGATCTTTCTATACTGAGTAGAGGTTGGGGTCTTCTGTTACATTTATACAAGAGGTTGGTAAGGCCACATTTGAAGTGTGTTCTGTTTTGGACTTCCTACTAAAGCAGAGATTGAAAAGGGTTCAGACTGAAGAAGGGTACTGACCCGAAATGCTATCTGCCCATTTCCCTACATAGATGCTGCCTGACATGCTGACTTCCTCCAGCAGTTTGTTTTTGCTCCAGATTCTAGCAACTCTAGTTCTTTGTGTCTCCAGAGCGATGGTCTTGACTGATGTGAACCACTGGTGAGGTTGCAGCCGTCAACAATCAGCCCAATAGGAATTTCCTGTTGTCTGCCTCTTGAATGAGTCTAAATAATCCGAGAGGATTGCAGTGACAATGAAATAAGACAAGGGCAGAGAATTATAGTAAATGGATAAAGTAAAAATCTAATAACAGTCAAGAGTTTGGAGTGTTTTATTGTCATATGTCCCCAACATTACAATGAAATTCTTACCTGCAGCAACGCAACAGAATAGCTAAACATGATATTCTGTAAACAATATAATAATATAATATAATAAACAGAAAAAGTTTGGTTTATATATAAATATATATACTGCAACCGGGGAATTTAAAATTTGGGTGGCACAGTGGTGCAGCTGGTGGAACTGCTGCTTCACAATGCCAGAGGCCTGGGTTCAGTCCTGACCTCAGGTGCTGTCTGTGTGGAGTTTGTACATTCTCTGCTGTGACTGCGTGGGTTTTTTTCGGGTGCTCCGGTTTCCTCCCACATCCCAAAGGTGTGAACTTGTAGGTTCATTGGCTTCTGTAAAATTGCCCCCTTTTGGGCCTGTACCACTTACGCAACATTGTAGGCAACTGCAGGAGACTATGAGGTCGCCACAAGGTCGCCACATGTTCACCGGGTGTTGCCGGGGTGGTGAGTAGTTCCCGCATTTTCGTAACTAGTCGCTGCTCCATTTTGGTCGCCGCTAATTTTTCAACATGTTGAAACGTTAGCGGCGACCAGAATTTTTACGCCATGGAGTGTAGCGAGAATTCTCGTGACGTAGGTGCAGTGGTAGTGGGTTGCCAGCTCGTAGGTTGTCATAGGCTGTCGTAGGTTGTCGCCGGTGCCAACTGGTGAATTTCATTGGCACATTGGGAAAAAAATCGTAAACAGTAGTTTTCAGAACCAAGGATAACCGACCGGTAATGTTAGTGTCCGCCAATCCCAAAGCTCACAGGCGTGTATCTCTGGATTCTTAAAAGGTGTCTCCACTCCTTCTCCCCACCCCATCTCCCCCTCCTGCCCCCTTCTCCCCCTCTCCTCCCCCCCCCCCCCCCCCCTCTTTTAAAGGACTTAAAAGTGACTCTTCCCATACACAGTGCTTTCACCGTCTTAATTACAGCACCAACCTTCCTGTTCATCGTGGTGTCTGTCTGGATCACCTTGGCTTTTCACCGTGTGAATTTCACTCAGACAGCGCTCCCCCACCTGCCCTGTCCCCCGCCTGCATAACTGGCTGGTGAAGGAAGCGATGTGTGTGTGTGTGTGTGTGTGTGTGTGTGTGTGTGTGTGTGTGTGTGTGTGTGTGTGTGTGTGTGTGTGTGTGTGTGTGTGTGTGTGTGTGTGTGTGTGTGTGTGTGTGTGTGTGTGTGTGTGTGTGTGTGTGTGTGTGTGTGTGTGTGAAAGTGTGGTTTACAATAGAACAGGCATTGATTTTTGAATCATGATAGAGGTTTATTATCACTTTCTATAACATAAATTGAATTTGAGCTAAGAAATCCCATCATAAAGCCTCTTTCACAAATGCAATCAGGAATGAGGAAGCTTTACAAGGCAGCACCACTGGCAGTGCCACTACTTCACAGCGCCAGAGACCCGGGTTCAATCCTGACCTCAGGTGCTGTCTGTGTGGAGTTTGCAGGTTCTTCCGGTGACTGCGTGGCTTTTCTCCAGGTACTTAGATTAGATTAAACTTTATTAATCCCCATATTTAGGGGAAATTCAGATGTCCTTGCAGCACACTAATAAAAATACTACATAGTATACATGAAGAAATTCAACACCAAACATAAAACATCCCCCCACAGTGATTCCCACTGTGGGGGGGGGCACAAAGTCCAGTCCCCATCCTCTTGTCCACCCAAAGTCGGGCCTATTGAGGCCTCCACAGTCGCCGTTCTCGCCGTGTGATGGTGCTCCGGCGTCGGGAGAACTCCCAGCGGCTTGAGGTGCCAGGAACGGCCGCCTTCCCACCGGAGACCGCGGCTTCCAAGCCAACAGACCGCGCCGGACGGAGCTCCACACACTGGCGATCTCGGCGAGAGATCCCAGGCTCCGGGATGTAGGTTCAACGTCGCAGCTGGCCGCTCTGCAGAACCGCGGCTCACCGATGATGTTTTCGGCGGTCCCAGCATACTTGAGTCCCAGCGCGGCGACCCAGGAAAGGCATCGCCCGCTCCGTGACAGCGCTCCAGCGCCGCGCCGCCGCCAAAGCCGATGTTCTGGACAGGGCCCCTCAGGAAAACGTCGCTCCAGGACCCGCTGGTAGGCCGCAAGGACAGGTCGAAGATGCTGCTCGGAGGAAGGCAACCCCTCCGACCAGGTAGGGACTTGGAAAAGCAGTTTTCCCCTCCCCCCCACCACCCCCCACACATAAAAAGATTAGACCCCCTGTGTACACTTAACAAACTAAAAATAACAAAAAAGAAAGGAAAAAAACGGGCAGCTGCAGGACAGGCAGCCGTTCAGGACAGCGCCTTCTCCTGAACTTCGGTTTCCTTCTACATCCCAAAGATGTGCGGGTCGGTGGGTTAATCGGCTCTCTGTAAATTGTACCCAGGGTGGAAGTGGGTGGTAGAATCTGAAGAGAATTGATTGGAAACGTGGAGAGATTAAAATGGGGTTAATGCGGAATTAGAAGGAAAAAAATCACGAAATTCCCTCTCATCATGTTGGCTCAGTTGTTTTTTCTTCTGCTCATATAGTCCGTCCTGCTGGTCCTGTCCCGCAGCCTCACTATTTACAACACATAAACGAGATAAAGAGGCTTCACTGCCACCATTAATCCATTTGGTCTCACCGCATCAACGACATGCCTTTAGCAAAACACAAAGTACTGAAGAAGCTCGGTTTCCTTCTACATCCCAAAGACGTCAGGCAGCATCTAAGCAGGGAATGGACAGACGACATCTTGGGTTGGGACCCGTCTTCAGTGCTTTATATGGGCGGCATGGTGGTGAAGCAGCAGAGTTGCTGCCTCACAGCACAAGAGACCCGGGTTCGATTCTGACTACGGGTGCTGTCTGTACTTTCTCCCTGTGACCTGCATGTAGTTTCTTCCCACTCACGCTCTAAAGGCTTACAGGATTGAAGGTTAAATGGATTTAATAAAATTGTAAAATTATCCATAGTGTGTGTAGGATCACTGGCCTGTTTCCACACTGTATCACTAAACTAAACTAAACTAAACTAAACTAAACTAAACTAAACTAAACTAAACTAAACTAAACTAAACTAAACTCTGCCATATCTTCTAGTGAAAACTAACTTGTCTTTTTCTCTTTCCCAATCTGATAAAGTTTTCAGGATCCATAATATTAACTACCTGACAGTACCGGACCTGTTTGTTTCCAGCGTTGTCTGGTCATGAAAATGTTGATTCAGTAGTGTGGTAAATTTGGGTAATATCTGCACTGATTTATGGAATCAAACTCTGCAGACTATCTCAAAATGGTCTGTGTGTAGGTCCACATCCACATTTGTTTCACTGGCCCTTCTCTTTGCTTTACTGGCTATTTCCCTTGCTGTCCTCGAGCCCTTGACGTTCGGACATAATTTGTAGCGACCCTTGTTCGGAGTTTTCTTTACTCACCCTTCTGGAGAGCAAGCTGGACTTCAGGGAAAAACGGAGCACCTGCTCTCATCCAGTATGAAAGGGCCCATGCATGATGCGATATGCCTCTCTAACCTTACAAACTATGTACCATGACCTCAAATGAGGAAGATAAGGTGAATGGGAAAGTGAAAGCATTAGGGGATGCAGTTATTTGACCCTTGTCAATCAGTAGTATAAGTTTACCCATTAATGAGATAAACGTATACCTCTTTGTACATTGTGTGATGTAGAGTCGTGCTTGGATGTCTTATGAGCATTTAGATTAGTTTAGAAACATAGAAACATAGAAATTAAGTGCAGGAGTAGGCCATTCAGCCCTTTGAACCTGCACCGCTGATTAAGCTGAGCAGTTTGATGGACCTCATCTTTTCAAATTGTTTGGTTTAGTTTAGTTTGGTCTAGTTTGGAGATACAGTGTGAAAACAGGTCCTCTGGCCCATCGGTTCCACGCCGACCAACGATCACCCTAGCTGTACGTTATCCCAATTTTGCATGCTACGAACTATGTGCAATTTACAGATGTCAATTAACCCACAAAACTGCACGTATGTCTTTGAAATGTGGGAGGAAACCAGAGCACCTGGAGAACGCCCACACGGTCACAGGGAGCACGTACAGACTTTGTGCAGACAATACCCGTAGTCAGAATGGACCCTGGGTCTCTGGCGTTGAAAAGCAGCAACTCTACCGCTGAACCAATGTGCACTGTTGAGAATGCAACAAATTGTTACAGGTTTTTGGATTTCTCTGGCAAAATTTAAACTGAGCAGTTTGATAGACCTCATCTTTTCAAATTGTTGTGTACTTGATTTCACCTGATCTGAACGTTAGTGAACAAGGCCTTGCTTACCACCTACGTTTACTGTCCTTAAGTGAAATGCCTTTCAGTAGCCAGCTAATAATCCTAATTTGTTAATGTGTTCTAAGTAGACATTCCATCCGGGGGGTTTGCAAAGATAGGGGAAATAGCTATTTCTTTGAATTCTAAGTTGAATCATTGAATGATTGAAAGATACAGCATGAAAACAGGCCCTTCAGCCCACCAAATCCATGCCAGCCATTGATCACCCATTCACACTTGTTCCATGTTATCCCAACTTCTCATCCGCTCCCTTCAAACTAGGGGCAATTTTACAGAGGCCAATTTAACAAAGGCCGGCTCAGTGGTCGGGGCTGAGCAACTAACGGTCCAGCAGGTGGCAGAGGCCAGAACTCTGAACAAACTGGGTTCAATAATGACCAACCCCACTCATCCACTCCATGCCCTGAAGGTGATCAAGAGCAGCATCTTCAGTCAGAGACTGATTGCACCAATGTGCAAAACTGAGAGATATAGGAAGTCTTCTGTACCAGCTGCTATAAGGTTTTATAATGCACAAAAATAATTTTGCATTTTTTTAGTATTCATTCATTGTATTTTAATTTATTAAGTATGGAAGCTATCTGAGGAAATGTGTGGTGTTATGTCTGTCTTGAAGCTGTTGTGGCACTGTAATTTCCTGTAAAGGATTATTAAAGGATCTAATCTAATCTAATCTAACCTACAAACCCCACGTCTTTGGTATGTGGGAGGAAACCGGAGCACCTGGAGGAAAGCCACATGGTCACAGGGAGAACGTGCAAACTCCACACACACTGCAGCTGAGGTCCGGATCGTACCTGGATCTCTGTCCTCTGTAAGGCAGCAGGTCTACCAGCTGTGCCACTGTGTTAAGCCCTAATACTGTGAACTAGTTTATATTTCACATTGATGTGCTTTTCTTCACCCATAGCCTCATAGATTTCGAACTATTAGCAAGCCAATTAAATATTATATGACTAAATTGTATTTACTGCACAGGCTTGTGTATATCAATCATGATTTATTGTTTAAAAAAGACACAAAGTGCTGGAATAACAGCATTGCTGGACAACATAGATGGGTGACGTTTTGGGTTGGGACCCTCTTTCAGTCTGAAAAAGGATCCCAACTCAAAACGTCACCCATCCATGTTTTCCAGAGATGCTGCCTGACTCGATAAGTTACTCCAGCACTTTTTATAAACCAGCATCTGCAGTTCCTTGTTTCTTCATGATTTTTAGTCACTTGCTTTTGCCTTTGGGGATAATTTTACCAAAAAAAAACCGTTTGAAATTACAGTCTTCAGCACAATATCATGTAATACCAATAAGTGGAATGAAACCAACACGGATTAGAACCATGGATAAGCAAGGAACTGCAGGTGTTAGTTTACAAAAAAAGACACAAAGTGCTGGACTAATTCAGCGGGCCTGGCAACATCTCTGGAGAACATGGATGGGTGACGTTTTGCGTTGGGATCCTTTTTCAGACTGAAAGAGGGTCCCAACCCAAAACGTCACCCATCTATGTTCTCCAGAGATGCTGAGTTACTCCAGCTGGGTTTTTTTTGTGGTAAATCATGATTGATATACAGTACCTTGGATAAACAAGGAAATGCAGATGCTGATTTACAGAAAGAAACACAAAATACTGGAGTAACTCAGCGGATCAGGCAGCTCCACTGGAGAACCTGGGTAGGTGTTGTTTCGTGTTGGGACCCTTCTGAATTATTGCGTAACCAGCAATTAATTAGAGCAGTGGTTCTTAACCACAATGGGGGTCGTGTGGGGCTTTGTCGGGGGTCATGGACACAAATAACATATCAATTTGTTGAGCCCATGTTTAGGAACATAACAAAGGTACAAACCACATACAGTATTTTGTTTGCGTATGCGCACACTGGTGGCAAAAAGGTTAAGAACCACTGAATTAGAGCCACACTTCCAAGTTAACGTGCATCTTTTTAGATATCCTTTCTAGATAACGTTCATTGGAGCCACTGAGGATGGCTAATGTGTACATAATAAAAGGTTAAAGATTGTAATCAGATCACTGTGATTTATAACATTTATTGCAGTGGCTATACCTTATAAAACCTATCACGCAACGGTGTACTGGTTTGAACAGTTGAAAGAAACAGGATGTGATGCACACTTTGCTTATCATACAACTATTTATCTTCCATGCAGTATCAAGCTTGTGGGAATCGGTGGTGAGCTTGAGGAAGTTCAAAAACTGTAGAGCCATTGTCAATGTGTCATACAGCGTGGACACACCAGCCCAACTTGCCCACACTGACTAACATGCCCCATTTACACTGAATGTACACATGTACACATGTACACGTCCCACCTGCCCGCAATTGGCCCATATTCCTCTGAACCTGTTCTATCCCTGTACCTACCTAAATGCTTCTTAAATATTACCTGCCTCCTCCGGCAGCTTGTTCCATACACTGGAATTGGGGCTCAACACCTCCCTGTGTGCCTGGGTCCTGGACTTTCTCACCGCCAGGCCCCAGGTAGTCAAGATGGGAGGGAATACATCGAAGTCCCTCACCATGAGCACAGGATCGCCCCAGGGTTGCGTCCTCAGCCCCCTATTGTACTCCCTGTACACACATGACTGTGTGGCTAGGTTCAGCTCCAATTCAATAATTAAGTTTGCTGATGACACTGTGGTGGTGGGCCTGATCTCAGACAATGATGAGAGGGCCTACCAGGAGGAGGTGGCTGATCTAGCACTCTGGTGCCAGGAGAACAGCCTCCTCTTGAACATCAAAAAAACGAAGGAGCTGATCATGGACTTTAGGAGGGCACATCATCCGAGGACGTACACTCCATTGAGTATAAATAGGGATCCTGTGGATAGGGTGAACTGTTTTAAATATCTGGGAGTCCACATCTCTGAGGATATGACATGGTCATCACACGCCTCAGCACTGGTGAGTAAGGCAAGGCAGCGCCTTTACCACCTCAGGCAATTGAGGAAATTCAGAGTGTCTCCGAGGATCCTCCAGTGCTTCTACGCAGCGGCGGTGGAAAGCATCTTGTCCGGGAACATTACCATCTGGTTTGGGAATTGCTCTGCCAAGGACAAGAAGGCTCTGCAGAGAGTAGTGCGTTCGGCCGAACGCACTATGGGAACTTCACTCACCCCCCTGCAGGAACTATACAACAGGAGGTGCAACTCCAGAGCAAACAAAATCATGAGAGACATCTTCCACCCCTGCAACAGACTGTTCCAGCCGTTACGGTCAGGCAAACGCCTCCGTTGCCATGCAGTGAGAACGGAGAGGTTGAGAAGGAGTTTCTTCCCAGAGGCAATTCGGACTGTAAACGCCTTTCTCACCAGGGACTAACTGTACAGAACATTTTTTCCTCTATTATTTATTATGTAAAATAATATGTGTGTTATGATTGTGTTTATAATTTGTTTGGTTGTTTTGTTGTTCCGCGAGCATTGCCACTTTCATTTCACTGCACATCTCGTATGTGTATGTGACAAATAAACTTGACTTGACTTGACTTGACCACCACCCTTTGTGTAAGCAAGTTACCCCTCAGGTTCTGATTAAGCCTTTCCAACCAATTTATGCCTAAGTCCTCTGGTTCTCGATTCCTCGACACTGGGCAGAAGACTCTTTGGGTTTCCCGATCTATTCCTCTCATGATTTAGTAAACTTCTATAAGATCACCCCCGCATCCTGTGCCCCAAGGATTAAATTCCTAGCCTGCTCACCCTCTCCCTGTAGCTCAGGCCCTCGAGTCCTGACGATAGCCTCTTAAGTCGTCTCTGCACCCTTTCCTGCTTGACAACACCTTTCCTATAACATGATGCCTGAAACTGAACACAATGATCTAAATGTGGCCTCACCAACGCCATTTATAACTGAAACATGACCTCCCAACTTCCATACTGTACACAAGGCTGAGGCTTTTCCTGCCCCTTCCAATCCCAGTTGAAATCATTTTTTTTAAATTGCCGTTCCCACATAATTCACCACTAGGTAAGTTGTTGGTTAACTCACCACTCCCTTTTTTGTTTGAGTAGGCGCAGTGGTAAAACATTAATCAATGAGACACAAGGCTCTTCTGCAAACATAAAGAAAGACTCTGCCAATTTTGGGTGGGGAGCTCTGGCAGTTAAAACCCTGGTACGTCGTTGAGCCAAGAGCTTTGAACTGATTACCTGCCTAGTTTCTGTCAGGAAGGAAGGGTTAAAATACCGCCTCATCTCCAACCCATCTCCAACCCATCCACGTCATATCCCACAAAGACTGCATTGCTTCAGATTTGAACCTAGATTAGGGGGTATTCGCTACAAGAACACACTTGGATTGCTTTCTCTAGAATGCTAGAGGTTGAGGAAATACCTGATTAGACGTATATAAAGTTATGAGAGGCATAGACACAGTAGAGAGTCAGAACCTCTTTCTCAGGTTGGAAATATCAAAGACAAGAGGACATAGCTTAAGGTGAGAGGGGAAAAGTTGAAAGGAGAATGTGTGGGGCAGTTTTATTTACAGAGAGGGAGTGGGTGCATGGAATGCATTGGTGGTGGTGGAAGCAGATACGATGAGGCTTCTAGATAGACACCTGAATATGCAGGGAATAGAGAGACATGGATAGAGGGTAGAGAGATGATTTGTTTATTTTGGCATCATGGTCGGCATGGACATTGTGGGCTTAAGGGCCTGTTCCTGTACTGTACTGTTCTATGTACTACGTTCTCATGACTGTAAGATTGCAGCAAGGAAACAGGCCAGTTGTCCAAAAGAGTCCATACTCAGCTTTCATCAGACACTTCACCCATTCTGTGTAGGAAGGAACTGCAGATGCTGGTTTAAACCGATTCACCAATTCTACTCTATATGTCATGAGTTTACATCTCCGCCAATTCCTCATTCCTCCCCCCGCTACCATCTGCATTTACTTTAAATACACCAGGCAGTATTTGGTGGTGGCGCAGCAGTAGAGTTGCTGCCTTACAGCAGCAGAGACTACGGGGGCTGGCTGTACGGAGTTTGTACGTTCTCTCTGTGACCCCATGGGGTTTCCCCGAATGCTCCCGTTTCCTCCCAATCTCCAAAGGGATGCAGGTTTGTAGGTTAATTGGCTTTGGTAAAAATTGTCAATTGTCTCTAGTGTGTAGGATAGTGCTAGTGTATGGGATGAGTGCGACCTTTGGGGGCCGAGCAGCCTGTTTCCATGCTGTATTTTTCAATTCAATTCAAGGGGGCGCCAGACGATGGCTGTCTCGCCACCCGTCTGTCTCGTCTTTTTCCTTCTTTGTGTTTTTAGTTTGTTGTAAAATGTATGTTTTAGTTTATCTTTAGTTTTGTATTCCATGGGGGGGGGGTAGCCTTTTTTTTATCTCTTTCCTCGACGGAGATGCGACTTATTCCGTGTCTTATCTCCGTCTGCACTGCGGTCTAATATCGTGGAGTTGGCGGCCTCTTGTTTGGGACTTCTAGAGCTCCAACGCGAAGCCTGCGGATTTTAACATCACGGAGCGGGCGATCCCTTTGCCAGGGGTCGGCCTTTTGTGCTCCAACCTGCGGGAGCTGTGGACTTTATCACGTAGTCTCTGGTGAGAGACCGATTTTGGGAACTCCAAGCCACAAGAATCACAGTGGGAGCTCGAACACCGGCTGCGGATTGTTCGATTCCCCCCGACAGCGGGAGAAAAGGAGGAAAGAAGATAAGACGTTATTGCCTTTCGTGGAGGAGCCGCCCACTGTGGTGGATGTTGATGTCAATTTTTATGTAGTTGTGTGTCTTGTTGCTTTTTTGGTATGACTGTATGGCAAACCAAATTGCTCGTATATTGCAAAACATACTTGGCTAATAGATTACAATTATGGTTATAATTATAATTATGAAAATGTAAAATTCCAACATCTGCAGTGTTTTTTCTTTACCAGGTTGCTGCAGATATGATACATGGGACATAAACTGCTGGAGTAACTCAGTAGGTCAGGCAGCATCTCTGGAAAACGTGGATAGGCAATACTTTGAGTCAAGAATCCCTCTCCAGGCTTCAGTGGGAGGGTCTGATGAAGGCTCCCGATCCAAATCATCACCCATCCTTATCCTCCAGAGATGCTGCCTAACCCATTGAGTTACTCCAGCACTTTGTATTCTGTGCAAGATTTCAGCATCTGCAGTTTCTTGTGTCTGTTCTGTTCAGTTCAGATATACAGCATGGAAACAGGCCCTTCAGCCCACTGAGTCTCCACATACCGTCGATCACCCGTTCACACTAATTCTATGTTATCCCACTTTTGCATCCACTCCCTGCACACTCAGAGTGGCAATTTACAGATGTCAATTACGCTGCAAATCACACATCTTTGGGATGTCAGAGAAAACTACAGCACCTGGAGGAAAACCACATAGTCAGACGGAGAACGTGCAAACTCCACACTGGCAGCATCCGAGGTCAGGAATGTACCTGGGTCTCTGGGGTTATGAGACAGCAGGCCTACCCAATTTGCCACTGTGCCATACCCCAGTCTGCTGCAGATACAGAATCATAGACATACAGCATGGTCCAACACCCACCACGACCTACATGTCCCATCTACATTAGTCCCACCTGCCTGAAGGCCCTCTAAACATGTCCTATCCATGTGCCTGTCTAAACGTTTCTGAAACATTGCGATAGTACCTGCCTCAACTACCTCTTCTGGCAGCTCGTTCCATACAACCACCACACTTTGCGTAAAAAAGTCACCCCTCAGGTTCTTTCCCCCTTAACCTATGTCCTGTGGATCTTGACTGCCCTACTCTGGGCAAGAGACCTTGTGGCTTTACCCGATTTTTAATTCCTCTCATGATTTTGTACACCTCTATAGGATCACCCCTGCACTCCAAAGAATAAAGTCCCAGCCTGCTCACCTCTCCCTATAGTTCAGACAGTCGAGTCCTGGCAACATTCTCGTAAATCATCTCTGTACCCTCTCTAGCTTGGCAACATTTTTCTTACAACATAATGTGCCCAAAATATGATTTTCGGTAACTCAACCTTGTCTACATAAGCCACTATTAATGAGATTGCTAACTTTTACAGAAGCATTTGGTGCCAAAGAAAATACCAGGTTTCAGGAACAGGGGGATAGGTTCCTGTAAAATGGGAAAAGACTCATTTAATTTTTCCCTTTCGGAAACCAAGCAAACCTTTCCAGACCATGCAGTAAAACTATAAAGTCGGGCATTGCAAAGGCTGGCCTGTGGTGCTCTTTCATGTTAATGCCAACAATCATAAGCTTAACGATCTAATATTCCAAGTAACGCCAGCAAACTGATTGGTTCCGGTATATTTGCCTCCTGTTGAATAATAACAAGCACTGTGGCAGTCACGGGGAATAATCTCGGCAACTCTGCTGATGGAAAGCTCTCCCTTTAAGTCACTCAGTTGGTTCAATACAAATCTAGGCGGCTAAAGCTGGCAAATGGGCTGTTAATCCAAAATAAAAAAAGAGGTCGCAACAGCTTTGCACCGATATAGGTTATCAGAATAAATTTGGGCCGTATTAAATTCCTTCCTCCATTTATTTGCTTTCCTTTGTTGTGTCCCTTATCTCGAAGTCAGTGAAGACAATGTGGCTTATCACATCAGTGAAAAGATAGTGCTGGATATAGGTAATATAAATCCGGTAAAATACACATGAGGGTACTAGCCTGGACCACTGCCCAGTTTGCGTCTGTACGCTCAAATAAACAAAGGTCGCGCAATCACCAGCAGCCCCCCTATTCCCCTTCCCCAACCAACTTTAATCAGAAATAAATGATATGAACAAAGTTTTTTTAGAAGTTGCTACTTGTCACGTTACTGATGTGATATTGGGAGAAGTCTAAAACTCTCTTTGCACACAAATGGCTCGTTGCAATGGATTCTACTGGCTCTGCTGTAACCATGCAAATAGCACATGCACCAGGACTGAACAATAAACTAGAAACAGCTTCTTGCCAATAAAAAAAAATTACAAACAACGCCACACATCTTCAGGTTTCCAAGAGATCCAGCTTGTCCTTCACACCCGGTGCCAGATGGGGAGTGAGGGTTGATGGAGTTCTTTGTGCTAGCAATCCCCAAGAGCTTAGTTTGCAAGTTACAGGTTACCAAGGGCCTCATGAAAAATTCAAAGCTGACTTAACAAGCTTGCTGAAAGTAAACATGTCACTTTATCCACCTCTCTCTCTCTCTCTCTCTGTCTCTCGCTCTCTCTCTCTCCCTCTATCTCGCTCTCTCTCACTCTCTCTTTCTCTCTCTCCTTCTCTCTCTCTGTCACACCAGCTCCGTGACTAATACGAGAATGGGGAACATGCTCCGCGAATGTGCTGGCGAGCTGTCCTCACGGGGATGAATGAGAAATTGACTTTCAAAGTCAGGCTGGAACAATGGTTAGTACCCCAGCCTATCAATGAGACCACATCAACAACATCAATGAGTTTGATCTTGCTTGAAGCTGTGTGAGGAAAGTATTGCAAACTCTTGATTAATTTGAGCTGACCCCTGTTCAATTAGGGCCAATTTATTCATAAGCAGCAAATGTTTACATTCTTTCATTAACAAAACCTCTTATTCCTCTTACTGAAGTAATTGGCCTAAAAGTTGCAGAATCAAGACATCTCACAGAGATTGTTCCTCACTTTGCAAACTGGACAAAGGAAAACATTTCGCCTTTCATATCCCATTAAACATGTTCCAAAATGCTTTACTGCCAGTAAAACACACTTAAGATTGTTCTAGTGGAGGAAATGGTACGAGAGAAACACCTCATGAGAAGGGAGAACTGATGTAGAAACAGGAATTGCTATTGCCTCTTTACACAAAATGACACAAAGTGTTGGAGTAACTTAGCGGGTCAAGTCAAGTCAAGTTTATTCGTCACATACACATACGAGATGTGCAGTGTAAAAGGTCAGGCAGCATCTCTGGAGAACGTGGATAAGAGATGTTTCGGGTCGGGAAGAAAAGTCCTCCAAAGATGCTGCCTGACCTCCTGAGTTACTCCAGAACCTTATGTCCAAGAGACGACTGATGGAAGCTGTCGACACAAGGTGTGTGATAATAATAAATGTAAACTTAAACAAAAAAAACAATGTATCCAAACTCCCATATCTCCATCTATGCTCCATCTAATTTAGTTTCTTACCTTCCCAAGATTAAGTCGCTCTGCTGTTCTCACTGCCCATGAATGGCCTGGACCATTGTGATATTGAACGTCATTTGCCATTTTCTCACACAATAAGAACAACGATCTCTTCCTGTATTTTGGTTATTAATTAGTTTAGTTGATTGCCAAGTATACCAATGCTTTGTGAAAAGCTTTTGTTGTGTGCTAACCAGTCAGCGGAAAGACAATACATGATTACAATCAAACCATCCACAGTTTACAGATATATGATAAAGGGAATAATATTTAATGCAAAATAAAGTCCAGTAAAGTTTGATTAAAGATAGTCAAAGGGTCTCCAATGAGGTATACAATAGCTCAGGATTGGTCTCTGGTTGTTAATAGAATGGTTTAGTTACCTGATAACGGCTGGGAAGAATCTGTCCCTGAGTCTGGAGGTGTGCTTTTTCACACTTTTGTACCTCTTGCCTGATGGGAGAGGGGAGAAGAGGGAGTGTCCGGGGTGAGACTGGTCCTTGATTATTCTGGTGGCATTGCCGAAGCAGCGTGAGGTATAAATGGAGTCAATGGAAGGGAGATTGGTTTGTGTGATGGTCTTGGCTGCATCCACAGTTTTCATCAATTTCTTGCGGTCTTGGGTGCAGCTGTTCCCAAACCATGCTGTGATGCAGCCACATCAAATGCTTTCTAAAGTGCATCTGTAGAAGTTGGTGAGAGTTGTTGTGGACATGCTAAACTTCCTCAGTCTTCCAAGGAAGTTGAGGCATTTGTGTGCTTTCTTGGTTATTAGTTTTTGGCAATATCTGGTAACTTGGAACAATCTGAGAGTTCTGATACTTGTACGTGGGAACAGACCCAACGGGTCTGCACTTGGTCTAGTGTTCTTCATTCCTGGCCTTTTGAAAGTCCATCGAGACTACATCTACATTATCATCCTACTTTGCTCTTCCAATATTTAGAATTAAATGTTTAGTTTTAAAAATCCAGGTTGACCAGTTACCAATTTGAGATGTTTTGTTACCTAACACTTCAATGTAATAATTTTGCTATTCTTTCTGGCCTTGGATTATTTCTTCAATTATTTAAATCAATCTTTCTGAAAATAGGTGTTAAATTTGTAATTTACAAATCATTTATTGATGTTACGGATGTTACAGGTGGCGGAGGTATGCGTTGGGGAGCACTTCAGGTCCAGTGATCACAATACGATTAGTTTCAATATAATTATGGAGAGGGTCAGAACTGGACCTAGGGTTGAGATTTTTGATTGGAGAAAGGCTAACTTTGATGAGATGCAAAATGATTTAAAAGGAGTGAACTGGGACATTTTGTTTTATGGGAAGGATGCAGAAGAGAAATGGAGGACATTTAAAGGGGAAATTTTAAGAGTACAGAATCTTTATGTTCCTGTTCGGTTGAAAGGAAACAGTAAAAATTGGAAAGAGCCCTGGTTTTCAAGGGAAATTGGACATCGTGTTCGGAAAAAGAGGGAGATCTACAATAATTATAGGCAGCATGAAGTAAATGAGGTGCTTGAGGAGTATAAGGAATGTAAAAAGAATCTTAAGAAAGAAATTAGAAAAGCTAAAAGAAGACATGAGGTTGCTTTGGCAAGTAAGGTGAAAGTAAATCCAAAGGGTTTCTACAGCTATATTAATAGCAAAAGTATAACGAGGGATAAAATTGGTCCACTGGAGAGACAGAGTGGACAGCTATCTGCAGAGCCAAAAGAGATGGGGGAGATATTGAACTATTTCTTTTCTTCGGTATTCACCAAGGAGAAGGATATTGAATTATGTGAGGTAAGGGAAACTAGTAGAGTAGCTATGGATACTATGAGTTTCAAAGTAAAAGAAGGACTGACACTTTTGAAAAATATAAAAGTGGATAAGTCTCCAGGTCCTGACAGAATATTCCCTAGGACATTGAGGGAAGTTAGTGTAGAAATAGCCGGGGCTATGACAGAAATATTTCAAATGTCATTAGAAACGAGAATAGTCCCCGAGGATTGGTGTACTGCACATGTTGTTCCATTGTTTAAAAAGGGTTCTAAGAGTAAACCTAGCAATTATAGGCCTGTTAGTTTGACTTCAGTGGTGGGCAAATTAATGGAAAAGATACTTAGAGATAATATATATAAGCATCTGGATAAAAAAAGGGTCTGATTAGGAACAATCAGCATGGATTTGTGCCTGGAAGGTCATGTTTGACTAATCTTCTTGAATTTTTTGAAGAGGTTATTAAGGAAATTGACAAGGGTAGCGCAGTGGATGTTGTCTATATGGACTTTAGTAAGGCCTTTGACAAGGTTCCTCAAGGAAGGTTGGTTAAGAAGGTTCAACTGTTGGGTATAAATGCAGGACTAGCAAGATGGATTCAACAGTGGCTAAATGGGAGAAGCCAGAGGGTAATGGTGGATGGTTGTTTGTCGGGTTGGAGGCAGGTGACTAGTGGGGTGCCTCAGGGATCGGTGTTGGGTCCTTTGTTGTTTGTCATGTACATCAATGATCTGGATGAAGGTGTGGTAAATTGGATTAGTAAGTATGCAGATGATACCAAGTTGTGGATAATGAAGAGGATTTCCAAAGTCTACAGAGTGATTTAGGCCATTTGGAAGAATGGGCTGAAAGATGGCAGATGGAGTTTAATGCTGATAAATGTGAGGTGCTACACCTTGGCAGGACAAATCAAAATAGGACGTACATGGTAAATGGTAGGGAATTGAAGAATACAGATGAACAGAGGGATCTGGGAATAACCGTGCATAGTTCCTTGAAGGTGGAATCTCATATAGATAGGGTGGTAAAGAAAGTTTTTGGTATGCTAGCCTTTATAAATCAGAGCATTGAGTATAGAAGCTGGGATGTAATGTTAATATTGTACAAGGCATTGGTGAGACCAAATCTGGAATATGGTGTACAATTTTGGTCGCCCAATTATAGGATGGATGTCAACAAAATAAAGAGAGTACAGAGGAGATTTACTAGAATGTTGCCTGGGTTTCAACAACTAAGTTACAGAGAAAGATTGAATAAGTTAGGTCTTTATTCTCTGGAGCGCAGAAGGTTAAGGGGGGAACTTGATAGAGGTCTTTAAAATGATGAGAGGAATAGACAGAGTTGATGTGGATCAGCTTTTCCCTTTGAGAATAGGGAAGATTCAAACAAGAGGACATGACTTGAGAATTAAGGGACAGAAGTTTAGGGGTAACATGAGGGGGAACTTCTTTACTCAGAGAGTGGTAGCGGTGTGGAATGAGCTTCCAGTGGAAGTGGTGGAGGCAGGTTTGTTGGTATCATTTAAAAATAAATTGGATAGGCATATGGATGAGAAGGCAATGGAGGGTTATGGTATGAGTGCAGGCAGGTGTGACTAAGGGAAAAAAAATGTTCGGCACAGACTTGTAGGGCCGAGATGGCCTGTTTCCGTGCTGTAATTGTTATATGGTTATATGGTTATATGGTTACTTTTATGACTGAATCTTTAGATATACATATTACTGCATTTGTCAATAGCATTTGGGAGAGAGCACCATAATCTCACCACTCTCTGAATCAACATTTCTCCCATTGTTATTAATGTAATGGCTTTAGTTTTGACCATGTACACGTCTGAGGTCTCCAATAGGTCATTTACCATCATGTTCATAGTGGAAAGTGCCTTAAGTGTGTGCTAATCCGTAAGCTCACAAATTATGCTTTAACCATATAACCATATAACCATATAACAATTACAGCACGGAAACAGGCCATCTCGGCCCTACAAGTCCATGCCGAACAAATTTTGTTCCCCTTAGTCCCACCTGCCTGCACTCGTACCATAACCCTCCATTCCCTTCTCATCCATATGCCTATCCAATTTATTTTTAAATGATACCAATGAACCTGCCTCCACCACTTCCACTGGGAGCTCATTCCACACCGCCACCACTCTCTGCGTAAAGAAGTTCCCCCTCATATTACCCCTAAACTTCTGTCCCTTAATTCTGAAGTCATGTCCTCTTGTTTGAATCTTCCCTATTCTCAAAGGGAAAAGCTTGTCCACATCAACTCTGTCTATCCCTCTCATCATTTTAAAGACCTCTATCAGGTCCCCCCTTAACCTTCTGCGCTCCAGAGAATAAAGACCTAACTTATTCAACCTATCTCTGTAACTTAGTTGTTGAAACCCAGGCAACATTCTAGTAAATCTCCTCTGTACTCTCTCTATTTTGTTGATTTTGGTTAGAAGATAAAAATAATTGAATAAACGATCTAAAAGCAAAGGCAGAAAAAATGTAAACTCCACCCCAATAGTGCCGTGTTCAATCCATGCTGAATGTACATAGAGTAGCATTTGACGGCACTGGGCCTGTACTCGCTGGAGTTTAGAAGAATGAGGGGGACCTCATTGAAACGTACAGAATAGTGAAAGGCTTGGATAGAATGGATGTAGAGAGGATTTTTCCACTGGTGGGGGAGTCTAGGACTAGAAGTCATAGCCCCAGAATTATAGGAAGGGGATGAGGAGGAATTTCTTTAATCAGAGGGTGGTGAATTTGTGGAATTCTCTGCCACAGAAGGCTGCAGAGGCCAAGTCAGTGGGTATTTTTAAGGCAGAGATAGATAGATTCTTGATTAGTACAGGTGTCAGAGGTTATGGGGAGAAGGCAGGAGAATGGGGCTATGGGGGAGAGATTGATCAGCCATGATTGAATGGCTGAGTAGACTTGATGGGCCGAATGATCTAATTCTGCTCTGATCACTCATGATCATGATCTTATGAGATTGGATACCCATTTCTTACCTAATCCATAGTACAATTTTACAAATCTCTGCAACATATCTTCCCAACTGTTATCAGGCATCTGAACAATCATCTCATCAGCTCAAGTGGGGTCATAGAAGCATTGAAAATAGGTGCAGGAGGAGGCCATTCGGCCCTTCGAGCCAGTCCTGACTATCCATCTATCCCATTGGAGACTTTTGAACTATCTTTAATCGGACTTTATTGAGCTTCAACGTTACATCATGTTCTAAATGTTGTACCCTTTATCCTTTATCTGTACACTGTGGACAGTTTGATTGTGATCATGTATTGTCTTTTTCTTGACTGATTCGCACACAAACAATAGTTTTTCACTGTGCCTTGATACACATGACAAGAATAAACAAAACTAAAAAAATCTCCTCAGGGTATAGGGTCTTTTTTCCACTGAGAGGTCTAAAGTAAACCAGGAGCGCATATTAATTTATGTAGCATGGCGTAAGACCACAAACGATGTCCATGCATTGTTTTTAACATAGAAAATGTACAAATGTACATCTCCAGCTTTGGAACGTTTTGACATTGAAAACTGCTATTGAGCACGTAATATCAGTACATCTATATAACCATATAACCATATAACAATTACAGCACGGAAACAGGCCATCTCGGCCCTACAAGTCCGTGCCGAACAACTTTTTTTTCCCTTAGTCCCACCTGCCTGCACTCATACCATAACCCTCCATTCCCTTCTCATCCATATGCCTATCCAATTTATTTTTAAATGATACCAACGAACCTGCCGCCACCACTTCCACTGGAAGCTCATTCCACACCGCTACCACTCTCTAAGAAGTTCCCCCTCATATTACCCCTAAACTTCTGTCCCTTAATTCTGAAGTCATGTCCTCTTGTTTGAATCTTCCCTATTCTCAAAGGGAAAAGCTTGTCCACATCAACTCTGTCTATCCCTCTCATCATTTTAAAGACCTCTGTCAAGTCCCCCCTTAACCTTCTGCGCACCAGAGAATAAAGAACTAACTTATTCAACCTATCTCTGTAACTTAGTTGTTGAAACCCAGGCAACATTCTAGTAAATCTCCTCTGTACTCTCTCTATTTTGTTGACATCCTTCCTATAATTGTATGTTATATGTGGGTAAATAACCCAAAGAATCTTGCAAAATCTTTGAATATGAGGTTACTTTGTTTCAGGAGGTTTAATAGAATTTCTGCAGCAGCAATAAAGGGTACAATTCATAGAGGAAAGATAATAAAAGATGCTCATCTATAATCCATGACTAAAGATCAGATAAACATACGCCAATCTTGGTTTAGACTGTATCTAAACCACTTTTCACTGATCTGCCCACTGTTTTGTAAGGAGGTGGGGAAGATAATGTATTAACTGATAAGGCAATAAGAATACAATGTATCTGTAAGAATATCACCAGGACTGACAGGGTAAACTTCAGAAAGAGGAGATTTAATTCTCTCTGCTTACAATTAGGGAACTTTTTTTAAATAAAGGACAGGAAGAGACATTTTTTCCACTTTAGACTTTAGACATACAGCGTGGTAACAAGCCCTTCGGCCCACTTAGTCCATGCTGGCCAACGATCATCCCACACAGTAGTTCTATCCTACACATGAGGGACAATTTACAGAAGCCAATTAATCTACAAACCTGCACATCTACCCACAGATAGATTAACTGAAACCGGAGCACGCGGAAGAACCCATGCAGCCACAGGGAGAACGTACAAACTCCACACAGGCAGCACCCGTGGACCCTAGCGTTGTAAGGCAGCGACTCTCCCGCTGTGCCACTTTGCCGCCCACTTGTAGAGAGACTTGTTTGGAACACGAAATTCAGGAGGAATACCTGGAGGAGACCAGGTGCAAATTGGAGGAACAGCCCCTCACATTCAACTTGGGCTGCTCACAACCCGACAGTACGAACATGACTGGTAATCTACTATTTCAAGTAATACCTCCCTCCCCCACACACACCTCCTCCCCCCCTTCCTCACCCTGTTCCAGCACCCTTGTGCACACATATTTCTGACACCATCGACCACCACTCTAGCCACTGACCCTTTTCGCTACTCCATACGCACATTTGCCATTCTCAAATCCCATATTTCCTTTTTATTACCCCCTCTTTCCACTCCCCCATATCCCCTTCCATCCATTTCCCTACTTTTTCATTTTACATGTCACTCTTGTTTGCTTCTCTGACATTCTTTTATCTCCTTTTCACCTCTACCCTTTGTCACTTGCCATCCATCAGCCAATCACTCACCTCCCCCTGTATCCACCTATCACTTGCCAGACTTTGCCCCACACCTGCCACCCGTCTCATTTTGTACACCAGCACCTGCAGTTCCTTGTTTCTCCACCTATCACTTGTCAGGCTTTGTCTCATTCCCCCTTCTCTTTTCCAATGTTCTCCCTCCTACTCCGCAAGTTTGACGAATAGTCCCAACCCAAAACATCGCCTGTCTATTCCCTTCAGATAAGATACCTGACCCACTCAGTTCCTCCAGCACTTGAATTTTTCATCAAAATTCCAGCACCTGCAGTTTCTTGTGCCTTTTAAAAATACATAGTCCATGTGTGACAAAAATGGGGAGGTAAGAGGCTTATCTTTGGAAAAGATCAGTCGACTTTCTTGCGGTGAAGCCTAATTACGCCATGATTCACACTGAGAGGTCCCCAGTGTGGATTGTGGCCAAGTAAAGGGCCTGTCCCACCAGCATGCGACTGCGTGCGTCTGACGCGACCAAACGTGGTCGCTTGAGGCTTACGACCTCGCGGGGCCAGTCCCACTTCAATCGTGGAGGCGTATGGAGTTGTGCGGGGCTGGTCCCGACATCGCGCGGGGCTCCAAAAATCTTGCACAGTCCGAAGGTTCCGCGCGACAACGGCCCGTCGGCCTGCGGTCACATTGAGGGCGCACGCAGCGTCTTGACGGCGTAACCCTAGCGCATGGTGTTGCACGATGACGTCACCGCCCCGCGTACCGTTGCGTGGTGACGTCAATGCCCGAAGCCCAGTGACATCCAAATTCAGTTGGCCCGCCTCCTGCCCAGCTGATTGGTGAGTTTGACGTAAATTACATCACGCGCGAACTTTGCGCGAACTTTACGTGTACTTACCACGAACTTAACGCAAACTCCGCTTCCGTTTGGTCGTGCTAGACGCATGCAATCACATGCTGGAGGGATAGGCCCTTAAGGCTTTGTCATTGCTACAATAGGGTACCATACCTCCACAAAATTTCAGAGAATCGTGGAATATCCCAGTCCATCACGCAGGCCAGACTCCCCCTTCCCCATTGACTCCACCTACACTTCACACTGCCTCGGGAAAGCACCCAATGTAATATAGGATTGCCCACACAGTCACCAGTAAGGAAGGCAAATGCAATGTCAGCATTCATTTCGAGAGGCCTAGAAAATAAAAAAACAAGGATGTGTTGGCATTGGAGAGGGTCCAGAGGAGGTTTACAAGAATGATCCCAGAGATGGTTGGGTTAAGGAGCGTTTGATGGTTCTGGGTCTCTACTCACTGGAGCTTAGAAGGATAAGGGGGAAATTTCATTGAAACCTACAGAATAACGAAAATCCAAGATAGCATGGAGGTTGAGTGGGTGTTTCCAGTAGTGAGAGAGTCTAGGACTGGAGGGCGCAGCCTCAGAATAAAAGGACGTACCTTTCGAATGAAAATGCGGAGATCGACCGCCTCGCCCGGCCTACGTGGCACATTTTCGAGGAGACTTCCAGGGGAGGAGGGGATTTCAAGTGCGCTCCCATAATTTTGTCCAAATTAAAAGAGTTGTTAGAACATCATAGAAACATAGAAACATAGAAATTAGGTGCAGGAGTAGGCCATTCGGCCCTTCGAGCCTGCACCGCCATTCAATATGATCATGGCTTATCATCCAACTCAGTATCCCGTACCTGCCTTCTCTCCATACCCCCTGATCCCCTTAGCCACAAGGCCCACATCTAACTCCCTCTTAAATATAGCCAATGAACTGGCCTCAACTACCCTCTGTGGCAGAGAGTTCCAGAGATTCACCACTCTCTGTGTGAAAAGAATATGAGAAATCTCGGTTTTAAATGTTCCCCCCCTTATCCTTAAGCTGTGACCCCTTGTCCTGGACTTCCCCAACATCGGGAACAATCTTCCTGCATCTAACCTGTCCAACCCCTTAAGAATTTTGTAAGTTTCTATAAGATCCCCTCTCAATCTCCTAAATTCTAGAGAGTATAAACCAAGTCTATCCAGTCTTTCTTCATAAGACAGTCCTGACATCCCAAGAATCAGTCTGGTGAACCGTCTCTGCACTCCCTCTATGGCAATAATGTCCTTCCTCAGATTTGGAGACCAAAACTGTACGCAATACTTCAGGTGTGGTCTCGCCAAGACCCTGTACAACTGCAGTAGAACCTCCCTGCTCCTATACTCAAATCCTTTTGCAATGAAAGCTAACATACCATTGGCTTTCTTTACTGCCTGCTGCACCTGCATGCCTACCTTCAATGACTGGTGTACCATGACACCCAGGTCTCGCTGCATCTCTCCCTTTCCTAATCGGCCACCATTTAGATAATAGTCTGCTTTCCTGTTTTTGCCACCAAAATGGATAACCTCACATTTATCCACATTATACTGCATCTGCCAAACGTTTGCCCACTCACCCAGCCTATCCAAGTCACTTTGCAGTCTCCTAGCATCCTCCTCACAGCTAACACTGCCCCCCCAGCTTAGTGTCATCCGCAAACTTGGAGATATTGCCTTCAATTCCCTCATCCAGATCATTAATATATATTGTAAATAGCTGGGGTCCCAGCACTGAGCCTTGCGGTACCCCACTAGTCACTGCCTGCCATTGTGAATCAGTGGTAGACCTGCACATCAGGTACACTGTGGCATGATCTGAAGGGTCCACTTCATTTCAACAACCTGCTCAGACCCGTGGAATGAGTGGAAGCAAGTCATCCTCGATCCCCAGGCACCACTCAGATGACGATAGATGAGTCTATAGAATTTGCAACGTAAAACTACTAATACACGACGTACTAATTGTCAGCAAATAAATAAATTAAGTGACTAGCTAGTCAATATCCTGGGAGAATAGTTGTAACCGAGTTGAAATCTGAAGAAGCATCCTGGCCCGAAGCGTCACCTATTCATGTTCTCCAGAAACGCTGCCTGTCCCGCCGAGTTACTCCAGCACTTTGTGTTCTCCTCAATCCTCAATACCAATACTTTTGTAGTGGCCATTCAGCTTAACTCAGTATGTTATCACTATAACCAGTTACCTTTAAATGTAGTCGTCTGATGCATGTTAGTGGCTGTGATTCTGGCGTAGACTCCCAAGGAGTTTAGTTTAGTTTTAGTTCGAAGAGACATAGTTTTTGACTATGCACGAGCATTACCACAAGTATGATTGAAATGTTCTTATACAAGAAGAAGCTAGTATGAATGATCTTACTGTTTGTACTACTGCAATAAAGAATAGAGCTCGTGGGTGTGTATTAATTACCTTCTTAGCCTCGGTCATCAATCGAGTGACTATCGATGACTAAATCCTTGAGACCATTTGAAATCTGTCACTACAACTTTGTTGCTGCTTTCTTCCAGCTTTCTCTCTCCCCCCCCACCACAATCAGTCTGAAGAAGAGTCCCAACCCAAAACATCACCTATCCGTGTTCTCCAGAGATGCTGCCTGACCCACTTAGTTAGTCCAGCACCCTATGTCCCTTTGAAGTTTCTGTTTTTATGACCATATAACATTATTGTCGACATGACTCTTAACGGTCCGCCTACATTTTATGGGATTTGAGTAAGAAAGTTTCAATGTTCGTGTGAGATCAGTGCCAATACCAGAGGGTACCAATCAAAATAGTTGAGTTGTGTAAAACCTCAATCTCTGGAACTCTGGAATTTAGTTTAGTTTAGTTTATTGTCACTTTAACCGAGATACAGTGAAAATCTCCTTTGTTTTCGTGCTAACCAGTCAGCAGTCTGGGTTTCGGCCCGAAACGTTGCCTATTTCCTTCGCTCCATAGATACTGCTGCACCCGCTGAGTTTCTCTAGCATTTTTGTGTACCAACGGAAAGATTACAATACAGTCATCCACAGCGTACAGTTATAGGAGAAAGGGAATGATGTTTAGTGCAAGATAAAGTCCAGTAAAGTCCAATTAAAGATAGTCCGAGGGTCTCCAACGAGGTAGGTGGTAGGACTGCTCTCGAGTTGGTGATAGGATGGTTCAGTTACCTGATAGCAGCTGAGGAAAAGCCATCCTGGAATGTGGAGCTGTGTGTTTTCACACTGCTGTACCTCTTGCCTGGTGGGAGAGGGGAGAAGAGGGGTGCAACTCGTCCTTGATTATGTTGCTGGTCTTGCTGAGACAGCGTGAAGATGGAGTCACTGGAAGGGAGGTTGGTTTGCCTGATGGTCTGGGCAGCGGCCACAACTCCTGACAATTGCCCGCGGTTTTGAATGGAGCTGTTCCCAAACCTGGCTGGGATACATCCCAATAAAATGCTTTCTACGGTGCATCGGTTTCAACACGACTACAGTTGGCAGGACAATTTAATGAAAAGCAGAAACAAGGAACTGCAGATGCTGGTTTAGAATAAAACAAGGCACAAAGTGGTGGTATCTCTGGGGAACATGGATAGGTGACATTTTATGTTGGGACCCTTCTTCACACTTCAATGATATTTTGGGGAGGTGCTCTTCCTCAGATGTGCAGAGTGCCACCTATCCATGTTCTCTCGAGATGCTGCCTGACCCCTCGAGTTACTCCAGCACGTTGTGTCTTGGTGACCCTTCATCTTGCACACACACCCTGCAGAATTGTTGACCTGCATCAAGGTTTTTCTCTATTCTAACAGCTGCTTGGTACACTTCATCCCATTGCCAACTTTTCATTGCATTAGAGGGAAAGGATGCTGAGTCCCACTAATGTAGTGCATTTTGCATTGAGGTTTTGGACCAAATGTACTAGCTTTACTTAGTGACTACCGCAAGCCATCTGAGCTGTTCTCCTTAGCTTCTTCAAAACAACACGGCTAGGATTCTGACTACTGGGTCATTTTTCAGGTGAGCTCAGCAATAACATGAAGAATATTTTCATCTCTGAACGACACATGAAACTCTTGTGACACAGTTCAGAGCGATTAACTTAATGAAAGTCTTTAATTATTAAAGGGTTTGTTTTAATTTTCCTAAACTCTGTGTACATGAATGACTGTCATTTTTCCCCACTTTCTATGCCTCTTTGTTGTATAAATTAATCTCATCGTAAAATGGACCATATGTCCCTTGCAAATGCCTATTGTAGGCTAGATAAATTATTGATAGCGAATAACTTTCAGTTGCTGCTCTCTCCCTCCCTCCCATGCTTCATTGCGTAGGCTCATTGGAATTTCCCTTCCTACTCTATCTGCATCCGAGATATATCGCTTACCTCTTGCTTTTTACAACTCTAGCAAGTGAAATGTGTGATTAAAATTGATATGAATGTTCTAAACGTAATGAACAAGACCTTTCATTGAAGCCAACGGTTGATGTTTGGGAAACTGTAGCTTTGATGAAAGATTGAATAAGCTGGGGGTTTTCTTTGGAACAGGAGAGGATGTGAGACATTGTGTGGGAGAGAGAGAGAGAGCGCGAGAGAGAGAGAGAGAGAGAGCGAGAGAGAGAGAGAGAGAGAGAGAGAGAGAGAGAGAGAGAGAGAGAGAGAGAGAGAGAGAGAGAGAGAGAGAGAGAGAGAGAGAGAGAGAGAGAGAGAGAGAGAGAGAGAGAGATGGAGAGAGAGGGAGAGAGAGAGAGAGAGAGAGAGAGAGAGAGAGAGAGAGAGAGAGAGAGAGAGAGAGAGAGGAGAGAGAGAGAGAGAGAGAGAGAGAGAGAGAGAGCGAGAGAGAGAGAGAGAGAGAGAGAGAGAGAGAGAGAGCGAGAGAGAGAGAGAGAGAGAGAGAGAGAGAGAGAGAGAGAGAGAGACTGAGAGAGAGAGAGAGAGAGAGAGAGAGAGAGACAGAGAGAGAGAGAGAGACAGAGAGAGAGAGAGAGAGAGAGAGAGAGAGAGAGAGAGAGACTGAGAGAGAGAGAGAGAGAGTGAGAGAGAGAGAGAGAGAGAGAGAGAGAGAGGTAGAGAGAGAGAGAGGTAGAGAAAGAAAAAGAGTGTGTGTGAGAGAGAGACAGAGAGAGAGCAAGAGAGAGAGTGTGTGTGTGTGTGAGATATATATATATATATATATATTATAGAGAGAGCACGAGGGACAGCTGGAAGCAGCATGGGTGGAGAGAGAGAGCGAGCAAAGGAGAAGGTGAAGTTGAGAGAGGGATAGAGAGGTAGAGAAAAAAGATAGAGAGAAAGAGAGAGAGAGAAAAAGAAAGAGAGAATCTGCCTCCATAACCATCCCCACCACCTTCTGTGTAAAACACCTGGCCCCATGCATCTCCTTTAAAGTTAGCCCCTCTCTCGTTCAAGCTAGCCTTTGACATTTCCACCCAAGGATAAAGGTTCTGACTTATGCCTATCAAAATGTTATAAACTTCTATCAGGTTTTCCCTCAACTTCCGGCATTCCAGATAAAATAATCCAAGTTTGTTCAACCACCCCTTGTACATAACACCCACTAGTGCAGACAGACTCCACACAGACCGCACCCGAGGTCAGGATCAGACCTGGGTCTCTGGCACTGTGAAGCAGCACTGTGCCACTGTACTGCCCCAATGGTTATGAGACAAGGCTATGACCTGTGACTAACTGAATATCTTATCAGGGTTGCCAAACTGTGACATTTTTGGAAGGGAAATAACGTTGCATTAAATATGATCACAGTGCAGGAAGGGAGAAAAATACAGAGGAAACCAACATTTTAGCAAAAGTTCTTTCATATCCCAGAAATCTGCATCAGATGACGAGAATGCGCTTTTCAACTGCAAGTCATCGTGATAGATTCCAATCAAAGAGACATTTCCAATGACATGTTTCATTCTGAATAATATTCCAAAATATAATGTAATCGAGAACTGCAGATGCTGGTTTATACCAAACACAGACACTAAATGCTGAAGTAACTCAGTGGGTAAGGCAACGTCTCTGAAGAAAATACATCGATAGAAAAGTGTCTATCTATAATATTCCAAACAACATAGATATTTCTATTACTACCTCTGTAGTCATGAAATGCTTTGAGAGGCTGGTGAAGAATCACATCTGCGCCTTCCTCCCTCGGAACATGGACCCGTTGCAGTTCGCATACCGTCCGAACAGGTCCACGGACGATGCGGTCTCCCAGGTCTTGCACACCGCTCTCTCCCATCTGGACAGCCAGAAGGGGGGGCTACGTGAGGATGCTGTTCATAGACTACAGTTCAGCCTTCAACACGATAGTCCCCACCAGACTGGCCGGGAAGCTAATGGAATTGGGGCTCAACACCTCCCTGTGTGCCTGGGTCCTGGACTTTCTCACCGCCAGGCCCCAGGTAGTCAAGATGGGAGGGAATACATCGAAGTCCCTCACTCTGAGCACAGGATCGCCCCAGGGTTGCATCCTCAGCCCCCTATTGTACTCCCTGTACACACATGACTGTGTGGCTAGGTTCAGCTCCAATTCAATAATTAAGTTTGCTGATGACACTGTGGTGGTGGGCCTGATCTCAGACAATGATGAGAAGGCCTACCGGGAGGAGGTGGCTGATCTAGCACTCTGGTGCCAGGAGAACAGCCTCCTCTTGAACATCAAAAAAACGAAGGAGCTGATCGTGGACTTTAGGAGGGCACATCATCCGAGGACGTACACTCCATTGAGGATAAATGGGGATCCTGTGGATAGGGTGAACTGTTTTAAATATCTGGGAGTCCACATCTCCGAGGATATGACATGGACATCACACGCCTCAGCACTCGTGAGTAAGGCAAGGCAGCGCCTTTACCACCTCAGGCAATTGAGGAAATTCAGAGTGTCTCCGAGGATCCTCCAGTGCTTCTACACAGCGGCGGTGGAAAGCATCTTGTCCGGGAACATTACCATCTGGTTTGGGAATTGCTCTGCCCAGGACAAGAAGGCTCTGCAGAGAGTAGTGCATTCGGCTGAACGCACTATGGGAACTTCACTCGCCCCCCTGCAGGAACTATACAACAGGAGGTGCAACTCCAGAGCAAATAAAATCATGGGTGACCCCTTCCACCCCTGCAACGGACTGTTCCAGCTGCTACGGTCAGGCAAACGCCTCCGTTGCCATGCGGTGAGAACGGAGAGGTTGAGAAGGAGCTTCTTCCCAGAGGCCATTAGGACTGTAAACGCCTATCTCACCAGGGACTAACTCTACTGAACGTTTTTCCTTCCATTATTTATTATGTAAAAGAATATGTGTGTTATGATTGTGTTTATAATTTGTTTGGTTGTTTTGTTGTTTGTCTTTTGCACAAAAGTCCGCGAGCATTGCCACTTTCATTTCACTGCACATCTCGTATGTGTATGTGACGAATAAACTTGACTTGACTTGATTTGACTTGAAACTAGAAACAACAGATGCTGGTTTACAATCCATCATTGAAAATAACCACAAAAAAAGGACCCAAAGTGATGGAGTGACACATCGGGTCAGCCAGCATTCTGAAGAAGGATCCTGACCCGAAATGTTACCTATCCATGTTATCCAGAGATGTTGCCTGACCTGCTGAGTTACTCCAGCACTGTGTGTCTTTTTATTGGATATTCCCATTGATTGCTTGAGTTATCTGCTTAAGAAATTGACTGAGTATCAATGAGTATCATGTTGACTGGTTAGTCTGTACATCAGCTTTGTCATGTTAATGTTGGCAATGTTTTACAGTCCATTACCCACAGGATCAATTTCATTAGTTTCCCAACTGCTCCTGACCGATATGGTTACACCACATCCACTCAGTTTTGCTTCCCTTCATTTACTATGCCATTAGAACACAGGACATAGAATAGTACAGTGCAGAAACAGGCCCTTCAGCCCACCATGCCTGTGCCGACCATGATGCCAGGACTCGGAGGATTTTGCTGGGATTTGAGGGCATGGGATATCAGGAGAGGTTGAGCATGCTAGGGCTTTATTCCTTGGAGCACAAGAGGATGAGGGGTGATCTTATAGAAGTGTACAAAATCATGAGAGGAATAGATCGAGTAGACACACTGGTTCTCTTGCCTAAAGTAGGGGAATCAAGAACTAGAGGATGTACCTGTAGGTTTAAGGTAAGGGGGAACGATTTAATGGGGACCTGAGGGGTAATTTATTTGCACAGAGGGTGGTGGGTGTATGGAACTAGCTGTCGGAGGTGGTAGTTGAGGCTGGTACTATTGCAACGTTTAAGAACCATTTAGACAAGTACATGGATAGGACAGATTTAGAGGGATACGGGTCAAATGCAGGCAGGTGTGACTAGTGTAGATGGGGCATGTTGGTCGGCATGGCAAGTTGGGCCGAAGGGCCTGTTTCTGCCCTGTATGACTCTATGACTCTATGCAATCTAACTAATTTTCACTGCTTGCACATGGTCATCTATTCCTTACTTCTTCAAGCATCTAAACTAAATTCCTCTCAACGTTGCTATTGTATCTGCCTCCCCTGGCAGCGCATTCCAGACACGATTGCTCTTTGTGTAAAAAAAACAGCCTCACACATCTCCTTTAAACTTTCCCCATCACACCTTGGTGAACGTGCTGCAACCATCCCACCTTCAATCTGTGACCACGAGTATTTGACATTTCCACACTTTGTAAAGAACTAGAGTTGTCACCTCACAGTGCGAGAGACTTGGGTTCAATCTTGACCTCAGGTGCCGTCTGTGTGGGTTTGCATGTTCTTCCTGTGACTGGATGGGTTTCCATCGGATGTTCCGGTTTCCTCCCACATCCCAAAGATGTGTGGGTTTGGTACGTTACTTGGGTCTCTGTAGATTGGCCGGAGTGTGCAGGAAATAGATGAGAAAGTGGGACAACATCGAACTAGTGTGAACGGCTAATCGTAGGTCGGCATAGACCCGGTGGGTCAAAGGACCTGTTTCCATGCTGTATTTCTCAACTAAACTATCCTTGATTCTTGGGCAGTACTTGATTGGATGATAGTGTTTCATACACACCTGTTTAATGCCAACAAAGAAAGGAATCAAACGTGTAGTTATGAGATTCACGCATGTTGTTCCAGTTTTGTATACGTCCAAACATGCATTCTATCCAAACATTATCGCTTTGGAAGTCTGATAACAGTCTTCGAGAAATAATTAGTAAGTCAGTCAGCATCTGCAGAGAAACAAACTGAACCAACACTTCAATTTATCCATCGGAAAATAATGTTGGTTCTAACTCGAAGATAGACACAAAGTACTCAGCGGGCGGGCAGCTCTGGAGAAAGGGAATAGCTGATGTTTTGGGTTGAGACCCTTCTTCAGGCTGAGAGTCAGGGGATAGGGAAAGTAGAAGTATGAAAAGGTGCAGATATATGATGATAAGCTCGACTTTTCTCAGTGACTTACAGTTAGCATTAAAGCTACATTACAGCTAGCATTATAGTTAGCATTACAGCTAGCATTACAGCTAGCATTATTTTCCAATGGATGAATGTTAATTCAGTTTCTTTCTCTGCAGATGCTGCGTGACTGGCTGTTTATTATTGCAGAACACACAGGTAACAGCATCATTTTTATTCTGACAGCGTTAGAGCTGCTGCCTTTCAGCGCCAGAGATTCAGGTTCAATCCTGACTGTGGGTTCTGTCTGTATGGAGTTTGCACGTTCTCCCTGTGACTACGTGGGTTCTCACTGGGTGCTCGCTCTAGTTTCCTCATGCACTCCAAAGACATACATGTTTATAAATTAATTGGTTTCTGTAATTTGGCCCGAGTGTATAGGATAGAATTAGTTTGTATAGGGTGATCGCTGGTCTGTATGGGCTTGGTGGGCTGAAGGGCCTGCTTACATGCTGTATCTTTTATCAGAGATTACCCCGTTCATTGGCACTATCCTACACACTAAAGCAATTTGGAATTGTGCTGAAGCCAATGAACCTGTAAATCTTTGTAGTGGGAGGAAGCCGGAGCATAGAAACATAGAAAATAGGTGCAGGAGGAGGCCATTCGGCCCTTCGAGCCATTACCGCCATTCATTGTGATAATGGCTGATCGTCCCCTATCAATAACCCGTGCCTGCCTTCTCTCCATATCCCTTGATTCCACTAGCCCCAAGAGTATCTAACTCTCTCTTAAATCCATCAAGTGATTTTGCCTCCACTGCCCTCTGTGGCAGGGAATTCCACAAATTCACAACTCTCTGGGTGATTTTTTTTTTTTCTCAACTCAGTCTTAAATGGCCTTCCCTTTATTCTAGGACTGTGGCCCCTGTTTCTGGACTCGCCCAACATTGGGAACATTTTTCCTGCATCTAGCTTGTCCAGTCCTTTTATAATTTTATATGTTTCTATAAGATCACCCCTCATCCTTCTAAACTCCAGTGAATACTAGCCTAGTCTTTTCAATCTTACCTCATATGACAGTCCTGCCATCCCAGGGATCAATCTCGTGAACCAACACTGCACTGCCTCAATCAAAAGAATGTCCTTCGAACCAGTGTGAACTAGTGTGAGCACACAGAGACAACCCATGAAAACGGGTCACAAGGACCGTACAGATAGCACCAGTAGTCAGTATCGAACCCAGGTGTCTGGCGCAGTAAGGCAGCAACTCTGCCGCTGCACCCTACATTTGGTGAGCTCTAAACTAAACAAAACATTAGAGATCTAACTAATATTTAGATGCTAACAATCTCCAGTCTGGAACTAGGTTGTGCGGTAGGCACCCTTCACCAGCCTGCATTATACCACCTCTATTTGACTCTTGCGGCAGACAGTCACGTATTATCACCACAACCTTGGGAGCACCTGTCTGCTTATACGACTTGGAATCTCTCCTGCATCTGAGTAAATAACAGGCTCCACTTCAGTAAGGTTATAAATGAAAAAAAAAAGTTTATTGCTGGGTGTGTAACTGAATCGAGCCACGAGATGAAACAGAAAACAAGTTTAGACTGATTGGTAATAATTCTTCTGATCTAACTGCCACTGTATCTTGTTCTGAATTTGCGCTAGTCGTGGAGTCATACAGCATGGAAACAGGCCCTTCGGCCCAACTTGCCCATACCGACCAACATGTTGCATCTATACTAGCCTGCATTTGGCCCATATCCCTCAAAAACTGTCCTATCCATGTACCCGTCCAAATGTTTCTTAAGTGTTGCGATAGTCCCAGTCTAAGTAGCATTTATTACATTTATTTCATTTATCTTTTAAGATAATGTCTGAAAAATTGAGATTCAAACCAGGACATTGCTTTGATTCTATTCAGCATGCTAATTTATCCTTGGTTGAGAGATTCTACCTTTTCCTGATTTCTGATCTCAAGACATAACGTCACAAAATACCTCAGTGTGCATTTTCATTGAAAATACTTTGTTACTCATTGAATTTATATTGTAAGCTTCTCTCATCTATAACTACTGTCATTTAAAAAATATAAATATCTATTTTTTGTAATTGAATTCATTGTCTTTTTGTCTTTTTATGTGGTGGGGGGGGGAAGGAGGAAACTATTTTTCTCAGTCCCTACCTGGTCGGAGATGCGGCTTATCGCCGAGCCGCATCTTCGCCCCTTCCTCGCGGCCTACCAACAGTCTGGAGCGGCGTTTCCTGCCGGGTCCGGCCATGACTTCAGCTTTTGCGGCAGCTCAGTGCTGAGGCACCATCGTGGAGCAGGCGATGCCTTACCCGGGTCGCCGTGCAGTAGGCTCCGGAGAGCTGTGACCACCGACTCCAACATCGCGGAGCTGCAGTCTGTGGAGCTACCAGCCGCGGGCGGCGCTGAGCTTTAAACACCTGGGATCTCACAATGAGGTCGCCAGTGTTGGAGCTCCGACCAGCGCGGCCCGTGCACTTCGGGAGCCGCGGTCTCCGGGGAGGAGGCGGCCGCTCCAGACACTCCGAGCCGCTGAGAGTGTTCACCCGATGCCAGAGTTTCATCAGCCGGCGAGAGGGCCTGAAGCGTCGGGCTGCCGTATTGGTGACTGTGAAGGCCTCAATAGGCCCGATTATGGGTGAACAGGGGATGGGACTGGACTTTGCTGCCTTTCCCCACAGTGGGAACCATTGTGGGGGGATGTTTTTTATGTTTACTGTTACATTTTTTGATGTTGTGTCTTATCTTTATTTGTGTGCTGCAATGGCAAGTCAAATTTCACTACACCAATTGGTGTATGTGATAATAAATGTAATTTGTCCTTTGTCCTTGTTCTTGTCCTTGTCAAAGTATTATACAGCATGGAAACAGGCCGTTCGACCCAACTTGCCAACCAACATGTTCTATCTACGCTCATCCCAACTGCCTGCATTTGGTCCATATCCCCCCAAACCTAACCTATCCATTTATCTGTCTAAATGTTTCTTAAACATTACAATAGTACCTTTAAACATTGGAATAGTAGCCAATTCATGAGCTCAATCTTTGCAAAAATGTACTAAAGAATGGTGTCATACCCATTGGGACAGCCAGAGACCCAGGTCCGATCATGACCTCGGGTGCGGTCTGTGTGGCGTCTGTCTGGATTACGGGGTGTTGTGTACAATTCTTTAATAAAATATTTAATATAATCTCAGACTACTGCCAGCAGAATCTGATAATTGGAGGAGACCTAAATTGTGTACTAGATCAATACTTGGATAAATCTTCATGTCAAAGGAGAAGGACTCCAAAATCAAAATAGAGTGAACTTTTAAATACGTATATAAATAATACAAACATAACCAACGTATGGAGGATTGCCAACACATCCGGAAGAGAATACTCTTTTTATTCAGGTGTTTACTAAACGTATATATGAATTGATTATTTCCTGGTTCATGCAAAACTTATTTGTTTTACCTATAACCCTAAATTTCACAATAATATCATTTTGGACCATTGTCCGTTAACTTTCTCCTTAAAATTAGAAGGAATGTATAATAAAAAAAACGTTCTGGAGATTCAACCCACAAATACTAACTGAGACAAGTTGTTGTGACTTTCTGAAGCTACAGATGAAAATGTTATTTGAGACAAATGATACACCTGGTATTTCTTCAGCGTTTTTGTGGGAAACTTTCAAGGCCTATATCAGAGGCTGTATTATCTCTTACCAATGGAACAATTGGAACTAGAAAAACAGATCAAACAGCTTGACTCAGAAAATGTGATTGACCCAACCACTGCAAAATATAATAAGAACTTTTTATTTTTAATAAGAAAATTTAAATTTAAACCAGATAATTTCTGCAAAAATTATCAGGGTATTTCAATATACTAAGCAAAAAAATTTTGAATTCGGTGACAATCCACACAAACTACTGGCACGTCAACTCCGTAAATCAGAGAAGGATCACACCATTCAAAAAATTAAATCAGAAAAAGGAGAGTTGCTTACACTGCCTAAAGATATTAATGAAAGATTCTTAAAATTCTATCAAACACTATACTCATCAAAAACAACAGCCGAACCTGCAAAGATGAAAAGTTTTCTTGAGAACTGCAATCTCCCATCCCTTAATGAGGAGGGACGGGATGAATTAGGTGCATAGATAACAACAAAAGACATTGTAGAGACTATTAAATCACTGAAAAGTGGAAAAACGCCAGGTCTGGACGGGTTTAGTAATCAATTTTATAAAAAATTCAAAGATTCAATTTCTCCATGCTTACAAGCCCATTATAATCAAGCATTAAAAGAACAGACTTTACCACAAACCCTTGCGGAATCAACTATTACATTGATTCCAAAAAAAGATAAAAACCTTGAGGAGCCTGGATCATATAGGGCAATAGCCCTTTTAAATACAGACCAGAAGATATTAGCTAAGACTTTGGCACATGGATTCAGCTTGGTTATTAGTAAATTAATACATCCAGATCAAACTGGGTTTATACCTAATCGACATTTGTTTTATAATTTGAAACGTTTGTTTACTATAATATACTCGCATAGAATAACAAACGAAGATCTAACAATTATTCCTCTAGACGCAGAAAAAGCTTTTGACCAAGTGGAATTGGCTTATCTTTTCACAGTCTTGGAAAAATTCCAATTAGGAGAAAACTTCATTTCATGGGTGAAGCTGTTATATACTAATCCGACAGTCAGAATACTGACAAACCAAATGCTTTCACCTAAATTTCATTTATCCAGGGGTAACAGACAAGGATGCGCCCTTTCACCAATGTCATTTGCCTTAGCCATGGAACCCCTTGCTGAGAGTATTAGGTCACATTCGGTCATTCACGGATATAATACTAAATATACCACCATTAAGATTTTGTTATGTGCAGATGATGTACTTTTATACATTACTAATTCCCAAGTTAGTATCCCAAATGTACTAAACATTATAGAACAATTTGGTGCTTTCTCAGGTTGTAGAGTAAATTGAAATAAAAGTGAAATTATGCCAATAAAAGTCCAAGACCCTTCTCAACTCCAAAGATTTCCCTTCAGAATTGTTACCGAAAAGTTTAGATATCTCGCAGTTTACGTGACTAGAAAATACTCCTCCCTATTTAAAACAAATTCACCACCATTAATTACTAAACTATATGCTGACATTCAATTTTGTAAAACACTCCCTATTTCCCTAATAGGTAGAGTAAATGCCATAAAGATGATTTTCCTTCCGCAACTCCTATATTTATTTTAATCAATCCCGATATATCTCCCCAAAAGTTTAAAAAAAAATTGATTCTACTATCACTAACTTTATTTGGGATTACAAAACCCATAGAATACATAAAAGACATTTGTGTAAATCCAAAGAAAACGGAGGATTAGCTCTTCCTAACTTTCTTTTCTACTACTGGGCGACTAACATTAAAAATATAATCTTCTGGTTGGACGATACATGTCAACAGGTAAATTGGTTAAAAATGGAGAATTGTTTGCATTTTAACATAGGCTCGACTCTTCTATCTCCAATACATCTGAATAAGTCAACGTCTGAGAAAAATCCGAAAATACACAGTACCCTACGTATCTGGAAACAGTTGAAATTTTTTCTTATACTGAGAAATTTGTCTCTCCTTCTGCCTATTGCTAACAATCCCTCGTTAGTGGGAAGGAAAGTGGGATATATCTCCGTTTTTTCTTTTTGTATCTTTCTTCTTTTTCTTCATTCTTTCCTTTTTACTTTTTTTTTCCCGTTTCATGTATCAATTTATAAAATGTTAAAAATGAAGCTGTACGAAAACTGTATAATTGTTATGCCGATTGCTTTATTCTTGTACAATTGCTTCTAATAAAATAAAATAAAAATAAAAAAGAATGATGTCGATCACAGAAGGTGATGGTGTAATTTAGTGGGTCAGGCAATATTTCTGGAATACATGAATAGGCGACGTTTTGGATCGAAATCCTTCTGAAGAAGGGTCGCAACCTATCCTTCTAAAGAGCAGAGGCTCACTTTAACTACACGGATTGAAAAGTGTTTGTTTATTAAAATATGTGACAATCTGTATTTCTTCTGCCTTATTTGTTTATCTCTGTATCATTTGAGTACAGTGTCCGTGTTGGGAGTGGGATGGGACACTGCTCTCCCCTCTTCTTCTCTCATCTAGCATTTATATCAAGAGGACTGGAATACAAAAACAGAGATGTACTGCTGAGGCTCTATAAGGCGCTGGTCAGGCTGTATTTGGAGTACTGTGAGTAAATTTGGGCTGCACTTTGGTAGTAGGAACAAATACATAACTACTTTCGAAATGGGGTGAGAATCCAGAAATCGGAAGTGCAAAGGGACTTGGGACTGCTGATGCAGATGTCCCAAAAGGTTAATCTGCAAGTCGAATCGGTGGTAAAGAAAGCAAACTCAATGCTAACATTTATTTCAAGAAGGCTTGTATACAAAAACAGGGATGTAATGTTGAGGCTCTATAAGGTACTGGCAAGGCCACATTTGGAATAATGTGAGCAATTTTGGGCACCATGATGAGTGTTTGACAGCACTGGGCCTGTACTCAATGGAGTTTACCAGGTTGAGGGGGGACCTCATTGAAATTTACAGAATAATGAAAGGCATAGATAGAGTGGATGTGGAAAGGATGTTTCCACTGGTGGGAGAGTCTAGGTCATAGCCTAAGAATTTAAGGGTGCTCTTTTAGAAAGGAAGTGAGGAGGAACTTAAGTCAGAGGGTAGTTAATCTGTTGAACTCATTGCCACAAAGGGCTATTAAGGCCAAGTCAGTTGATATTTTTAAGGTCGAGATAGACAAATTCTTGATTAGAACGGGTGTCAAGGGTTATGGGGAGAAGGCAGGAAAATGGGATTAGGAGGAAGAGATCAGACATGATTGAATGGCCATGTGGACTAAATGGGTTGCATGGCCTAATTCTACTCCTATAACTTGTGAACATTTGAAAATCTATTATAAATCAAATCAAAATCTCTGCTGCGACTTGCATCCATTACTGTGTGCTTAATGATCATTAACCTACAAACCCCCACATCTTTGTGATCACATCTGAGCACCTGAAACTAGAAATGCTTGCCCCGCACATTTCCATTAAACTTTATCCCTCTAACCTTAAAGCTATAATTTTATACACTTCTCTATCAAGTCTCCCCTCTATCAAGTCTCTCCTCAACCTCCGACATTCCAGAGAAAACAATCCAAGTCGACCCAATCTCTCCCTGTAGCTGAAACCCTCTAATCCCGGCAGCATTCTGGTAAACTTCCTCTGCACCCTCTCCAAAACCTCCATATCTTTCCTGTAATAGGCTGACCAAAATGGCACTCAATACTCCAAATGTGGCCTAACCAAAGTCCAACTGACTTGTGTCTTCTAATATGTCCTTGTTGTACTTACGTTAGATAAAACTCATTTAACTTTGATTTTGCATGAGTGAATCTTGACCATTTGCGGCAAGGTGTACAAGATTTGGTGGATATCTGAAGGGGACCTTTTTCACCCAGAGATTGCTGAGTAACTGGAGTACTCTGACTGAGAGAATAATGGAAGCAAAGTTATTGACAACATTTAAGAAGCATCTAGATGAGTACTTGAATTGCTTGCACAAGGGCTAGAAGGTGGGATCAATAGTCATTGCCTATCAGCTGGCTTTAAACTTTAAATTTTAGAGATACAGCATGGAAACAGTCCCACCACATCCATGCCAACCAGGGATCACCCTGTACACTTGCACTATCCCACACACTAGGCATAATTTACAATTGACAGAAGCCATTTAACCTATAAAGCTGTACAACTTTGATGTGTGGAAGGAAACCAGAGCACCTGGAGAAAACCAACGCGGTCACAGTTAGAATGTACAAAGTCCATACAGACAGCACCCACAGTCAGGATCGAACCCATGTCTCTTGCGCTGTAAGCTAGCAACTCTGCCGCTGTGTCACCGTGCCACCCCGGCATGGACATGGTGGACTGAATGGCCTGTTTCCCTGCTGTATTACTCCATGGCTCTATCTTCAGCACTGTTTGGCGGCTTTCAAAAAGAGTAACTACCCGATATACCTCACCCACCACCACAGTTACAAAGGAATTGAATGGGATTTGTTGAACAGGGACAATGGTGGGTAGCGTTCTTTTTCAGCTTCGGTGGTGGGTAGAATAGAACGAAGGGAACTCCAGCTCCCGGTGTGTCATTACTCACTGATAGCATGTCCCTGTAGGCATTTGAGACAACAGATGCCAGCCAAAGTCACCTCCCCCACCCCGCAGACAGCCAACTTTCATTTGTAGAGTACATATATTTATCTGGCGGCTTTATCGAGCAGCCCCTCCCGACCAGGATTCTGAGGAGGATCCAGGCTTGTCCCCAATAAAACATTTACCAACCTTTAAGATAACACACATCCCATGATCCAGGAGATGATGAACAGGATAAGCACTGATTATGCCCTTTGGTATTTTAAGTATTATAAATGAGAGGGACATGGTTACCCAGAGAATAGGCACGCCTGTGTACGTGAGTGTGCTAGTTGCTAGGACAAACACTAGTGCATTTGTTATTTGAATTGGAAAGACATGACATTTTCTTCCCCAAATTCACTGATAGTGTTGATGTTTATGCCTTAATGTGGGACGGTTTGTATGAACTTTGCTTGATTTCTTTTCTGTTTGGTTACTAAGCTTGTTGGGCTTAGAACAGTCAAAAAGTTTTGATACAGTTTCATCTATAAAGCAATATGAGAAGCTTTTATAATCCATTCATTCAGTTTCTTTCATGCCATGGTGAACTGTTTAAACCATAGTGATAGAATGTTTGATACTATTTAGGTCTGTGTTTAAACTGCTGTCCATATTTTCAATGGGATACTATTAGATTTGCAACCTGTGTGTCTTATCAGATCAAAGTTTGATTAAGGCGAATGCAATTTGCCATCATTGGCTTTATGACAGCAGCATAAAGATTTTTTCTCTCTGGAACGTCGGAGGTTGAAGGGAGACTTGATAGAAGTATGTAAAAGTATGAATGGCATAGGTAGGGTAGACAGTCAGAACCTTTCTCCATCAAAAGTGGGCATAGCTGTGGATGTGCAGGACAAGATTTTTATACAGAGACTGGTGGGAGTTTGGAACGCATTGCCAGGGGTAGTGGTGGAGGCAGATACAATAGTGGCGTATAAGAGGCTTCTGGATAGGCACATGGAAGTTCAAGGAATAGAGGATATGGATCGTGAACCGACAGATGAGATCAGCTTAACTTGGTGTCATGTTTGGCACAAACATTGTGCGCTGAAATCACCCTGTTATAGGAAAGATGCCGCTAACTTAGTAAGGGAGCTTAGATGTTTTTCCAGAATGTTGCCAGAAGTTGAGGTATATGGATTGGTTATACAGGCTATGATTTTATTATGGAGAACAGGAGGCTGAGCGGTAATCTTATAGATCAAGCACAGTGACACAGCGATAGGGTAGCTTCCTTACAGCTCCAGACCTGGGTTCGATCCTGACTATGGGTGCTCTCTGTATGGTGTTTACAGATTATCCTTGTAACCGCATGGATTTTCTCCAGGTGCTCCAGTTTTCTCACACATTCCAAATACATGCATGTATGTAGGTTTTCTTGGTTTCTGTAAATTGTTCCTATAGTGTAGGATAGAACTAGTATACAGGGTAATTGTTGGTCGGCATGGAGCCGGTGGGCCGAAGGGCCGATTTCCACACTATGTCTCGAAAACTAAAATAAAACTAAAGTTTATACAGTGGTCACACAGATAAGGAAAGGTTGGACAAACATGGACTGTATTCTCTGGACTGTCAGAGGCTGAGGGGAGACGTTTGTTCGCTCGTGTGTCAGACGATGTAGCTCGCTGATGGCTTCTGTCATCATCCAACATGTTGACAGAATTGTCGCCGGACGCGTCACAGAGTGCATCGTGTCATCGCTTCCAGGGATCGCCACGAGGTGGCTTCTGTCATGATCCCCAGGGGAAACCTGATAGAAGTTTATAACATTTTGCAAGGCACAGACAGGGTAGACAGTCTGAATTTGTTTCCAGTGTGGAAATATCAAATACTAGAGGGCATAGCTCTAAGGTGAAAGGTGGAAAGTTTAAATGATATCAATGAATCCAGTTTTATTACATAGAGTTAGATGCCTGGAGAGGTGGTGAAAGTAGATACCATTGCAATGTTTAAGAGGCAATTAGACAGGCCCATGAACTGACAGAGAATGGAGGACTACAGACCATGTTCTAACATCATGGTGGCCACAGATATACAGTAGTTGGCTGAAGAGCATCTTCCTGGGATGTGCTGTTCTATGTTCTATGTATGTTAGTTTCAGCATATAAATTATGAACACGATTCAAGAATATTTTATTGTCATATGTCCAGAAACAGAACAATGAAATTCTTACTTGTAGCAGCACAACACAATATGTAAACATAGTACTCTGAAAAACACATAATAACCAAAAAGTATATTAATAACATAAAAATAGAAATACAAAATATAAAATAACACAAAATATTATATCTATATTACTAAAAGTTTGATCGTGACCACTTCCTGTTGTACTGTATATTGATTTTAGAAAAAGCGCTGCCACACGTCTGTGATTTTTGGCCATCTTACTCAGAGTCCCCCTCTGCTGCGCAGGACAAGAGGAATTTTCCCATCCATGAAAAATAAAAGAGTTATTAGTGGAGGGACTATAAAACACGGAAGTGTAGAGTGCCTCAGTCTGTTTCTGCAAGATGGGGGAAGCGAGAGGGTCATGTCTCTCAGTCTGAGCTGTGAATAACACTGAACACATGTCTACTAAACTGTGAGTGTGGTTTTACTGACCTTTAGTGCCCTTAAGGTAGTTTGAAAATGACAATGTGGTTGGTTTGAAATAATGCACAGCAAATGGTTGTTGGGGGTAGTTGGTTTGAAATAAAGCACAGCAAATGGTTGTTAGTGGTGGTTGGTTTGAAATAAAGCACAGCAAATGGATGGTTGTTGGTGATAGTTGGTTTGAAATGGCAAATGATTAAAAGTCTAAACTTGACAACTTCCTGTTTGCACTCTATATTGATTTCAGATAAAACTTTACCACTTACGGCTGTGATTTTTGGCCATCTTACTCAGTCCCCCTCCGCTCATCAGGTGCAGAGGATTCTTCCCATCAATGAAAAATATTAGTGTTTAAAAATGTCGCGAATCTCTCTCCTGTCAATCACACAATGAAGGCCACACCCCTTCTGGTGGGAGGAGGGAGGGATTATAAAACCTGGAAGTGTGGGCGTGGCTCAGTCTCTGCAAGATGGGGGAGGGAGAGGTCACAAATCTGTCTGCGCTGTGAATCAACTGAACACACTGAATGTCTACTGAACTGTGAGTGTGGGTGTTTATGTGGTTTTGTGTGGTTTTATGGTGGCTTTATGGTGGTTTCACCATGCTTGAAGTGGTATGAAACTGCACTTGACTTTGGTGGCCTTGCACCCTGCTTGAAGTGGTAAGAAACGGCAATTGAATTTGGTGGCCTTGCACCCTGCTTGAAATGGAATTTCAAGGAATAGCCATGTCAACTGCCAGCACATCAGGCTTGAGTGACTGAGCTGCCACCCCAAGAATCTATTTAGCCCACAATGTTACTAGTGGAAATCAGTCCTGCCCACAAAACCCATGCTCACACTCTTTCTATAGTGGTATATATATATATATATATATATACTATGACTTATATATATATATATTGCACCCTATATATATATATATATATATATATATATATATATACATATATATATATATATATATATACATATATATATATATATATACATATATATATATATATATACATATATACACATATATATACATATATATATATACATATATATATATACACACACTATGTACACACATATATATATATATATATATATATATATATATATATATATATATATATATATATATATAGCCTTTATTTATAGCCAATATAGGTATGTACACAAACCTACCTGAATCGTGGCCTCTGCACCCTGCTTGAAATTTTGTGCTGTTTAGAGGGGAACTAGCCATGTCAATCGAAAAATGTTCCCTAGTAAATCATTAACGGAAAATCAGACCCCGTCGCAAAAGGTTGAGTTTTTTTTATGGCCTTGTATAATATGCACTCTCCACTCCGCAACCTCTCTATCACAGCCCAGGGTTTTATAAAGCAAACAATTAAAGGTATCCATTTTTACATAGGGGGCTTCTTAAGAACCCTGTATATAAAGTTTTCTATAGCGAGTAGCTCATTTTGGGCTCTTTATATCCCGCAGTATTTTTCTGGGCACTTGAGGGCACAAATCCAGCGCAATGTGAACGTTCTAAACCAGCGCGTTCACAGGAACCCACTAGAAAGCTGATTTAAATTGACTTTACTTACAGCAATTGAACACTAAATTCCTTCCATTTGGCCTATAAATTGATGTAAATGAGATTTAAAAATCATGTTTTATTGTGAATTATTTGTGAATATTATTTGGACACTTGGGCTACTTAAAAATGTTAATCATTTATTAAGAAATGGATAGATGTTTAGATCTAATAATTGAAGTTTGAAATTAGCTACAATTGGGTAACTAACTAATTATATGCTTTAATTTCAGGTCATCCAAGTAAGATTATTTTATATTTGTTCAGAATGCTTCAATCTATGATAACTGAAAATTTCATTCAGTTCTCTTAATTTTTAAGAAGGTTATGGGCTTTTGACAGCACACGATCACAGCTTTTTTGTTATGTCCATAGAAAATCAATAGGGAACAAGATGCTAATTTCCGAGTATGAAAATGGCCACAACTTTTTTATTACTTGAGATATGAACGTGAATTAGGTGTCAAATTAAACTTATTGTTATGCTTTATCTGATTGGATAAATTGCAGACTTGATTTTTTAAATCTCAAAATTTTGTAACATTGCTACAATATAGTATATAATCGGAGCCTACATAGAAGTTGTAGTGTTTATTAGTGTTTAATTGACAACACATACATTAAGAGTTGACACACACAGAAACACATACACACATATATACACACATACGCACACATATACGCATACAAACATATACACATACAAACACATACACTCGCACATGCGCGCACATGCGCGCACATGCGCGCACACGCGCGCACACGCGCACACACACGCGCACACACACGCGCACACACACACACACACACACACACACCACCGCACCAGATTCTTTGATCAACGTTCACAAATACAACAGGGGTAAAAGATGTACCAGGTTACAATACTGTTGTATCTGGTTGAAGATCCCAAAAAGCTAGAAGCCGGCGACTTTAGGAATAATATCTTCCACTCAAAGATTAAATGTCTTGCTGATATTTTGTGGGTTTTGAAAATTGCAAGACTGGAAGAGATGTTTTAGTGAGTTTGGAATTGACATCTCCACTGTCTCGCCACTGCACTCCGTGGTCTTGTGTTTATATCTACAGCAGGCACAAGCGAAACACTGATATCAGGCGTAGGAAGGAACTGCAGATGCTGGTTTACACCGAAGATAGACACACAAAAAACTAGAATAACAGCGGGTCAGGCAACATCTCTGGAGAAAATGAATAAGTGGCGTTTCGGGTCGAGACCCTTCTTCAGACTGAGTGTCAAGGGAGAGGGAACCGGGAGATATGAAAAGGTACACAAAACAAATTAATGAAAAATGCAAAAAGACAGCTTGGTACAAATTAATGAAAGGTAACGGGTTGTGCCAATGTTTATCCATCTCGCACACATCCGCGCATGGTATTTCTGATCTGCATTCCTGAATGGGAGTTACTGATATTCCACATTATTATCCCACACCTCTATCCAAATATATTAGTTTTTTCGGATTTTGGAGTCAGTTTCGCCAAAATTCCCAATAACATTTGGGCCGTCTGAAAAAAGTTCATAAAGTTGTGAAAGATTACTCAACGCTTCTGAAAACCGGTCCATGTTAAAGAGACCGTTCTTTTGTTACCATTTTAATGAGAAGTTATTGTGGTTGTCACCTTATCTAATATCCTCTCGCTTTGCTTCAGAAGTGTTTTAGAGAGAGAAGGAGAGAGGGGGGGGGGGGGGGGGGGGGGGGGGGCGGGATGGCGATGTGATGATGTTTGTGTCCGAGCCAAGTGTGTAGCTGGTCAAAAGGCGACTGGTATGTGTCTATCCGCTCTCCAGATGGTGGACGCGGTAACCGGGAGAGATCGGGTAACGTGGCCTGAACAAATGATATTGAGAGAGAGAGAGAGAGAGAGGGAGAGAAAGTGGCTTTGCATAACCTCGGATCCATTTATTATTTATCTCTTGCATAATCGAGTTTTGTTTACTTTAGAGATACAGCGCGGAAACAGGTCTTTTGGCCCACCGAGTCCGCGCCGACCAGCTATCCCCGCACACTTGCACTATCCTACGCACACTAGAGCCAATTTACAATTTTATCAAAGCCAATTTACCTACGAACTTGTGCGTCTTTGGAGAGTTGGAGGAAACCGGAGCACCCGGAGAAACTCGACGAGGTCACAGGGAAATCGTGGATACACCGTACAGACAGCACCCGTAGTCAGGATTGAACCCGGGTCTCTGGCGCTGTAAGGCAGCAACTCTACCGCTGCTCTACTGTGCCACCCCATTTTATATCTTATATAAACGTGGCTTGTGTTCATTTAAAAAAAAATATTTTATCAATGATCCATTAAACATTAAAGCCATCACGACCGGGGATCTGGGTTTAAAATAAGTTCCAAAACACGGTATAAATGTCTGAAAAAGAGGAACGTGTGGTTTAAAAACAGAAGTCTGGTATAAACCTGCGCGATCGCCGCTCAATGCCTCCCGTGGCAACTTTCTGTCCCTTTCATCTGCTGCTAAAAGTTAATTCTCAGATCCGTAATGTGGCGAGGTTGAATTTTCTGCGCGGCTTGTTCCCCTGGGCTTAGAACCACACTGTCCCCGTGTCTCTTACTTTTAGACACACAGGGGACAGGCCCTTCGGCCCACAATGTCTGTGCCGAACATGATGCCAAGTTAAACTCATCCCTTCTGCCAGCACGTGCTCCATATCCCTCCATTCCCTGCATTTGCCCATCGGGACCAGAACGGTCACAATCCGGAACATCGCCTGCCCATTCCGTCCAGAGATGCTGCCTAACCCAAGCGCGTTGTGTTTTGTCTGTCTAAAAGCATCTTAAACACCACCATGGTATCCACCTCCACCTCCACCACCCCTGGCAGTGCGTTCTGTGCTCCCACCACCCTTCTGTGTAAAGTACTTGTTCCGCATATCTCCCTGAAACGTTGCCCCTCTCATCTTGAGAGGAATAGATCGGGTCGATACACAGAGTTTCTTGCTCAAAGTAGGTGAATCGAGGACCATAGGATATAGATTTAAGGTGAAGGGGAAAAGATTTAATAGGAATCTGAGGGGTAACTTTTTTACACAAAGGGTGGTGGGTGTATGGAACGAGCTGCCATACTCGTTAAGAAACAGACAGGTACAGAGATAGAACATGGACGTGGACCAAACGCGGGCAGGTGGGACTAGTGTGGATGGGACATGCTGGCCGGTGTAGGGAAGTTGGGCCGAAGGGCCTGTTTCCACGCTGTATCACTCAATGACACCTTAAAGCCATTGACACGTCGATTTGATTATTTATCCAATGCATTTAGTTGCAGTAAACACACTCCGAAGTGAAGGCCCTGTCGATAATACAAAGCGAAGCCAATTTTCCGATTTAAACCCGTGCCACAATTCAATAATACTTTATTTAATGTTAAGTTATTGTCACTTGTACCTAGGTACAGTGAAATGCTTTATTTTGCATACAACCCGGTAAACTCATGTTACAGATAAGCATATATGGAGAGAAGGAATAGGCGACGTTTCGGGTCGAGACCCTTCTTCAGACCGAAGACCCTTCAGTCTGAAAAGGGTCTCGACCCGAAACGTCGCCTATACCTTCGCTCCATAGATGTTGTCTCACCCGCTGAGTTTCTCCAGCATTTATGTCTACCTTCGATTTTTCCAGCATCTGCAGTTCTTTCTCAAACTGTAGATAAGCACAATCTTACATAAGTGCAACGATTATGGTCTAAGAATAGTAGACTTAACCGTGCCGAGTCCACAATTTCGGGAGAGTCTGTCTGTGCCTATCCCCGCCACGCTGAGGCAAAGAACTACCATCAAACCGTGCACTCACTCACCAAATCCAACTAATACCCGGGAGCTGGTCTCCGATCTTGCGCTGGGGAGGATTAAATTGCGATATGTAGTGGGGGAGCGAGCGAGCGAGAGAGGCAGAGAGAGAGAGAAAGAGAGTTGTGGAAGGGGAAGGATCTTGGGCGAGGAATTTAACTGCGAGTCTCAACGCGGGATAAAACTGAGCCGGTCTCATTCTCCAGACCGATATAAGACCTGCGTTAAATAAAACAGGATAGGATGCGGCGCGAGGAAAATAAATAGCTGGGTCGATTGATTCAAACGTGCTGCAGCATAAAAACGCGGAGAAAAATCTGTAGAGCCGATTTATCTGGGTGAGAAACGTGCAGACTTTCGTTATTTTTTTGCAACAGCGAAAGAGGTGCTGGTGAAGAGAGAGTGAAGCAAGTCATGTCGGGATGTTCTGCACGGTAAAATGTAGACACAAGGAACTACACATGTTGCTTTACAAATTACAAAGACATCTCCACTACGGGTGCTGTCTGTACGGAGTCTGTACGTTCTCCCATGTGGGCTTTCTCCGGGTATTCCGATTTCCTACTACGTACAGATTTGTAGGTTAATTGGCCTCGGTAAAATTGTAAATTGTCCCTAGTGTGTGGAGGATTGTGCTGGTGTATGGGGGTGGGGGGGATCTTGGTCGGCGTGGACTCGGTGGGCCGTAAGGGCCTGCTTCCACACTGTATCTCTAAAGATTAAAGATGAAACCACGCATTGACTCGGTGCCAGTGTAAGGAATCTGACAGAACAACAGAACAGTATTCGTTTAGGAAAGGCGCCCAAGAGCAAAGTGTAACTGCTGTCAACACCCACCTTTCAAGGGCTTTGTGTTGCAACTTTGACCTTTTTCTCTTATTTTTTTGTTCAGGGTTGCTGGTTGCCAACGGTGCTGCCTCTAAAGTTAGGTCTCGCCGTTTTTTTCCCCTATCCCGCTAGGTCCTGCAGCTTTCCCGGGAGTGGGGAGGGGGGGTCATGCAAGGGCGTTGGAAGGGGTTCCCCGGCGCTCGCCAGCTGACGACGCGTGGCTCAGTTTCTGCCTCTCAAGACACCGCGCACATACATACACACTGAAACCCGGCGCAAATGCCAGCGCCGTTCATTGTCCCTCGCTTAATTAATAACTGTCCTTCCAGTCACACTCTGCGGGCTAATTCTGACAGCAGTCTGCCGGCGAGATCGGTCACAAATATCAATTACATCGCACCCCCACATACAGAAGCGAATACATCTCACGATCAGGGCTTGGAGTTTTCCAACCACCGAACTTTTATATAGAGTCACCATTTATTTGGAGGATATTCGGTGGATATTGACGCGCTTTGCACAAGGTCGCTTTTTGCAAATAATGATTCGAATAATTCAATTATCATATGAACCATTTCGTAATTGATACAAAGCATTAATGATAATCAGTGAACTAATGGTTCTCGGCGATTTCAATTAGTGAAATCGTTCAGAGCCATTGGAAATGGGGCGAGGGAATGGATTATGCTACCATGAATTTGCGAAAATGGGAATATTTTTTGTTTCGCGAGTTTTGAGCATTATTCCGTCATAGTTGGAAGATTTCGCCGACCTTGCCCCGTTGATACATCCCACTTATCGCAGGGCATACTTGATAATTTTACTAGATGCGGATTATCGCCTCTTATCGCCACGGGAGGTGGTGGAGACTATAGTGTTTGTTGGTGGTAGCCAACAAACGAAAAATTCTTACTTACAATAAGCTAAATTCTTACTTCCAGATGTATAACAGGTCTGTAAGCACAGTACTTACTAGATCACATGATAAAACAAACAAAACAAGTTCAATAAATGTTAAAAAAAAAGCAATATTAGTGCAAAACAAAACAATAGCCCGAAGTCCCAGTGCAAGTAAAATAGTTCATTTAAAAAGTCGCAAAGTGCTGGAGTAACTCGTCGGGTCAGGCAGCATTTCTGGAGATCGATGTTCTCCGTGGATGCTGCCTGACCCGCTGAGTTACTCCAACACTTTGTGTCTTTTTTTTTTGTAAATCAGCATCTGAAGTTCCTGGTTTCTGCAGGACAGTTCGTAGTTTGTAGCTTAGTTTGTTGTGTTCAAGTTGTGGTTGTTGGGGAGAAGCTGTGATCTCCTGAACCTGGAGGTCACAGTTTTCAGACTCCTGTACCTCTTTCCCGATAGCAGGAATGACATGTGAGCGTGTGTGGCTGTGCACAAAAGTGCGTGTGTGTGTGTGCGTGTGTGTATGCATGTGCTGCGTGTATGTGTATTTGTGTGGGTATATGCGTGTGTGTCTGTATGTGTGTGTTTGTATGTTTGCATTTGTGCGTTTGTATGTTGTTGTATGTGTTTGCATGTCTGTGCGTATGTTCGCATGTTTGTGTGTGTGTTTGTATGTTTTCGTATGTGTTTGTACATGTGTGTATGTTTGTATGTCTGTGCGTGTGTACGTGTGTGTGTCCACGCGATTGCACACATCGGCAATTTCTTTTGCCAGTATCCTAGCTACCTGGCGATGGAGTTTAGAAGCTTGGAGCTAATTAGAAATATCGAAGAGAAAGGATGCAGTCAGCGGGATATCAGCGGCCTGGCATATGGTAAATGTGCTCCACGCACCACACAAGTTTGAAGTCTCCAAAGTGTTAATGAGATTATTAAACAGGCAGCAACAAAGGTTACAGCTTGCTAGTGGAGCAGAAGAATTCAGGCTTTCAAGTGCGAGTAGGTGTTTTAAAATATGTCTCACACTGGATGACGCCGATATTCAACTTCAGAGTCTGCAGTGACTTGAGTGGGCTTTGTTTTCCCAGGTAACTGAACCAAGTAGAACAACTAGAGAGTGGTCCCGAGCTGCTATCTATCTCACTGGAGACCATCGGACTGTCTTTGATCAGTCTTTACTGGTCTTTATCTTGCATTGAACGTTATTCAGGTTATTCCCTTTATCATGTATCTGTGCACGGTGAATGCCCGGTTGTAATCATGTATAGTCTTTCCGCTGACAAAAGCTTTTCAGTGTTCCACTGTGCCACACAGTGTTCCACACGTGACAATAAACTAAACTCAACTCATTTTATTCACGATTAGCTATTGTCATGATGTTTATAGATTGGTGTATTCGACATCGGAGTGAATTCAGAAAAGGATTCGGGAGATTCCGAAGTCAACGAAGTTTATCCATTGGAGTCACAAGAAGCTGCAGATGTTGGAATCTTCAGCAAACACAAACACCAAAGTGCTGGAGTTCTTCAGGCTCTGAAGAAGGGTCCCGACCCGAAACGTCACCTATCCGTGTTCTCCAGAGATGCTGCCTGACCCGCTGAGTTACTCCAACACTTTGTTCATTATTTTGGATATTCCCATTGATTGATTCAGATCTCCGCTTACAATAAGTAATTAATTGTTCAATGGGTATCATATTGCCGAGTTGGTCTTTACAACAGAATCTGTCTATAGTATAAACCAGCATATGCAGTTCCTTTTTATTATAAGATGCTGAGTAACTCAACGGGTCAGGCAGCATCTGTTAAAGGAACTTCTTGACCCGAAACGTTGTCTATCTATTTCCTCCACAGATGCAGCCTGACACACTGATTTCCTTCAGAACTTTGTATTTTTTTTAGAAACAAAAGAACAGCAGATGCTGTTTAATACACAAAAAGACACAGAATGCAGGAGTAACCCAGCGGATCAGGCAGCATCTCTGGAGAACATGGATAAGTGATGTTTCGGGTCGAGACCCGTTTTTTTTTTTTAACCTTTCTCGAGTTTATCCAATGTGGGAAAATAGGTTAAGTTTTAATTATGGAGACACGAAGAACGGCAGATGCTGGGACCTTGGGTAAAACACAAACTGCTACTGTAACAGCGGGTTAGGCATTCTGAAGAAGGGCCGGGCTCCTCCTCCTCCTCCCTTTTTCCTTCCTTCTCCCCTCCCACCACCATCAGTCTGAAGAAGAGTTTCGGCCCGAAACGTCGCCTATTTACTTCGCTCCATAGATGCTGCTGCACCCGCTGAGTTTCTCCAGCAATTTTGTGTACATTCTGAAGAAGGATCCCGACCCGAATCTTTGCTCGTCCATTCCCTCCCCAGATAGAAGGAATTGCAAATGCTGGGAACTTGTGTTTAGTTTAGTTTAGTTTAATTTAGTTTAGTTTAGTTTAGAGATACAGCGTGGAAACAGGCCCCTCGCCGCCTTCGTGTCCGCGCCAACCACCCCGTGCACTATCACTATCCTACACACTAGGGACAATTTATATTTTTTACCGAAGCCAATTAACTAACAAACCTGCAAGTCTTCGGAGTGTGGGAGGAAACCAGAGGACCCGGAGAGAAGTACAATACGAAATGTTGGAATAATTCAACGGGCCAGGCAGCAAACGTTTAATTGCGACATAGAAACATAGAAAAAATAGATGCAGGCGTAGGTCACTCGGCCCTTCGAGCCAGCACTGCCATCCATTCAATATGATCATGGCTGATCATCAAAAATCAGTACCCCGTTCCTGTTTTTCCCCCATATCCCTAGATTCCTTCAGCCCGAAGAAACATAGAAACATTAACATGACAAAGCTGATGTACAGACTAACCAGTCAACATGATACTCATTGATACTCAGTCAATTTCTTAAGCAGATAGAAACATAGAAACATATAAAATAGGTGCAGGAGTCGGCCATTCGGCCCTTCGAGCCTGCACCGCCATTCAATATGATCATGGCTGATCATCCAACTCAGTATCGTGTTCCTGCCTTCTCTCCATACCCTCTGATACCTTTAGCCACAAGGGCCACATCTAACTCCCTTTTAAATATAGCCAATGAACTGGCCTCAACTACCTTCTGTCTTTACTCGGTCTTGAAAGAAAGAAGGCAGTTGAGGGTAGTTGAGAGCTTTACTCTCACTTGGAAACATCGTCTTAACACGAATTATTCAATGCCATACAGAATGTCAACATGCATGAAATCATTCTTGTATTTTTAAAGTTATTTCAGGATATCAATTTAGCACCGGAAGGCACTGCACTGATTATGTGTTACATGCCTGGACCCGCTGTAGTCTGTACACCCAGGTTAGGCGTTAAACCCAGGTTGGGGGTTTCCTCCCCTTAAACCCACCTTGGTGAATCGGACCTTAGTTAGCTCTCGGTTGCCCGAAAGCGTCCGGGAGTGAAACCGAGAGAAATTTAATTTTAACGCCCGCATTTGTTCTAATCTCGCCACCTTGTCGACCGAAATCATTTTAGAATTAGTTTTTATGTTCCTATAGTACGGGGACGCAAACTCATGGCAAATATAAACGGGGGGCACAATCCGTAGCTTAAAATGAATGTCACGGCACCATGTATATAAAAGTACTGGACAGCTGTTATCAGGCCTCTCACCAGCTAGAGAGCAGTCCTGATCTCCCATCTACCTCATTGCAAACTAAAAACTATTTTTGATTGGACTTCACTGGACTTTATCTTGCACTAAACGTTATTTCCTTTATCCTGTTTCTGTACACTGTGGACGACTTGATTGTAATCGTGTATAGTCTTCCCGCTGACTGGATAGCACAAACCAAAATGCTTCCCACTGTACCTTGGTACACGTGACAATAATACACTACAACTAAATAATACACTAAACGAAACTAAATAATGGACACAAAAAGCTGGAGTAACTCCGCGGGTCCGGCAGCATCTGTGGTGAAAAGGAATAGGTGACGTTTCGGGTCGAGACCCTTCTACTGGGTCTAATGAAGGGTCTCGACCCGAAACGTCACCTGTACCTTTTCACCAGAGATGCTGCCTGACCCGCTGAATTACTCCAGCTTTTTGTATCTATCTTCGGTTTAAACCAGCACCTTTAGTTTTTTTCCCCTACACTAAACTAAACAAGTCTGAAGAAAGGGCCCCAACATGAAAAATCACCCTTCAATGCTCTCCAGAGATGCTGCCTGACCCGCTGAGTTATTCGACCATTAAGTCTTTATTTCCCCAAAATTACTCACTACTGAAAAGGTATTTGCAACGCGAGAACATGTTGCATAACATGGCAAGCGTGATCTTCAGTTTCAATCCTGTAAATAGCTTTTTTGTAGGTTTGAAGTCGTTATCGTGCTTGCGTCTTAGCAGGGGAAGTCATTTACACCTTTCTCTGGCCGCTGAAAGGGTTCAACGCCTGCGTCCCTTTGAGCTACCAGGATGTCGCCTTGGTCGAATGGACGATAGATTAATCATGGCCCTCGATGAGTTGGCGTTGGGGGTATTGCGCTGTGTTCTAACTCTGTGTTGGCTCTGTGAACTCTCTGAGAGACGATTTGTGGGGTACGGACCAAATATGGGCAAATGGGACTAGACTAGATTGCATTTTGGTCTGAGTTTGGATGAGTTGGGCTGAGGGGCCTATTTCTGTGCTTTATGACATTATCTCTCTATAACACAGAAACAGTCCATGCCGACCTTTACCCCCCCCCCCCCCCTCCCTTTACAACACAACCTAGAACAGTATAGCACAGTAACAGGCCCTTCGGCCCATAATGTCTGTGTCGATCATAGAGTCATACAGTGTGGAAACAGGCCCTTCGGCCCAACTTGCCCACACCGACCAACATGTCCCAACTACACCAGTCCTACCAACCTGTGTTTGGCTGATATTGCTCTAAACCGGTGCCATCAATGTGCCTGCCTAATTGTTTCTTGAATGTTGTGATAGTACCTGCCTCAACTTCCTCCTCAGGCAGCTCATTCCTTGTTCACAAATATTCTCTTTACTCAACTTGACAACATCAACATTAACATTAACATATTGGCAATAACATGATGCCAAGTTAAACTAATCCCTTCTGCCTGCAACATGATCCATATCCCTCCATTCCCTGCATATCCATGTGCCTGTCCAAAAGCCTCTTAACCACCACCATTGTATCTGTATCCACCACCCCTGGCAGTGTGTTCCAGGAACCCACCACTCTTGTGTAAAAAAACGTGCTCACAGAGAGTCATAGAGAGTACAGTGAAAGGCTTTGTTTTGCATGCTATCCAATCAGATCGTATATATGAACTCATGGACCATCAAGTTCACCACCAATTTTCATCCTGCACTCAAATTTACTTGGACCATCTCCGACACCACCCTCCCCTTTCTTGATCTCACAGTCTCCATCACATAGACTATTGACTGACGTCTATTACAAACCCACTGCTCCCAGAACTATCTTGACTACACTTCTTCCCACCCTGCTTCCTGCAAAGACTTCCATTACCTACTCCCAATTCCTCCGTCTACGCCACATCTGTGCCCATGTTGAGGGCATCCGAGATGTCCTCATTCTTGATTTAAATCTTTTTATTTGAATTTCACAGCAATTTGCATACATACAATGATAACAGACAGTGACAGTCAAGGCATAATTGTGCAACAGTATGTAAGCGACCCTCAAAGCCCTTGCCCTTACCCACCTTCAACCCACCCGAATCAGGTCGGAACCAAACGGGGCCAAACAACACTCACATACATACACATCCACACAAATATGGTAAGATAAATGAAACAAAAAGTACTAAAAAAAAAAGGAAAAAAAAGGGGGTCACTAATAACAGTAAATAAGTAAGTAATTAAATAAATAAGTGTGGGGAGGGGGGGGTGGTAAGGGGAGAGCAGCTGCAGTAGATCAGAACAATGGTGGAGAGCACCCAGTCCTCTTCCGAGTCCGGGGACAAGTTGAGAGAGTTAACAAGTTCCAAGAAAGGGTTCCATGTATCTAGGAATGTCTTGGTACAGCCTTTGAGAGAGAACCTAAGTTTTTCAAGCTTTAAATTGTAAAGCACCTCCTTAATCCAGCGGGCGTGTGTCGGGGGACTGGTGAGCCTCCAGTTAAGCAAGATCAGTCTCCGGGCTAACAAGGTTGTAAAAGCTAGAACCCGTTTCAGTGCAACAGAGAGGTTGGTGTTGGGTGGGGTACCAAAAATGGCTGACAGTGGGTTTGGAGGAATAGTCAGGCCGTAAACTCTGCTTATCAAGTCGAAAGCACTCCTCCAAAAGGCTGCTAGCTTAGGGCAAGACCAAAACATATGGCTATGGTTGGCAGGAGATTTATTACATCTGTTGCAGGTGTCCCTAACAGCTGGGTAAATTCTAGATAATCTTGCATTTGTGTAGTGGACTTTGTAAAGGACTTTGCATTGGATTAGGCCATGACGGGCACATATGGAGGAAGAATGGATCAAATCCAAGGCAGAGTCGCATTGCTGGTCTGTTAGTTTTGTATTCAGCTCACCCTCCCACGCAGCTTTTAATGAGGTATGAGGTTTCAATATAACCGACCCTAACAATTTATACAAAACAGAGATGCATTTCTTCTGGTTGGGATCTAGAGCTAAGATGGTATCGGTCAGGGTTTCAGGGGGACGATTTGGGAAATGGGGGAATGTCTTCTTCACAAAATCCCTAATCTGGAAAAAACGAAAAAGGTGGGAGTTTGGGAGCCTATATTTGGACGAGAGCTCCGCAAAAGACGAAAAGATGCCATCTTTGTATGTTTTTGATACTACTGATACCATTGCTATGCCAGGTTTTGAATGCGTGGTCTGTACTTGAAGGTTTAAAGATGTGGATTTTAAGCAGTGGGGTCAAGATGGGAGGGCCTTGTAAACCAAAGTTTTTCCTGAGTTGACTCCATATCTTGAGCGAGAGGGACGCAATTGGGCCTGCACCCACAGATGTTATAGAAAGGGGGAGTTGGGAGCATAGGACAGACCGCAACGGGAGATGTGAACTCGCCTTTTCCATGTGTACCCAGGTCGGTAGGTGGTCGCAATCATCATTCATCCAATACAGGAGTTTTTGCAAGTTAGCAGCCCAGTAGTATCACCTAAAGTCAGGAAGTGCCAAACCGCCGTCACTCTTAGGAGACTGCAGTATCGCCTTTCGGATTCTAGCCGGTTTGCTACCCCATAAAAATTTAGATATTGTCCTTTCTAATTTATCAAAAAAAGATTTAGTGATAAGTATAGGGACGTGCTGGAAAAGATACAGGAATTTGGGTAGGACGACCATCTTGACCAGATTTATTCGGCCCACGAGGGATAGCGGTAAAACTGACCAGCGGTCAAAATCTCTTTCAACTTTCTCAACCAGCAGAAAGTTTGTGCGGAACATATCAGATAAGGGTGTTGTGATAAAGACGCCGAGGTAGCGAAACCCGTCCTCTGCCCATTTGAATGAGGTTAAAGAGCGAGGGAGCTGCTTAGCCAATGAGTTAATCGGTAATAGCTCACTCTTTTGGTAGTTAAGTTTATAACCAGAATACGTGCCAAACCATTCTAAAATATTCGTAATCACAGGGAGAGAGCTGACTGGGTTCGAGATGTACAGGAGCAGGTCATCCGCATACAATGAGACTTTATGAGTTGTGTCGAACCGTGTAATACCTTTAAAGCCCTTCTCTGAGCGTAACCAGACCGCCAAGGGTTCTATCGCGACAGCAAACAGAAGTGGTGATAACGGGCAACCTTGTCTGGTACCTCTCTGAAGAGGGAAGTGAGGCGACAGTTTGCCGTTTGTTTGTACTGAGGCCACCGGGGACGAGTATAATAGACTGACCCAAAGAATAAAACTGTTACCGAGGCCAAACCTGTGCATCGCCTCATATAGGTACCTCCACTCGACCCTGTCGAAAGCTTTTTCGGCGTCGAGGGAGACCACTATCTCCAGGGTCTCACTACTCAGTGAATGGATGATGTTAAGGAGACGCCTGGTATTGTGGGAAGACTGTCGGCCTGGTATGAACCCTGTTTGGTCTAACGAGATAATAGAGGGCATCACTCGTTGAAGACGGAGCGCTAGGGCTTTAGAGAGGATTTTGAGGTCCACATTCAGGAGTGAAATTGGTCTATAGCTACTACAAAGCAGGGGATCTTTCTCCTTTTTAAGAATTAGGGAGATAGTAGCCCACGACAAGGTGGGCGGTAGGCGACGATATAAAAACGCCTCATTGTACATATCTCTCAGGACTGGTGCGAGGAGAGCAGAGAAAGCTTTGTAATATTCTACAGTGAAGCCGTCAGGGCCGGGTGACTTTCCGCTTTGCATCGATGTGATGGCTGCTTGGACCTCCGCAACAGTTATGGGACCACCCAAGTCTCTCGTGGCTTCATCGTCAATTCGGGGAAACGTCATACTACTGAGCATGTCACCTGCAATGGGAGGACAATCGGAAACGTATAGTTCAGCGTAGAATTTAGCAAATGCTTCATTAATTCTAAGAGGATCAGTATGAATCTCCCCTAAGCTGGATCTAATGGCTGGAATTAGCCGTGAAGTCGCCTCGGTTCTGGCCTGATGGGCCAAAAGCTTCCCAGCTTTATCCCCAGATTCAAAAAAGTGTTGCCTAGATTTAAGCAGTCGTAGCTTAGCTTTATTAGTAGACGTGAGGTCAAAGTCTGTTTGTAACCTAAGGCGTTCTCTATAAAGGTTAGGGTCTGGGTCAGATGCATATTTGTCATCAATGTCCTTTATTTTTTGTAACAGGTCTGCCGTTTGGGACGTCTCGGTTCTTTTCAGGTTGGAGACAAAAGAGATAAGTTGGCCCCTAATATAGGCTTTTGAAGCTTCCCAGAGTATACCTCTTTCTATGTCCGGCGAGTCATTCAGCTCAAAATATAAGGTGATTTGGGAGTGCAAGAATTGCATGTAGTGAGCCTCTGCTAATAATGAGGAGTTGAACCTCCACTGTTTAAAGGGGTTAGTTTGTTTACGAAAGTGGAGATCGAGGGAGGTTGCAGCGTGATCTGATATTACGATGCTATGATACTCGCTGGATTTGATTTTGGAGAGCAGTCTGTTATCTAAGAGAAAGAAGTCTATACGGGTATAGGTGCGGTGCACGTGGGAAAAAAATGAAAATAATTTAGTCGTGGGGAACGTAAATCTCCATGGGTCTGTGAGCCCAAGTTGTTTGGCGAAAGCATGCAGAGTCTTACCTGATTTAGTTAAAGTAGAGGCTTTGTTCGAAGATTTGTCCAGTATAGGGTCTTGGACCAGATTAAAATCTCCACCCACAATGACGTGGTGATTTTCAATATTTGGGAGAGATGTAAAAAATTTGGTTACAAATGAGCTGTCATCCCAGTTGGGACCGTAAACGCTGGTGAATATGACAGGTGCGTCTTGCAGTTTGCCAGACACCATGACAAAGCAGCCAGCAGGATAATTATTTGGGGAATGGGGGTTCCCTTCCCCCATCATTGATGAGGCCTTCACTCATGTCTCCCCCTCCCACTAGTCGCAACAGAGACAGAGTCCCCCGGTCTTCACCGTCCAGCATCAGCCGTCGCATATAATACATAATCCTCCGAAAATTCCTCCACCTCCAATGGGATCCCACCACTAGCCACATTTTCCAATCTCCACCCATTTCCACCTTCCGCAGAGGCCATTCCCTCCGCAACTCCCTGGTTAAATAATCTCTTTCCACCCAAACCGCCCCATCCCCAGGTACCTTCCCCTGCAACCACAGAAGATGCAACACCTGTCACTTTATCTCCTCTCTCGACTCTGTCCAGGGACCCTGACAGTCCTTTCAGTTTAGGCAGGTTCACTTGCACCTCCTCGAACCTCATCTACTGTATCCATTGTTCAAAATGTGGACTCTTATACATCGGCGAGACCAAACGCAGACTGGGCGATCGTTTCGCAGAACACCTTTGTTCAGCCCGCTTGAACCAACCTGATCTCCCGATTGCAGGACACTTTAATTCTCCTTCCAATTCCTACACAGACCTATCTGTCCTCGGTCTCCTCCATTGTCAGAGTGAGGCTAAACGCAAATTGGAGGAACAGCATCTCATATTTCATGGGCAGTTTACAGCCCAGTGGTATGAATTTGATTTCTCTCACTTCAGATAGCCCTGGCATTCCCTCTCTCTCTATCCCTCCCCCACCCAAGTCACACTAGCTTCTCATTTTCACCCTACAAACAGCTAACAATGGCCTGTTTCCTTTATAATCATTATTTTTTGCATATCTTTCATTCATTATTCTTTATCTTTCCACATCACCGTCTACATCTCTTGTTTCCCTTATCCCTAACCAGTCTGAAGAAGGGCCTCGACCCGAAATGTCACCCATTCCTTCTCTCCAGAGATGCTCCCTGTTCTGCTGAGCTCGCCAGTATTTTTTGTCTATCTTTGGTTTAAACCAGCATCTGCAGTTCCTTCTTACACATTTGGTAAATACCATACATGGATACACTTAAGTCAAGCTCAAATACAAAAGACTGAGCAATGGGAAGATACAGAGGGCAAAATATAGTTCTCAGCATGGTCATGCATCAGTTCCCTAGACAGAGTTCAATGTCTGCAATGGGTGGAGGTGAATTGGGCAGTGCCCCAGCTTATGGAAGGACCGTTCAGAAGCCTGATAAGAGAGGGGAAGAAGAGTGTGTGTATATGTGGGTGTGTGTATGTGTACATGAGTAATAACATACAGAGAAGTTTCATAATAGTAATTAGACTATTCCCGAGGATGCCACTGCTGAGGTTAGGAACCGAGGAGGACCCGGCGTGGCAGGATCGCCGTGAGGGTAGATTTGGGGGAGAGAACAAAAAGGACCTGGCACGGGGGTACTTTGTAACATTGTAACCACCCTTTATGGGCGACTGTTTGCATACCTTGGGTATGCAGACAAAGAATTTCACTGTGACAATAAATTATTAAATTCAATTCACTGCATGAAGGTAGAGATGATGAATAATGAGAATGTAAGAAATAGAAGCACGAGCAGCCTATTAAACCTTGTACGACTGCTCCATTGTTAAATTAAAACATGGTTGAACCTCTGACTCAATGTTATTTTCCTGCACTTTCCCATTCAGGAATGGGGACCCTGTCAGCTGATGTCTTGCTCAAGTGGGCTGAGGTGTTGGAGGACCAGCTTTCATCAAAGGTTAACTTTGGCTGCTTGGGAGGTTCAATCTGGAGAAGGGTGACTGACTACCTGAAATATCATCTATCCATTTCCTCCACATATGTTGCATGATCTGCTGAGTTCCTCCAGCACTTAGTGTTTTGCTTTGTGAAGTTTAGGTTTAGGTTTTGGTTTAGGCGTGTATTAGATTAGATTCAACTTTATGTCATTGCACATTTACAGTACAACAAAATGGTTTAACCTTGCAGTCATAACATAGAATAAAATAACAAAACACACACTCAACACAGTTTTCACATCCACCACAGTGAGTCCACCAGGTACCTCCTCACTGTGATGGAAGGCAAAAGTCCCAAAGTCCTTGTATTATTGTCACGTGGACAAAGGTACAGAAAATATTGATTTTGCATGCGATACAATCATGTCAGATAATACTCTGCATAACTACAATCAATTAAACCAGCATCTGTGCACAAACTATAATACAATTGATAAGAGCAAAGGGGAAGATACAGAGTGTAGAAAATAATTCTCAGCATTGTAACACACCAATTCCTGTTGTTCTTAAAGATGTGAAACATGTCCTAATGATTATGGAGATTATTCGGGGTCAGGGATTATACTTATCATATGTGGCTGTGTCAGAAATGAATTCTGATTCTAGTTTGACTATTTATTTCCTGAGAATATTGACATGATTCGTTATGTTGTCAAATACTCTCTTAAATGTCTACAGATGTATGGTAGAGAGCATATTGACTGGTTGCATTATGGCCTGGTACGGCAACTCGAATGCCCAGGAACGATGGAGATTTTAAAAAAAATTGTTAAATACTGTCTGGTCCATCAGAGTCATAAAATGATACAGTGTGGAAGCAGGCCCTTTGGCCCAACTTGCCCACAATGGCCAACAATGTCCCAGCTACACTAGTCACACTTACCTGCACTTGGTCCATATCCGTCCAAACCTGTCCTATCCATGTACCTGTCTAATTGTTTCTTAAACATTGGGATAGTCCCAGCCTCAACTACCTCCTCTGGAAGCTTGTTCCATACACCCACCACTCTTTGTGTGAAAAGGTTACCTCTCGGATACCTATTACATTTTTTCCCCTTCACCTTGAACCTATGTCCTCTGGTCCTCGATTCCCCTGCTCTGGGCAAAAGTCTGTGCATCTACCCGATCTATTCCTCTCATGATTTTTGTATACTCCATTCATCCTCCTACGCTCCATAAAGTAGAGACCCAGCCTACTCAACCTCTCGCTATAGCACACACCCTCTAATCCTGGCAACATCCTCGCAAATCTTTTCTGAATCCTTTCAAGCTTGACAATACCTTTCTTATAACATGGTGCCCAGAACTGAACACAATATTCTAATTGCGGTCTCAGCAATGTCTTATACAACTGCAACATGACCTCCCAACTTCTATACTCAATACTCTCTGTAGAAAGCCAAAGTGCCAAAAGCCTTTTTGACCACCTTATCTATATGTGACTCGACCTTCAAGGAACCGTGCATCTGTACTCCTAGATCCCTCTGCTCTACAACACTACCCCGAGGCCTGCCATTTACTGTGTAGGTCCTGCCCTTGTTCGACGTCCCAAAATGCAACACCTCACACTTCTCTGTATTAAATTCCATCAACCATTCCTCCGCCCACCTGGCCAATCGATCCAGATCTTGCTGCAATCGTTCACAACCATCTTCACTATCAGCAAAACCAATAACTTTTGTATCATTAGCAAACTTGCTAATCTTGCCCTGTATGTTTTCATCCAAATCAGCGATGTTTAACGGGCCCATCACCGAACCCTGAGGCACACCACTAGTCACAGAACTCCAGTCTGAGGAGCAACCTTCCACCATGGAGCCAAATTTCTATCCATTCAACTATCTCTCCTTGGATCCCATGCGATCAAACCTTCCAGAGCAGCCTACCATGCGGAACCTTGTCGAACGCCTTACCGAAGTCCATGTACACAACATCTACAGCTCTGCTCTCATCAACCTTTTTGGTCACGTCTTCAAAAAAAATCAATCAGAGTTGTGAGACACGACCTTCTACGTACAAAACCATGCTGATTATCCCTAACCAGCCTTTGCCCATCCAGATGCCTGTATATCCGATCCCTCAGAATACTCTCCAGTACTGTAACTTACCAACTACAGATGTTAAGCTCACCGGCCTATAGATCCCAGCATTTTACCTGCAGCCCTTCTTCAAAATTCAAGAGGCAAACATTTGCCACCCGCCAGTTTTCCGGCACCTCTCCTATCATGGGTACTGATCTCCCCGCCATCGAAGTGATCTTCAATAAGAGGCGCAACCTCAAAAGGGTCATCAGAGACCAACTTTCGTTTCACTCCTGCCATCGGGAAGAAGGTCTTGGAGTCTGATAACTGTAACCTCCAGGTTCAGGAACAGCTTGTTTCCAACAACTATCAGGCCATTGAACAGTACAACCTCCAACTAAACTCTTACCTATGAACTGCCTGGGTTGCACTTGGGACTTTGGGCTTTGTTTTGTTGAACTATATAGTTTTTATTTATTGGACATTTTTTTTTGGTTTATTATACTATCTAATGTATACTGTGTTTACAAACATGTTGTGCTACTGCTGCTGCTGCTGCTACGAGTAGGAATTACATTGTTCCATTTCTAGTGTACGGGTGATCGATGGAACCTGCTTCTACCCGTATCTCTAAATAAAACTAAACTAAACCTTGTTAGGAGTAAATGCTGCCTGGTTTGTTTCAACGTTTCTGCTTGCGAACAAACTGAACCGTGGATGCCGATTAGGACTGAGTTAATTACAGAAATACACTGAAAACCTGATCAACTGGACAACTGATTCCACCCACTCCATCCACCCAAACCGTCATAGCTCTGGTGAAATCTCGACAATCGATCTAACGCACATTGTACTGCATTTTATGGCAAGAGTCGATTTTTAAAACCCCCTTCCAATCTCGCTCTGCTTTTGTTCGTGTTGACTTTATTTTGAAACGAAACAAAAATTACCTGAGTATTATTAGGCGCACATTCAATAATTAAACATATTAATATTTCACCGTCTATATATCTCGTTTCCCTTTCCCTCTGCAGAAATGTCTCGACCGAAACGTCACATGGTTCTTTTCTCCAGCGATGCCGCCTGACCCGCTGAGTTACTTAAGCTTTTTGTGGAGTTTTCGATTTTAATCGTTATAGTTGAGATCGACAAGATATATCAGTTTGCAAATGTTGGCACGTACAGACTGGAATTAAGAGCGCGTTGGAACTTTATCACAGCGCTTAAAAAAAATTGCCTGTAAAATTCCAAAATATACGATTTTAAACAATAAAAGTTTGCTTTATCCGGCTGCCTCTGTGTACTCAGGTATGTGTTACATTTGACTGCGTTATTTACGGAGCGTGTTTATTTATTTATATCACCCTTTAAGTAAGTTATCCAATTCACCTGCAAAACAGTTTAACGGGGAGCAAGTCATTCAAGCCCTCGAACCAATGTTAAATTCTTGGCACGGCGTAATCGAGGAGTTTAAGGCCGATTTAGCCGTACATTGTTAAGAAGCGCCGACTGAAAATGTTGTCCCTCGCTGTAGAAGGCTAGTTGCTTCATTGACTCCATGTCGGATTTCGTAATAGGCTGTTCAGTTAAAAATGCTCGTGTGTCCTTGTAGTTTAGTTTAGAGATCATGCGCAGAAACAGGCCGTTCGGCCCCTTAGAGTCCGCGCCGACCAGCAATCACTAGCACAATCCTACACCCAAGGGACAATTTACAATTTCACCGAAGCCAATTAACCTACAAACCTGTTTCTTTGGAGTGTAGGAGGAAACCGGAGTAAATCCACGCAGTCACAGGGGGAAGGTACACATTTCGTACAGGCAGCACCCGTGGCCAGAATCAGACCCGGGTCTCCGGCGCTGTAAAGCAGCAACTCTACCGCTGCGCCTCCGTGTCGCCCGTTATGGGTCGTATTTATCGTTCGTTACTCGTTACTGTCTCATGTTAACAAGAAATGTAATTGCACCCCTGGTTGTGTGGGACAATAAACTAATCCCAACCTGAATAATGATGGCTGCGTAAATATGATGTTGATCGACTTGAAATATCTTCACAACTCCTGAATAGTTTAAGCATTTTCTATTCTTATTTCTGATTGCCAGCATCGACGTGGTTGTATTTTTTTTCTTGTTAATCCACGACTAAAATTCTTTGTCTGAGCAAATCCATACAACGCCCTTCTTCCCCCCCCCCCCCCCCCCCCCCCAACTACTCAAACAAAAGTTGACACCGAATTAAAATGGGTGGTGCAACTTTTCCCTATTCAAGAACAGCGGATCAAAGGACAGGCGACAAGTCTTTGTCTGGTTCACTGATTCAGTGAGCACTTTCTCCCCCCTCTCTCTTTCACTCTCTCCCCCTGTCTCTCTTACACACACACGCACTCATGCCAATGCCTTGAAAATAAACCCTGCACCGCATGCTAAAAGCTATTTTTCCAAAAATAACTTCGACAAATTCCACGCTTTAATTTCACAGAGAATGCAGTCTATTCGTGGAATCGCGTGGATGTATGGAGCCATACAGCGTAGAAACAGGCCATTCGGCTCAACTTGCCCACACCGACCTACATGACCCAATAAACATTAGTCTCACTTGGCTCCTATCCCTCCAAACGTGTCCTACCCACGCACTTGTCCAAGTGTTTCTCAAACGTTGCTAACGTTCCGTTAGAAATTTCGTTAGAAATACTTTATCGCGCTCTCATATCATTCAGGGAAGTGATTCCTGGTCCATGTGCGATTCCAGATCCAACAACGTGGGGACCATTGGAGACTGAGAATAATACAGGCCTCCTGAATGACAAGAAAAAAAACTATTCCATTCATGGCGGCAACCAACTTCGAGAAAATACCAATAAAACTTCCCAACTAGCGAACTTTAAGATGGCTTTATAAAACCGCGCACACCCCGAAATATAATAATTCGGTAAAAATAAATTTGCGCTACATTATGTTAAAATTCCCAATAACAATTCAATATAATTAACTTTACAAAAATCAACAAAAATATGTAACTAATAAATCGATGTAATTGTGCCTCTCAGCGTGGAAATAGGCCCTTCGGCCCAACTTCCCAGACCAATATGTCCCATCTACACTAGTCCCACCTTCCTGCGTTTGGCCCCTATCTCTCTAAACCTGTCCTATTCCCGTACCTGTCCAATGTTTCTTCAACGTCGCGATGGTACCTACCTCAACAACCACGTCTGACAGCTCCTTTCATACATCCACCCCACTCTTCGTGTGTAAAGTTACCCCTCGGCTTTCTATTAACCCCCCCCCCACCCCCCTCTCTCTCTCACCTTCTATGTCCTGTGGTTCTCGATTCCCCTACTATGGGCAAGAGACTTTGTACATTCACCCGATCTATTCCTCTCATGATTTTGTACACAACAAAATAACAGTTAGGCCAGTGTATATATATTTTTTAATTCATTTATTTAGCATTAAAACACTCGAAGGAACAGTACACAAACGGTGGCGGAAAGATTGCTAAACTTAAACGAAACATTTTCATTTAAGACGATGATTTTTATCATATGCGTGGTTAAAAAAAGTACTTGTATTTACACGCGCACACACACAAACACACTCAAAAAGTAATCGAACGGAGATAAGCGGTCGAGAAAAAATACACTCTTATTAGCAATAAATAATAATTCTATATTTGCAGTCGCCAAGACACAGAGAACGACCGGAGACAAATCACGTCTGGAACCATATATATAATCTATATAAAAAACAGTGATGCAACGTAGCTACTTAAATATTTCAACGATAGAAATTGGCAGTTTCAGTTCCCGGGCTGAGTTTTTTTTAATATAAAGTGCGTGTATTGCAAGAAACATCATCAGCAATATGGAAAATTCGTATAAAAATTAGTATTCTTACATTAAAAAACAAGAATATTCAATTAGCATTTAGCATTCATAGCAAAACATAGAGAAAACATAAGAATCATGGAAGACAGGTTCTTATTCCCTTGCAATTTTTGCATTTATTGGTAATTCGGGGGCTGTTGAAGTCCTGAGAGTTCCTCGTCCTCGCTTTCCATGTCCATTAGATTGTCTTCGGAGTCACTGTAGTGTGAGTGTGGGGAGAACTCGCCGTCACTCCGGTGAGAGCGGGGGGACGTTTTGCTGCTGTCCTCGGTCGCCATCTCGTCCTGAGACAGGTCCAGCTCTTCCCCTTCCTGAAAGGAGAATTGCACGGGGAAGGCCGTGTTCGAGTGACGCCTGCAGCCCGGGGCGGCGTTGCTTGCAGCCCGGGACGAAGCTTCGCCCTTGGCTCCGGCTTCACCTCCTTGCAGCAGCTCGGCCAGGGCGCTGATGTAAATCTGCGCCATCTGCAGGGTCTCGTACTTGGAGAGCTTCTTGTCGTTGTTGAAGGACGGGATGACGTTCCTGAGCTGGTCGAAGGCGTGGTTCAAGCCGTGCATTCTCCTCCTCTCCCTGGCGTTGGCCGCCAGCCTCCTCTGCTTCTGCACGCCGTTCACATGCCTGCTCGGCGGAGCTCGTTGCCTGCAGCCCAGCTCCTGCAAACCCACCCCCTTCAGCTTGCACAGCTCCCGCACTTTCAATTGCGGGCTCTTGCACTGCCGAGTCGGCTCCATCTCCGTCCCAGGTCCCAGAAGTAGCATCTCGTCGGACGGCCCAGGTGCCAAGTAGTCGCCGTGAGCCGGGCAGTTGCTTTGCAAACTGGGCGCAAGCCAACCCCTGGGGTCAGTGTCCAGCAGAGAGAGCGGGGCGGCAGCCACTGGTGGCGGGTAGCCCGGAGCAGCGTGCTGCACGCACCTGTCAGCCGCCAGTTCCTTCATCCCCGTCCAGTCTTCCGAATGCATCTGACTCATTGCTATCAAAGAATCGGAACGTGGACTGGGCAGGAAAGGAATTGTAAAATGCAACAAAAAAAATGATCAAGTAAAAAAAAGTTTTGTTGGATAACCTTGTTATTGCTCCAAAAGCGCTGATGCTTTTGGTGGTCGCGCGTGTGTACACGTAAAATACAATTGCACAGATGCTCAAATACAAACACTATGCATGCATGCGGGCACGGGCGGGCGGCACACACACACACACGCGAGTGAGAGAGAGTGAGAAGTGTGCGCAGGTAAATCTTCTCCTGTTGCTGCAGAAGGGGCCGCGACCGCCTTTAAATGCGGCACGCGCCGCCGGGATCAAAGCGCCGCTCCGGGTGTCAGCGGGGAGTCGCGAGGGGGGGCTGCTCGCGCCGGTCGCGTGTTGGCAGCCAATCGGGTCGCGAGCCGGCGCGTGCGGCCAGTGAATGGGGGGGAGGGGCCGCCATGCAGATGAGCGCGGCGGGCCCGCCCAATCGGAGACAATGGAGGGCGTGGCTCGCGCGTGCGGGCGCTCCCCCCTCCACCCTTCTGTTGGCGCGTATGAATGGGCTCGTCCCGCCCCGCCCTTTCTCCGCCCTCCATTCACCCCGGGGCTGCCTTCACCCGCACCTCGCGCCAGCCACGCGCCTGCCTCCCTCCCCCTGACTGCCTGCACACCTGGGGGACTCGCACCTCCCCTGATCACTCGTTCACCAGTTTAACCCCCTGCACCCATGCAACTGAGGAGGACAGATTGCATGTTGTACACGCTATAGCAGGGGAAGGTAACTGGGTACTTCATCCCCCCCACCCCCCGCAGCAGATAAAGGTTGCAAAAGGTACATTCTTCATTAACGCACCATTATGTGCATTTGTAACATCTAATCTTCATTGCATGAGATTGCAGATGACACCGCTTTGGTGTCATCTGCAAAGTTTTAACCTTGTAACATCTTACCAACAACTGGAGAGCGGGCCTGAGCTACTATCTACCTCGTTGAAGACCTTCGGACTATCTTTAATCGGACTTTACTGGAGTGTATCTTAGAAACATAGAAACATAGAAATTAGGTGCAGGAGTAGGCCATTCGGCCCTTCGAGCCTGCACCGCCATTTAATATGATAACCATATAACCATATAACAATTACAGCACGGAAACAGGCCACCTCGACCCTTCTAGTCCGTGCCGAACACATAATCTCCCCTGATCATCCAACTCAGTATCCCGTACCTGCCTTCTCTCCATACCCTCTGATCCCCTTAGCCACAAGGGCCACATCTAACTCCCTCTTAAATAATGCCTCACTGAAGACCCCGTTATCTTGCACTAAACGTTATCCCCTATTATCTCTATGCTATTACATTTATGGACACATAAACTAACTACAGCAAGTAAGAGTTGCATTGTTCCGTTGTCGGTACATATGGCATTCCCTTTATCCTGTATCTGGACACTGATTGCTCGATAGTAATAATGAACAGCCTTTTCGCTGACTGGATAGCACGCAACAAAAAGGTTTTCACCGGTACACGTGACAATAAACGAAACCAAATCTGCAAAAATAAGATTTAGATATAGCGGAAAAAAAGGCTTTGCAAGTTTAAAGAACGGTTAGCCGTGTCTCTCTGGATGATAAACTACATACGCAGAAGTCACCTCAAAGCAAGATATTAATTGTAGGGTCTCGACCCGAAACGCCACCTATTCGTTTTCTCCAGAGATGCTGCCTGACTTGCTTCAGACGTTTGTATCTATCTTCGGCGTAAACCAGCGCCTGAGGTTCCTCCCTACACTTTCTCACTCGACGTGCATACGACAATAAACTTGACTTAAAACTAGAAACTCAGTAGATTATTGCTTTCCCGTTAAGTTATTGTAGTTCTTGCTCTGGGGGTAAGGTATGTGTAACATTAACTCACTGAAAACTCCGTTATCTTATTGTGTAGGCAGGAACTGCAGATGCTCGTTTAAACCGAAGATAGACACAAAATGCTGGTGTAACTCAGTGGGACAGGCATCATCTCTGGAGAGAAGGAATGGGTCGGGTCGGGTCGAGACCCTTTTTCTGACTGGTTAGGGATAAGGGAAACGAGATATAGCCTTTATCTTATTGATCTCCATTCAGTTACAATCATGGCAACACGAGTTATCTCTGTCAAACACACCACAAACCTGCGGCAAGTTCGGCATTTTCGCTGTTGATTCACGTGTTGCACCATCGGTAATTGTTTAAAATAAGCGACTTCATGCTTAAATATAAGTGGTATGGTTAGGAATGCAGACAAATGACTATTTCAAAGTGCAAGGTGTAGGAAGGAACTGCAGAAATAATTCTCAGTCTGAAGACGGGTCTCGACTCGAAATGTCACCCATTCCTTCTCCCTAGAGATGCTGCCTGTCCCGCTGAGTTACTCCAGCTTTTTGTGTCTATCTTCCATTTCAAATTGCAATGCGAGAGTCTCTCTCTCTCTCTCTCTCTCTCTCTCTCTCTCTCTCTCTCTCTCTCTCTCTCTCTCTCTCTCTCTCTCTCTCTCTCTCTCTCTCTCTCTCTCTCTCTCACACACACACACACTCAGACACCCACGTATGCACACACACACATACATCCATACCAACACACACATACATATACAGACACCCATACATACACGCACACATACGCAGAATATACTTGTATATTTGCGTGTTTCTGTTGGCAACTTTCCGCCGTTTCCCTAAACTATTAATTGAATGCGCAAACAATTGTGTCTTAAACGTTAAAGCATTTGGATTATTGTCGTTAATTCAGAAAGCCTAGCCAACTGCGATGTAAAAGATGATTTAAATCTAGATTCTGATTATTTGTAAGTCTTGGAAAGGTGTTACAATCGAGGTCCATTGCACCACGCGCTGAGCACTTCTAACTTGCAGTTTAAAGCCAAGATTTATGAGTCACTCATACCTACATTGGGATTTAATGACTGCTACACCATTGTACAACAATGTGGAGAAACGTGCCTTAGAGAAGCAGCGTGTTAAGCCTATTAAAAGATTAACCTCCCACCGCGGTATGTTTACTTTAGAACTTTATTGCCACAGCAAGCTTCCACTTTTCTTGCTTTAGCCTTTGGTTCGACCTATTTTTCATTAATTTAACAAAGGAGTGTAAGCACTCTGCTTCACTTTTTAAAAAGAAAGATCAATTAGAAAATTTCCCTTTGCAGTTAAACCATGTTCAAGGGGTCCCTTCCGTTGGTTTTTCTGAAGTGCACTATTGTGCCGGCCTGACTTGTGACAACCCAGGAGATAACTGTTTCTTTGTGCATGAGTGAGATTGACAGAAGAGTTTGTCTTACAACGCTCAGATCTCTCAACAAAGGCCGTGTTAGCGGGCGTACCCGAGGGTCGGTCTCGGTAAAGAATCAAGGAGCGAAATCCCACTCCTCTCACTTGAAAGATAACATCAATTAAGTCGCAGCCATTGTCTCTGAAATAAGCACTGTGCAATATTTAGTTTCCACTTGCATATGCCTTAACATAAAAACCAGCCATCAACGAAACAGATCACCGATGCATCGCCTCCCCTCTCTCTATCTCCGTCACTTTCTTCGTAAGTTACTCGTTAGAATTCGGTGTCCTGGCGGCAATTTGATGTTTGATAGATATATTGACGGTCCACGCGTGCAACAAAAGGCAGCGGCGTACTACCGGCCAAGGTTAACGTACTTTCATCTAAATTGCACATCATTCGCAACCGTTTAAGAAGTGGCTGGATGTGCTATTGTTAAATCAAACAACACAAGAGAATCACACACACACACACCACAATGTATTGCAACTAAAAAAAATCAAGTTCTCAATCGCCCTTTAAAAGATTATTATCGAACCAGTTCCCACCGGTGCTGCAGTCCTAATGATACATTAATGTATCTTAAATTATAATGTCCATTCCTCTCGGATCATTAGTCGATTAAATCAGATCTATTTCCTATGATCGTTTTTTATCCAGCATGGATACGAAATAGATTTTAAAAACTATCTTTACTCTCAAACACCCACAGAATGTTTTCATTTGTTTGATAGTTGCCGTTTACAACATTGAAACACAATTGTTGCCTTGAACGACCGATTAGTACGATTTATGCACGGGGAAAATGTAAACAGCCAGGCCATTTCGTCGTGTTATGCTTTGTGTAGAGGTTTCTCTGTTTTACAGCAGCGAAATTGGGAATTGAATGGGTTTTCTGACGAAGGAAGGAGGTGAAAAGTTTGTTGGAACTTCGGTCGCTTTCATAAATCTCTCCTTTCGCCGTTTAACCTACTTGAGTTTCATGCCTTTTTTTCAACGTGGACAAGTTCATTCTTTTGATCTGGCAGCGGCACGCCCCAGTCAAGAGACTGTTACAACGAGAATCGGTCATCTCACTCTGCGGCACATCACGGCTCTTGGAGTTGCTTTGTTATTGTCACGTGCACAAAGACACAGTGAACAAAGTTTGTTTTGCCAACTCTCCGGGCAAATGATACCATACATGAATGCAATCCTGCCATGCACCAGCACAAAATTACTACACCCTCTTCTCCTCTCTCCCACCAAGCAAGAGGTACAGAAGCGTGAAAACCGATACTTCCAAATTCAAGGACAGTTTCTTCCCAGCTCTTATCAGGCATCATCTCACCAGCTAGAGAGCGATCATGACCTCCCATCTACCTCATTAGTGACTCTCTGACTATCTTTGATCGGACTTTACTGGCTTTAACATAAACTGTAAATTGCTGGTTTGTAATCACGTATAGTCTTTCCACTGACTGGATAGCACCAAACAAAAATGCTTTAACTGTTCTTCGCTACAGATAGAAACATAGGAACATAGAAAATAAGTGCAGGAGTAGGCCATTCGGCCCTTCGAGCCTGCACCGCCATTCAATATGATCATGGCTGATCATCCAACTCGGTATCCTGTACCTGCCTTCTCTCCATACCCCCCTGATTCCTTTAGCCACAAGGGCCACATCTAACTCCCTCTTAAATATAGCCAATCAACTGGCCTCAACTACCTTCGGTGGCAGAGAATTCCACAGATTCACCACTCTCTGTGTGAAAAATGTTTTTCTCATCTCGGTCCTAAAATACTTCCCCCTTATCCTTAAACTGTGACCTCTTGTTCTGGACTTCCCCAACATCGGGAACAATCTTCCTGCATCTAGCCTGTCCAACCCCTTAAGAATTTTGTAAGTTTCTATAAGACCCCCCTCAATCTTCTAAATTCTAGCGAGTACAAGCCGAGTCTATCCAGTCTTTCTTCATATGAAAGTCCTGACATCCCAGGGATCAGCCTGGTGAACCTTCTTTGTACTCCCTCTATGGCAAGAATGTATTTCCTCAGATTAGGAGACCAAAACTGTATGCAATACTCCAGGTGTGGTCTCACCAAGTCCCTGTACTACTGCAGTAGAACCTCCCTGCTCCTGTACTCAAATCCTCTTGCTATGAATGCTAACATACCATTCGCTTTCTTCACCTGATAACACTAATAAACTAAACAAAACTAAACAGGCAGGTAAAAAAGAGAAAATAAACAAAGTGCAGAATTTAAGTTTCACAGCTACAGAAAAAGTGCAGATTAAAAAGTGCAAAGGGGTAGATTGGGTATTCATACTTAGAATTTAAACATTCTGTTCAAGAGTCCAATTACACACAATTTCACAGTCCTGTGATACGTGACAATAAAGCAAAATTGAACAATTGAAAGTTGTTTATACAGCAACTTTCTCATTAATGAAACAAGGAACTGCTGATGCTGGTTTACAAATAAATGGACACAAAGTGCTGGAGTAACTCAGCTCGTCAGGCAGCATCTCTCAAGAACATGAATAGGTGATGTTTCAGGTCAGGACCCTTCTTCAGACTGTTCAGAATTCAGAAAGAAGCTATTCCTGAGTCTGGTGGTATGTGCTTTCAAGCTTTTGTGTACTCTACCCAACGTGAGAGAGGAGGAGGAAATGCTTGGGATGTGGGTGGTCTTTAATTATGCTGGCTGTTTTCCCCAGGCAGAGTGAAGGGCCTGTCCCACTTGGGCAACATTTTAGGTGACAGCCTGAAAAGAGGATGTCGCGTCGTGGTGTGGTCGTGATGCGCGGTGACGCATGTAGTGACACACGGGTAACGCACGGTGTCTCCCTGCCGCACCAGGATTTTGGAATGTTCAAAATCCTTGCACGACATCTGCGTGTCTTATCATGTTGTGCGCCCTTTCGCACGATGACGTATGGGTGGCGCATGGTGATGCGGGGTCATTGCCGATGCTAATTTATTGTGCGTCATCGTGCGTCACCATGCGTCACCATGCATCACTATGCGGCAATGATGAGTCATGATTTATAGGGAAGCTGGGTAATCAAATAACATCACGTGCCCCAGATGACGCAACCTGTCGTATCTCGCCGTATCATGTCGCGGGGGGACGTACATTGACGCCGCTTAAAGGCTGTGACGTCACAGGCGCTGTTTTATGCTGTCATATGCTGTCGCATGCCAACCTATAGACGACGCATGGTAACGGGTATCCTGTCCTATGGTGACGCGTGGAAATCGGTGACCCATGGTGACGCGGAGTGTCATACCTTGGTGCGGCTGTGTCGTATCCTGTCATCTACTTGACGGTTTTTAGGCAACATCGGGCATCAGTCACTGACGCCCCTCATTACTCATAAAATCGCAAAGTGGGACAAGCCCTTGAAGGAGAGATGTAGCCTGCAATTTCTAGAGTGTTGGAAGTGTTCCAGATATGACGCCTTCTATGGTTCATCTGTACAAATGGTAAGAGTTATTGGAGACATGCTATATTTCCTTAGGCTTTAGAGATGCAGCATGGAAACAGGCCCTTCAGCCCACCGAGTGCATCACCCCCTATGCTAGCACTATCCCACACACTGGGGACAATTTACAATTTACAGCAGTGAATTAACGTGCAAACCTGGGCGTCTTTTGTAAAAAACCCACGTGGTCAGAGGGAGGATGTACAAACTCCGTACAGAAAGCACCCATAATCAGAGTCAAACCTGGGTCTGTGGTGCTGTAAGGCAGCAACTCTACCGCTGTGCCACTGTGCCACCCTCAATGCATATTCTATTCACGCGAGGGTTTAGCTTTCTTATTTTTACATGTACCAGAAGTGGTGTAGAGCCTTGTCTTGTGCACTATCAAATCAAATAGATAGATGAAACGAGAACTTACCGTTTGAAGTTTGATCTTTATTTTATGAGAAGTTGGTGAGGGAATACGTGAAGAGCCCGCCAGTCCGTATGCGCGTCAAAACTCAGAGCAGCAGTATGAAACCACAGAATAGTTGCTGACCTAATCTATAGAAAGATTAACGACCTTCGAACTACCAAATGATCTTTATGAGAAGTAGGGTTGGGAGTGGAGGGCACGTATACCCTCACTTCAAGTTCTCATAAAATAAAGATCAAACTTCAAACGGTTTATTATAAAATGTCTGAAAAGTTCGCTCATTTGCACATCCTGCTGTCGCAAGGATGTGATCCAGCGGAACTTCCATATTTCTCACAGCCAACGTGGCTGCAGCCCTGGTAGAGTGAGATTTAAATACATCAGTATTGACTCCTGCAAATGCTAATACGCATCTTAACCATCTAGAAATGGTCTGCGCCGTTAACCTTCTATGTGGTTTTTTATGACTGACGAAGACAGCCGGTTCGCTGCCTCGAATGTGTTTTGTAACCTTTATGTATTCTTTAATATATGTAACCACACATAATCTGCGATCTGGTGGATACACCAAGAGCTCCAACTTAAAGCCTAGCGCATCTGATCTACTTTGCTTAATTAGCTCATCTATATAAAAGGTTACCTTATTATTGGATATAACTGTCTTATCCAGCCTTAATTTCAGTAACGACTGAACTCGTTGCGCTGAAACGAGCACCATGAGCATGACCAATTTATAGGTGAGCTGGGCCAAAGATAAAGATGCAGCTGGTGCCCGACCGCGAAGCAGCCTTAATACTATATTAACGTTATATACTTACCGATATCTGGGCCTAGGAGGATTATTGTTAAAAATACCCTTCATGAATTTGGATACCAATGGATGAGAGTTGACAGAATGGTGTCCAGAGCCCAGCAGGAAATATGACAACAAAGCACTATGAGCATTGTTAAAAGCGCTATAACTTAATCTTTTCTCAAAATATAAGGTTGAAAGAAATTCCAACACATCGGCTATATTGACACAAAAGTCTTCCCATTGTTTAAAGTATGAGATGTACTGCTTCTTAGTGCCGTCCCGCCAAGCTGCAGTGATTACGTCCACCGTCCGGTTGGATAATCCGAGCCCCAGAAAGGTCGTCTCAGATTCTGCAAATTAACAGGTCGATTCTGTCATGTAGAGGATGAGGTTCCCGAGCAATGGGCTGAATAAGCAAATGTTCACGTCTATGAACAACCATGGGTGGTTCCGTTAATACTCCTAACAGTAAAGGGAACCATGGTTGTGTAGGCCAGTTAGGCACTACTAAAATACCCGATGCAAAGTCTTGCATGATTTTTTGCAAGCATCATCCAACGAGGCAGAATGGAGGGAAAGCATAGAATGCTTGAGCTGTTGGGACGTGAGGCTGCCGCATCTTCCAGGATGGGCGAGGTGGGCCTTGGCCTAAAAAAGACCTGTAGGAACTGCTTGATCATGCCAGCAGCTTTTGACTCCTCATGCAAGTCCTTGACCTGCTTGCTCAAGTCTTCTCTGAAGAGGAATTTAGGAGGCTGAACATTGCTGGTCCTGCATAAATGTGCGAACTTTGGATTCAATTCTGGCTAGATGGCGTCTTTCCGGAAGCAGTTGATTTCAAAATGGGCATTGCACGCAGTGCCATAGCATCCTGCTGAACTTCTGATAACTGAACCTCATCGATTGACCTAGCAAAGGCCATGATACCTGAGGACAATAGCCTCAGGATCCGTTGAAGCTTCATTTCTCTGGATCTTGTACTGGACCCAATATTATCTCAAACAGTGGCGTAAACTAAGGGCACATTTAAGGTTGTGCAATTCTCCGGACTGGGATATCTCGCAGCCGTTTCCACCATAGTTTCCTCCTTCAGTTGGTGGGAAGTGAGGTAGCTGCTGCTGCTGGCCAACTCCCCTTGAAGTGGCTTGCCTGTCCCTGAAGGAACAGCAAATTTGGAGGCAAGAGCGGGCAACTCTTCTTTATGCGATACACTCACATCATGCATTACGGCATGGGCCTCCGGCACACATTCGTATTCGGAATCATCTGCATACTGATCTCTGAAACTCCCCGCGTCTGAGTGGGAGGAAAATAGCAACCCTGGACCAGGAGCTGCAGCAGGTGTTTGAATTGAACTGCCTGAGTATGCCTCCGTAGCACGGAAGATATTGTGTGCTAGCATCTTCTCCATAAGATGCTCCATCTGAGACAAACGGCCTAACACATCAGACATGGATGTGGAAGCAGAATCTTCTTGGCTTGAATCGTCCGACAGGACTTGTCTCATTGTTTTAGCTTTGGCTTATCCCCCTCTTTCGGGGCTGCCAAGCTGCTCCCTATAGGAGCCAATTCAGAGGTAGCTGAGCAGACCGGATCTGTCAGTGACTCTGACGTAGAAATGGACGGCCACGGCTTCTCGCACTGCCGCGGTGTTCTACTGCCGCTTTTACGGCGGCCCATCTTGGTTTAGTCCTAGACTTTCCCATAGGCACAACCTAGAGACTTGTTGAAAATAAAGTACACCAAACATACCCAGTGCAAGTTTGCACTTACCTGAGAGGTGTTTAAACACCGCTGGGGGAACCGACGCTCCCCCCAGCCGGTCCATGCGCCATGCGCTTGACGTATTGACGCGCATGCGGACTGGCGGGCTCTTCACATAGTCACTCACGTGACTTTGATATAAAATCGGACAATAATGTACACAAATACAATCAAGGAAAACTCAAGTATAATCAGTAGAGCAAAGGGGAAGACACAGAGTACAGAATATAATCCTCAACACGGTGGTGCACCAGCTCCAGAGACAAAGTCCAATGTCCACTGTGGGGTAGAAGTGAATCAGACAGCACCCTTGCTCATGGAAAGACCCTTCAGATGCCGATAACAGAGGAGAAGAATCTGTTCCTGAGTCTGGTGGTGCGCATCTTCTAGCTTTGGTATCTTCTGCCTGACAGGAGTGAGGAGAAGGAGGAACGACCAGCATGGGACTTCATTACTGACTTTACAGATTTCCTGTGCTGGTGGCAAGCCAGTATTCGTTGTTCATTCCCATTTCTCCGTGAGGTGGTGGTGGTGGCTTCCTGAACCAATGCATATATATGGGTTCGGCACAAAAAGCAAGAGTAACACACTTGGCTCAGGCAGCATCTCTGTAGAAACGGAATAGGTGATGGAATGTGGAGACGCTGCCTGACCCGCTGAGTTACTCGAGCTTTTTGCGTCTGTTTGTGGTGTAAACCAGGATCTGAAGTTCCTTCCTACACATACATATATATGGGTTATATGTACATTCACACACACACACACACACACACACACACACACACACACAACACACACACACACACACACACACACACACAACACACACTTACACACACACACACACACACCACACACACACACACACACCCAGACACTGAGGAAGGGTCCCAGATCAGACGTTCCCTCTCCATAGATGCAGCCTGACCGCCGAGTGTTTTCAGCAGTAATAACATCAAACTTTTCTGGGATTTTCCTGGCACATTTGTATTCCGATCTATGTATTTAAACCACATCTCTATATAAACAAGGAACATCAGATGCAGGTTTTCAAGAAAAAGACATGCAGTACTGGAGTAACTCAGAAGGTCAGGCAGCATTGCTGGAGAACATGGAAAGGCAACATGTCGGGTCAGAATGCTTAGTCATCGAGTCATAGTGTGATGCAGTGTGGAAACGGGCCCTTTGGCAAAACGTGCTCACACCGAACAACATGTCCCAGGTACACTCGTCCCACAAGCCTGCGTTTGGTCCATCTCCCTCTAAACCCATTCTCACCATGTACTTGTCTAATGGTTTCTTTAACATTATGATTGTCCCTACCACAGCTACCTCGACTGGCAGCTGGTTCCATACACCCACCTCCCTTTGTGATTGATTCCCGCAGACTGATTGTTGGGGGATGGAGGGGAAGAAAGCTGAAAGAGAGGAGAGGCAGGTCAAGGTGTGGCAGATCATAGGTGGACACAGGTGTGGGGGTTCTTGGACAGACAGATGATTGGACAATGGCTAGGGAAGAAAAAGAACAGAGGGCGTGAGACAATAGGAATGAAGAGTTGCAAACTGTGAAGCTGGAGGAAGGAATGTGGGTGGAGGGGCAGGGTGTGAATCCTGGTGAGACAATGAGGAAAGTTTAGTCTTGTTTATCGTCACGCGTACCAAGGTACAGTTAAAATCTTTTGTTGTGTGCTAACCAGTCAGCAAAAATACTATACATGATTATAATCGATCCATTCACAGTGTACAGAAAAAGGATAAAGGGAAAAAAAGTTTAGTAAAAGATAAAGTCCAGTAAAGTCCGATTAAAGATAATCCAGGGGTCTCCAACGAGGTAGATAGTGGCTCGGAACCATTCCTTGCGGCAGCGCGACTCACGTTGCAGCGCCCCCTACAGCCTGTCTGTCTTTAAACATTTTTTTTGTCTAGTTAAATGTAGTTGTTCGTGTTTTTTAATAGTGTTTTTAACTGTGTATATGTGGGGGGGGGGGAGGGGGAAACTTTTAAAAATTTCTTCCCTGCACGGGAGACCCAACCTTTTCTCTGTCGGGTTGTCGTTGTGGCCTAGCACCGTGGAGCGACCTCCAACCGGAACGACCTGGGGGCTCTAGTCGCGGAGCCTGCGTAGCTGCGGACTACTCACCATCGGGCTGGCCGGCCTTGCAGTGTGGTTCACTGCTGCGGCCCGCCTCCGAAACTCGGAGGCTCCAGTTACAGACCAGTGGACTGGGACACCGGGAGCTCGCGGGTCCGGGTGGGAGACCGCTTTTTCGGAGCTCCCGCAACTCAACGTCTCCAGCCCGTGTTGCGGAGTTGGAACTACCCGGAGCAGGGGCCGTACATCGTCCGGCACGGCTTTAGTGGCCGTGGGACATTCCAGCGCCCGCCGGGGGCTCCACCCTTGTGACTTTTGGGCCTGGAGCGGGGCCGTACATCACCCGGCGCGGCCTTAAATGGCCGTGGGACTTACCATCGCCCGCCTGGGGCTTTAAAATCGGGCAAGAAATGGTGCAGGCGAGAGAAAAGACTTTGCCTTCCATCACAGTGAGGAGGAGATTCATTGTGATGGATGTTTGTGTGAATTGAATTGTTTGTATGTCTTGTAGGAATTGTCTTTGTTTGTATGGCTGTGGAAATGGAGTTTCGTTTGAGCCTCACTGAGGATCAAATGACATGTAATAAAATATTGTATGTTGTATTCAGCTGGAAAATAAACGGTCCCGGAAACTGGGGGTGTGCGTTTTTACATTTCTGTGCTTCTTTCCTGATGGGAGAGGGGGGGAAGAGGGAGTGGCTGGGGTGAGGCTTGATGAAAGGGGGTGGGTGGGGGGGGGGGAAGGGGAAGGGGGTATTGTTAGAGATGACCTAAAATTGGAGAATTCACTGTTCATACAGTTGGGTTGTATGTTGCCCAAGTGGAATATGAGGTGCTGTTCCACTTCTTTGTTTTGCTTTTGGTTCACATCCATGCTCGTGTGATCTCTCTCCTCCTCACTATCAGTAGATATATTAGCGTGTTTGCATATTTATGAAGCATACTTGGAATAGATATAAAATGAACAAATATTGGGCATTCATTCAATTATAAGGCTTAGGTTTATTATCTGTGTACTGAGGTACAATGAAAAGCTACATTCTGCCACACATAATACCACACATAAATGCAATCAAGTCAAATTCATACAAAAAATAGAGCAAGGAGACTCAGCTGTTTCTTCCCTGCTGTTATCAGGCAACTGAACCTAAGTACCAACAACTGGAGAGTGGTCCTGAGCTACTATCCACCTCATTAGAGATGTTTGGACTGACTATAATTGGACTTTATCGTACACTGAACATTAATTCCTTTATCATGTATCTGTACACCGTGGGCGGTTCGAACGTAATCAAGTACAGCTTTTCCTCTGACCGATTAGCATACAATAAAAGATTTCCACTCCACTTTGGTACACGTGACAATAAACTAAACTAAACTAAACCAAACTAAATTAAATTAAACTAAGATACACAGTGCAAACCCTAGTTCTCAGAGTTGTAGTGCAGAAGTACCATAGAAAAGTCCACAGTCTGCAATGGGGTAGAGATGTATCGGACAGTACTGTAGCTTATGGAAGGACCGTTCAGAAGTTTCATTTTACGATACCGAGCCAATGCCTTTATTCCTGCAATGATCTCATTTCTTTTTTTTTTTTTCCTGAGTTTTCATGAAAGAGAGTTTGGAAGGCTGGAAAGATGTTGTTCGATCAGTTGTAATGGGAACACCAGGAACTACAGATACTGGAAACTTGAGCAAAGCACAAAGTGCTGGAGGAACTCAGCGGGTCAGGCAGCAACTGGGGAGGAAAGGGACAGGCGACGTTTTGGGTCGGGACCCTTCAGACTGATGCAGTAGGGGAGGAGAAAAATGGAAAAGAGGAAGGGGTTGGACAAAGCCTGGTCAGTGATAGGTTGATACAGGTGGGAGGAGGGGAGTTACTGGGTAGATAAAGGCTAAAGGAACTGCAAATTCTGGAATCTTGCATAGAACACAAATGCTGGAGTAACTCAGCTGGTCAGGCATCATCTGCTGTAGCTCTAAAGTGTAAAGTCTAAAGCCTGCGAGAGAAGGAACAAAGGCACGATTGAGAGAGACACAGAGAGAGAAATGTTATTGTCACATGTTCCAAAACAGAACAATTAAATTCTGATGCAGCAGCACAATAGAGAGAGTCATAGAAAGTCAGAGTCACAAAGAGTGGAGAAAGGCCCTTTGGTGGAACTTGCCCACATGAACCAACATGTCCCACCTACACCAGTAGAAACATAGAAAAATAGGTGCAGGAGGAGGCCATTGTGATCATTCCAGGTGTGGTCTCACCAGGGCCCTGTACAACTGCAGTAGGACCTCCTTGCTCCTAAACTCAAATCTGCTCGTAATGAAGGCCAACATGCCATTAGCTTTCTTCACTGCCTGCTGTACCTGCATGCTTACATTCAGTGACTGATGTACAAGCACATCCAGGTCTTGTTGCACCTCCCCTTTTTCTAATCTGACACCATTCAGATAATAATCTGCCTTCCTTTACTTGCCACCAAAGTGGATAACCTCACATTTATCTACATTATACTGCATTGCCATGCATCTGGCCACTCATCCAACCTATCCAAGTTGCCCTGCAGCTTCATAGCATCCTCCTTGCAGCTCCCATGCCACCCAGCTTTGTGTCATCTGCAAAGTTGGAGATGTTACATTTAATTCCCTCGTCTAAATCTATATTACTAAAACTCTGTTCTTGACCGGTTTTGGCGATCTGTGCTGCGATTTCCGAGAGAACGCCGCCACCTACGGCCGTCATTTTTGGCCACCTCGCTCAGAGCCCCCCTCCGCCGTATGTGTGCCGAGGATTTTTCCCGTCGATGAAATATGACAGAGATATTAATGATTTTACAAAATTCTCCATCTCTCTGCTGCCCCCGCTGGTAGCGGGGGGAGGGACTATAAAACCAGGAAGTGGTGTGCCTCAATCAGTCTCTGCAAGTAGTGTGCCTCAATCAGTCTCTGCAAGTGGTGTGCATCAATCAGAGCTTTGAATGACACTGACAAATGTCTACAGCACTGTGAGTACCCTTAATTTGGTTTGAAAATGAAAATATGGTTAGAGGTAAAAAAGCACTGCCTGCAAATGGTTGTTTGGGTTTGGGTTGAAGTAAAAAGGCACTCTCTCTCCCCTCCCCATCCCTCTCTCTTTCTCATCTCTCCCCCCCCCCCCTCTCCCTCCTCTCTCCCTCCTCCTCTCCCCCTCCCCTCTCCCCCTCCCCCTCCCCTCTCCCCCTCCTCTCCTCCCCCCTCCTCCCCCCCCTCCTCCTCTCCCCCCCTCTCCTCTCCCCCCTCCTCCTCTCCCCCCCTCCTCCTCCCCCCCTCCCCCCTCTCCTCTTCCTGTCCCCCCCCCTCCTCTCCCTCCCCCCCTCTCCCCCCCCCTCCCCCCCTCCCCCCCCCCCCCCTCCCCTCTCCTCTCCCCCCCCCCTCCTCCTCTCTCCCCCCTCCTCCTCCCCCCCCTCTCCTCTCCTCCTCCCCCCCTCTCCCCCTCCCCTCCTCTCCCCCCCTCTCCTCTCCCCCCCCTCCTCCTCTCCCCCCCCCCCTCCCTCTCTCCCCCCCCTCCCTGCTCTCCCCCCCCCCCCCTCTCCTCCCTCCCCCCCCTCCTCCTCTCCCCCCCTCTCTTCCTCTCCCCCCTCCCCTCCCCCCCCTCTCCCCCCCCTCTCCCTCTCCCCCCCTCTCCTCCTCTCCCCCTCTCTCCTCCTCCCCTCCTCCTCTCCCCTCCTCCCCTCCCTCCCCCCCCCCCTCCCCTCTCCCCCCCTCCTCTCCTCCTCCCCCCTCTCCTCTCCCCCCTCTCTCCTGTCCCCCCTCTCCTCCTCCTCTCTCCTCCTCCTCTCCTCCTCCTCCTCTCCTCTCCCTCTCCTCCTCTCCCTCTCCTCCTCCCCCTCTCCTCCTCTCCCCCTCTCCTCCTCTCCCTCCCTCTCTCCTCTCCTCTCCCTCCCTCCTCTCTCCTCTCCTCTCCCCTCTCCTCTCCTCCTCTCCTCTCCTCTCCCTCTCCTCTCCTCTCTCTCTCTCTCCTCTCCCCCCCCGCTCTCTCCCCTCTCCCCCCCTCTCTCTCTCCCCCTCTCTCTCCCCCTCTTTTTTTCTCCCCCTCCTCCCATCCATCCCCCCCCCCTAACCCCCCCCCCCTCCCCTCTCCCCTCCCTCCCCCTCCCCCTCCTTTCCCCCTCCCCCCCCCCCCCCTCTCCCCCTCCTCCCCTCCATGAGCATGAGTGCGGGGGGGGGGGTATTTGGTGTGTGACGCTGCATGCCGCCTCCCCCCCCCCCCCCCCCCCCCCCCACAACCGCACTTTGGGGGAACAGACCCCAATGAGTCTTGGTCTAGTAATTAATATATATTGTAAATAACTGGAGTCCCAGCGGCAACCCATCAGTCTGCCTGCCATTCTGAAAAGGACCCAACTATCTGTGTTTGACCCATATCCCTCTAAACCATGCTACCAATAACTAGACAGAAGTCCTGAACTACTATCCACCTCATTGGAGACCCTCGGACTATCTTTGATTGGACTTTACTGAACTTTGTCTTGCACTCAACATTATTCACATTATTCCTTTCATCCTGTACCTGTACACGATGAATGGCTCAATTGTAATCACGTATAGTCTTTCCGCTGACTGGTGCACACGACAAAAACTTTACACTTTACCTCGGTGCACGTGACAATAAACTAAACTAAACCTATCCTATCCTATCCATGTACCTGTCTAAATGTTTCCTAAACATTGCGAGAATGCGTGCCTCAAGTACCTCCTCCAGCAACTCGTGCCATACACCCACCACCCTTTGTGGACAAAAGTCGCCCCCCGAGTTCCTATTAAATTCCCCCCCCCCCACCACCTTAAACCTATGTCCTCTGGTTCTCGATTCCCCGACTCTGGGCAAGAGACTCTGTGTGTTTACCCGATATATTCCTCCATTTTGTGCTGCTCTATAAAACCCACACCCCACCCTTTGTATAAGAAGGTTACCCAACAGTTACGTTAAGAGTTGCTGTAGCTGGTGCTGTGTTTGAGCATAGTTTATTGGTGCAGTGTTTTTGCATTGGAGCTGGAGTGTGGCGGGGATGTTTGGACAGTGAGCCGCTGTCCCTTGCTGTGCTGTTGATCTTGCCTTGTGCAGGACCAACCCTGGCGCAAACACCAGGTTGGCTATTGTAACCGTGGATTATTAAAGTGTCCCCAGAACAATGGCGTTCTGTGTCCCATTGGCCACGCTCGGCTTCTTCCTTGCACAGTGTTAAGGGAAACTATTACCCCTGAACATTATTCAGTCTGGATACCAGCTAAGGCTGTGCCATCTCCATGGCAACTACAAATGGCGAGTCCTTCCCCCCCCTCTCCCCCCCTAAAAAAACACCCAAATCAGGAGACAAAATGTAGGAATGCTGGTGAGGAAGGCAAGTTATAAATCATTTAAATCAAATCATTACAAAATAAGCATTATATAGAATATAATAAAAATGAATTGCAGATGCTGGTTTATACCATAGATAGACACAAAATGCTGGAGTTACTAGATAATCACAAAATATTGGAGTAACTCAGTGGGTCAGGCAGCATCTCTGGAGACATGGATGCATTATACTGAACGTATATCTTATCTGCCTAATAAAATCGTGAATATTTCACCAGTTTTTATTTTACATTATGCGTGTGATTGTATCCGTTCTTTGGCTAACCGTATCTTTCCTTCTTAACGTCAGAACTGTTGTTGGGAATTTTAGTTTTAGTTGAGGTTTCAGAGATACAGCCTGGAAGCAAGCCCTTGGACCCACCAAGTCCATGCCGACCATCCATCACTTGTCCACACTCGTTCTATGTTATCCCACTCTTATCCACTCCCCTACACCCGAGGAGTGCTTTACAGAGGCTAATTAATCTAAAAAAAACACGCACGTCTTTGGGATGTGGGAGGAAACCGTAGCAGACAAAGGTACAGTAACCAATGCCGTCACAGGGAGAATGTACAAACTCTAGTCAGTATCAAACCCAAGAGTCTGATGCTGTAGGGCAGCAACTCTATCACTGCACCACCACGCTGCACTATTTAAGTTGAAAAGTTATATATGCCTTTGCCCTATGTTCTCTCTTGGGATGAATGCCAGTTTCATGAAAAGCAAAGGTAAGTTTCCTTGCGGTAATTTCATGTTCATGAGCAGAATTAGGCCATTCGGCTCATCAAGTCTGCCCTGCCATTTGATCATGGCTGATCTATTTTTGCCTCTCAACCCCATTCTCCTGCCTTCTCCCCATAACCTTTGATGCCCTTTACTGATCAATAACCAGACACTCTCCACTTTAAAAATACCCAATGACTGGTCATAAACTTCAGTTAGATTTATTTCAGTGAGACATTTCTCAGAATCTTCTTAAAATGACCTGAGAACGTTTGTAGTTTTCTGTAAATAAACATGTTGTAACAATGTTGATGGCAGTTAATGACACGTGACATATAAATATGTCGCAGGAAGCAGCATGTGAGGCTGGGAAAAGGCACCTCGGTCCCGCAGGCCATCAGCATAGGAGCACCACAAGGCTGCATACTCTCCCCTCTACACTCTCTAAACCAACGACTGCACCTCCACAGACTCCTGTCAAGCTTCTCAAGTTTGCAGACGACACAACCCTGATTGGACTGATCCAGGATGGGGAGAAATCTGCCTATAGACAGGAAGTGGCACAGCTGGCGTCCTGGTGACATCGCAACAACCTAGAGCTCAATGCTCTTAAGACGGTGGAATGGATTGTAGACTTTAGGAGAGCTACCCCTCTCCTCACCCCACTCACCATCAACAACACCACAGTCACTATCAACAACACCACAGTCTTTTAAGTTGCTTGGAACCATCATCTCCAGGGACCTTAAATGGGAGGTCACCATCGATTCCACATTCAAAAAGGCCCACCAGAGGATGTACTTCCTGCAGCAGCTGAGGAAGTACAATCTGCCACAGGAGATGATGGTCCAGTTTTTTACTGCCATCATAGAGTCTGTCCTCACCTTATCTATCATGGTCTGGTTTGGCTCAGCCACCAAGCACAACATCCGGAGGCTGCAGCGCATCGTTCGATCAGCCGAGAAGGTTGTTGGCTGCAACCTTCCCCCCCATCGAAGAACTGTACACTGCAAGGGCCAGGAAGCAAGCGGGCAAGATCATCTCTGACCCCTCTCACCCTGGCCACAAACTCTTTGAATCACTTCTCTCTGGAAGGCGACTCCGGACTGTCAAAGCCGCCACAGCCAGACATAAACACAGTTTTTAATCCACGAGCAGTAACTCTCCTCAACAGACAAAAGTCTGTAGCCTCCTTGTGCTCTGGTATTATTATTTCATTCTTCACATGTTTAAATTATAATTTTATTTTTAATTGTCTACTGTATATCGAGTTGTTACTTACGAGCAAAGCACCAAGGCAAATTCCTTGTATGTATACATACAATTTGGCTAATAAAATGTATTCAATTCAATTCAATTCAATAACAGTTTAAAAATAAATCCAACCTAAGCCAATGAAGGTTATACCACAATATAACAACAAAGTAACATGTCTGATATTGATAATAATATATGGAATGCTCAGTGTTGAATCATTGAAAGGTACTTTCAAGCCCAGCGAGTTCATGCCGTCAATTGATTACCTTACACACCAATCCATATTATCCCACTTCCTACACACTAGGGGCAAAGCACAGAAGCCAATTTGCCTATAAACCTGCACGTCTTTGGGATCTGGGAGGAAACCGGAGCACCTGGAAGGAACCCACGCCGTCACAGGGATAACGTGCAAACTCCACACGGTGAGTACCCTGAAGGGCCTCTTCCTTGGCTATACTGTCTTTACTCCATGTGACTCAACATTTCAGAAATTCTGAACGAGGATAGAAAGTGCAGGAGTGAAATTAATAGGCAATCAAGAAAGCAAACAAGTCACATTGGAAAGGCAAATAACTCGGTGAAATCACAGAGATGTTCTATGTATATATAACCGGAGGAAATACGAATAACAACCCGACTCCTCTATGGTTTAAAAAGAAAGGACACAAAGTTCTGGAATAACTCAGTGGGTCTGGCAGCATCTCTGAGAACATGAATAGGTGACTTTTTGGGTAGGAATCTTTTCAGATTGTTGGAGGAGGGAGAATAGAAGATAGCTGTAAGAGAGGTGGGGGCATGACAAAGCCTGGCAAGGAAAGAGTGGGTAGTTTAACTTGGTATCCTGTTCGGCACAGATATTGTGGGCCAAAGAATCTGTACTGTTCTTGTGCAATTTGGGGCAAAACATAATCGAGGACAGCACTAATCAGCATTTAGATACAGACAAGCAGTGCTTATTTTGTAAAAATAAAGTTTCAGCTTGCAAATCATTCTTTGCTGTTAATGAGTAAGAACGAACTGCAGATGCTGGTTGAAACCGAAGATAGACACAAAAAGCTGGAGTAACTCAGCGGGACAGGCAGCATTTTTGGAGAGAAGGAATGGGTGACATTTCAGGTTGAGATCCTTCTTCAGACTGGTTAGGTATAAGGGAAACAAGAGATATAGATGGTGATATGGAGAGATAAAGAACAATGAATGAAGAATATGTAAAAAAGTAATGATGATAAAGGAAACAGGCCATTGTTAGCTGTCTGGAGGTGAATATGAGAAGCTAGTGCAACTTGGGTGGGGGAGGGATAGAGAGAGATGGAATGCTGGGGCTACCTGAAGTGAGAGAAATCAATATTCATACCACTGGGCTGCCCAAGCAACATATGAGATGCTGTTCCTCCAATTTGCATTTAGCCCCACTCTGACAATGGAGGAGACCGAGGACAGAAAGATGTGTGTAGGAATGAGAAGGACAATCAAAGTGTCCAGCAACTGGGAGATCAGGTTGGTTCAGGCAGGCTGAGCGAAGGAGTTCCGCGAAACGATCGCACAGTCTGTGTTTGGTCTCGCCGATGTATAAGAGTCCCAGGGCCAGATTTACGTAAAAGCTTCACAAGCTTCTGCTTAGAGCCTCGAGATCTAAGGAGGCCTCGGCAGGGCCAGATTTACCTATAGGCTTCATAGGCTGAAGTCTAGGGCCTCAAAGTCTAGGGGACCTGCGTCCAAGATGTTTTTTTCCCAGTTGTCTGCGTCGCAGAGTTGGAGCCTCGCTGCATGGGAGGGAGGGTGAGAGGGGGAGGGAGGGTGAGAGAGGGAGGGAGGGTGAGAGGGGGATGTGAAAGGGGGAAAGGGGGATTGAGAAAGAGGGGGGAGAGAGAGAGGGAGGGGAGGGGGATAGAGAGAGCGGGGGAAGGGGAGAGAGAGAGGGGGCGGGAGGGAGGAGAGAGAGAGATGGGGAGGGAGAGAGAGGTGGAGGGAGAGGGAAAAAGGGATTTCACTTCGGAGTCACGTGAGTGATTCCGTGAAGACCCCAGCGCAGTGCGCATGTGCGGCATAATCGCACAGCTGTGCAGAACGCGGCCAGCGGGAGTCGGCAGCTCCCGCATCCAAGGAACGTGAGGTAAGTACTTACCTTAATCGGGCCCTTGTGGTTTTTGCTCCAGGGGGAGCAAAGTAGAGAGGCAGCGGCCCCCGTTTCGACTCCAGCGAAGGAGCCGACAGTGGAGGGGGAAAAGCGCTAACGGGACCGCACAGACTGCGGACCGCTGCAAGGAGCTGCGCTGATGCCGGTCCGCTGAACAGCTGTTTGGTGAACAGCAGCGGACCGGCGGGAAGTTTAAAAACCCGACCGGCAGCCCTGCAGACTCCTGACAAGGAGAATCGCCGCCCGGGAACCGCTACAATGCCGCCTGAAAAACGGCAGGCAGCCTCTACATACAGGTAAGATAAAAATCTTCCCAATGTAACAGCTTCTACAGGAGCCAACTTCCTCCAAAACTGGAACAGGTTGGAGACAGCAAAAATAAGTATGTCTGTCTCCCCAAGCCAGAGGAGGTCATGGAGTTCACCTCCAGGGAAAAAAGGGGCACTGGCTGAATGCCAAGGGAGCTGACACTCCTACCCCAGTGCTATTGCACTAGCCATCTCCCTGGACGAGGGATTGATGCAACAGCGGAGTTTGAGCTATGCCTCCTCCAATTTATAGCACACCCTTTTGCTCCCTCTTTTGAGGCTAGCTAAGGAGGCCAGGGCAGGGCTGGCTTAAACGCTGGGCAGGCGGACGAGAACAGCAGTATGCCAGGGGAGCAGGATCAGGAAGAGCTACTGGGTGTCGGGGGCCACTACATGGCTCCTCCACGCGACCATCTTCCCAACAAAGCCCTGCAGGAGCAGGCCTTTCTAGAGGCAAATCCGCAGGCAGCTGGGTCAGCAGACTCGCAGACAAGCAGCGAATTCTGAAGCTCCTAACAGAAGGGTCAAGATGTTACCGCCTTTGCTCGTTTTTTCCACGGATCATACTCACCTGGCAGGCGAGACGCCATGATCACCAAGGTGGTTCTCCCAGGATGAGACTATCCCGTTGCACTACCAGGGTGCTGACGCCTAAGATGTTCCCAAATTTGGGATACTCGACTGAACAATGGTGCATATAGACCTGCCCACAACCCCAAATATACGGGGCTATGCAAACCGCTGCTGCGGGAAGAGAGGCAGCTAAACCTGTGCGCCTCATGAGGGCAGGCCATGGAACGAGCAGGACATCGCATCCAACACCCAGCTGGCAGCACCCCTCGGCATCCACCAGCAATATCAAACAAGGACTGGTGAAAGCCTGGCGACCGCTTCACATTACCCCCAAAGTTCTTTTAGACAGGGGCCCAGAGCGGAGCCGTGGGAAAATGCGCCGCCCCACCGACAGCACCAGCATACCAGCAAACTAGGCCTTCATGAAAAAACAATAAACATGGAGGTAGGTGGTCTGGTTCCTCCCAGTCTACACTAAATAAGGGTGTTCTACTAACTGCGGGCGGGGGCATTTACACTTGTTGATAAAGCATGGGATGCTGTCACAAATAACTAAAAATATACTCAACAGTATTAGAGGATAAAAACGAATTCAAATTGGGCATATTACCGCCAGTTCAGCAATGCGCCCAAAGGGCATTTTCTCCCTCTAAGAAAAGAGAAGTGAGAAGGTCAAGCTGAACTAGAAAGGCTCATTACTAAACGGATCATGGGAGTAAACATGAACCATTGGAATTTGTATCAAATATATTCACCAAAACTACAAAAGATGGTGAATGTAGCATCATCATTGATCTAATATCACTAAATAAATCTGTTGAGTATATACACTTTAAGATGGAGACGGGTTTTTGTCACTGCCAGACATCTGATCTCCCAAGGATACCTATGGGCAGCATTGATATGGAAGATGCTAACTATCTGATACCCATACACTAGGATCATTATAGATACCTAAAAAATTTACCTGGATAATGGATATCCCGGTTAGGGCAACCATGGGAGCATAGAGCATTCCCTATGGTCTAACCTCAGCCCTAAACTATTATAAATATTAAAAAATGGCCATGAAAATATTAAGAAAACAAGCATAATCATGGCATATATTGGATGATATCCTCATATTAGGGGAAACAAAGGAATTAGCTGTGGCAGCAGTTCTAGCTACGAAACAGCTCTCTAAAGCTCTGAGGTTTATCCCACGCCCAGATATACCAGAATTGAAGCGTTAACTACCAAGGATTATCTGGGCTTCAATAATAATTCCGTCCATATGACTGTTACTTTGCCAAGGTACTTGGGTCACTATAATCAAATCATGAATGTACCCACTGAAGCTATATCACAATTAAGGTGGTGGGCAGACATATATTTGGCATAGTTCTCAGCCCTATTATCATCACCAATCCCAACTTGGTTATTAAAAACCGATGCCCGTACTTTAGGCTGGGGAGCAACTAAACTCCATATCCAGCACAGGTAACAGATGGACCAATTCACAAACATCGTTACTACACATACCGGGCATCAACTACTTGGGATTGGTGATCGCCTATTGGGCTAAAAAACTTATGCATTTCAAATGCAGCACGTACATATGTGGTTACGGATTGATAATACTATGGTGGTGGCTTATATCAACCATATGGGTAGCATAATAATCATTATTGTGCAACAAATTGGTCAAACAAATCTGGCAATGGTGTGTCAAAAGACATTTTAACTATGAGCTGCCTATGTCCTAGGAAGCTAGAACACAGTGGGAGACACCATGTCACGGGGTAAAATTTATGATTACATTGAATAGATGTCAAACCCAAAATATCTGCTAAAGGTATTAAGCAGTTTGAAAGCCAGATATCAATTTGGTTGCACAAGAAGGAATCACCAGTAACCTATGTATGTGACTTAGGAACCAGATTAGAGGCAGCAGCGATAGATGCCTACACGCTGGAAGGGGGAATTTCTGCTTTGCCTTCCTCCCTTCTGCCTCATCAGATGGGCACTTCGCAATACAGATGGGATCTGTCTCCGAGGTATTGAACGTGCCCGACCGGCCTACACAGCCATGGTTCCCAGTTCATCACGACACGGTGGGCGAGTCACCTATGGATTTCCCTAGTGGACCATGGTTGCTGACTCAACCCAGTATCAGGCACAAGCCACCCATGCCAGGGAAACATCAAACTCCTGGGTGCAGGTTTTGAATAGACCTTACCAGGGACTGGGACTATCCAAAGGAATCATTACCACCATGTCGGCATCCCTGCGAACAGTCACCAAAAGCTAACATGGGTAAAATACTGCCACGACGCAGGGACAACGAACTATTCAACCACTGACGTATTGGAGTTCCTGGAACATCTACACCATGACTATAAGGTGAGTTACAGTGCCGTAAATACAGCATGGAGCGCCTTATCTGCTTATCTAAAACAGCATGTCAGCAGAGCATGGGATCCCATATCTCAGAGAATGGCACCAGCCAGATCCCTCAGCTTGCTCAATCTATGTTAAAAACGCTCATGCTTATGGCTCTCGTACACGCTCACAGAGTCCAGTCACTCCATAAGACTAGACTGGATAACATGGTGATTACCCCAGACGCATCACGTTCATATTCTAGGTCTGGTAAATCTAACTCGCAGGTATATGGGACTAGGCGAGATTATGAGTTTGGCACGGACTAGTAGGGTCGAGATCGCCTGTGTTTTCCGTGCTGTAGTCGTTATATGGCTATATGGACCAGGAACGCCCAATTAACTGGTGGGATTCCGGGCCTACCCACCAGAGTCCAGGTTGAGTGTGGTGACCCATCTACTACTATATATAGACACAACCCACAATCTTAGAGGGAGAGGAAAGCCTATGGGTCAACCACAGAAACCCCAAGACGGGGTACGAGCCAAACCACTCCAAGGTGGCTCAAACAGGTACTGAAAGCTGCCGGAATAGATAATAATACATTTTAATCCCATTCCACTAGGGCAGCATTGGTATCAGCGGCTGAACGAATGGACATCCCGGTTGACCACATTCTCAATACGGCAGAATGGTCAAGGGAACGACGTTCAGAACAATTTTTATTATAAACCGTTGATAAACCTGATTTAATTGCAGGAAGAATATTACAAACTGCAATATTAATTTAAGCTCAGGAGAGCTCTTTATGTTGTTATTGTTAACAAATACCTTTCTGTTTCTTGTGAAAGCAGATCCACTGGTTGATTACGATAACACTTCCTCCCTCAAAAACTTCGGCAGTGAGTGAAATAAAAACTGTTACACGGTTTGAAATCACAGACTTTGAAGTCTTCACGGAATCACTCACGTGACTCCGAAGTAAAATAGTAAGATTAAACGAGTACTTACCAGTATGAAGTTTGATCTGTATTTTATGAGGAGTTACGGTGAGGTATTACGTGCCCGCCGCTCCCACCCTCAATATATAGATCAAACTAATAAACTGATGTCTCATGATCTTTACTATCTTACTTCAAATATTGTGTCTATCCTGTGACTTCACACCGCTGCTTCGAAGTATGCCGCACATGCGCACTGCGCTGGGGTCTTCACGTAATACCTCACCGTAACTCCTCATAAAATACAGATCAAACTTCATACTGGTAAGTACTCGTTTAATCTTACTATTATCTTTAGTGAGATTGTAAAATTAAGGTAGGCTTTAGAGCAATTATATTTTCTCCTCCATATGAATAATATGAAACATTTGGTACTGCTTTCTTTTCCTTGATAACAATACCGAAAAATATGAATTCCATAGTTTGCGACTTTCATTTTGCATCATATTTTTAATGTGCACACACTAACACAGTCAAACAGTAACAGTTAATCAAATCAACACACAAAACATTTTCTAAAAAAAGGTTTTATTTACTGCAAAAACTTACAGTAATTTATTTGCAGTGTTTGCATGCTCCTTTATAACATTTTACATAACATTTTACAGTACAACTTGATTACTAAAACAAGGACAGCTTCAATTCTTGAATTAAAAAAAATGTATACAACAATGACCCCAATCATCCCATTCCAACCATTCATTACTCTTGACTCAACCAAAATTATTTCTGAAATATTGGTCATAAATTTGGTGCAAAAATGCTCCAAAATAAGGTTCAGAATGCACCAGAGAGCATTTAAAACCCTAGTCACAAGGGTCTTTGAGCTTCGCGCTTGTGATATGCGCTGCATGCACTTATTTCACATAACATTTTTGTAATCCTGCCATGCCACTCCACTTTTTGTAAAGCTTCATATAGGCCTGGTGTATAATATTTCTGACACTGTCATAGACCTTTCTTACATATGTGGTCACAATGCACTGTCAACTCTAAACAACCTTTCAGTAATTTTCATTTCAGAATAATAGTGTTTTAAGCTGATAACTCGACACTAGCATGGCAATAGATAAAAAGCGCAGCTTTCCAGCCCTTATCTCATTGGCCATGCTTGGCTGCACATCAATGTCAGCCTGATGGACTCTTCTATCTTCCTCTCATCGTGTGGGTGCTGAATTAAGAGGGGCTTCACAAGTGGAATAGCCTAGGGCCTCTCTTCATCTAAATCCAGCCCTGATGAGTCCACATCTTGAACAACGGATACAGTAGATGAGGTTGTAGGAGGTGCTAGTGAACCTCTGCCTAACCTGAAAGGACTGTCGGGGTCCCAATAGACAATAGATGCAGGAGTAGGCCTTCGGTCCTTCGAGCCAGCACCGCCATTCAATGTGATCATGGCTGATCATCCCCAATCAGTACCCCGCTCCTGCCTTCTCCACATATCCCCTGACTTCGTTATTTTTAACAGCCCTATCTCGCTCTTTCTTGAAAGCATCCAGAGAACCTGCCACCACCGCCCCCTGAGGCAGAGAATTCCACAGACTCACCACTCTCGGTGAGAAAAAGTGTTTCCTCATCTCCGTTCTAAATGGCTTACTCCTTATTCTTAAACTGTAGCCCCTGGTTCTGGACTCCCCCAACATCGGGAACATGTTTCCTGCCTCTAGCGTGTCCAAGCCCTTAACAATCTTATATGTTTCAATGAGATGCCCTCTCATCCTTCTAAACTCCAGAGTGTACAAGCCCAGCTGCTCCATTCTTTCAGCATATGACAATCCCGCCATCCCGGGAATTAACCTTGTAAACCTATGCTGCACTCCCTCAATAGCAAGAATGTCCTTCCTCAAATTAGGACAGAGTCCCTGGTCAGAGTCGTGGGAGGAGGTATGGGAACAGGTGTTGCATCTTCTGCAATTGCAGGGGATGGTACCTGGGGAGGGCGTGGTTTGGGTGGGAAGGGATGAGTTAACCAGGGAGTTGTGGAGGAAACGGTCTCTACAGAAGGTGTAAAGGGGTGGAGATGGGAAAATGTGACTCGTGGTGGGATCCCATTGGAGGCGGAACAAATTTCCAAGGATTATCTGTTGTGTGCGATGGCTGATGGGGTGGAAGGTAAGGTCTATGGGGACTCTGTCCCTTTTGTGACAAGGGGAGGGGGAGTTGCGGGGTACCGAGGAGACACAAGTGTGGGCCTCATCTACAATGGGAGAGAGGAACCCCTGTTCCCTAAAGAAAGAGGGCATTTTGAATGTATGGAACACCTCATTCTGTGCACAGATGTGGCATAGATGGATGAATTAGGAGTAGGGGGATATAGTCTTTGCAGGAAGCAGGGTGGGAAGAAGTGTCGTCGAGATAGTTGTGGAAGTCAGTGGGTTTCTAATAGACGTCAGTCAATAGTCTATTTCTTGTGATGGAGACTGTGAGATCAAGAAAGGGGAGGTGTCGAGGATGGTCCAAGTAAATTTGAGTACAGGATGAAAATTGGTGGTGAAGTTGATGAAGTCCATGAGTTCTGCATGAGTGCAGGAGGTAGCACCGATGCAGTCATTAATGTTACAAAGACAGAGTTTGGGGATAGGGCCAGTGTACGTCTGGAGCAGGGATTATTCAACGTACCCTACAAAGAGGCAGGCATAGCTGGGGCCCATGCGGGTGCCCATAGCTACACCTTGGACTTGGAGGAAGTGGGAGGAGTCAATGGAGAAGTTGCTGAGTGTGAGGACCAGCCCCGCTAGGCAGAATAGAATGTTAGTAGAGGGAATTTGGATGGTTCTGATGTTATCCTATAGGCTGCTTAAGCTGTTTAAGGGCCTGACTGACTAATACATTTTATTTTTCAAACTTTAGTAATCTTGTTATAATTTTTTTAATTCGAACAATTTGAAAATCTAGTTTTCAAACTTTTAGTGGTGCCAGCACTCTGTACCATTAAATTGCTATCCATACCCCAGCATCTATCGGGATGCATCACGGCATGGTTTGTAACTGTAGTGAAGATGGTTGTGTCAGATTGTAGCAGGATCTTGATCGCTTGGCCAGGTGGGCTGAGGAATGGTTGATGGAATTTAAGTTGCAGTATAATGTGGATAAATGTGAGGTTATCCATTTTGGTGGCAAAAACAGGAAAGCAGACTATTATCTAAATGGTGTCCGACTAGGAAAAGGGGAGATGCAGCGAGACCTGGGTGTCATGAAAGTAGGCATGCAGATGCAGCAGGCAGTGAAGAAAGCGAATGGTATGGAACAAAAGAACAGGAGCAGGGAGGTTCTACTGCAGTTGTACAGGGTCTTGGTGAGACCACACCTGGAGTATTGCGTACAGTTTTGGTCTCCAAATCTGAGGAAGGACATTATTGCCATAGAGGGAGTGCAGAGAAGGTTCACCAGACTGATTCCTGGGATGTCAGGACTGTCTTATGAAGAAAGACTGGATAGACTTGGTTTATACTCTCTAGAATTTAGGAGATTGAGGGGGATCTTATAGAAACTTACAAAATTCTTAAGGGGTTGGACAGGCTAGATGCAGGAAGATTGTTCCCGATGTTGGGGAAGTCCAGGACAAGGGGTCACAGCTTAAGGATAAGGGGGAAATCCTTTAAAACCGAGATGAGAAGAACTTTTTTCACACAGAGAGTGGTGAATCTCTGGAACTCTCTGCCACAGAGGGTAGACGAGGCCAGTTCATTGGCTATATTTAAGAGGGAGTTAGATGTGGCCCTTGTGGCTAAGGGGATCAGAGGGTATGGAGAGAAGGCAGGTACGGGATACTGAGTTGGATGATCAGCCATGATCATATTGAATGGCGGTGCAGGCTCGAAGGGCCGAATGGCCTACTCCTGCACCTAATTTCTATGTTTCTATTTTTCTATCTTAATACAGAGAATTGTGAGGTGTTGCATTTTGGGACGTCTAACTCGGGCAGAACCTACACAATGAATGGTAGGCCTCTGGGTAGTGTTGCTGAGCAGAGGGATCTAGGAATGCAGGTGCATGGTTCCTTGAAGATCAAGTCGCAGTTAGATAAGATTGTCAAAAAACCTTTTGGCACATTGTCCTTCATCAGTCAGAGTATTAGATATAGAAGTTGGGAGGTTAAGTTGCAGTTGTATAAGATGTTGGTGAGACCGCATTTGGAGTATTGTATTCAGCTTTGGGGCACCACATTACAGGAAATATATTGCCAAGCTTGAAAGGGTTCAGAGAAGATTTACAAGGATTTTACCAGGACTAGAGGGTGTGAGCTATAGGGAGTGGTTGAGTAGGCTGGGTGTCTATTCATTGGAGTACAGGAGGACGAGGGGTAATCTTATAGAGGTGTATAAGTTCATGAGAGGAATAGATCAGGTAGATGCACGGTATCTCTTGTCCAGAGTAGGGGAATCGAGGACCAGAGGACGTAGGTTCAAGGTGAAGGGGAAAATATTTAATAGGAATCTGAATGATAACTTTTTTTGCACAAAGGGTGGTGGATGTAAGGAACAAGCTGCCAGAGGAGGTATAACCATATAACTGAGGCCGAGATAGTTGAGGTTGGGACTATCGCATCGTTTAAGAAACAATTAGACAGGCACATGTATAGGACAGGTTTGGAGGGATATGGATCAAGCGCAGGCAAGTGGGACTAGAGTAGCTGGAACATTGTTGGCCGGTGTGGGCGAGTTGGGCCAAAGGGCCTGCTTCCACACTGTATCACTCTATGACTGAAAGACCAGGCAGTATTCACCAATTAAAAAACAATCTCCAGGCCATCACACAAACTACCCTCTCTTCCATTGACTCCTTGCTGCCTTGGCAAGGCCACCAGAATAATCAAGGACAAATCTCACCCCGGTCACTCCCTCCTTTCCCCTCTCCCATCAGGTGAGAGATGCAAAAGTGTGAAAACACACACCAGATTCAGGGAGAGCTTCTTCCCAGCTGTTATCATGCAACAGAACCATCCTATCACCAACTAGAGAGTTGGCTTGAGCTACTATTTACCTCACTGGAGACCCTCAGACTACCTTTAATTGGACTTTACTGGACTTTATCTTGCACTAATCATTATTCCCCTGAACATGTATCTGTACACTGTGGATAGTTCAATTGTCAACATGTATCATCTTTCCACTGACTGGTTAGCACACAACAAAAGCTTTTCACTGTACCTCGGTACATGTGACAATACTAAACTAAACTAAACAATTCCTTCCTTATTCATGTGCCTATCTAAACAATGTCCTGCAATATTTGATATTTCCAGAGCTCATGTCCCTTGCTTTATATAGTATATGTAAATTTGCACTTAAATGAAACCAAAATAATTAGAAAATGTGCTAATGTTAAAAAAATTGACAGAGTGGTTGGTAACGAGGAAGTAAGTTCTAATCTGCAAGTAAAATATCAGTGTGTGATTAGGTTAGCACAAAAATAGCAAATGTATTTGAATCTGGAGACTGTGACGTGATGCATATTCAGAAGTGGTGAGTAAAGCAAGGCAATAACAATTAGTTAGATATTCGTTGACCGATAACACAACATTGCAGTAAATCCTTGCTTTTATGGACCTCTTTATAATGGATTTTGGTTATAACGTACTAACCTACTGACCTTCACCGCCAGGCCGTGCTGTTGATGCCACCGCCGGCCCGCACAGCTTCCGCGGCCGCTGCCAGGCTGGACCTAGCATCGCCACCGCCACCACTGTCAACGCCAACCCTCAACGGCACTCTGGTGCCTCCAGGCTGCAACCATCGACTCCGCCAATCCTCGCCTCTCCCCCCGGCCACCAACAGGCCTGGGCCGTCAACTCACCTGGATTCCTGACCCAGTTTCAGAACGAGAGTCTGAAGAAGGGTCTCGAACTGAAATGTCACCTATCCATGTTCTCCAGAGATGTTGTCTGACTTGTTGTGTTACTCTAGCACTTTGTGTCCTTTGGTGCATTGCCCAGTATCTGCAGCTGTTTGTTTCTACTGCATACTAGTTTGTTTCTACTATGTGATAATCCCTTACTTGGTTATAGTGGACACTCGGCAATAATGGACACCATTCCCACCCCCACAATAGTCTGTTATAATGAGGGTTAACTGTAACTATAGAGTATGCTGTAGTCGGTATACACTGTGCAACAGTAGAAGATGAATGGAAATTTAGAATGCTTGATGGCTTGCCATTGATGGGGCTGTATTGTCCTTGACCATGCTAATCCCCTTGAGAGTTGTAGGGGCTACACTCAACTAGCCAAGTGGAGTGTGTTCCATCAGACTTCAGACTTGTGCCTTGTAAATGGTGGAAAGACTATGCAGTGTCAGGAGGTGAGTTACATTTTTGGAGTCAATATATTTAATTGGCTTCTGCATTGCCCAAATAAAAGTGCACCAACATCTCTGCTACCTTCGAAGCCATCAGAAGTTCAGCATGTCCCCAGCCCTCACCAACGTCTTTCACCAGCATTTTATCGGGACACATCACACCATGGTTTGGGAACAGCCTCAACCAAGACTGCAAGAAATTGCAGAGAATTGTATTCACAGCCCAGACCTTCACACAAACCAACCTTCCTTGTATTGACTCCATCTACACTTCACGCTGCCTCGGCAAGGCCACCAGCACACCTTCAGATTCAGAGACAGTTTCTTCCCAGCTGTTATCAGGCAACTGAACCATCCTATCACCAACTAGAGCTGTCCTGGCCAACCATCGTCCTCATTGGAGACCCTCAGAATATCTTTAATCTGACTTTACTGTACTTTCTCTTGCACAAAACATTATTCCCTTTATCCTGTATCTTAATGAACGTTTGATTGTAATCTTGTATAGACTTTTCGCTTACTGGATAGCACATAAGAAACAAGCTTTTCATTGTACCTCGGTACACGTGACAATAAAGGTATAGAAGTGTAAAAACGCACACCTCCAGATTCAGGGACAAATCAGGGTCAGGCAGCACCTCTTGAGAACATGGATGTCGAAACAAAGAACTGCAGATGCTGGATTACACAAAGGGACACAAAGTGCTGGAGTAACTCAGCGGGAGGTGAAAAGCTTTTCACTGTACCTTGGTAGTTGTGACAAAAATAGACCTTAATGTGAAGGACAGTGGTGCAGAAGTAGAGTTGCTGCCTTACGATGCCAGAGACCTGGGTTCGATGCTGACCATGGGAGCTGTCTGTATGGAATTTGCCCATTTTCCCTGTGACCATGTGTTTTTTTCTCCGGGTGCTACAGCTTCCTCCAACAAGCCAAAGATGTACATGTTTGTAGGTTTATTGACTTCTGTAAAATTGTAAATCATCCTTAATGTGTAGGATGGTGCTAGTGTACAGTGTATAATGGCCGGCGTGGACTCGGTGGGTCGAAGGGCCTGTTTCCCTGCTGTATCTCTATAGTAAATTCTAAAGTTAAAAATTTTGAGTCATCCCAGACAATTGCTCAAGTTTACATTTGCTCCCTCCTCTCTTTTTCTTGCTGGCATAGACACAAAGTGCTGGAGTAACTCAGCATCTCAGGCAGCATCTCTGGAGGAAAAGGATATGTGACGTTTTGGTTTGGGACCCTTCTTCACACTTAGACTGAAGAAGGGTCCCGACTCGAAACATCACCCATCCTTGTTCTCAGAGATGCTGCCTGAGCCGCTGAGTTACTCCTGCACTTTATGTCTATCTTCAGTTTAAACCAGCATCTGCAGTTCCTTTCTACATATTTTCCTTGCAGATATGATTTTTTTCTGCAGTGTCCACAACTGGAAAAAGAGCACAATCAGTTGTGAAATTCTTTGGGACGGGCGGGCTGAGAGAGGAACTCTAGAGATGCAAATCCCCATCTTTACTTCACTTGGCTCACCAGCGTGCTGTCTCACTCATGGTGCAGGAGCGCCATCACAGGTAACGGAGGAGAACTGCAGGTATGTCCAAAAGGACACAGAGTGCTAGAATAACTCAGCACGTCTGAAGAATATGGGCAGGTGACACCCGAAGAAAGACACAAAACGCAGGTGTAACTCAGCGGAACAGGCAGCATCTCTCGAAAGAAGGAACGGGTGACGCTTCGGGTCGAGATCCTTCAGTTTTAAACCAGCATCTGCAATTCCTTCCGACACATGGATAGTTGACTTTGTGGTTTGTGAAAGTAGGCTCTCAACCCAAAATATCACCAATCCATGTTCTCCAGAGATGCTGCCTGACCTCTGTTATTCATCTGTGTATAAACCAGCATCTGCAGTTTAGTTTAGTTAAGTTAGAGACGCAGAATGGAAACAGGCCTTTCGGCCCACCGAGTCCGTGCCGACCAACAATCACCCATACACTAGTTCTATCCTACACACTATGAGTGAATGTGAGTAATGGGGAGAGGCTGAGCAGGCTTGGACTCTATACCTTGGAGCGCAGGAGGATGAGTGGAGATCTTAGAGGGGTGTACAAAATCATGAGAGGAATAGATTAGGTAAACGCAAAGAGTCTCTTGGGGGAATCGAGAAGTAGAGGACATAGGATTAAGGTGAGGAGGGAAAGATTTAATAGGAACATTTAGGCAAGTACATGGATAGGACAGGTTTAGTGGGATGTGGGCCAAATGCAGGCAGATGGGACTAGTGTAGATGGGACATGCGGTCAGTATTGGCAAGTTGGGCAGAAGGGCCTGTTTACATGCTGTAAGACTCTACAACTTTATGACTGTATGACACTAGGGACAATTTACAGGAGTCAATTAACCTACAAACCATGTCTTTGGAATGTAGAAAGAATCCGGAGCACCCGGAGAAAACCCACGCAGTCACAGGGAGAATGTAAAAACTCCATACAGACAGCAACTGTGGTCAGGAATGAACGTGGATCTTGGGCATTGTAAGGCAACAACTCTACCGCTGCACCACTGTGCTGCCCCGCAGTTCATTGTTTCTGCAGTTAAGTATAAAAAACTCCAGTTGTTCCAAGCAATCACCCTCTGACTGATCAGTCAAAAGCATGAAATTTTTTGACCGAAACCCCTCCCCCCACCCCCCAAAATACCTGCAATGCAATAAGTTTCATAGAAATCCACGAATGGAGCAGTCGAATGTTGAATCAAATTTAGTATTAATCATTGCACAATCTAACGACATACAGGTTTGTAGGTTAATTGGCTTCGGGAAAATTATAAATTGTCCTAGTGCAGCGTGACTTTAGAGAACTCGGAAAAATGTTGAAAAGCAGGACCTCCAGGGTTGTTATCTCCGGTTTGCTTCCAGTTCCCCGTGCTGGCGAGAGCAGGAACAGGGAGATACGGGACCTGAACGTGTGGCTGAGGAACTGGTGCACGGGGCAGGGATTTAGATTCTTAGATCACTGGGATCTGTTTTGGGGTAAGGGGGAACTGTACAAAAGGGACGGATTGCATCTTAACAGGTGTGGGACCAGCATTCTGGCAGGCAGGTTTGCCGCAGCTACACGGGTGGTTTTAAACTGAATAAGGGGGGTGGGGCGTCGAATGGGATAGTGGAGGATGGAGTTAAAGGGAAAGGGTTTCTTAAATGTGTGAGCGTAGAGACCGAGGGGTGTAAAATGAGGGTAGAAGCAATAGGTAGCAAGGTGAAAAGTAAAAGTGGCAGGCAGACAAAACCAGGGCAAAAATCAAAAAGGGCCACTTTTCAACATAATTGTATAAGGGGTAAGAGTGTTGTAAAAACAAGCCTAATTTCTGTGTTTCTATGTTTCTAGTGTGTAGGATAATGTTAGTGTATGGGAATTGCTGGTCGGCATGGATTCAATGGGCTGAACGGCCTTTTTTCTGCGCGGTATCTCTAAAATAATGTTTAGATTCTTAGGACTGAGATGAGGAAAAACCTTTACACCCAGAGAGTTGTGAATCTGGGGAATTCTCTGCAGCAGAAGGCAGTGGAGGCCAATTTACTGGATGTTTTCAAGAGAGAGTTAGATTTAGCTCTTTGGGCTTACGGAATCAAGGGATATGGGGAAAAAGCAGGAACGGGGTACTGATTTTGGATGATCAGCCATGATGATATTGAATGGCGGTGTTGGCTTGAAGGGCCGAAAGGCCTACTCCTGCACCTATTGTCTATGTTTCTATGTTTAAACTAAAATAGAATGTAGTTCATAATATAGGGTGCACTTTAAAAAAAAATCTGTTTTTTAATTGTTCATTCACTCATTTTTTTAATAAGGGATCTATCTGTATGGGGTTTGTACGTTCTCCCTGTGACTGCATGGGTTTTCTCCGGCTGCTCCGGTTTCCTCCCACACTCCAAAGATGTACAGGTTTGTAGATTAAGTGGCTTCAATACAATTGTATATTAGAAACATAGAAACATAGAAATTAGGTGCAGGAGTAGGCCATTCGGCCCTTCGAGCCTGCACCGCCATTCAATATGATCATGGCTGATCATCCAACTCAGTATCCTGTACCTGCCTTCTCTCCATACCCTCTGATCCCCTTAGCCACAAGGGCCACATCTAACTCCCTCTTAAATATAGCCAATCAACTGGCCTCAACTATCCTCTGTGGCAGAGAGTTCCAGAGATTCACCACTCTCTGTGTGAAAAAAGTTCTTCTCATCTCGGTTTTAAAGGATTTCCCCCTTATCCTTAAGCTGTGACCCCTTGTCCTGGACTTCCCTAACATCGGGAACAATCTTCCTGTATCTAGCCTGTCCAACCCCTTAAGAATTTTGTAAGTTTCTATAAGATCCCCTCTCAATCTTCTAAATTCTAGAGAGTATAAACGAAGTCTATCCAGTCTTTCTTCATAAGACAGTCCTGACATCCCAGGAATCAGTCTGGTGAACCGTCTCTGCACTCCCTCTATGGCAATAATGTCCTTCCTCAGATTTGGAGACCAAAACTGTATGAAATACTCCAGGTGTGGTCTCACCAAGACCCTGTACAACTGCAGTAGAACCTCTGCTCCTATACTCAAATCCTTTTGCAATAAAAGCTAACATACCATTCGCTTTCTTAACTGCCTGCTGCACCTGCATGCCTACCTTCAATGACTGGTGTACCATGCCACCCAGGTCTCGCTGCATCTCCCCCTTTCCCAATCGGCCACCATTTAGATAATAGTCTGCTTTCCTGTTTTTGCCACCAAAATGGATAACCTCACATTTATCCACATTATACTGCATGGCCAAACATTTGCCCACTCACCCAGCCTATCCAAGTCACCCTGCAGTCACCTAGCATCCTCCTCACAGCTAACACTGCGCCCCCAGCTTAGTGTCATCCGCAAACTTGGAGATATTGCCTTCAATTCCCTCATCCAGATCATCAAATATTGTCCTTAGCGTGCAAGATATTGCTAGTGTACGGGGTGATCGCTAGTCGGCGCGGACTCGCTGGACTTGCTGGACCGAAAGGCCTGTTTCCGCGCTGTATCTCTAAAGTGTAAAGTCTAAAGCCTGGGAGAAGAATGAAGGCACAAGTGAGAGAGAGAGCGGGAGAGAGAAAGAGAGAGAAAGAGATTTTATTGTCATATGTCCCGAAACAGATTAGGTACCTACGTGCCACAGCACAATAGAAAGAGTCATAGAAAGTCATAGCGTCATACAGAGTGGAAAAATGCCATTTGGCCCAACTCGCCCATGCCATACAACATGCCCCTCCTACACTAGTCCCATCTACCTATGTTTGGCGTATAGTCTATAGTCGAAACTATCAAGTTTTTATTCAACAAAAGTTTGTGCTAATCCAAAAAGGTTAACAATTCTATGAGTTGATTGACAAGCAAAAGACTGCAGATGCTGGAAATCCAAAATAAAAGCAATAATGGAAACTGTTACCAGGTCGGACAGCATCTGTGGAGAGAGAAACATTGGTTCATGTTTCTGGTCAATGACGTTCCATCAGAATAGTTCTGATAAATAATTCTCAACCGGAAACGTTAACTATGTTTCTCTGTCCGCAAACACTGCCTGATCTGGTAAATCTGTTCATAAGTCTCAGTTTTAGTTTACCTTATTATTCGCCTTTTTGTTGTGTTCTATCCAGTCAGTGAAAAGATTACACATGATTGCAATCGAACTGGCCCCCGTGTACAGATACAGGATAGAGGGAATAACTTTTATCGCAAGTTAAAGTCCAGTAAAGTCCGATAAAAGATAGTCTGAGGGTTTCCAATGAGGCAGTTGGGAAGTCAGAATCACTTCTAGTTGGTGATAAGAGTGAGTTTGAGTTTAGTTTATTGTCACGTGTACCGAGGTACAGTGAAAAGTTTTTGCTGCGAGCTAACCAGTCAGCAGAAAGACAATACATGATTATAATCGAGCCATACACAGTGTACAGATACATGATAATTGGAATAGCGTGAATAATACTGTTTCAGTTGCCTGATAACAGCTGGGAAGAAACTGTCCCTGAATCTGGAGGTGTACGTTTTCACACTTCTGTACCACTTGCAGCGTGAAGTGTAGGTGGAGTTAACAAAGGGTCTCGACTCGAAATGTCACCTATTCCTTTTCTCCACCGTTGCTGCCCGACCTGCTGAGTTACTCCAGCTTTCTGTGTCCATCTTCAATGGAAGGATCTCGACTCTAAACATCACCCATTCCTTCTCTCCAGAGATGCTGCCTGTCCCGCTGAGTTACTCCAGCTTTTTGTGTCTATCTTCAACGGGAGGGAGGTTGATTCGCGCGATAGTCTGGGCTACGTACACAATTCACTGCAAGTTACGCTTTGTGAGAATGGTTACCGTTAAATAATGAATAAAAGACCAGGTAAGAAAAAGAAACAATTTTATTAGCCAAATAATACACAGAAAGCTTTGCCACTTGCATCCCCCTACTTCCCCACCACCCCAACCAAAAGAAGTGTTCTTTATATGCAACACTTACATCAAAATAGGCTTATAAATATTGTTCATGGTTAACAATGGTTCCTTTACTAACCCGGTAAATTATTATAATCTGGCGTCCCTGTATACTGCGTCCAAATGAAAATCCATAGCTACACGCTGAAATTAAACAGAGTCACAGGTTTTAGGAGAGTAGACATGCTTCCAGCAACTAGCTTTTTTTTTCTATACACTGTCTCTCCATGGTAAATATGAGTGCTGTCTGACACTGTAGACATCGTATTATACAAATCAGCAAGATAACTATGTCAGACACTATTTCGGAACAGATAAAAGAGAAGAATTAGCATCAAAATATATTTTTTTATGTTTCGTTCAGTGGCGCTGAACAAGATAATTCAGAGGAAACAGCCATGAGCCATTTTTTTAAAATCAGTTTGTCCTAGAATTCGAGTTAATGAACACCTAAACTTGTTATCAAACACAGAAAAAAATTGCTGCTGCTCTCTACCTACTAGTTTTTTGATTTTGATTTTTTATAAAAGTTATTCTTTTAATAAAGGTAAGGAAACTCGCCATGACTCTCATTTTTTGTTTCTGACAAGAGTTATTGAGGCGATCAGTTGAATTGGGAATTAGATGTGATTCATCTGGGCCTGTTGATTACATTCTAGCTTTGTGGTCAACTGATTCACTATTGTGCCCTAGCAGTTTCATCTGCATTGTTCATTGGCTAGAAACATCAGTCAGAGCCCAGTGTTAGTGAGTGACAAGCAGTCTTGTTAAAGGTAGATTGTACCTTGTAGATGGGAGAGATTTTAGTTTACTTTACAGATACAACATGGAAACAGGCTTTTCGGCCCATCGAGTCCACACTGACCAGTGATCACCTAGTTCTATGTTATCCCACATTCTCATCTACTCCCCACACACGTAGGACAATTCACAGAGGCCACATAACGTACAAACCCTGGGACGTTAGGATGTCGGAGGTTACCAGAGCACCTGGAGGAAACCCATGCAGTCACAGGGAAGCTCTGTATAGAGATAGCACCTGAGGTGAGGATGGAACCTGGGTCTGTGGCACTGTGAGGCAGCAACTCTACCAACTGTGTTGGCCCACTGTGTAACGGTGTGCTGTGTGGTCATTTGATTAACTATAGTGCCCAGTCAATATCAACTGCATTGTTCCTTGGCCGGAAACATCAGTCAGGGGGCAATATCAGTGAGCGGCAAGCAGTCTGGTTATACAGTAGCTGGAAAATTGCCGGATATAGCAGTTTCAGGGCTTTCTGACTAACAAAGAGGATGAATAATAGCGTCATAGCGTCTTATAGAGATATAGTCATGGCCATAGGGTCATAGTCATAGAGTCATATTGTCATGGTCTTAGAATCATGGCGTCATAGGGTCAGTGTTATAGGATCATAGTGTCATAGGGTCATCATAGTCATAGGGTCATAGTCAGAGTCAAAGGGTCAGAGGGTCAGCTGGTCATAGAGTCATAGGTCATTCAATGTGGAAACAGGCTCTTCAGCCCAACTTGCCCACACCGACAAACATGCCCTAATTACACTTGTCCCACCAGCCTGCTTTTGGCCTATATCCCCCTAAACCTATCCTATCCATGTACCTGTCTAAATGCTTCTTAAACAATGCAATAGTACCTGCCTTCAACTACCTCCTTTGGCAGCTCGTTCCACATATCCACCACCCTCAGTGTAAATAAAGTTACCCCTCAGGTTCCCATAAAATCTTCCTCCCTCTCACCTTATACGTATGTCCTCCGGTTCTTGATTCCTATACTAGAACAAAAGACCACCTCTTCATCTCATGGTTTTGTACACCTCTACAAGATCACCCCTCATCTGCTGTATGTAAAAGAGATTTCCTGGGTCAGTAACAAAACTCAAAGTACTGGAGGAAGTCAGTGGGTCAGGAAGGAATAAGACAACGCTTCGGGTCAGGATCCTTCTTCAGACTGATTGTAGTAGGAGGAGAGAAAAGAGAGTTGGGGGACAGAACTAACTTGACAGGTGGTAAGCACTCCAGTACTTTGTGTCTTGTTTTGTAAACCAGCATCTGCCATTCCTTGTTTCTGCAAGTGATAGGTGGATACAAGTGAGGGGAGGACGATTGGCAGATGGGTGGAGTTCTCCCCACCACCGCTCTTTACCACCGACCCTCTACTACAATCAGTCTGAGGAAGGCTCACAAACCGAAATGCCTTAATTCCCTCCGCAGATGCTGCCTGACCCGCTGAGTTCCTCCAGCACTTTGTGTTTTGCTCAGGATGCCAACATCTGCATTTGCTTGTGACTCCATTGTCCTGTATCGGTAGGTGATGGTGGTGGTGGGGTGCGGAGGGGGTTGGTTGTCCACAAACCTCCACTCTGGTGGGCAATGGGAACTGAACTCACCACCAGTGCTGCACAGACATAAAAAAGCTTAACAATCTCACACGAGCAATTAAGGTCATGGAATGCTTCTTGAGCTGACATACCCCAGCGACCCCTCCACTCTTTGGACTTTAGAAATACAGCACAGAAACAGGCCCCTTGGATTCCTATTAAATCTCTCCCTCCTTCACCTTAAACCTATGTACTCAGGTTCTTGATTTTAGCTTACGGACGGTTATAATTCCAGCTTGCATCATATGCTAGCACAGAGCAAAGTGTGCGCAAGGATACCAGGTATAGACCAGCATGGTTCACTCATTAAGGTCACACACTGGGGTGGGCCACTGAAGGAGCAGAATTCCTTCCTGCTCCGACTGAAGTGCGAGTGGAGTTGCAGCAGATGCAAGCATTGTGCATGCGGTCAACGTTGCTTGGAGGAGCCTGCACAGCCGTTGCATGTTCCTCCCACTTGTTTGCTCCTGGCAGGGGCAGAATGAAATGCACTCATTTCAACAGGGATTCTCAGCAGTCCCTCTGCTACGACTGTGACTGGTAAACGAAGACCTTGTAAATACCTGCGGTACCAACCTGCAAGCAGTGAAATGCATTAAAGGGTTCATGGTTCCACCAGCAATGTGGTCCTTGCCCTGCCTTTTGACTGCGGTGACATCTTAATGAAGAATTAACTGTCGTGTAGAGATACAGATAGGAGAGGGGGAGGGTTGTTCTTTGCACATTTTCATTCCTCTCGTTTCCCTTTCCCCTGATTCTCAGTCTGAAAAAGGGTATCAACCCGAGATGTCACCTACTCCTTTTCTCCAGAGATGCTGACTGACCCGTCGAATTACTCCAGCATTTTGCGTCTATTTCCAGATAGAATTGTTCTCTGAACCCCTTTGACAGGAGCAGCCACTTCTTGCATTTCCTTCTTTCAACTTATCTCTTCCTTCCTGTACCTCCAAGCTGTGTTTTTTGTCTTCCCACCAATCTTCTTTTCCTTCATGCTAACTCTCCGGAGGAGTTTTGACAGCACGTTGGTCCGGCAGCCACTTGTTTGTGCAGAGCCCTTGAAGTCAAGGCAACGTGTTTCAAGGATCCGCTCGTCATGAGGCGAGGGCAGAAGCTCGTAACTTTATTGTGGAATTGTGGAAATGGAACTCAGCAAGAACCCAGTGAGAGATGAACCTTACCAACAATACCCAGCCATGCACTGCTAACAGACACCATTGGCAGAGACACTGAACTCCAAAAATAGCATGGCTGGCATCAAATCAAAGCTGCACTGACTAACAACATGATTGGTCTAGTCTGACTATCTCTGATGAAGATGATAGTTGAAGAAGGGTCCCAAAGTCGAAACGTCACCCATCCTTTTTCTCCAGAGATGCTGCCTGACCCACTGAGTTACTCCAGCACTTTGTATTACCAGTCTCTGCAGATCCTTTCTACACATTAGGTCAAGGCTGCACATTGACTAACAACATGAATTATCTGATCGGACTATCTCAGATGAACCTTCTTTCTCTCAGGATAAACATCTTCACCATATTGAAATCCAGCTTAATTCAATCCACCAGCTGTTCTGATGCTGCCTTTTCCATCCCTAGAAGCAATCATAATCCCAAAGCTCCAACACTGATGACCCTTAGTTCTTACAGGACTGGTTTCCCAAAGACAGCCAGCTGTGGAAAGTGTAGTCGGCTGGCTTCTGTAAGCATCTACTGCCTTGTTCATTATCTCTCGATTGCAACATATTAATGACATGTGTTGACTCCTGCTTAATGAGCTTCCCAACTTCTTAAAGCCACGTCAATACAATAATAAAGTTCCCATATGTATGATACTAACAGACCGGCTAGCCTCCATGTAGAGATGCAATGTTATTTTAACCAACACTTTATCTCATACGTTTTAGGAGCTGAATTATGCCATTTGGCCCATCAAGTCTACTCCACAATTCAATCATGGCTGATCTATCTTTACCTCTCAACCACATTCTCCTGCCTTCTCCCCATAATCCCTGGCACCCTTACTAATCACAAATCTGTCAATCTCGGCCTTAAAAATAACCATTGACTTGGCCTCCATAGCCGTCTGCGGCAATGAATTCCACAGATTCACCACCCTCTGATTGAAGAAATTCTTCCTCATCTCCTTTCTAAAGCTACGTACTTTTATTCTGAGGCTATGACCTCTGGTCCTAGACTCTCCCACTAGTGGAAACATCCTCTCCACATTCATCCATTCAGTGTCTCTTCAATTTACAGAATGCAAAAAGATCCATGCATGCTCCCATGTGTAACAACTTAAATTTCAAACCAAGTTGATGAAATAAATTGTTTGTCGAAGTTTAGCCTTTAATAAAACTGACTGTTTAAAGGTTTGAATCACTAGCCCACTTCATGTGTTGCAATCATTCCTACTTTTTCTTTTGGGACGATATTGTCTGGCCAATCAGCTGGAAATGTTGCTGTATACAATTTCTCTACTTCTGTTTGCACCACATTAACATAATTAAGGCCACATTCAAGGGTAAATTTAAGATGGATTTTAGAGAATATTTCTAAGACTATGAGGAAACTGTGAAGCCATGTGAAGTCATAGAATCATACAGCAGGGAAACAGGCCCTTCGGCCCAACTTGCCCATGCTAACCAAGAAGCTACACTAGTCCCATCTGCTTGCGTTTGGCCCATATCCCTCTCAGGTTATTAGAACTACTTGGATCACTAGCAAAGAGCTAGCATTGACCTGATAGGATGAATTGCCTCCTTCCATGCTGTAAGATAACATGAAAGCTACCATTTTAACTTAGGTAATTGTACAGCTTTGGTTAGTTAATGTTTCAGCTCAATTTGTTTTAAATTTTTTGAGTGATCTTACATTTTGTTGTTGATAAAGTTAAATGTAACTGGTGAAAAGCTTATGCGATGGTGTAATCTGGTCTCTAAAGTATGTCCATACTCCGGTGAGTTAGTTAAAACAAAATGGTGCGCTACTGATCTAAAGAGTTAATATTTGCTATTTACTGCCCATTAAACAGCTGTGATGAATCGAGATATTTAGCATTTTGCTTCCTTCATCACTGGGAACAAGGGCTATGCCCAATAAGGATGTTTTGACATATACATCAGGCAATAGTGAAGTTACTAATACCCTGGAAAAAAAGGAACAAGTGACCTTTGGCAGGCCAGGACTTATGGAAACACTGGATTTAATCTAAACTGTACAATAAAAAACACCTGCCTATAATACAACCTCTAGATGTTTTTGCCCTTCCTAAAAAAATTATGCAAGGATCACACACGCACGCACACACACACTCACACACGCACGTTAAGTTTATTTCCTTCTTTTAAACGTTATGCCAGAAATATCTCTACAAGCACATGACGGCTTCATATATAAGCAACCGTTTAAGATGTAGCATTCTGGTGTTTGTGGCCTGAATGTTTGTTACTTTTAATAGCAAGTCGTGCTATTGGGTCCTTTAATGGGTTACCACATGGAAACTGTCACCAGCTAAAGCGTTGAATCCAGATGCAGCAGAAATAAAACATACTTGCTTCAAACAGGCTGGAGTTATTGCGATTATATCTGAGTAAGCTGTAACTAAGATCCTGGCCGTCGTTTTGTTTTTGTTTCTTACAAAGAGAAAGTATGTTCAGGTTAGTCCTACCACGGATTTATGGTCTCACAAACCAAGTCCCTGGTTGGAAGGAGAAAGGGCTTGAACTGCGGTGCTCAAATAGAGGTGCCTCTGTCGGGGTCATTGTTGAGGTTGTACACAGATGATGGAGTTGGCTGGTAGGGGATTGAGGACATGGTCTTAATGGGACTTCTGAAGAAGCCACCGTTGGGTGCCCTGCTTCGGAAGGGGCCAGTTCGGTGGTCGGGCATTGGGCCGAACGAGAAGCCGGAGGCGGCTTTTGCTGAGAGGCTGCGGCTTATAGTCTGAATCTGCTCCGGTATGAAGGTGGTGGTGGTGATGTGCGTGTTCCTGAAGTCGCTGATCTGTTCGAGGGCCTGCCGCGTAGGGATGGTGTCGACCTCCAGAGGGGTCAGGTCGATGGACGAGGCAGAGTACTGCTTGTGGGGGCTGTCGTCGTCAGTGCAGAGGCTGTTCACTCTCCTATGCAGGTGCTCCAGGTCGATCTCCTTATCGTCCTGTCAATGGGAGAGAAACAGAGAGAAGGGGGTTAGAACCAAGCTATCTGTCAACAGCGGAGATGGAGCCAGTCAAAACTATTCATCCCTGTTCAGGAGTTTCTAATCTGAGCCAATTTCAGTGGCAGTGATGGCCAGACCCTGCAGGAGAAAAAGTGATGTGATACCTTCATTGGTGGACTTTAGAAATATAGCGTGGAAACAGGCCCTTCGGCCCACTGAGTCCATGATGACCAGCGATCACCCCGTACACTAGCACTGTCCTACACACTAGGGACAATTTACAATTTTACCAAAACAAATGTATCTACAAACCTGCAAGTCTTTGGAGTGTGGGAGGAAACCGGAGCACCTGGAAAAAACCCACATGAGCAAACCCTCATGGGTCACTGGGAGGATGGAGTAACTCCATACGGACAGCACCGGTAGTCAGGATTGAACCCTGGTCTCTGGAGCTCTAAGGCAGCAAATCTACCGCTGCACCACTGTGCCACCCCCAATGGTATTGATATTGGCTCATTATTATCGCGTACTGTTATAGAGCGTTAAGCTTTTATTTGCTTACTACCCCATCAAATCAAGGAAAAGTCACAAAGCGCTGGAGTTAGGGCGGCGCAGTGAAGCAGCGGTATAGCTGTTGCCTAACATTTACCATGGGTGTCTGTCTGTAGGAGTTTGTACTTTCCCCTTGTGACTGTGTGGGTTTTCTCTGGATGCTCTGGTTTCCTCCCACATTCCAAAGACATGCAGGTTTGTAGGTTGCTTGGCTTAGATAAATTGTCCCTCGTGTGTAGGTTAGACCTAGTGTACGGGGGTTGCTGGTCGGCGTGAACTTGGTGGGCCGAAGGGCCTCTTTCTACGCTGTATCTCTAAACATTCAACTTTCTGACTCAAAGGAAGAGGGCCCCACTGAGTTTACCATGACATCACGCTTCTAATCAATGGTGATAGTATTCAGTCCTGGGTTCTGCCCTGATGTCAGTGTCCACATTATCTTGTATTGCACATTTCCTAAATATACATACTAAAATGGGAATTCAGCTTGGTGTTGAGAAGTACCATTGTGATATGTAGGACATAGAACGTAGAACAGTATGGCACCAGAACAGGTCCTTTGGCCTACAATGTCTGTGCTAAACACAATGCCATGTTAAACCAATGCACATGATCCATATCCTTCATTCTCTGCATTTCCATGTGCCTATCTAAACGACTCTTAAATGCCTCTTAAACGCCAGCATCATGTCTGCCTCGACTACCACCCCTGGCAGCACGTTCCAGGCACCCACCACCATCTGTTTAAAAAAAATATTCCCCAACATCTCCTTTAAATGTTGCCCCTCTCCCCTTAAAGCTATGCCCTCTAGCCTTTGACATTTCCTCTCATGAATGGTATGATTTGACAGGGTACCATGTACATTGCATGTGAAATGCAGTGCACCCAGTAAATGGTATCGGTGGCACAGAACTAATTCAAAACATAAGCTGCAAGGAGAGGTTGGACAAACGTGGATTGTTTTCACTTGAACGGCGGACGTTCGGGGAGATCTGTTAGAAGTGTATAAAATTCCAAGAGGCAAAGATCGGGTAGATAGTCATAACCTCGGTAGTTAGTCTTTTATTATGTCTGCTGGAAAGAGATAGAGGGTTAGACTGAGATTAGTGTAATTGAAACATGACTTTCAAAGATTATACATCTAGTTATTTTTCTCATGCCATTTGAAATTGATCCATTAGAACCTTCACAAAGAATATCACATAAAAGCAACCTCAAGCAGTCATGGGGAAATTACAATGATTTTACGATTTTGTGACCTTGTGGTGTGTCAAATCCATGGAAATACTGTGCAGCTAGAGTGTCAAGAGTCACAAACTTAAAACAATCGGTCTGCTGCTGAGATTCTGTTGTTTTTGCACAACACTCATTCCTTGATAAAGTGAACCAATGTTTTAAGGACTCCTAAACTATTCTCTATCAGTGGCCAGAGAGTTGCACTGCGTAACAATATGTGGTCAAGCAGCCATAGTCTAGTAGCTAAACACCGCAGTCAACAAACAACTTAATATGAGGTTTTGATGTAGAGTAGTTAAAAATAAGAAGGTCATGGTCCAAGGATAAGTAGGAGGAGAAGGTTCTCACCCTGAAATGTCACCCATTCCATCTGTCCAGAGATGCTGTCTCGCCAAGTTACTCCAGCATTTTGTGTCTCGATATATTATTTTAAGTGTTAGGGGCCTGTCCCACTTAGGTGATTGTTCAGGCGACTGCCAGCGACTGACACACACACATCGCTTCCTTCACCAGCCAGTTATGCAGGCGGGGGACAGGGCAAGCGGGGGGGGCGCTGTCTGAGCGAAATTCACACGGTGCAAAGCCGATGTGATACAGACACACACCGTGATGAACAGGAAGGTTGGCGTTGTAATTAAGACGGTGAAAGCACAGTGTATGGGAAGGGTCAGTTAAGTCCTTTAAAAGGGGGGGGGGGGGGGAGGGGGGGAGGGGGGGAGGGGAGGGGGGGGAGAAGAAGGGGAGAGAAGGGATTAGGAGAAGGTGTGGGGAATAGGAGTGGAGACAACCTTTAAGCCAGAGATACACTGCTGTGAAGCCAGAGATACACGGCTGCATAGTCTCCTGCAGTCACCTAAAAAGTCATCCAAGTGGAACAGGCCCATTACTAACCTGTCCCACTTACGCGACTTTTTTGGCGACTGCAGGAGACTCTGAAGTTGCCACATGGTGGCCACATGTTCGCGGGTGGTTGCCGGGGACTCGCCTTCATGGTCGTGAGGAATTCCTGCATTCTGGGAACTAGTCGCGACCTCATTATGGTCACTGCAAATTTTTCAACATGTTGAAAAATTTGCGGTGACCGAATGAAGCTATCATGGAGAGTAGCGAGAATTCCTGTGCCGTCGGTGGGTCGCCAGGAGGTCCTAGTGGGTTGCCAAGAGGTTGAAGGTTCTTGTAGGTTCTCGTAGGTTGTAGCCGGTGCTGACCGGTGAATTTCATTGGCTCATTGGGGGAAAAAAACGTAAGCAGTAGTTTTCAGAACCAAGGATAATCGACCGGTAATGTTAAATGTCCACCGAGCTTCACAGCCGTGTATCTCTGGCTTCTTAAATGTTGTCTCTACTCCTTCAAGCTTCAAGATTCAAGATTCAATTTAATTGTCATTTGGACCCCTTGAGGTCCAAACGAAATGCCGTTTCTGCAGCCATACATTACAAACAAATAGACTCAAGACACAACATAATTTACATAAACATCCATCACATCGCTGTGATGGAAGGCCAAAAAAACTTATCTCTCCACTGCACTCTCCCCCCCCCCCCCCCCCCCCCCCCCCCGATGTCAGAGTCAAAGTCAAAGCCCCCGGCTGGCGATGGCAATTGTCCCGCGGCCTTCTCCCTTCTTCTCCCCCTCTCCCCCTTCTCCCCCTTCTCTCCCCCCCGCTCTTTTTAAAGAACTTACCGTACACTGTGCTTTAAACGTCTTAATTCCAGCACCAACCTTCCTGTTCATCATAGTATGTGTCTGTATCACCTTGGATTTGCACCGTGTGAATTTCACTCAGACAGCGCTCCCCGCGCTTGCCCTGTCCCCCGCCTGCATAACGGGCTGGTGAAAGAAGCGATGTGTGTGTGTGAGTGTTTCACAAAGAGTGTTCTTTCAGTTGCCGTTCCAATTGCTGGTTTTTCAGGCGACTGCCGGCAACTTGACAGTTGCTGGCAGTCACCTGAAAAATCACCTAAGTGGGACTGGCCCACAACTCTCTGGCCACTGATAGAGAATAGTTTAGGAGTCCTTAAAACATTGGTTAACTTTATCAAGGAATGAGTGTTATGCGAAAACAACAGAATCTCAGCAGCCCGATTGTTTTAAGTTTGTGACTCTTGACACTCTTTAGCTGCAAAGTATTTCCTTGGGTTTGACACACCACAAGGTCACAAAATCGTAAATTCATTGTAATTTCCCCGTGACTGTTGAGGTTGCTTTTATGTGATATTCTTTGTGAAGGTTCTAATGGATCAATTTCAAATGGCATGAGAAAAATAACTAGATGTACATATCTTTGAAAGTCATGTTTCAATTACACTAATCTCAGTCTAACCCTCTATCTCTTTCCAGCAGACATTTCTTCCTTGAATGCTGATAGAACTGGTGGCTTAACTGGTAAGTTCTGATGGAGCCACTATATTTGTCTGGTTAATGGAGAGGGGAAGAGGATGAAGGAATTTTTTTCTTCAACTTTTTCTTTGAAGGAGCAGCTTTTGAGATCAATTACAGAAGTGGTGAAACAAGTTTATCAGTAATAGAACTGGTGATATAAGTCGATAGGTATTCTAAGAGGTAATATGTGCATGATGGATTCATTGTGCTCACCTTATATGTTGTACTGAGCCAATCAAGTGTAATAGAAGGCGATTTAAATATATTCATGTCACAGGCAAATTGTCTTATGTTAGCCTACAGGGCAACACAGTGGTGCAGTGGTAGAGTTGCAACACCAGTGACCTGGGTTCGATCCTAACTATGGGTGCTGTCAGTATGAAATTTGTAGCTTCTCCCTGTGAATGCGTGTGTTTTCTCAGGGTGCTCAGGTTTCCTCCCACATTTATAACCGCGTGGGTTTGTAGGATAATTGGCCTCTGTATATTGTCCCTGGTGTGAACGATAGAACTGGTGCACGGGGTGAATGCTCGTTAGTGAGGACTTGGTGGGTCAAAGGGTCTGTTTCCACCTTGTGTCTCTAAACTAAAAATCAAACATTCTGTGGTTAGCAATGATTTGAAAATGTAACAGTACATTACAACTATCAAAAAATATATGTGGATTATCTTTGTTTTGCATGCTATTCAAACAAATCAGATAATACTATACAGAAATACAATCACACCAAACTCAAGTACAATAGATAGAGCCAAGGGGAAGATACAGAGTGCAGAATATAGTTCTCAGCATTGTAGAGCATCAGTTCCATAGGCAGTCAAATGTCCACAATGGCGTAAAGGTGAATCGGACCGTACCCGAGCTTATGGAAGAATCATTCAGAAGCCAGATAACCAAGAGGAAGAAGCTGTTCCGGAGCTGTTCTTTAAACTTTAGACTTTAGAGATATAGCGTAGAAACAGGCTGTTCGACCCCACGAGTCCATGCCGACCAGTGATCACCCTGTACGCTTACCTACATACACGAGGAACAATTTTACAATTTTTACACCTTAACAAAGCTACTCTCTATAAACCTGTAAACCTGTACATCTTCGGAATGTGAGGGAAGACCGGAGCACCCGGAGAAAACCCTTTCGGTCACAGGGAACACGCACAAACTCCGTACAGACAGCACCCGTAGTCAGGATCAAACCCGGGTCTCTGATGCTGTGAGACAGCAACTCTACTGCCACACCACTGTGCTGCCTTCTCACACACAATTATGGACGAGCAATAAACGTTGGGCTTGTCACCAATGTTTACATCCCAAATTGAAAAATTGTGAATTCATCATCCTCGGGCGAACCCTCATAACCAATGTTGGCAGATGTGGACACCTGTCTCCCTTCTCCCCTCTTCCAAGTTTTAAAGAACTTGTGCATCTCAATTCTTAATTTAGTTTAGTTTTAAGATAGACCACGGAAATAGGCTCTTCGGCCCTTCGAGTCCACATTGCCCATTGATGACTCGTTCACACTAGTTCTATGTTATCCCACTTTCTCATCCACTCCCCACACACTAGGGACAATTTACAGAGGCCAATTAACCTACAAACCCGCACGTCTTTAGGATGTGGGTGGAAACCAGAGCACCAGGAGAAAAACCCATGTGATCACAGGTAGAATGTTCAATCTCTAAACTCCACGCACACACGCACAGCACCAGTGGTCAGGATTGAACCCGGGTCTCTGGCACTGTGAGGCTGTGGCTCTAGCAGCTGTCCCTTTCTGTGTTCTATCAGACCTTCTCCAGAGTTCTATCCCTTTTCCCAGTGCATCATGGCTTACGTCCCTGCACCTTCTAGGACCTACAGTGACCTCCATAATGTTTGGGACAAAGGCCCATTAATTATTTATTTGCCACAATTTGAGATTGGTAATAGAAAAAAATCACATGTGGTTAAAGTGCACATTGTCAGATTTTAATAAAGGCCATTATTATGTATTTTCGTTTCATCATGTAGAAATTACAGCGGTGTTCACACATAGTCTCCCCCTTTAAGGGCACCACAATGTTTGGGATACATGGCTTCACGGGTGTTTGTAATTGCTCAGGTGTGTTTAATTGCCTCTTTAATGCAGGTATAAGAGAGCTCTCAGCATCTAGTCTTTCCTCCAGTCTTTCCATCACCTTTGGAAACTTTTATTGTTGTTTATCAACATGAGGACCGAAGTTGTGCCAATGAAAGTCAAAGAAGCCATTATGAGACTGAGAAACAAGAATAAAACTGTTAGATTCAGATTCAGATTCAGATTCAGATTCAATTTTAATTGTCATTGTCAGTGTACAGTACAGACACAACGAAATGCATTTAGCATCTCCCTGGAAGAGCGACATAGCAAACGATTTGAATAAATAATAATAAGTGTCCGGGGGGGGTGGTGATTGGCAGTCACCGAGGTACGTTGTTGAGTAGAGTGACAGCCGCCGGGAAGAAGCTGTTCCTCGACCTGCTGGTTCGGCAATGGAGAGACCTGTAGCGCCTCCCGGATGGTAGGAGGGTAAACAGTCCATGGTTGGGGTGAGAGCAGTCCTTGGCGATGCTGAGCGCCCTCCGCAGACAACGCTTGCTTTGGACAGACTCAATGGAGGGGAGCGAGGAACCGGTGATGCGTTGGGCAATTTTCACCACCCTCTGCAATGCCTTCCGGTCGGAGACAGAGCAGTTGCCATACCATACTGTGATGCAGTTGGTAAGGATGCTCTCGATGGTGCAGCGGTAGAAGTTCACCCGGATCTGAGGAGACAGATGGACCTTCTTCAGTCTCCTCAGGAAGAAGAGACGCTGGTGAGCCTTCTTGATCAGAGTTGAGGTATTGTGGGTCCAAGAGAGGTCATCGGAGATGTTGACTCCCAGGAACCTGAAGCTAGAAACACGTTCCACCTCCGTCCCGTTAATGTGGATGGGGGTGTGCGTGCCGCCTCTGGACTTCCTGAAGTCTACAATGAGCTCCTTGGTCTTCTTGGAGTTAAGGGCCAGGTTGTTGTCAGCGCACCATGCTGCTAAGTGCTGGATCTCCTCCCTGTAGGCCAACTCATCATTGTTGCTGATGAGTCCAATCACCGTTGTATCATCTGCATACTTGATGATGGTGTTAGTACCATGTACAGGTGTGCAGTCATAGGTGAAGAGGGAGTAGAGGAGGGGGCTCAGCACACAGCCCTGTGGAACGCCGGTGTTTAGGGTGAGGGTTGAAGAGGTGTGCTTGTCTAACCTAACAGACTGGGGTCTGTTGGTTAGAAAGTCCAGTATCCAGTTGCAGAGGGAGGGGTCGATGCCCAGGTTACCGAGTTTGGTGATCAGTTTTGATGGTATAATGGTGTTGAATGCTGAGCTGTAATCGAGACATCATTGGGATTAGAGACATCAGCCAAACCTTAGGCTTACCAAAATCAACTGTTTGGAACATCATTAAGAAAAAAGAGAGCACTGGTGAGCTTACTAATCATCCACAGCCGATGACAGAGTAATTCTCTCTATTATAAAGAAAAATCCCCAAACATCTGTCCGACATATCAGAAATAATCTTCAGGAGTCAGATGTGGATTTGTCAATGACCACTGTCCGCAGAAGACTTCATGAACAGAAAACAGAGGCTACACTGCAAGATGCAAACCACTGGTTAGTCGCAAAAATAGGATTGCCAGGTTTCAGTTTGCCAAGAAGTACTTAAAAGAGCAACCATAGTTCTGGGAAAAGGTCTTGCGGACAGATGAGACGAAGATTAACATATCAGAGTGATGGCATAGACACATGTATAGACACATCCTATCTGCTCAAGTTCAAACAAATGCTTCAAAGCTCATTGGCCGGCAGTTCATTCTACAAGACAATGATCCCAAACATACTGCTAAAGTAACAGAGGAATTTTTCAAAGCTAAAAAATGTTCAATTCTTGAGTGGCCAAGTCAACCACACGATCTGAACCCAATTGAGCATGCCTTTTATATGCTGAAGAGAAAACTGAATGGGATTAGCCCCCAAAACAAGCATAAGCTAAAGATGGCAATTATTTGGGAATTGAAATTACTAGAAATTACCAGGATATGTTTAAAGCCAATTATAATCCCTTACTCAAGAAATTGAATAATCTGATTAAATTCTGGAAAACACTTCCGATGTCCTTAATAGGCAGAATAAATGCTATTAAAATGATTTTCTTACCACAAATTCTATACCTATTTCAATCAATACCTATATATCTCCCAAAAAAGTTTTTCAAAAAATTGGATTCAGACATTACAAATTTTATATGGGATTATAAATCCCATAGAATACAAATAGCACACCTTAATAAACGAAAAGAGCTGGGGGGTCTAGCGCTCCCTAATTTTATGTATTATAATTGGGCAGTAAATATTAAAAATATGATTCACCTGCTGGACAATTCTGCACAGCAGGTGGACTGGATGGTAATGGAAAAAGGGGACTGCTCCCCGAGTAATATAGGAGCGACCATCCTCTCACCAATAAATTTGAATAATAAAAATTATAATAAAAATCCAATTATACATAACACAATAAGAACATGGAAACAAATAAAACAGAATTTAAAATTAAGAAACCTATCTCTTTTAATACCAATAGTCAATAATCCATCGTTTAAACCATCAATCATAGACAAATCATTTATACAATGGGAAAGAATGGGAATTAAAACGCTCGAAGATCTGTATGAATTGGGGAATTTACTATCATTTCAACAACTACAACTGAAATATAATTTGAAAAATAACCAATATTTTAAATATCTTCAAATTTGTGATTATCTGAAAAAACACACAAAAGACTATCATAATATGCCTTCCGACTTATTGGATGAAGCAATGAAGACCAAGGCGGAATCAGCTAATTTAATATCGTACCTATATAATATCATTTTAAACATAGAAATACCCACAACAGATGGAATTAGAAAAGATTGGGAACAAGAATTTACTACAGGTGCATAAATGTTCGATCAATGTACGACATACGCTCATCCAATTTAAAACATTACATAGATTATATTATTCAAAAACTAAATTAAATAAAATCTTCCCTAATGTTTCACCAATCTGTGATAAATGCCTGTGTCAAGAAGCTACCATAGCGCACTCTTTTGTTTTTTGTACAAAAATCCAAAAATTCTGGTATGAAATATTTGATATTTTTTCAAAATTGATCAAAATAAAACTGGTACCAAAACCAGAATGGATTATCTTCGGAATATCGGAAGGTAACCCTGAATTAAACGTGTTTCAGAAGAATTTATTTAATTACGGGCTAATAATGGGAAAAAAGCTTATACTTAAATTCTGGAAAAATGCGCCAACACCAACAATAAAAATGTGGATATCAAATATGTTTGAAACATTACATCTGGAAGAGATGAGATTCCTCCTAGCAGGTAAAGCAGACCAATTCCAAAAGACGTGGTCTATGTTTCTGGACCTATTACAAGTATGAGGTGCAATAGTAATTAAAAAAAAAACAAATATATAAATAAGTGGTATCAGGACCTGGTAACGGGAGGTAAAACAACAAAAACAGACTTGGTTGGTAGTCCCCTTTCTGCGGAGTTTAATGTTATAATAGAGCGATTGTTTCTATTTTCTCTTTCTTTCTTTTCTAGGGTCTATTTTCTCACTTTACTTCCTTCTCTAACTTCTTTCCTAAGGGGCTTTCTTTTCCCAACACTCTTGCACTTCACGACTCTCTTGCACTTTCTTTACTTTCCTTACTTCTACCTTTTTCTTAAAGCTCAAAAAAAATGAAGCGGTACAAAAAATGTATTAAGATATATGTGTTGTGTAGGATTGTAATTTACCGTACTTCTAATAAAAATAAAATTAAAAAAAAAAAAAAAAGCTAAAGATGGCTGCAACACAGGCAGAGCATTATCAGAGAAGACACCCAGCAACTGGCAATGTCCATGAATCGCAGACTTCAAGCAGTCAATGCAGGCAATGGATATGCAACAAAATACTGAACATGACTACTTTCATTTACATGACATTGCTGGATCCCAAACATTATGGTGCCCTGAAATGGGGGATATATATGTATAAACACAGCTGTAATTACTACATGGTGAACCCAAGATGTATAAAAATGGCCTTAATTAAAATCTGACAGTGTGCACTTAAACCACATGTGATTTTTTCTATTACAAATCTCAAATTGTGGAGTACAGAGGCTAATAAATAAATGATGGGTCTTTGTCCCAAACATTATGGAGGGCACTGTAGACCCTTCACTTTGTACTCCCAGAGTATAGTAATGCCACATTACCCCATCCCATCTATTGATTCTGATTCCAGATACCTACCAAATTGTACACCTTGTTCTCCATCCCACTGTGTAGAAACGGCTTTAAAATGGTAAAGGATAACAATTAAACGCAGAAAGAAAAAGTTATAAAATAAAGACCGTTAATTCAACATTTGTATAGAAAACGAGACCAAAGGGGGACCCCTTGGGTCCCGTCCCCTCAAAGCATAGTTGATGGGCGGGGGGGGGGGGGGGGGGGCCCTGCGGCGTCACACACACACTAACCGCCCCTCACACACACGGGGGGGGAGGAGGGGTGAGAGGGGGGTGAGAGGCGGAGGGAGGGGGGGGGGGGGGGGATGGGAGGGGGCGGGGGGGGGGGGGGGGGGGGGGGGGGGGAGGGGGGAGGGGGGGGGAGGGGGGGAGAAATTATAGACCAGTCTTCAAATAGTAACACAAATCCAAAAATGTAAAATAAGTATTTACTATAAATCTCTATGCTACATTGGTATAAAACAGCGCAGAACCCTGATTCATAGAGTTGTACAGTGTGGAAACAGGCCCTTTGGCCCACACTAGTCCCACCTGCCTGTGTTTTGGACAATGTCCTTCTAAACCTGTACAATCAATGACACATGGCAGAACAACCAAAAAGGCTAATATCATGCTTGCTTTTATTGGTCGTGGCATTGAGTATAAGAGTCAAGAAATTATGATGCAGTTTTATCGGACATTGGTCAGGCAGCATTCGGAGCATTGAGTGAAGTTCTGGTCGCTCCATTACAGGAAGGATGCAGTGGCTTTAGAGGGGGTGCAGAAGAGGACTACTAGAATGCTGCCTGGATTGGAGGGTTTCAGCTACAATGGGAGATTATGGATTATTTGGATTGTTTTCTTTGGAGCTTTGGATGTTGTGAGGAAATCTGATGGAAGTATGTAAAATTATGCGATGCAGAGATAGGGTAGATCAGTGATTCCCAAACTGGGGCCATGGCAAATCTCAGGGGGGGCCACGGAAAAATTTGGGGATTTAGGGAGCCACAGGTTCAATGAAGGGGGCCACCTTTTTTCCGCTAATAATGTCAGGGGGGGGCTACAGAAAAATTAAAGAGCCCAAGAGGGCCATGAGCTAAAAAAGGTTGGGAACCACTGGGGTAGACGATCAGAATGTTCTTCCCATGATTGATAAATAAAATACTAGGGGCACTGCTTTAAGGAGTGAGGGGCACATTTCTTACCCAGAGGATGCTGAGTGCCTGGGATGCATTACCAGGGGTGGGTGGTGGAGGCTGTTACATCAGTGGCTTTTAAGAACCTTTTGGATTGGCACATGGATATGTAGTGAATGGAGGTAAACTCTAGTTTTAGTTTATTATCAGGTGTACCGAGGTGCAGTGAAAATCACACACTCGGTGGACCAAAGGGCTTTTTTTCCACACTGTATCTAAAGTCTAAAGACTAAAGAGCCTTTGGACCACATAATATCTCTATTTTCCCCATTTGCTGCATTTGGCCTACATCTCATTAAATTCTTCCTGTCCATATATCTGTCCAAATGTCTTTTTTAATGCTGTAATTGTATTTGTTTCTATAGCTGTCTCTGGCAGTTCATTCCAAATATGGACTATTGTCTGCGAAAAAAGTTTAGTTTAGTTTAAAGTAGACAAAAGTGCTGGAGAAACTCAGCGGGTGCAGCAGCATCTATGGAGCGAAGGAAATAGGCAACATTTTGTGCCGAAACCCTTCTTCAGATTGAGGTTCAGTCTGTTTAGTTTAGTTTAGTTTAGAGATACAGTTGGCTCAGAGGTCCCTGTTAAATGACTCCTTTCTCACCTTGCCTATACCCTGTTATGTTTCCATAACGTTCTTCTAAACTCCAGAGAATGGAGTCACATTCGACTTGGTCCTGCCCATCTGACAATCTGCCTGTCCCACAAGTGTGCAGTTTTGTCCCTCTAGACCTACGTTCTCATTCAAGGTCTTTTTACCACCACACACTGCGTGAAGCTGCACATAGAACCACTCTCTTCAGATGCACAGGCCCTGCGCAGAGGTGGAGACTTTGCATGGGAGGGGGCTAACGTGGTGACAGCAGCAGGGATTTACCTCCTTGGATGGGGCCCGCGATCCCTTACGCCTGTTCCACCAGTTTTCCACAATGGCGATGAGACAGGCCAGGATGATCCCGGCGGCCAGCACGCAGAAGACCCCAGCAAAGCTGGCCAGATCGAGCGCACTGCCCTTCTGCTGAGCCCTGGATGGGGTGGAGATGTCACACTGCGCCGTCTTTGGCCACCACTTGTGCTTCAGGATGTCAAGGTCTCCGTGTTGTAGAAGCTCTAGGATCCTAGAGTGAAAGAAGAGAAGAAAACACTGTGGATGGATGATTCCAGTGATTTTTTAATGTATGTACTGTATGTATGTATGTATGTATGTATGTATGTATGTATGTATGTATGTATGTATGTATGTATGTATGTATCTATGCATGTACGTATGTATGTATGTATGTATGTATGTATGTATGTATGTATGTATGTATGTATGTATCTATGCATGTACATATGTATCCCTATCTCACTATATGTATCACACATATGTGTGTGTATATATATATATATATATATATATATATATATATATATATATATATATATATTATATACAAATCATACATTATACAGTGTACATATGTATATATATATATATGTGTGTGTATACATACATTCATATATCTACATTCATATCCAAGTCACACACACAATTTGTATATAAACATTCATATCCGTACATTATGCAACACCTCACAGTTTGCTCGGATTAAACATGTGCCATTTCTTCCAGTTATTCTCTATCCCGCTGTATACTATGACAGCCTTCTTACTGTCCACGGCTCTAGCAATCTTGGTGTTGTCTGCAAATTTACCAACCAGCTCGTCTACATTCATGCCCAAGTGATATGTTCACGTCCAGATCATACATGTAGATGCCATTCTGCTGGTCCCATTACAGGAAGGATGTGGAAGATTAAGAGAGAGTCTACAAGATTAGAGGGTAGTAGCTACACAGAGAGGTTGGACAAATTTGGATTGTTTTCTCTGGAATGCCAGAGGTTAAGGATCATGTGCAGGCAGATAAGATTTGTTTATATTGGCATCATGTTCGGCATGGACTTTGTGTGGCAAAGGGTATGTTTTTGTTCAATGTTCTATTTCCATGTCACCATACTTGAAGCAGTTTGTTACCACAGCAATGTCATGTGCATAGATTTCGATATGTGTGTATATTGTATGTCGCAAAAAACATGTCCATTTGAGTTTTGATTGTGAAGTGGACCTGGTTGGAGCCTTCTCAATTTGGAGAGATGAAGCAGGTGGCGAAAGAGAAAATAAATTCATGGTGAATTTCAGTGAGATTAATCAAGTAGGAAGAGACACAAGGGACTTCAGATGCTGGAACCTTGAGAAAAGCGCAATGTGTTGGAGGAACTCAATGGGTCAGGCAGCACCTGAAGAGGGAAATGAACAGTTGATGTTTTGAGGCAAGACCCTTCCTCTGGACTGATAGATGCTGCCTGCCCCACTGAGTTCCTCCAGCAGTTTGATTTTTGGCCCAGATTCCAGCATTTATGGTCTTTTGTGGCTGTATTGTATTTATGTAAATATACAAGTGGATACATATTTTATAAATATGCATTTGTATGCATTCATTTTTGTATACAAGTATAGACATGAGCATATGTTTTACAAATATGTATGGACAAATGTGTGTTTGGTTGCAAATGTGCATATTATATTATGAATACAAAACATACACATGTAGTTGAACATTAAAACAAATATTTATTTTTATAACACCTTTTGCATCCCATTTACAAAGGTCCTAAGTGTATTTCAGCTATTAAATTTTGTTCATCTGTGTCTCTGTAATGTGGTAAATGCGGCAGGCAAAGTTTTCACACATCAACCGCCCACTCTCAGCGATGCATTAATGCCCGAATATTGAGTTTTTCTTCTGTCGACTGATCAACAAACTGAGATCAGGAAGACTTGCTGGCTCTTCTTCTAAATGGTGCTTCAATGTTAGCCAGAGGGAGTAGTGTTCACATCTCTTCTGACATACTCGAGGGCCTGAACTATAGGGACAGCTTAAGCAGGTAACTCTATTCCTTGGATCGCAGGAGGATGTGGGGTGATATTATAGAGGTGTACAAGGAAGAGATCAGGTAAAGAGGAGAGGAATAGGTCAGGTAAATGCACAGAGTCTTCTGCCCAGAGTAGGGGAATCAAGAACTGGAGGACATAGGTTTAAGGTGAGGGGGCGAAAAGATTTAATAGGAACCTGAGGGGTAACTTTTTATACAAAGGGTGGTGTGTGTATGGAACAAGCTGCTGGAGGAGGTAGTTGAGGCAGGTACTATCGCAACATTTAAGGAACATTTAGACAGGTACATGGATAGGAAAGGTTTAGAGTGACATGGGCCAAAGGTAAACAGGTCGGACTAGTTTAGATGGGGCATGTTGGTCGTCATGGGCAGGTTGGGTCGAGGGGCCTGTTTCCACAATGGTGACTCTACACCTCTATGACTCTATAGGGCCTGTCCTAATATCAGGTATACTAAAAACGTATCAGGTCACTGAAAAAGTCGTGGCGTGATGCGGCGGTGACGCGCCGTGATGACGTATTGACCCTCTGTGTTTCCGCAAGTGTCACAACATTTGTTTTGTCGCCGCTGGATTTTGAAATGTTCAAAATCTTTCGGCGACCCTGATACGCCAGTCACACAGGACAGGCCCTTTAGACTCCGTGACTCTATGAGTCCATGACAAGATCTCCTACAAAGCTGAGATTGTGTGTCTAACTTAAACCAAGTCTAGTCAAGAGAGTTTATTGTCATGTGTCCCAGATTGGACAATGAAATACTTGCTTGCTGCAGCACAACAGAATATTGTAGGCATAAATACAGAACAGTTCACCATGGACCATATATATACACATAAATAAACAGATAAAGTGCAATAGGCTGTTATAGTTCAGAACTTGTTTGAAGTTGTGTTTAATAGTCTGATGGCTGTGGGGAAGTAGCTGTTCCTAAACCTGGATGTTGCAGATTTCAGGCTCCTGTACCTTCTTCCTGATGGCAGTGGAGAGATGAGTGTGTGGCCAGGATGGTGTGGGTCCTTGATGATGTTGGCAGCCTTTTTGAGGCAGCGACTGCGATAGATCCCCTCGATGGTAATGAGGTCAGAGCCGATGAAGGACTGGGCAGTGTTTACAACTTTTTTGCAGCCTTTTCCGCTCCTGGACGCTCAAGTTGCCGAACCAAGCCACGATGCAACCGGTCAGCATGCTCTATACTGTGCACCTGTAGAAGTTCGAGAGAGTCCGCCTTGACATACCGACTCGCCGTAATCTTCTCAGGCAGTAAAGGCGCTGATGTGCTTTCTTTATAATTGCATCAGTGTGCTGGCACCAGGAGAGATCTTCGGAAATATGCACGCCCAGGAATTTGAAGTTCTTGACTCTTTCCACCATCATCCCGTTGATATAAACGGGATTGTGGGTCCCTATCGTAACCCTTCCAAAGTCTACAATCAGTTCCTTGATTTTGCTGGTGTTGAGAGCCAGGTTATTGCGCTGGCACCATTTGGTCAATCGGTCAATCTCACTTCTATACTTTGACTCGTCGACCAGAGACTTCCGATTCAGAAATGAAACAAGTTACAGCTGACACAATATATGTGATATAGACACAAAATGCTGGAGTAACCCAGCGGGACAGGCAACATCTCTGGGTAGAGATGCTGCCTGTCCCGTTGAGTTACTCCAACATTTTGTGTCTATCTTTGGTTTAAACCAGCATCTACAGTTCCTTCCTACACAACCTATATGTGTATGCACATACATATATACATGTGTGTGTGTGGGCGTGTACAACTATGAGTGTCTACATGTGTGTGGATGCATGTATATTTAATGCAGGGGTCTATATGTAAAATATATGTGTGTGTATGTAGGGGTGCAGTCTGTGTTTGCATGGGCATATGTAAATTTGTATGTTTGTAGATCTGTGTATGAAAGCATGGGTTTATATGCGTACTGGGGTAGTTTGTTTGTGTGGTGTGCATATGCGTTTATGTGTGAGTGGTATGTGTGTGCATGCATATGTGTCATTATGTATAGCTGTGTATTTGTGTAAGTGCAAATCTATGTGCGAGTGTCTGTGTTTGTATGTGTGTGCGCATGCATGTGTTATTTTGTGTGTGTGTATATAGCTGTGTATATTTGTGTCAGTGCAAATGTGTGTGTATCTGTGTGTGTGTCCATGTACGTATGCATGTATGTGCGCTTGTGTGTGTATCTTTGTATTTGTGGGGATGTGTATGTGTGCAAGTTTGTGTCCGTGTATGTGTACATGCACATGTGTGTATCTGTGTATATGTGCATCTGTGTGTGTCCAAGTGAAAAAGTCTAACCTATGAGAATTAAACATTTTGCAGAATTGGCTCCGAGACGTAATAATTTCAAGGCTGGTTCACTTGGTCTTGCTTTGAGCTGAGTCACTGGGAGCTGCAATCCTGCTGATCCCCACATGGGGGCAGGCTGCACACAGGAAGCTGAAGCTGAATGGGAAACTGGTTCCTGCTCCATCAACCTAGATTCTTGCCTTTTCACCAAGAATGACCCAAATGCACACTCCTGCAAAGGCCATGTGTACTTGGACTTTCAGAGAAAGATAAATACAATGCTAATTTGTGTAAGAATGGATGGAAGGTCCGGTCATGATCTTCACTGTGATTTGCAAATGATATAACTTTATCCCAATTGGCATAAAACCATGAGTCTGCAGCTCAGCTTGTAGCTGGCAGCCAAATGGTGCTTGGAACTGTGTGGTTCCTATTAGTTTAGTCTATGAATATCCCCCAGAAACAGAATCTCCAGCTCATGTTACACCATTGGTGCTGGCTGTACAATCTCAGAATTAACCAGAAAGGCAGAAAATAAAAAGTAATCAACGTTTGGTTTATCAGACGTCAGAACTTTAAAAAAGATAGCACAGGCTGCATAATTGTCTTGGCCACCTGCCAGCCAGCTGACTAATTTCTCCAGAAAACAAGAGTACAGCCAGATAGAAATGCACAGAGGCCACAGTCTCTTGCAATAGCCATGAGATTGTGCCTGTTGAACAAGTAGAATTACTTTTCAATCTATTGACTTGCTTTAAATGGCCCTTTATTATATAAAGAACATTTATTTTCAGGTGTGTATTATTGGTGATTAATGGTTTAATTCTATGTTGCATTTCTGTGAGGCGCTATTATGAAGATGCCTTTTTTGATGCCTCGTATTATTAAAATGTTTCTCACCGTCTGACACTGGTGTCATGGAATTATTATTATTATTATTATTATTATGATTATTATTAGTCATTATAGCTCACTAAGTCCTTGCCGACACTCTGTGAAAAAACACTCTATCCCCAAGGCCTTGCTCATTTACTTCTCTCTTACAAACCAAAATCAATGATTGTTCTTGAATCTTTCGACTTGCAGACCTTAGAGATGCAGCGCAGAAACAGGCCATTTGGCCCACTCAGTCCATGTTGACCAGCGATCACCTCGTACACTACACACTGGGAACAATTAAATGTTTTACCGATGCTAATTAACCTACAAACCTGTTTTGGAGTGTGGGAGGAAACCGGAGCACTTGGAGGAAACCCACATGGTCACAGAGAGAACGTACAAACTCCGTACAGACAGTAGTCTGGATCCTTAGTCAGGATCAAACCTGGTTCTCTGGCGCTGCAAGGCAGCGACTCTACCTCTGCGCCACCGTATCACCCTAAACACCAGGACATATACGTAAACACCATGGTACACAAAAAAGCTGGAGAAACTCAGTGGGTGCAGCAGCATCTATGGAGCGAAGGAAATAGGCAACGTTTCGGGCCGAAACGCTTCTTCAGACTGATAGGGGGTGGCGGGGAGAAGGAAGGAAAAAGGAGGAGGAGAAGCCTGAGGGCTGGGGGATGGGAGGAGACAGCCCGAGGGCTAAGGAAGGGGAGGAGAAAGCAAGGGCTAACAAAATTGGGAGAATTCAATGTTCATGCCCCCAGGATGCAGACTCCCCAAGCGGAATATGAGGTGCTGTTCCTCCAATTTCCGGTGTTGCTCGCTCTGGCAATGGAGGAGACCCAGGACAGAGAGGACGGATTCGGAGTGGGACTGGAATTGAAGTGCTGAGCCACCGGGAGGTCAGGTAGGTTCTTGCAGACCGTGCGGAGCTGTTCGGCGAAACGATCGTCCAACCTCCGCTTGGTCTCACCGATGTAGATCAGCTGACATCTAGAGCAGCGGATGCAGTAGACGAGGTTGGAGGAGATACAGGTGAACCTCTGTTGCACCTGGAACGACTGCTTGGGTCCTTGAATGGAGTCGAGGGGGGAGGTAAAGGGACAGGTGTTGCATTTCTTGCAGTTGCAACGGAAAGTGCCCGGGGAGGGGGTGGTACGGGAGGGAAGGGAAGAATTGACAAGGGAGTTGCGGAGGGAGCGGTCTTTGCGGAAGGCAGACATGGGGGGAGATGGGAAGATGTGGCGAGTGGTGGGGTCACGTTGGAGGTGGCGAAACTGACGGAGGATTATTTGTTGTACGTAAACACCATGGTTGAAAGGCCTATTTCAGACTTGCAGCTTCCGACTGGGTCTGTGATTGCGCAATATAAGAACAGGTTACGCTGCAAATTCTCCCTGATTAAGTCTGACAGGAACTTTTGATTGTCACAGCGATGATGCTGCATATATACAATGCACTTTGTCAAACAGATCAAAGACTAGAAATAAATGCACTGGTGAAAACTGTTTTCAAGTGCCAGGATTATTACATTCTAAGCAGTATTTGTATCTGAATGTTAAAAGCATCAATTCAGAATCCAACCAGAACCGAGATACTAGCAGTATTGTTCACTAAGATCGTATTTTTATTCTTGATATATTAAACCTACTTTTTCTTTCATTTTAAACTCAGTTCTTTCCCAGTCAGAGATCTACCTTAGTAAGCACTTTGACAAGACAGATGATAAAACTTGCTGCCAAGTTGAGTACGTAGTAGATAAGAGGCACTATAATGTACGGCACTGTCTGCTAAAGAGCAAGAAAGGTAAAAAAAATATATTGAATATTGGTCTCTGCAGACAGATTCTGAATAGCAAGTATTTTGCACAGTGTGCCAAAATAAATTGTAGTTCAGACAAACCTGTGACTGAGCGCGAACTGAATAGCCCACTAAATCATTCTCAAACATCTCGGGAACTGACCTCCCCGCCATCAAAGGGATCTACTGGAGGCGCTGCCTCAAAAAGGGAGCCAGCATCATCAGAGATGAAGATTTCACTAATTTCACTCCTTTAGGAGTCTAAAAACAGTGACTACCAGGCTCAAGAATAGATTCATCCTAACAACCATCAACTAGTGTTCATCGACTTGAACACTGCACAACAAAACTAAATTATGAACAATGTAGTCTCTTTGGTTGCACTAAGGCTTTGGCTTTTATTAGGGTTATTAGTTTATTGATTTTGTTTGTTTGGTTATTATGTGTTATCTATGACTGCTGTGTTTATAGACCTGTCATGCTGCTGCAAGTAAAAATGTAATTATTCCATTATCAGAACATATGACAATTGAACATATATTCTCTGTTTAGTTTTACTTTAGTTCACTTTACCTTAGAGATACAGTGTGGAAACAGGCCCTTTGGCACACCGAGTCCGCGTACCGATCACCCCGTACACAAGCGCTATCCTACACACTAGGGACGATTTACAATCTTCACCAAAGGCAATTAAGCTGCAAACCTGCAATGTTGGAGGAAACTGGAGCACCCGGATTCACGGGGAGAACGTACAAACTCTGTGCAGACAACGCCCATAGTCAGGATTGAACCCGGGCCTCTGCCGCTGTCAGGCAGCAACTCTACTGCTGTGCCACCATGCTGACCCTGATGAGGGAATCCAAATGCTAAAAGCCAGGTATTTCAGAATAAGAGGAGGTCCATTGAAGACGAAGACGAGGATGAATTTCTTTCCTGTGTATGATGAATCTTTGGAATTCTCTGCCCCAGATAGTTTTTCTCAAAAGATACAGAATTGAAATAGGCCCTTCGGCCCATCAAGTCGTTGCTGACCATCAATCACACGTTCATACTAGTTCTATATCATCCCACTTTCTTTCTACACATTCGGGGCAACTTACAGAGGCCAATGAACTTGCAAATCGGCACAACTTGAAACAGGAAATATTGGGAAGAAACTCAATGGAAACTCACATCGTCAACAGGGGAACGTGCAAAGTCCACACAGGTCAGGATCAAAGCCAGGTCTCTGGCGCAGTGAGGAACAGCTCTACCAGCTGTGCCACTGTACCGCCCTAAAGGTAACCGGTCCCGGAGTCTCAAGGTCATAATACATCAGAAATAAACATAAGGAACAGAAAACAGGATAGTAGAAGCGACACTATTCGACTAACCTATCATGCAGAACCCAGCACCTGGCATTGCAATGGTTGGTAAATATCGCTTGGATGTCTCTATAGCTTTCTCACTGCAGATGTAGAAGCTTCCTCTGAACCTAGGAGAATACCACTGTTTATAAGCGCAAAATGGGGGCGCCGTCCTGTATGGGTATGGCTGCCCAGCCTGCAGCTGTGGTAAATATCGCTTGGATGTCTCTATAGCTTTCTCACTGCAGATGTAGAAGCTTCCTCTGAACCTAGGAGAATACCACTGTTTATAAGTGTCTGTGAATCTGTGTTGCTCATGGCTCCAATAGGAAGGTACTCTGTGATAGGCAACTTGCAATAGTGTAAAATAAACAGTAACATACGACTGACGCAAAATGGGGGCGCCGTCTGTATGGGTATGGCTGCCCAGCCTGCAGCTGTCCGTTTTGTCACCTCTTTTTTTAATTTTTAGTGAGTTAAAGTGTTTTGTGTTGGAGGTTTTAGTCTCTTTTATATGGGGGGTGGGGTGGGGAAGGGGGAAACTGCATTTCTCAGTCCCTACCTGGATGGGGGGGCTGCTTTCCTCCGAGCAGCAACTTCGACCCGTACTTGCGGCCTGCTATCGGGTTCTGGAGCGGCATTTCCTGACAGGACCGGCCAGAACCACGGCTTCGGCGGCGGCACAGCGCTGGAGCGCTATTGCGGAGCGGGCGATGCCTTACCCGGGTCGTCGCGCTGGAGCTCTGGTGAGCTGAGACTGCCGATGAAAACATCGCGGAGCTGCAGGACTGTGGAGCGGCCAGCCACGGGCGGCGGCGCTGACCTTAAACATCGTGGAGCCTGGGATCTCTTGCCGAGATCGCCAGTGGTGGAGCTCCGTCCAGCGCGGCCTGTTGGCTTCGGAAGCCGCGGTCTCCGGTAGGGAAGCGGCCGTTCCAGGTGTCCCAAGCCGCTGAGAGGGTTCTCCCGACGCCGGAGCACCATCATCCGGCGAGAAGGGCCTGTAACATCGGCCCCCGTAGCGGCGACTGCGGAGGCCTCAAATAGGCCCGACTATGGGTGGACATGGGGATGGGGACTGGACTTTGTGCCTTCCCTCACAGTGGGAACCATTGTGGGGGGACGTTTTTATGTTTAAATTTCTTTACTATTGTTATGTTTGTATTCTTTTTAATGTGCTGCAATGGCAACTTGAATTTCACGACACCAATTGGTGTATGTGACAATAAATGAACCTTTAAACCTTTGAAATGCTGGAGTAACTCAGCAGGTCAGGCAGCATCTCTGGAGAAAAGGAATAGGTGACGTTTAGGGTCGAGACCCTTCTTCAGACTGAGAGTCAGGGGAAAGGGAAGCAAGAGATATAGACGGTGATATAGAGAGATATAGAATGAATGAATGAATGAAAAATATGCAAAAAAGTTGCAGAGTTGGAGAGTAGGAGGAATCGATGAGAGGGAGCAGTGATGTTGCAGAACTCTCGTCGGAGACAGGAGGAGAACTTCAATGTAGACATACCTTGAGGAGACTTTGCAGTGGAGCTGATGTAATGTGTAGGAAGGAACTGCAGATGCTCGATTCAACCAAAGATAGACACAAAAAGCTGGAGTAACTCAACGGGTCAGACTGTATCACTGGAGAAAAGGAATAGGTGACTTTTCAGGTTGAGATCTTTCTTGGAAATAGGTTTAAGCTGCGAGGGGAAGATTAACAGGGAACGTAAGGAGGCAACGTTGAACACAAAGGATGGTGGGTGTATGGAATGAGCTGCCAGAGGTGGTAGTTGAGGCAGATAATATAACAGCATGTAAAAGACTCTTGAATAGGCACATGGTTTGGAAAGATTTATTGGGATATGGGACCAAACGTGGCCGGGGAGGACCAACAGCAGACCGTGCAAACGCCACGGACGTCAGGATCGAAACCAGGTCTCCGGCACTGAGAGGCAGTAGCTCTACCAACTACGCCACTGTGGTAGAGGCTGTGATGGAAAATAGCCAAGACTAGGGGACTTTGGGGATGGGGGGGGGGGGGGGGGGGGGGGGGGGGGGGGGGGGGGAGGGGGGTCACATTATGGGAAAAAGCCCATTAAATGGAGTTTGAAACATGGATATGTCCAGCTATAATCTATTTAAATTGTATGGCAGACAGAAACTGGCCCTTCGGCCTAACTTTTTCATGCTGACTGAGATGCACATTTCAGTCTGAAGAAGTGTCTCGACCCGAAACGTTGCCTATTTCCTTCGCTCCATAGATGCTGCTGCACCCGCTGAGTTTCTCCAGCATTTTTGTCTACCTTCGATTTTCCAGCATCTGCAGTTCCTTCTGATGCACATTTAAGATAGTCTCATTTGCTTGTGTTTGGACCATATCCATATACTCCTGCTCCTATTTGTCTTAAGGGCCTGTCCCACTTGGGCGTCATTTGCGCATCATTTACGCGACATCATTTACGCGTCATGACGCACTTGATCGTGATGGTGCGCAAGCCTGATGTGTGCAATGAGGAAGCGACATTATTGCATAGAGGTGCGTGAGAAGGTTCACCAGTAATTCCTGGGCCTGTCCCAGGACTGTTGGGCAAGACGTTTAGCGCGTTTTACTCTCTAGATGGAGCGTGAAGGGGGGATTTTAGTACATCCCAAAATCTTAAGGGGCGGACCGCTAGTGCGGAAGATTGTTCCCGCGTGTTAGGGCCTACGTCACAAGGGGTCACACCTTATAAGGGGAAATCCTTTAAAACCGACTGAGAAGAACTTTTTTTCGCGAGTCGTAATCTCTGTCGTGACGAGGGTAAATGATGTCAGTTCGTAAATGACACACGCAAATGACGCCCAAGTGGGGGTACAGGCCCAGGTGTAGAGTTGGATGATCAGTGATCATATTGAATGGCGGTGCGGCTGTACGGCGCCCTAGAACCTTTTTCTATGTATAAAAGGGCTTTCCCACCTGCGCCATCTGCCTGACGCGCAAATTTGTACACACAAGTGGGACAGGCCCGCGCGTAATAATACGTGACCACCTGCCTTTCAGTGCGTAGTTAAATGATCAAAATAACCAGCTCTGTGCAAACAGTCCCTTAGGCAGTCCACACTGTGTTTTTGGGAAAAAATTTGTGCCATTTGATGTAAATTGGTGGCACCTCTGGTTACCATTGATTTCCACCAATGAAAGTAATTCTTGTCCCAGTCCTCCCACTCATTTTAAAACCTTTGTCCCCCTCCCACTCCCTTACTGATTTCCCCCATGAAATCTCCCCCCTCCCCTCCCTCCCCCCTTCTCCCCCCCTCCCCTCCCTCCCCCCTTCTCCCCCCCTCCCCCATCTCCTATCCCCTCCCTTTCCACTTCCCTTAATTACCCCAGAATGGTGTATTCAATTAACTCATGATTTGAATTGCATTAAAACATTTAAATAAGATTTATATGTTAAATGTCCTGTCAATATAATAAATGGCCAGACATTTAAATGAATAAACTATATATGGTGTGTTTCAAAATTTTTATAGCAGTCCTGATAAATAGCCAGTTAGATCATGTTATGTTTTATGGCATAAAATATTACAACATTACTTCCACTTTTATAGCAGTGATTACACTTTAAAAGTGCTTCATTGACTGTAAAATGCTTTGGGATGTCCCAAGGTTGTGGAGCGTGCCAACAGCAATGAACTTCTTATTACTGAGTGTTATCTGTAAAGTTATGTACTCAGACTCTCCAAATCACCCGGGATTCTTTCTCCCTTTTCATCTTCAGAAACTAGCCCTAATGATCAGACTTTGTATTCCCGCCTCAACTCCGCAGCGGACCAAATGGGCTCTTCCAGCCTTGAGGTGAGCAGAAACCCATTTTTCAAGTGGTCCATCAGGGAGGATTTGTGAGAACCAGACTGAGGCACTGAAAGTGTTTCCACTCCATCATCAAAGAAAGTAGGATATTGATAGAGATTTCAACTTCCCTAATAGTGGAGTTTTCAACTCTCCCCAATAGTAGGGGTTTCAACCCCCAATATGTGGGGTTTCAACTTGATTATTTGTTGCGGTTTCAACCCCAATATTCATGGTTTCAACTTTCATAAGTTCACAAGCTCACAATTTATAGGAATAGAATTAGGCCATTCGGCCCATCGAGTCTACTCCGCCATTCAATCATGACTAATGTCTGCCTCCTCCCATTTTCCTGCCTTCTCCCCATAACCCATGACACCTGTTCTAATCAAGCATTTGTCTATCTCTGCCTGAAAAATATCAACTGACTTGGCCTCCACAGCCCTCTGACTAAAGAAGTTCCTCCTCGACCTAAAATGTCACTTATTCCTTTTCTCCAGAAATGCTGCACTAGTCCCACTTGCCTGTGCTTTGGTCCATATCCCTCCAAAACTGTCCGATCCATGTACCTGTCTAACTATGTTTTAAATAATGGGATAGTCCAAGCCTCAACTACCTCCTCTGACAGCTTGTTTCTTACACCCACCACCCTTTGCGTGAAAAAGTTTCCCCTCGGATTCCTATTAAATCTTTTCCCCTTCACCTTGAACTTATGTCCTCTGGTCCTCGATTCCCCTACTGTGGGCAAAAGACTACATGATACATTCCTCTCATGATTTTGTACACCTCTATAAGATCCCCCCTCACCCTCATGCACTCCATGGAATAGAGGCCCAGCCTACTCAACCTCTCCCTATAGCTCACAAACTCTAGTCCTGGCAACATCCTCGTAAATCTTTTCTGAACCCTTTGAAGCTTGACAATATTTTTCCTATAACATGGTGCCCAGAACTGAACACAATATTCTAAATGTGGTCTCACCAACGTCTTATATAACTGCAACATGACCTCCCAACTTCTATACTCAATATTCTGACTGATGAAGGCCAAATTATCAAAACCCTTTTTGATCACCTTATCTACCAGCGACTCGACCTTCAAGGAACCATGCACCTGTACTCCTAGATCCCTCTGCTCTACAACACTACCCAGAGGCCTACCATTTACTGTGTAGGTCCTGCCCTTGTTCGACGTCCCAAAATGAACACCTCACACTTTTCTGTATTATATTCCATCAACCATACCTCCGCCCACCTGGCCAATCGATCCAGATCCTGCTGCAATCGTTCAAAACCATCTTCACTATCGACAAAACCACTCACTTTTGCATCATCAGCAAACTTGCTAATCTTGCCCTGTATGTTCTCATCTAAATCATTTAAATCCCAGCACTGAACCCTGAGGCACACCACTAGTCACAGGCCTCCAGTCGGACAAGCAGCCTTTCGCCATCACCGTCACCCTCTACTTCCTTCCATGGAGTCAATTTGCTATCCATTCAGCTCTCTCCTTGGATACCATGTGACCTAACCTTCCAGAGCAGCCTACCATGCGGAACCTTGCCGAACGCCTTACTGAAGTCCATGTACACAACATCTACAGCTCTGCCCTCATCGATCGTTTTGGTCACGTCTTCAAAAAAATCAATCAGATTTGTGGGACACGTCCTCCCACGCACAAAACCATGCTGACTATCCCTAATCAGCCCTTGCCCATCCAAATGCCTGTATAACTTATCCCTCAGAATACTCTCGAGTAACTTTCCAACTACAGATGTTAAGCTCACCGGCCTATAGTTTCCAGCATTTTCCCTGCAGCCCTTCCGGAAAAGAGGTACAACATTTGCCACCCTCCAGTCTCCAGCACCTCTCCTGTATTTAAGAATGACTCGTAAATTTCAACCAGGGCTCGCGCAATTTCCTCTCTAGTTTCCCACAATGTCCTCCGATATATGTGATCAGGCCCTGGAGATTTGTCTACCTTCAAACATGACAGTACCTTCAGTACTTCTTCGAAGTATGATCAGCCATGATCATATTGAATGGCAGTGCAGACTCGAAGGGCCGAATGGCCTACTCCTGCACCTATTTTCTATGTTTCTATGATGGTAACACTGACTGCTCTCAAGGCACTTCCATTGACTGCCCCAATTTCCTCCGCCTTGCTGTCTTTCTCCTCGATAAATACAGAGGAGAAATACACATTGAGGATCTTTCCCATCTCCTGTGGCTCCACACAGAGGCGACCGCTTTGATTCCTGAGAGGCCCCACTCTCTCTAGTTACCCTTTTCCCCCTTATGTATTAATAAAACCTTTTGGATTGTTCTTAATGCTACCTGCTAGAGCTATCTCCGGGCCCATTTTTCCAGCAGCCTATACCTGTGCCATGCATCCTTCTTGTTTTTGACCAATGCCTCAATTTTCCTCGTCAGCGAAGCTTCCTTATGTTTGCCTGCTTTGCCCTTCACTGTAACGGGGATGTACAGTACATATCCTGAGCTTTCGTCAGCACACTTTTAAAAACATCCCGCTTAGCTGATGTTCCTTTCCCCTCAAATAACCTGCTCCAGTCAACTTGAGCAAGACCTTCTCTCATACGCTCAAAGTTGGCCTTAACCCATTTGAGCACCTTTGTCCCTATCCATAATCGATAATCCATAATCCCTACCATCAAATCACTCCCCATAACCTAATCGAACTGTGGTCACTGGTCCCAAAAGGCTCCTCCACACACACTTCATTAACTTGCCCTTCCCTATTTCCCAATACTGGATCCAGCGTTGCACTCTCATGTGTGGGGGGCTCTACATACTGCTTAAGAAAACTCTCCTGAACTCTTTTGAGGAACTGCACCCTGTTTAAACCTTTTATGCTATGATTTTCCCAGTCTATATTGGGACGGTTAAAATCCCCTTCTACAATAACCTTTTTTGAGCTGCAGCTGTTTGCAATCTCCTGACAAATTTGCTCTTCTAATTTCCATTGACTATTCGGGGGTCTGTAGTACACCCCCAACAAGGTGACCATACCTTTCTTGGTTCTCAGCTCCACCCATATAGCCTCACTAGATGAACCGTCTATAATGTCGCCTCTGATCACTGCCGTGACATCCTCCTTAACCCACAATGCACCCCCACCCCCCCCTCTTTTTCCCTCACCCGTCTCTCCTGAAGCTCCTGTACCCTGGAACATTAAGCTGTCAGTCCTGCCCCTCCCTTAACCAGGTTTCAGTCATGGCTACAACGTCCCAGTCACTCGTACCTATCCATGCCCTAGGCCCATCTGCCTTACCCGTCAGGCCCCTTGCATTAAAATACGTGCAGTTGAAACCAACCCCCCTTCCTCGCTCTCTGCCTTTTACCTGCTTATTCTGTCCACTAATTTTTCCCACACCACCCTCCATACCAACGTCTATCCTCTCATGTGCTTCTGTATTGCACGAGATCCCACCCCCCTGCCAATCCAGTTTAAAGGCTCCCGTGTAACATTAGCAAACCTTCCCGCTAGGATGTTGGTCCCCCTCCGGTTTAGGGGCAACCCGTCCCTTTTATACAGGTCACCCTTGCCCCAGAAGAGATCCCAATGATTCAGAAATCTAAATCCCTGCCCCCTGCACTAACTCCTCAGCCACACATTAATTTCCCCTATCTTCCCATTCTTATCTTCACTAGCACGAGATACTGGAAGCAATCCCTGCGATCATTACCCTGGAGGTCTTGCTTTTCAGTCTTTTACCCAATTCCGTAAACTCGTGTTGCAGAACCTCCTTCCTCTTCCTACCTCTATCGTTTATGCCAACATACACTCCAACCTCTGGCTGCTACCCCTCACTCTTGAGGATGCCATAAAATCACTCCTCAACCTCCTGCACTTCCACGAATAAATCCCTAAGGCTTGATCAGATGCCTCCAGCCACCAGAGAGACAAGGGAGAAGATTTCTCGGGCTCTGATAGATGTCTTCTCTGGCCATAGAAGAGATGCCAGACTGGAGGACAGCCAATGGGGCCATTCATTCAAGAAAGGCAGCCGAATAGAGCCTGAGAATTTACGGCCTATGAGTCTAACAAAAGTGGTAGGATGATTATTGGAGAAATTCTGAAGGACAGGAGCAATTTTCATTTGGAGAGTCGAGGATTGATCAAGGATAGTCGGCATAGATTTAAGGGCAATCCTGTCTGACAAACCAGATTGAATTTTTTCAAGGAGGTCACTGTACCATAGAGCAAGCAGTACAGTGCAGCACAGTACAGGATTCAATGATACTTCATCATCACTTGTACCTAGGTACAGTTCTTTGTTTCTTCAAATTCTTTGTTTTTGCATACACTCCGGTAAAATCAAACCGCAGACTTCACCGAGGCAGTACTCAAAGAGTCGTCACATTTCTGACGCAGACAAAGTTTCATGAGATCCTAGTACCTTCTTGTATTCAGACCTGCCGCCACACGTGGTTCCCCTTTGTTCTCGGTGCCCCCCAACCCACCCCCCCCCCTCCCTCTTTGGCAGGTTGCTCTTCATTCTTTGCAGCTCCCCCGCTGGGTCCCCTTTTGTTCTCGATGGCGTAGCCTGCCAGGAACTGGGTGGGCCCTTTGGCCCACAATCTCTGTGCAGAACATGATGCTAAGTTCATTAGCATCACAATGCATTACTGTACACTGACAATGACAATTAAATTGAATCTGAATCTGAATCTGAATCTGAATTAGCCGTTCGGGCCCATCGGATCTACTGGCTTCATGGCTGATCTATCTTTCCCTCTCAACACTATTCTCCTGCCTTTTCCCCGTAACCTTTGACACCCTTACTAATCAGGAATCAAGACTTAAGGTTAAACTAATCTTATCTACCTGCACATGATCCATATCCCTCCATTCCCAGCGTATCTATGTGCCTATGTTGTATAATTTACCTACAGGTTACAGGGCTCTGGGGAGAGTTATGGAACAGAGGGATCTAGGAGTGCAGGTACATTGGTCCTTGAAGGTGGCATTACAGATAGATAGGGTGGTCAAAAAGGCTTTTGACACATTGGCCAACATCAGTCAGGGCACTGAGTATAGAAGTTGGGTGGGGGGGTCATGTTGCAGATATACAAGATGTTGGTGAGGCCACATTTAGAGTATTGTGTTCAGTTGTGGGCACCATGTTATAGGAAATATGTTGTCAAGTTGGAAAGGGTGCAGAGAAGATTTATGAGAATGTTGCCTGGGCTCGAGGGTCTGAGCTATAGGGAGTAGGCTGGAGTGCAGGAGGATGAAGGGAGATTTTATAAAGGTGTGTAGCATCATGAGAGGAATAGATCGAGTAGACGCACAGAGTCCGTAACGTAGAGTAGGGGAATCGAGAACCAGAGGGCATATGTTTGTGAAGGAAAATAGATTTCGTAGGAATCTGAGGGGTAACCTTTCCACACAGATGGTGGTGGGTGTATGGATCAAGCTTCCGGAGGAGGTGGTTGAGGCACGGACTATCACATCATTTAGGAAACAATTAAACAGGTACATGCATTGGACAGATTTAGAGGGACGGGCCAAACACAGGCAGGCGGGACTAGAGTCGCTGGGATATGTTGGCCGGTGTGGGCAAGTTGGGCCGAAGGCTCTGTTTCCACACTGTATGACTTTATGACTCTAATTCCAAACACACCAGTCTATGTGCCCCCTCCTGCCCAGAAATGGAAGCTGCATCTTCCTCAGAGATTGTTAGAGGTAATGGAAGGTTAAACCGAACACAGGAGAAAGCAACGCACCAACCCTGCACTTTCCACAAATTAGCAGTGACTCCATTTCAAAACTAATTAATTGCCTGTGAAACCAACGGGACTTCCTGAGGTTGTGGAGGGCAGCAACTAAACGGAAACTCAATCTTCTCTTCTCACTTGATGTGCGATCTTTGCTGACCTCTTTGCTTCTGCCAATATCACTCATCTGGCAGCAAACTAATTACCTGACACCATCGACGAAGAGATGACAACCCAAAGAGCTGCCAACAGGTTAATTGGCGAGTTACCTCTGGTGCAGGTAAGTGGCTGATAGGTTTGTCAGAGGGAGTGAGGTGGCAGGGCATGGGGAAACTAGGAAGGGTGGGGGTGATGGGACCAATGGAATTACTCAGTTGGCAGTGCCTTGGATCGGACATAGTTACAGTTGGCTAAAATATCAATTGTTTCAAAGACTGCACACAGAGAACGAGGGGGAAAAGAGAGAGCGGGGAAAGTGCAAGGGGGGGAGAGAGAGGGGGGGGAGAGAGAGAGAGGGGAGAAAGAGAGGGGGGGGGGAGAGAGAGAGAGAGGGGGGGGGGAGGGGAAGAGGGGGAAGGAAAGACTAGAGAGAGAGGGGGTGGGATGGAGGGGAAGGTGGGAGAAAAATAGGGTGAGGGAAGATGGGGGGTGGGAGGGAGAGAGATAATAGATAGAGAGAGTGAGAACATCTAGTAACATTACTCTTAATTTTCAGGATCTGGAAAAAAATCTGTAGGTTGCCATCCCGGCCCTTCTGTTCGCCTTATGAACCATTTAAGATGCCAATGTTCTAGCAAGTGTAACGACAATCTTTGCTGGTGATCTCCAAAACACTCTCTGTGCAACAACAATACTTGACACTATCATCATGTTGAAGTGAGACAACATGAGGGAAGAAGATTGAACTGTACAGCACAGGAACAGGTCCTTTGGCCAACCATGTCTACGTATTCCCTACGTATAGTCATAGCCGGAGAGTCATACAGTATGGAAACAGGCCCTTTGGCCCAATCTGCCATGTATCAATGTGACAATCCAATAGACTCTTAAACGCTACTATTGTACCTGCTTCCATCACCGCCCCTGAGAGAACATTTCGGGCACCCACAACTCTCTGTGTAAAATCTTGCTCCACACATTTCTTTAAATTTTGCCCTCTGACCTTGAATCTGTTGTTTCTCGTCTTTGATATTGCAACCCCGAAAATGGTTCTGACTCTATCCTACTTTCTATATATGCTTTTCGTAATTTTATAAACTTCTCTTAGGTCTCCTCTCAGCCCCTGAAGCTCCAGAGAAAACAAAATCCAAATCCGTCCAACTCTCCCTGGAGCTATTATTCTCTAATCCGGGCAGCATTCTGATAAACCTCTTCTGAACCCTCTCCAAAACCTTCATATCCTTCGTGTAATGACCAGAACTGTACAAAATAGATGTGTGAGGCAAGTGTTTTACACAGAGAGTAGTGGGTGCCTAGAACACAATGCCAGTGGTGATGGTAGCAGTAGATGCAATAGTGGTATAAAATGGTACTGAGCTCGACACAAGGATAGGCAGGGAATGAGGGATATGGATTCATAAGAAGCAGGCAGAGGCGATCAGTTTAACATGATATTATGTTTAAGAAAGAATTGCAGATGCTGGAAAAATCGTAGGTAGACAAAAATGGTGGAGAAACTCAGCGAGTGAGGCAGCATCTATGGAGCGAAGGAATAGGTGATGTTTTGGGACGAGACCCGACGACATTATGTTCAGCACGTACGTTGTGGGCCGAAGGATCTGTACTAATCCATGTTCCACGTGCTATAATATCTCACACTAATAAATCATCCCAATCACTTTCACGAGCTCAATATCTAGACAGAATTACCTGATTATCTCCATTCTGTTCTGCATTATCTCCATGTGTGGCAATGTTACACATGTGCCTGTGAAGGTGTCCTAATTGAATTCATACTAGTTCAAGGTCTTCTGACACATCAAACATTAATTGATAAAATTGCATCTCCTTCACCAATCTATCTCAAGTCTGAAGAAAGGTCCCTCCCTGAAATGTTGTCTATATATACCCTCTACAGATGGTGCATGACTCACTGCAACACTTTGCCACCCAGTGACAACCCCTTCTTCTGTCTCCAGCAATCCTCCTCCTCTTGGACTCCCCCTGCTGGCTTTGTACAGCCTGAAGAACAGTCCTGACCCGAAAGGTCACTTATCCATGTTCTCCAGAGATGCTGCCATGACCTACTGAGTTACTCCAGCACTTTGTGTATTTTTTTGTTCATTGTTTCTTTGTGTTTTACTTAAGATTCCAGTGTCTTCAGTTCCTGTCATCGAATAGTTATCTCATATTTGTTTTCATTCTAAACTACCTGCTTGCCAACTTGTTGCCTCCTACCAAAGCATTTTAATACATTCAGCTTGAGCTAATGTATTTCAGCACACCTCAGATGCTTGGGGTTGAGATACCCCCAGTGTGCAAACAGACCCTGTGGCCCGCCTGTCATAATGATGAGTCATGATGATGATATGCAAATATCATGACCTTTATATCAGCTGACCTGGAGGTCAGATCGCATGTGTAAGCCAAGGCAGGAGGCCATGGCTGAGTGAGATAATAAACACGGAGACCAAGTAATGTAACCTCTAAATATTGTGTCAGTTTCATTATTATTCCACATCTGAGGCCAAGAGGTGACATTTGCGACGAGGATATCTCGGATATTCTGGATATTTTGGATTCTGAATCCGTGGCTACGAGTGGGAAAAATATATATATTTTAAATGGTGGTCGCTGGAGCCGACTTCTTAGCACTTCGTGGAGTTCCACAGTTCGATCCGACGGGTGATGCGAGTACCGACAGCATGATGTGGAACGCTTGGCTGGTGGAATTTGAAGCTTACGCCGACAGTCGAGGACTCTTTCTTGATGAGAGTACGCTGGGGCAGAAGGCGCAGCGGAGAGCCTTGCTTCTTCTCACCATGGGGCCAGCAGTTCGAGAAATTTTTAAAACACTCCCGGACACTGGAATGAAGGAAGACTATAAGAAAGCTGTTCATGCTTTGAACAGTGATTATGTGGTGGTGCCGAATGCTACATTTCAACACCATTTATTCCGTAAAACAATGCAGGAAGAGGGTGAGAATGTTGCTCAATTTGTGATGAGACTCAGACAGGTGTCTGTAGGATGCAAATATGTATCTGCTGATGTGGAAAACCAGATATTGGATACGGCTGTCCAGCATTGCAGGTCAAACAAGCTCAGGAGACTGCTGCTAGAAAAAAGGGGTGAGTTAAACCTTAATGATGCTTTGTCAATTGCAGCAGCACTGGAAGCTGTTGAGGGACAATTTCACAGCATGAAATTGAAAGATTCCAAGACTGGGCAAATTAACTGGCTGTCCTACGGAAGACCAAGCAGTAAGCCTGAACGTGAGATCGAGTGTTACAGTTGTGGCAACAAGGGTCACACAGGGGAAGATGCATGTAAAAGGTAGAAAAGATGCAAAAGGTAGAACATGTGGGAAATGTGGAGATAAAGATCATTTTGCAAAGAAATGTAAACGTAAGGCCAGGGACAAGACAAGTGATTACAACAAGAAAGTGAAGTCCAGTGAAAAGAAAGACAGACCTTGGCAGAAAAAGAAGAGTCACATCCGTCACGTAGAAGGTGATTTCGGAAGTGATGAAGATAGTGATGAAGCTGGTGAGCATGCTGTTAAAAGGAATTATCAGTTTGCATTGACTGAGAGCCACCACGAGAAAGTTGCAGTGACCATCGGAGGTGTTACAGTGCCAGTGATTGTAGATTCTGGTTGTGACAGCAACATAATTGACAGTTCACTTTGGTAATGCTTGAAACAGCAGAAAATTAAGTGCACGTCAAGGAGATGTAGTAGGAAATTATATCCATACACCGCAACTAAACCATTGCAGACCATTGGATGTTTCACGGCTAAAGTAGAAATCGGAGATAGAAAAACTGAAGCAGAATTCATAGTGATAGAGGAGAAGGGAGAACATCTGCTGAGTAGAAATACAGCTCGAGAGCTGGGAGTGCTTCACATTGGAGTGCATGTCAATTCAGTGCAGTCATATGATGACATGAGGCAGGAATTTCATTCAGTATTCCAAGGGGTTGGAAAATTGAAAGGCCAGCAAGTGAAGTTAGCCATTGATGAAAATGTCAAGCCGATAGCTCAACTGGTGCGGAGAACGTTATTTGGACTTCGTGGAAAAATAAAAGCTAAGATCAAGGAGTTGATTGATCAGGACATTATTGAACCAGTTGAACGTTCGACACCATGGGTGAGTCCAGTTGTGGTTGGGCTAAAACCCAATGATGACATTAGACTATGCGTTGACATGAGGAGAGCGAATGAGGCAATAATCAGAGAAACACACCCAATTCCTACAGTTGATGAGGTGCTGCAAGAGTTATCAACCAGTAAAGTGTTTTCCAAAATTGATCTCAAGTGGGGATATCATCAGTTGGAATTATATCCTGAGTCAGAGAGGTGACAACATTCGTTACTTACTGTGGATTTGTGCCGGTACAAAAGACTGATGTTTGGAATCAATGCTGCTCCCGAGATCTATCCGTACGAAATCCACAGAGTGATTTAAGGTGTACCAGGAATAGCAAACATATCAGATGACATCATCGTCCATGCATCAATTCGTGAAGAGCATGACAGGAGGTTGAAGCTAGTGTTGACTAAACTTCAAGAAGCAGGTCTCAATGTGAATGAAGACGTGCAAGTTTGGCGTCTCTGAGATGGATTTCATGGGACACAGACGCACAAGTGACGGACTGAACACAGCCAAAGCTAAAGTGAAAGCTGTTGCAGATGCACGTGAACCTCAGAATGCAACCGAGATGAGGAGTTTTCTAGGAATGGTCAATTATTGTGCAAAATGTATTCCAAATTTTGCTACACTGGCAGATCCGCTGAGAAAGTTGTCCAGGAAAGACGTAACGTTTTAGTTTGGTAGTGAACAGAGACAGGCATTCAAATCACTGAAACAGAGTCTAATGAGTGCAGAAACCCTTGGATATTATGATCCAGTTGCACCAACAAAAGTCATAGCAGATGCTAGTCCGGTCGGCTTAGGAGCAGTGTTGGTACAGACACATGCAGATGGACCCAGAATCATAGCATATCACAGTTGACCGTTAACCAGCATGGAGAGAAGTTATTCTCAAACCGATGAAGAAGCACTGGGACTAGTGTGGGCCTGTGAAAGGTTCCATCCATACTTGTACGGCATTGAATTTGAACTTGTTACAGATCACAAGCCGCTGGAAGTGATCTATTCAACAAGGTCTAAGCCATGTGCCAGAATAGAACGTTGGGTGCTGAGACTCCAACATTACAAGTACAAAGTAATCCACATTGCTGGGAAAGCAAACATCGCGGACCCGCTGTCAAGACCGTTGAAGGGTGAACAGCTGGAAGCAACATCCACTCTAGAAATGGAAGCAGAGAACTTTGTGCGATTCATCGCAATTCAGTCAACGCCGGGAGCCGTGACAACGAAGGAAGTTGAAAGGGAATCAGAACATGATCCTGAACTCAAAGATATCAGAGAGCGTATACACAGTGGGAAATGGGATCAATGCCCTTACAAAGCATATGTTCCCATAAAAGATGCATTTTGTGTAATTGGTCAGTGTGTGCTGAGAGGCAGCAGATTGGTGATCCCACAGACACTACGACTAAGGATCGTGTCATTAGCTCATGAAGGACATTTGGGCATCGTCGGTACTAAACAGAATGCGCGGAGCAAAGTGTGGAGGCCAGGTTGTGAGAAAGATACCGAATAATTTGTCAAGACATGTCACGGATGCCAAATCACAAGCAGGAGCAATCCACCAGAACCAATTAGAAGTACAAAGTTGCTAACAGGACCATGGATTGACATAGTTGTTGACATAGTTGTTGACTTTCTTGGACCACTTCCAACAGGTGAATGAATTATGGTAGTGGTAGACTACTATAGTAGGTACTATGGGTATGCAGTGATGAAGTCAACTACAGCAGAAAAGACTGTACAGGCATTAGTACAGGCATGTGCACCCTGATGGGATTTTCATCATGGCTGGAGATTTCAACCAGGCTAATCTAAAAACTGTCCTCCCTAAATTCCACCAGCATGTCACGTGTCCGACGAGAGGTCAAAATACACTGGATCACGTGTACAGCAACATTAGGGATGGATACAAAGCCTCCTCTCCCCCTCACCTCGGCCAGTCTGACCATCTATCACTCTTTCTCACCCCGGCATACAGACCTCTCATTATGAGAACCAAGCCCAGGGTGAGAAACATAAAGACTTGGCCCGAGGGCGCTGCCGCCCAACTTCAGGACTGTTTTGAGCGCACCGAGTGGGACTTGTTTGCAAACCAGGACATACAAGAATACACATCCACAGTCATGTTCTATATACATAACTGTATCAACAACGTCACTGTCGACAGGGAGGTCAGGTGCTACCCAAACAACAAACCATGGATGACCAGGGATGTCAGGAAGGTGCTGAGGGAACGCAACTCAGCCTTTAGATCTGGCAATGATGAATTGTACAGCACTGCCAGATCTAAACTAAAGAGAGCCATTAAAGAGACAAAGACAGCCTATGGAATAAGGTTAGAGGGGTATTTTAACGAGAGGGACCCTCGGCGTGTCTGGCAGGGCATTCAGCAACTTACAAACTACAAGGGCAGGGGGGGGGGGGCGACCATCAGCAGCAGTAACAACTCGCTAATTGAGGAGCTCAACAACTTTTTCGCCCGTTTTGAGCTGAATGAGGCGGAGCCTGCACCTGCAGCCGCACCCAGCCCAGTGCCACTCATTGTGAGTACGGAGGACGTCAGAAGAGCGACCTGGCACTCACTGTGCCACTCATTGTGAGTACGGAGGACGTCAGAAGAGCACTCCGCAGGGTCAACCCCGGGAAGGCTGCTGGCCCAGATGGCATCCCAGGGAGAGTATTGCGGGACTGTGCAGACCAGTTAGCGGAGGTTTTCAGCGACATCTTTAACCTCTCTCTGTCAACGTTCTGCACTGTCCCTAAATGCTTTTGTAGATTTAGTTCTGCATTTACCATCGTGCCTGTACCCAAAAAAAAACAGCCATTACCAGCTTCCTAATGACTATAGACTGTGTGCTGCTCTCACTTCAAACGGTGATGAAGTGTTTTTTGAACGGCTGGTCCTGGCCCAAACACATTACAGTTTCATCACTTTGCGGACATCCACCCTGGATCAGCATCAGTTTGCATATAGAGCTAATAGGTCAATGGCGGATGCCCATCAACATAACTCTACATTCTGTACAAAAGAACTGGACACCTGCTCCTTATATCTGGAGCGTCAACGACTTTAAGTTCATGTGAGGATGTTATTTGTAGATTTTAGTTCTGCATTTAATACAATCATCTACCCCGTGGAAAGCCTCTCGAATCCTGGTGGGGACTGCAAACTGTGGCTGATCTGGGGTGTTAAAAAACTGCAAGCATTACAAACAACTGCGGATGGATGATTAAGGATGCTTTTTAATAGATCGCCCACCTGCCAACTGTCAGGATGGGGTTCAATTACTCCCCAGTCCTGACGCTCAGCACAGGGGAGCGCCACACGGTTGTGTGCTGAGTCCCATTTATTGTATACAATATACACTTATGAATGGTTGTCGTGTGTATACCAACACACAGTACAAACAGGATCATCAAGTATTCATTCATTCAGTTGACACGGGTTGGACGACACGACTGTGGTGGGACGTTTGATATAAATGAGAACAACAGACGAGTCTGCCTACAGAGATGAACCAAAAAAATGACTGTCTGGTGTACCAAAAAAGAGACTCAAACCCATCAAAGGTAAAAAAGAACTGGACGTTGAATCTTCAGGAAGGAAGAGGAGAGGTTTGCTAGCTGTACTGTGGCTGAGAGGAGGGCGATCACACTCAACCACAGCGAAAAGTCCAGCAGAAGCTTTGTTTGGAAGGGAAAATTCGCACTAAAATATCAGAAGTGCGAGTGATCATGGAAGACCAGGAGCTGATCTGAAAAGAAAGGTGCAGCAAAATGGTATGCCGACTTAAAACGAGAAGCCAGACACTCTGAAATAATTCCTGGGGATGATGTGCTTGTGAGGCGAGATGATGGCGGTAAGATGATATATACGAGGGCCCGATGCTGACAGTCAAGTCTCGCACAAGAGAAGTGCCGTCAAAAAGTATCAAGCAGGACACACAGAACAAGGTCCCCAAAATCCACCAAGAGCTGATTCAGAGGGGCCAACCACCTTTTCACTCTGCTACCCTCTGGGAGGCGATTCAGTACTCTGAAAGCTAAAAATATTATGATACTGTTTATTATGAGCAAGGAGTTTATTAAGGTTACAAGAGTGTAAAAAGTGTAAAAAGTCGCATTTGTTACGTAATTGTAATGCATCTGTTTTGTGAGTTATTGGAACACAAATGAATATACAAATAAGTTTTGTAAGAATTTAATTGGAAAGTATATTAGGAAGAACACATATTAATTTAAAGTTTAATTCCGATAGAGGAGGGATGCCATGACGATGAGTCATGATGATGATATGCAAATATCATGACCTTTGTATCAGCCGACCTGGAGGTCAGATCGCATGTGTACTGTGTAAGCCAAGGCAGGAGGCTATGGCTGAGTGAGATAGTAAACACGCAGACCAAGGAACCTCTAAATATTGTGTCAGTATCATTATTATTCCACATCTGAGGCCAAGATGTGAGTGACACCGTTGAAACCCTGCCAACCAGTGATCACCCCGTACACTAGCACTATCTTATACACTAGTGACAATTTACAATTTTGCAGAAGCCAATTAACTTACAAACCTGCAAGTCTTTGTAGTGTGGGAGGAAACCGGAGCACCCGGAGAAAACCCACATGGGCACAGGGAAAATGTCCAAACTCCATGCAGATAGCACCCGTGGTCAGGATAGAACCCCCGGTCTCTGGCGCTGGAAGGCAGCAACTGTACCTCTGGTGCTGTAAGGCAGCAACTCTACCGCTGTGCCACTGTGCTGCCCATGTTTGCTAAACTTTTGCAGTGGAGGGTAATTAAGCATTTGTAGTCCTTAGTCGTCGAAATGAACAGAGTGGATCATATCAATGATGCTTGATGTATCAGAGGGCCTGGTTACAAATAGCTTCCATTCAAACTGATTGCCATGGTAACCTTCTCGTCCTAAATCCTTGATGGACTAGGCAACATTACCATTTGCAGAAATACTAGCCACTCCATCACAGCAGCCTAAGATGGATGGACTAATTTGTCCACCATAAATGATAGGGAAGCGGAGAAACAGGGTGGAAAGTGGAACAGATGCTGCTGAGTGTTTTGTAGTGGTGATGCTGAACATTACTTTGATGTGTAGCGTATATCTCTGCCAAATGTGAATGAGGCAGAATGGCCAAATGTGAATGAGGCAGAATGGCCAAAAGGTCAAAGTATCAGCGATTTCATACAAATATGTAGCAGTTTAGAAGGGTCATTAAGGACATAAGGAATGGGAGTAGAATTAGGCCATTCAGCCCATCAAGTCTACACCATTCAATCATGGCTGATCTATCTCTCCTTCTTAATCCCATTCTCCTGCCTTCTCCCCATAACCGCTGACACCTGTACCAATCTATCTATCTCTACCTTAAAAATTAGGATGAGGGGACCTCTCATTGAAAATTACCGAATAGTGAAAAGCTTGGACAGAGTGGATGTTGACAGAATGTTTCCACCAGTGGGAGAGTCTGGGGCCAGAAGCCATAGCCTCAGAATGAAAGGATGTACATTTAGAGAGGATATGAGGAGGAATTTCTTTAGTTCGAGGGTGGAGAATCTGTGGAATTAATTGCCACAGAAGGCTTTGGAGGCCAAGTAAATGGATATTTTTTAAGGTGGAGATTGATAGACTCTCCATTAACATGGGTGTTAAGGATGATGGTGAAAAGGGGTTGCAAGGGGAAGATAAATTAGCCATGATCGAATGACGGAGTAGATTTGATGGGCCGAATGGCCTACTTCTGTGCCTGTAACTTATGAATATTAACAGTCTCCATCATGGACTAGTCATATAGAGTCATAGAGCGTGGAAATAGGCCCTTCGGCCCAACTTGCCCACACTGACCAACATGTCCCATCCACGCTAGTCCCAACTATCTGTTTTTGACCCATATCTCTCTAAACCTATTCTATCCATGTACCTGTCTAAATATTTCTTAAATGTTGTGATAATACCTGCCTCAACTATCTCCTCCAGCTGCTGGTTCCATACTACCTCTGTGTGCAAAAGGTTATCTCTCGGGTTTCTATTACATTTTTTCCCTCTCACCTTAAACCTATGATGTCTGGTTCTCGATTCCTCAGCTCTTGGTTACTTGATGTATTTTCCAGGAGAAGGTATGATAACATATCGAAGTAGGAAATGGCCATTCATCCACTTGTGCCTACCCCACCATTCTAGAAGATCATGGGTGACCTTGTGTCAATGTTACCTTACTGAATGAACCCCGTATCCCCTTCATGCCAATAATATTCATCAATCTCTGACTGTGAAATAAAAACAAGGAACTGCAGATGTTAGTTTACAATGAAAAGACAAAAAGTGCTAGAGTAACTCAAGTGGTGGACTGCATGGTGGCACGGTGGCCCAGTGGTAGAGTTGCTGCCTTACAGCGCCAGAGACCCAGGTTCGATCCTGACTGCGGGTGCTGTCTGTACGGAGTTTGCATGTTCCCTTCGTGACCTGCATGGGTATTCTCCGGGTGCTCATGTTTCCTCCTACACTCCAAAGAAATACAGGTTTGTATGTTAATTGTCTTCGGTAAAGTTGTAAATTATCCCTAGTGTGTTTAGGATAGTATTATTGTATGGGGATTGCTGGTTGGCGCGACTGGGTGGGCCGAAGGGCCTGTTTCCGCACTGAATCTCTAAACTAAACTAAACTAAACTCAATGGGTCAGGTAGCATCTCTAGTGAATATGGATGAGTGACGTTTCATGTCGAGACAGCCAAGTTATAAACATATAACCATATAACGATTACAGCACGGAAACAGGCCATCTCGGCCCTACAACTCCATGCCGAACACTGAGTTAATCCATCACTTTGTGTGAAATAGTTTCCTGCTTGAGAGAGTGACCATGCAATGTTCCAAATTAATACCTGAACTAACACAATTTATCATCTCTTCCTCTGGTGGTTAGGTGGCAATCCAACAATATTAAAATGGCTTTAGACTTTTAGGCTTTTGAAATATAGCATGGTACCAGGCCCATGCACAAGGACTATCCTACACACGAGGAACAATTTACAGTTTTACTGAAACCAATTAACCTACAAACATGTACTTCTTTGGAGTATGGGAGGAACCAAGAGCACCTGGAGAAAAACCCACAAGGTTTTGGAAGTTTCAGTTTACAGATAGGTACAACACTATTGAATGTTTCAATTTTGAGAATGAATGATGTGTTTTCACAAAGTTTTTGTGGTGCATGCATTTTTTCTTCTCAATAAAGTTAATTTGTTTTAAAGAAACATACTTTTTAATTCTCACTACAATTCAACATATGAAGTGTGAAGTCAAAATCCCATCTAATTGGCTGAGATTAACTTAAGCAGGTCATAAGAACACAAGCAAAAGAAAGCAGGGCAAACCAACCAGCCACTTTAGATTTTACACTTTAGAGACGCAGCATGGAAAATTGCCCTTCAGTCCACTGAGTCCGCGCCGACCAGTGATCCCCGTAGCACTATTTGACACACTAGGGACAATTTAAACGTTTTACCAAAGCTAATTAACCTACAAACCTGCACGTCTTTGGAGTGTTGGAGGAAACCGAAGCATCCGGAGAAAACCCACATGGTCACGAGGTGACAGACAGCACCCATTGTCAGGATTGAACCTGGGTCCGTGGCGCTGTGAGGCAGCAACTCTACCGCTGTGCCAGTGTGCCGCACCCTGGCATGATGAATATACTGAGCAACTTGTGCTATCAGGCTGCTGGTCATCGATGTGTTCACAGACTTCACTGCACCATTTATCTACAGTTTTGCATGAATCACCTGTACAGCAGAGTTCAAAACAGCTGCTACATCGGGCAAGATGCATTGAGGAATCAGCCAAGGAGAAGGTATATGAATAGTAAGATTTAACGAGAACTTACCAGTTTGAAGTTTGATCTTTATTTTATGAGGAGTAACGTTGAGGGATTACGTGAAGACCCCGCCAGGACGCATGCGTGTCAATCTTCAAAGCAGCGGTGTGAAATCACAGATAACAGTAAATGAACTGAACATAGTAAGATTAGAGAAATAGGATACCAGTTGAACTTTATGATCAAGGGTGGGCATGGAGGGCACGTAATCCCTCAACGTTACTCCTCATAAAATAAAGATCAAACTTCAAACTGGTAAGTTCTCGTTTAATCTTACTATTTTACTTCGGAGTCACGTGAGTGACTACGTGAAGATTTTAAAGCTCTGTGATTTCATGCCGTGAAAACGAGTCCAGGCGTCATACACAGCATCAGTGGGCCAATGATGAGTGAACATTAATATTGCATTCAGACATGACATAGATATAGACATGTTGATGCTATTAATGAACAATAGTGGGAATCGTAATCTCCCTCAACCTGGAGGAAGTATGAACCATACCTAAAATAGAGATGGCTGAATACCCCCGATCTGGCAATGGGTTTATTCTGAATATTTGTACAGATTAATAGTTTCACCATCCTGCAGCCGCTAGGATGTGGTCCATAACCCTGCTGCTGAGGTATAGCGGTCCTGGTAGAGTGAGACTCAATTTCAATGTACACTCCTGTATATGCCAGACCCATTTAACCCTCTGGAGAAGGTTTGTAGTGATTCCTTCTAACGAGGTTTTATGTAACTAACAATATTGCTAGTCAGAGTCTATGAGGCTCTTAGGGACCTTGACATACTGGTGTAGATGCGTGATCACACGCAACCCAAGGTCCATGGGATATGCAACATCTAGTTTGGTCTGTGTCCCTGTCTACTCTGCTTGACTAATCATAAACAAAACATGTTATTATATCATGTTATGATTATCCTATCCAGTGTAGCAATGACTGGACCCGTAGCGTTGTACTCAGCGCCATGGCATAACCACTAGTACGTGAGTTTGACCAAGGACAGGGATGTTGCTGGTGCCCATCGGCGAAGTGATGTAGCACAATGTTAACAACGCATATCTCTGCGTCCTAGGCCTAGGAGGTTTTTATTTGACTATACCATCTAGACGTCAGCGGGTGAGACCGGACAGAGTGGTTTATATTCTCCGCAGCCAAATGATGAGGAGGTACTTCAGGCACAGTAAATGGACAATACTTCCCATCTCCTATGCGGTTTGCTGCTATTTGATGCTATCTCTGCAATCTGCAGTGGGCACTCCTAATGCTTATGGCTTGACAACCCGAGCCGCAGGAAACGGTTTCTCAGAGTCTGTAAGTCTATGAATTGATTATATCATGCAGAGGATGGTTTCAACATCATAACTGAACCAGCATCGTTTTTGTCCGGAAATAACCATGGAAAGTTTTATGTTCATTCCCCACATCAGCGGGAACCATGGGTATATAACCCAGGCAGGCACTATGAAAACCCGGAAGCGGGAATCTTGCTGAATATTGCAAGACCTGTCTATTGAGGCCAAATAGAGGAAGACATAAAAGAACATTCCTCCCTAGTGTAGCGAGAATGCACCCTTCACCACTAATATGCCTCGTATTTTTTGCAACTGTTGATTGAGCCTGGATGCTAGCATTTCAATCGTTAGTGTTCCATCGATCCACAATGTCATTACTTTGTGATCACACATTAATTCTGTGTTGTCGTTGATTTTGCATGATAATACACCAGTGCTAAATGCGGTTAGGTAAAACTATCACCGGATACTTTGATTTGATTGTACCTTTGTGATTAACATATACCACCACCAAAGTGTATCACCTTGGACTTGTGCATGCAGGTTATGCATATCCACACCCTTTTTAATGCACAGAATGCACGTGGTGTCCATTGGCAGTTGATACCATGACTGAACACTTGATAACTCATGCTAATCCCATCTGCCTCCGTAACTAGAGATGGTATTAGTAGATTTCCCATCTTTGGGCAATAGCATCAGTTTGGAAATGACTGAAGATTTACAGATGAGAGGTTTTTAGTGGAGCAACACTGAATACTGTTCGCCCACCATTGTGACTTTGTTAGTTTCAGCTGAGAATAGCAGAGGTCTAATCTTTTGTCTCAGATCTGATCCCAGACAAATAAATGGTTTGATTCCATCCCAATAATCAATAGCTTCAGTTGGTATCAACTTAATTTGAATTTAACTGTACGGGTGAGAACCTCAATTTCTCAAATATAGCTATGTGGCTGATAAGGCTAATTTAGTAAAATACAGTATGTTCAATATCATCCAGATTGGCCATGCCACTTATTTGTTAGCTTTGTGCAGTCGAAGCACTGATTGTAAATAATCTGGAAACTGAAGTTAGCCCATTTTGCAATGCCTCTGAGTGTATCATTGCCTCATCCAGTTAAATTTCAAATATCTTCAACCCTGTGAGAGGAAATTATCACGTGGAAGTTATTCAGAAATGTCTATACTGCACATGCGGGTTGAGGCTGTTGAAAATGATCAGTCCACATCCCATATTGTGAGCCTGCCTTGAAAGGCAACTCCAACCATACCTGTTGTGCAGTATAAACTAATCTTATGTTAACCCAAACCAGGGTAAATATTCAAACCAGTTTAAGTATTACCAACTTGTATCTGTGACAGGAGACATCATCGATGTGGCTCCATACCTTTATCCGAATGGGAGGACGTATACAACCCAACCCAGGAGCTGCCTCAACCATGTGTGCATGATTTTGCACTTCTGCTCCTGGGAGGTAGAGGAGCTCGAGTACGGGGTTGGTGCATCTTCCAGGATGGACCGTTCTGGGCTGTGGCCTAAAAAAAGACCTTTATTCTGGTTGTACGGCCTTCAAGCTTTCACCAGCTTCAGTGCATCGTGGTTTGCTGGTGGGTGCGTAGGGGTGCTGCCGCCGGAGATGTGAGGTCTTGTGTGATGATGTGGCCTTCTTGAGCCCGATGGCCCTCGTCGAGCTCCTGCTGCTGGTTGTGTTGTTCCTGCACCCCCAGCACACTTGTGGTATCTTCAGCCAAACCCCTGTCTTCAGAGTCAGCCCAGAAGTGACTCCTAATGCTCCCCTCTGTCGAGGGAGATGCATTATGCAGCCCTCAATAAGGTGCTGCCTTGGGCGTCCTAGTACCCCATGGTAACTAGACTCCATATACCGGAGCATGTCACATTGGAGCATCTGCTCCATCAACCGCTTCATGCGGGATATGCGATCACAGTGCTCCCGCTGGCAGTGAGTCTTCACAGCCCGACTTGTCCGAGTCTTCGGGCCTGTCCGACTTTTTGCTTGGCCTTCCCGCCAGTCTGTGGTGTGTATTCCGACTGTGCAGGTGCCAGGTCGGAGACTGATGATCGATTAGCGGTCCAGGCGTAGCCAACCGCTGCTGACTGCCCATACTCCCGCGGCCCTCCGTAGTCAGTCTCCATTTGGACTTAGTCCATGGTTTCTTTCCTGTAACACATCCTCACGGAAATAGAACTTAAACAACCTGAGAGTAAAGAATTTCCCTGCAGGTCCTGTTTTAAACCTTCTGCTGCGGGGTCTTGAGGTCCTTGTATGCAGCCGGGGTTGCCTTGTAGTCGGGCCTTCCCCCCCCCCCCCCCCCCCCCCCCCCCCCCCCCCCCCCCCCCCCCCCCCCTGCTGGGTATCCTCGTGGTTCCTGCAGCAGGGATATCCCCGCGGTCCCTGTGAAAGGGATAGCCACGATATACATTGTCGGGGGTATCCCCGCTGTGAAGGTACCACTGGCACCAGTATGAAGCCGCTGGTTCCAACGCCAACGGCCCGAGAAACTACTTCTCCGCCGCCCGCTGCCCATATTTCGTGGTCTTTCAAGCGGCTGTGCGTCGGGGTATCCCCGCTGTGTTTTCCCAGATGCCACCGGCACCAGTGTGAAGCTGCTGGTTCCAACACCAGCGGCCCGAGAGGCAAATTCACCGCCAACCGCTCCCGCATTCCGCGGTCTTAAAAGCGGCTTGTGTCACGGGGTATCCCCGATGTCCCCCCCCCCCCCCCCCTCAGATGCCACCGGCACCAGTGTGAAACTGCTGGTTCCAACACCAGCGGCCCGAGAGGCGAATTCACCTCCGCCCGCTCCCGCATTCCGTGGTCTTTAAAGCGGCTATATGTCGGGGGGGGATGGGGAGGGGTATCCCCGATGTTTTCCGGTATGCCCGAGGTCGTGACCGGTATTCCCTTGACTGGGTCCTCCGGACTTCGCCCCGGGCTTTACAAGACCTCTAAGTAGAGGTTCCTGCAGGAAGATAAAACCTGGAAAAAGTTTAAAAAATTTACCTTCAGGTCTGACTGCTGGCAGGAGAATCACGTTCAGCCTGCCAGTCGTACGCAATGCGTTAGACGATATGACATGCATGTGTCCTGGCGGGTTCTTCACGTACTCACTCACGTGACTCCGAAGTAAAATATACTATGGAACTGCTTTGCTCAAGAGAGGTTGATGCTGTTAGTCTCATCCTGCATTGGCTCAATCTCCAACCTCTAGAATAACAAGGAAGGAATTGCAGATGCTTCTTTACACTGAAGATTGACTGAAAATGTTGGCGTAACGGGTCAGGCAGCATCTCTGGAGAAAAAGAATAGATGATGTTTCGGGTCGAGACCCTTTTTCAGACTGTGAGTCAGGAGAGAGGGAAACTAGAGGTATGAAAAGGTTCAGAACAAATTAGAGCCGGCACAAATGGCCAAGTGGAGCCCACAATGGTCCATTGTTAGCTGTGGAAGAAGTGATAGCGAAGGGATTATATGGATGCAAACAGTGGAACTAGCAGGATGTCTATTCCTTTTCTCCAGAGATGCTGCCTGACTCGCTGAGTTACTCTGGCATTTATTGTGTGCATCTACCAACCTCCATAAATCAGGCTCAGGTCTAACACTGCAACTTAAACCTGTAGCTCTCTACTCCATTAAGTTGATTATAAGATGTATTTGCTCCATGGGTTGGGTTACCTCCCCGGATAGTCTTTGGATAACCATAAATTAGAGTGGAAACCTTTAGTACCAGCAGACAGCAAACTCATCACCATGGGTGGCCCAGTGGTGCAGTTGCTGCCTTACAACACCAGAAACCCTGGTTCGAACCTGACTATGGCTGCTGTCTGTACGGAATTAATATGTGGGTATTCTCGGGGGTGCTCTGGTTTCCTAATACATTCTAAATAAGTTTGTTCCTTAATTGGCTTCTATAAAAAAATGTCCCTCGTGTGTAGGATAGAACTAGTGTGCAACACAGTGTGAGATGCGGTGCAGAAATAGGCCCTTCAGCTTAAAGTGTCCATGCTGACCGATAATCGGTTGGGTGATAACCGAATATTGGCCAGCATGGATTCAGTAAGATGAAGAGACAATTTTTGTACTCTACTGTATCTCTAAACCTAACCTAACCAACCCAAACCAGGGTGATCATAAAACATAATGAATATCCATTGGCAAGCTGTCCATGGTTCTGAATCCTCCTGGTAAATGCCTAGTTTGTTTGGATAACCCAAACAAACATTACGAGTTTACCAGGAAGATTCAAAACATGTGTATTGAGGTACAGAGAAAAGATTTGATCTGCATGCTATCCAATCAGATCAGATAATTCTGTACATAAATACAATGAAGTCAAATCCAAGTACAATAGGGAGAGCAAAGGGGAAGATACAGAGTGCAGAATATAGTTCTCAGCGTTGTAGCGCACCAGTTCTGTCGACAAAGTCTAATGTTTGCAATGAGGTGGAGGTTAATCGGACAGTACACAAACTTTAGAAGGACCGTTCAGAAGTTTGATAACAGAGGGGAAGAAGCTGTTCCTGAGTCTGGTGGTGCGTGCTTTCAAGCTTCTGTATCGTCTTTCTGTTAGGATCAGAAGGTATGACGTATTTGATTTTATTGCCTGCTTTTATAGCCAATATAATCAGATGGAGCCAGTATAGGTCTAGATGGTGGGGTAGTCTTGTCTGTGTAATGGACTGGGCTACATCTACAACTCTCCACAATTTCTATGGCTCTGAGCAGAGCTGTTCGCAAACAAAGCTATGATGCAACCTGTCACTGTGCTTTCTACAGTGCAGCTGTAAATCTTGTAAGAGCAAAACATTATACCGCCAAATATCAATGTAAGCAACACTTAGGTAAAACACCTAAAGAGCAGTTCTGAGCTGCTATCTACCTTATTGGAGACCCTAGGACTATCTTTAATCAGTATTTAGTGGATTTTATCTTGCACAAAACATTCTTCCCTTTATCATGTATCTGTGCAGTGTGGACGGCTCGATTGTAATCATGTCTAGTCTTTCTGCTGACTGGGTAGCACACAACAAAAGCTTTTCACTGTATCTCTGTACACGCGACAATAAACTAAACTAAACTAAACTGGATAACTCAGTAAAAAGGCATGCATTCATCTCTCCTTTCAGACACAAACCTGGGAATAAATCTAGATAATTTTAGCCAAAGAGCTCAACACAGGAAAGGAACCAACTGCATCCTATATCTTAATAAAACCCTGTCAGTGTAATGTTTTGTTTTTAATTTAAACAAATGGCAAGCACCACTTAATAATTTAGAAACTCTGTGCACATTAATTTTGATGAAGGCTTGTGATAAACACTGTTCAATTGATAAAATAGTTACATTTTGTCAAAACGGTCCATGTATAGTTTAATTAGCTTAACAGTCAGAATTAATTTGCAGTGATGTTAGTTTTTAAAATGTCTGTTCTCCTATGACAATATATCAAATAATTGAATCCTATTTAGTTTAGTCCTATATAGTTTAGTTTATTGTCACTTGTACCGAGGTACAGTGAAAAGCATTTTGTTGCATGTTATCCAGTCAGCGGAAAGACTACACATGAAGCCATCCAGAGTGTACAGATAGGTGATAAAAGAAACAACGTTAAGCACAAGATAAAGTCCAGTAAAGTCCAATTAAACATAGTCCGAGGGTCGTCAAGGGGAGCAGTTTTAACCATATCTCTGTGACAGGAAACCGGGGGGGGGCAATGAAAGGTAAATTATTTATTTATCCTGCTTTGGTCTCATCTATTAGCGTAGGGGAATCAAGAACCTGAGTAGAACCCTACTCATCCCAGAGTAGGGGAATCAAGAACCAGAGGACATAGCGATGAGGGGAGAAAGATTTAATAGGAACCTAATGGGTAACCTTTTCACACAGTGGTAGAACAAGCTGCCAGAGGAGGTTGTTGACAATAAGAAAAATTTACACAGGTACATTAATAGGACAGGTTTAGAAGGATGTGGGCCAAATGCAGGCAGGTGGGACTAGTGTAGATGGGATATGTTGGCCGGTGTGGGCAAGTTGGGCCTGTCACCACTCTGTATGATTCCCCTACTCTGGGCAAGAGACTCTGAGCATCTACCCAATCTATGCCTCTCATGATTTTGTACTCCTCTATAAGATCACCCCTTCTGCGTTCCAAGGAATAGAGTCCTAGCCTGCTCAATCTTTCCCTATAGCTCAGGCCCTCGAATCCTGGCAACATCCTCGTAAATCTTCTCTACACCCTTTTCAACAAGACAACATCTCCCCTATAACATGGTGCCCAAAACTGAAGACTCTAAATGCAGCCTCAACAACATCTTATGGAACTGCAACATGACTTCCCAACTTCTATACTCAATGCTTTGACTGATGAAATTCAATGTGCCAAAAGCATTTTTGACCATCCTATCTACCTGTGATGCCACTTTCAATTAACTATGTTGCCGTCCTCCTAAATCCCTCTACTCTACTACATTACCCAGAGCTCTGCCCATGTTAGTGCTCCCAAAATGCAACACCTCACATTTCTCTGTAATAAATTGCATCCATTTGTCAACCCACTTGCCAAACTGATCAAGAACCTGCTGCAATTTTTGACAACTATCTTCACTATCTACAAACTTGCAAACCATAGTTGTCAATAATTGCAGCAGGTTCTTGATCAGTTTGGCAAGTGGGTTGATGAATGGATCCCATGTATGTTCTCGTCCAAATCATTTATATTTCAATTCCAAATCATTGACCATTATGTAACTCAGGGACCTATGATGTTTTCAGATACTGATTTACACAAAAGGACACAAAGTGCTGGAGTAACTTAGTGGGTCACACAAAGAGACGCTGCCTGATCCATTGAGTTACTCCAGTACTTTGTGTCCTTTTGTGTAACCCGACATCTGCTGTTCCTTGTTTCTGCATATTGACTGCTCGACTGCAAAATCTCCTACTTTGTCCTTCTCCCTCCAACAGGAGTTCTGCGAGACGCTCAGGGCGACACCGTGGTGCAGTTGCTGCCTTAAGGGCCTGTTCCACTTTCACAACCTAATTCACAACCTCTGCCGCGTTTGCCCTTGACTCATACTCCAGCATGGTCATCACAAGGTCGTAGGAGGTCGTAGGTAGGTCGTAGCAGGTTGTGATGCTAGTTAAACATAGACATAGAAATATAGAAAATAGGTGCAGGAGTAGGCCATTCGGCCCTTCGAGCCTGCACCGCCATTCTATATGATCATGGCTGATCTTCCAAATCAATATCCCATACCTGCCTTCTCTCCATACCCCCTGATCCCTTTAGCCACAAGGGCCACATCTAACTCCCTGTTAAATCCAGCCAATGAACTGGCCTCAAATACATTCAATGGCAGATAATTCCACAGATTCACCACTCTCTGTGTAAAAAAATGATTTTCTCATCTCGGTCCTAAAAGACTTCCCCCTTATCCTTAAACTGTGATCCATTGTTCTGGACTTCCCCAACATCGGGAATAACCTTCCTGCATCTAGCCTGTCCAACCCCTTAAGAATTTTGTAAGTTTCTGTAAGATCCCCCCTCAATCTTCTAAATTCTAGCGAGTACAAGCCGAGTCTATCCAGTCTTTCTTCATATGAAAGTCATGCCATCCCAGGAATCAGTCTGGTGAACCTTCTCTGTACTCCCTCTATGGCAAGAATGTCTTTCCTCAGATTAGGAGACCAAAACTGGTTGTGGGTACTCGTGGCATCAAGTAGGTGCGGCGTATTTCTAGCCCGATGAAAAATGTCCACGAGGTAAAAAGGTCATGAATTAGGTTGTGAAAGTGGGACAGGCCCTTTACAGTGCCAGAAAGCCGGGTTAGATTCAGTGTCGGCATATCAAGGCTGGCAGGTCATCCTGACGTCATCTGTTGCTGGCCCTGTTTTGTTCTGGCCTTTTGTCACCAGGTTTTTCAACTCCCTCCACCTCAATCTTTCAGTCTGAAGATAGGTGACATTTCGGGTCAGAACCTATTCCTTTTTTCCAAAGATGCTGCCTGACCTTCTGAGTTACTCCAGCATTTTGTGTCTTTTTAAAGCTGATAAAGTTCCCTTCTTCCCATATCTCACTTTCCTGCTTCAAATTTCCACCTCCGCTTCTCTCCTTATCTGACATTCATTTTTTCCCCTTTTCACCTCTGGTCTTTGCCACTTACTCCACCCACCAGTATCCACCTATCACCAAGGACTAATTTTGTTAGTCCTTGCTGTCTCCTCCCCTTCCTCAGTCCCCCTGCTGTCTCCTCCCATCCCCCAGCCTTCGGGCTCCCCCTCCTTTTTCCTTTCTTGTCCCCGCCCCCGATCAGTCGGAAGAAGGGTTTCGGCCCGAAACGTTGCCAATTTCCTTCGCTCCATAGATGCTGCTGCACCCGCTGAGTTTCTCCAGCTTTTTTGTGTACCTTTCACCTATCACTTGCCAGGCTTATTCCTCCTCCCACCGCTCTTTTCCAGCTTTCTCCCCCCCACTACTTCAATCAGTCTGAAGAAGTATCCAGACCCAAAATATCATCTGTCCATTCCCTCCACATATGCTGCCTGTCCTGGTGAGTTTTTCCAGCACTTTGTGTTTTCTTATGAGATTCCAGCACCTGCATCACCTTGTTTCTCCAGGGTTGGAGAAACAATGTTTGCTTGATGCTTCTCTCTGGAGTCAGAAGAATGGGAAGTGATGTGGAATGGCCTTGGGGAAACACATGCAGTCATGGACATGGTATGAAAAAACCCCTCACATCCTTCTCCATGAAACTTAAAATTCCTTGTGGGCGCAGAATTGGAAATTTTGCCATGGAGGTACATGGGCTTGAGATGATGGCTCTCAATCCAAGCCAATGGATTGGGTTGAATCAAAGTTTCAAATTTCAGAAACAAGAACAGAGTTGGTTAATAATCTATCAATAAAATGTTGCGTGCTTGCTTTGGAGTGTGTACGTGACCCGGGATATGTTTATCAATCAATTCAAGGATCAGTCAGGGATCGATACACAGCAACAGATAATTTCCTGTGTTAGAACTGTGAATATAGAAAATGTGTCAGCTGAAATATTGGCAACTATTGAGTGATGCGTTCAATCAACCTTTCCCTTGAGAACTGTTAGACAATTATAAACGGTGCTTGAATTTTATCATAACTTGCACATAGTTCTCCTTTAGTTGGTGTTTTTGTTGTTGATCTAACCAGTGAGGCTTGATGGCGTAATTGTTCTCAGTTGAATTCAACGACAAGGGTCTTAAGTAAGAGGAAAAATGGAAAAATTTAAATTTGATTATTTTTTAGTTGTAATTTCCCGAGTTCTAGTTTTGGTTTCAAGGTTTCAGCAACATCTCTGACCTCCATTTCACAGATTAGTCATGTCTGTTATTTGCTTTCTCTCACTCTTTCTCTCCCTCTCCTCTCCCCTCCCTCTCCCCCTCTCCTCTCCCACACCCATCCTCTTTCTCTTTCCGTCTCTCTCTCTCTCTCTCTCTTTCTCTCTCTGTCTGTCTCTCTTACTCTCACAGACACACACACTCTCTCAAACACACACTCATTCTCTCACACATTCTCTCTCTCTCTTACACACACACACACACTCTCTCTCTCAAACGGACACTCTTTTCTCTCTCACTTCTCTTTCTTTTCTTCCCTACTTTTCTCTCCCCCTCCTTCTATCCCTCTCTTTCCTTCTCCTTCCCTCTCTCCTCACTCTCTTTCTCCCTCACTCCTCTCTCTCTTCTCTCTCTCTCCCTCTGTCTCTCTCTCTCTCACACATACACATATATTCCCTCTCTTTCTTTCTCTGCTCTCACTCCCCAACCATCCCCATTGATCTGGCCATGACCCTATTCTCTGTGTCCTTATGTCCCCCGTCCATCCCTGCAATGTTAAACAAGCACCCTGGGAAAAAGGTTCTGAATATCTACCCTATCTATGCCTCTCATGATTTTATATAATTCTATCAGGCCTCCCCTCAACCCCCGACGTTTCAGAGAAAACAACCCAAGTGCATCCAACCACTCGCTATAGCTGAAGACCTCGAATCTAGGCAGCATTCTGGAAAATGTAGTTTAATTTTTAATTGATATGCATACTGGGACTTTTATCCTCTGCCAACTGGACATGATGTTAAACTTCAGAGAACCAGACTTTCCAGTCTGCATAGGAGCCGGCATATTCTGCATCAGGAGCACTCAGAATGACGACTCACTCATAAAGATTTAGCCTCCATGCGGTGACGTGGCCAGTTTGATTCGTCTTCAGTTTGCATGCAAAATAGATTGCAGGAGAAAAACACCAAGCCAAGAAAGAAAGACAGATTGCTTCTTTTGAACTGTGGCAGTCGGCAAGAGCCAACTGCAACGGCACAGAGATACATCCTTTCCTGCAGCAGGTACTTGCTGATTAATCTTGGCTGTCCGTGCAGAACTATTACTGAGCCTCAAGCTGGGAGATGGTGAAGACTGACTGAATATAGATATTATGGCCCTTCTAAATATCCTGTGGCCATATTTCAGGAGCTAGTTAGTTGCAGCAGAGGACATTAAATGCGGTATCTGGGCACAGCGGTAGTTTCTACCTTACAGCGCCAGAGACCTGGGTTCAATCCTGACTCCAGATGCTGTCTGTACGGAGTTTGTACTTTCTACCCATGACCTGCGTGGGTTTTCTTCAGATGCTCCGGTTTCCTCCCACACTCCAAAGATGTGCAGGTTTGTAGGCTTAGTAAAATTGTAAATTGTTCCTGGTGTATGTAGGATAGCATCGGTGTGCGGGGATCACTGGTCGGCGCAGACTCGTTGCGCCCTAAGGGCCTGTTTCCACATTGTGTTTCTAAACCAAACTGAACTAAACTAAACTAAAAGTAAAGTAAACTAAAAGCTAGGAAGGCAGAGGGCCAGGACTCGTCCCGACAGGTCCCAACCCATCCTTTTTCTCCAGAGATGCTGCCTGACCCGCTGAGTCACTCCAGCACTTTGTATCTCTCTTTGGTATAAACCCGCATCTGCAGTTCTTTGTTTCTACAGTGGATAAAGGTTCGACTGTAGTTTTTTTTTTTTAATCAGGATTGAGACTGTTGATCTTTGCTTGGCTGTTTATAGCTGCTTACCCTGGCTTTCTGCTGCTGCTCTCCAAATGCACCACAAATGTCACTTTACAATTTAAACTCCCGAGAAAGCCTCCAAGGCACGATTACAAGAGGCGGAAGAATTTGTGCAATTTTGCAGCAATTTGTCTTGCATCCAGCATTGATAGTAAGAAACGGGAAGAGAAGACAAACAATTTCCATGAGTGCAGAGTGTCTTGATGCCTTTGGAGGTTGTGCAGCCAAGTACCAGTTTTCAAAGGATTGTTGTAAATTCGGAAATGAGGCAAATAATTTGTTAGACTATTTTAGTGCTTTGTTTACAATTTAGTTTAGCTTAGAGATATAGTGTAGAACCAGGCTTTTCAGCCCAATAAGTCCACGCCCAATGATCACCCATACCCTAGTTCTATCCTACACACTAGTGCCAGTTACAGAAGCCAACTAACCTACACACTAGACAGACACAGAATGCTGGAGTACCTCAACGGATCAGGCCGCATCCCCGGAGAAAAAGGCTGGCTGGTGTTTCGGGTCTGGACCCTTCTTCAGACTGATTGTAGCTGAGGGTGGGTGGAGAAACCTGCAAACCTGCACACCTTTGGGATGTGGGAGAAATTCGGGGCAGGAAAACCCACTCTACCGTTGCACGGTAGACAGTCAGAACCTTTATCCCAGGGTGGAAATCTCAAAGATTAGAGGACAAGGCTTTTAGGTCAGAGGAGAAAAGTTTAAAGGAGATGTGCAGGGCAAGTGATGGGCATCGGGAACGTGCTGCCAAGGGTGGTGGTGGTGGAGGCAGACATGATAGTGGTGTTTGAGGTTTTAGGATAGACACAGGGATATGCAGGGAATGGAGGGATATAGATAATGTGCAGGAAGAAAAGATTTGTTGAACTTTGCATCATGTTCAGCACAGACATTGTGGACTGTAAGGCTTGTTCCTGTATTGTACTGTTCCATGTTCCATGTATCTACAGTATGTTGCAGCAGAGGACATTAAATGCGGCAGAGTCGATGCCTTACAGCCCCAGAGACCCCGCCCCGATTCGATCCTGACTACGGATGCTGTCTATACTGAGTTTGTACGTTCTCTCTGTGACCGCCTGGGACTGCTCCGGGAGATCCGTTTTTTTTCCCCACACTCCAAAAATGTACAGGTTTGTAGGTTAATTGGCTTTCGAAAAATTGTAAATTGTCCCTAGTGTGTAAGATAGTGCTAGTGTAGAGTGATCGCAGGTTGGCATGGACTTAGTGGACCGAAAGGCTTGTTTTCATGCTGCAACTCAAAATGTAAAAAAACGTATAATTGGCTTAGGAGGCAGTGGGAGTATCCGTGGGTGGATATTGGTTGCTTCGAGCTAATGGGAAAAGGATTTTCACATGCATCGGATTAAAACCCATCCCTTGGCTTGTGTGCACCTTGATTTTGATTCCAGAGTATGTGCTTGTGTGTGTGTGCATGCAGGCACGGAACTCGCTATCAAAACATGGAGGGGACCGGGGGACAGGGGTGCACAATATTTTGGCGGCTGCGCGCGCATGCGCACACACACACATGCGCGAGGCTTCGAAGGCTCAATCCAGCGCTAAATGCAGCTCAACTCTGCCTGTCCAGCCTGGACTGATGGGACACCAGAGCTGCTTCTCCGCGCTGGCCATATTTCCCGCAAGCCCCCAGGCAGATTAACCTGGCGGGACAGGCAGAGATGAGCTGGGTATAGCGCTGCTTTTCTGCGCTGGCTGTGGGCCTGTGGTACAGCTCCCGTCTGGCTCCCGACGTCTCTGGCCACCCCCGGGCATGGGAGGGCACTCGGGTGGGGACGGGACAGCGCCGGAGACCCGGCCGGGATCGATCCTGGCTGCGGATGAGGCGCAGGTCTGTGCCATGTCTCCCTCCACCAATCACCGCACTCAAACCTCAGTCCCACCCCCCCACACTCCTCCCTCCTCCAATCATCGCGCTGAAGCATTATGTCCCGCCCCCATTGCCTGCTGACCAGCGTCTCTCTCATCCAATCGGCGCCCTCGATCAGCAGTCCCACCTCCACTGTCTCGCGGAAAGCGGAGATTTTAAAATCCGGATTATAAAAACTTGGGGGGGATGTCCCCCACCTCTCAAAACATGGGGGGGACGTGTGTCCCCTGGCGTCCCCGGGTTTTCCGCCCCTGCGTGCATGTGTTTACGAGTGTGCGTGTGCTACTGTGCGTGTATGTGATATGTGACTGTGTATGCAGCAGAACATCACCTAGCTCTCCCTGCAGAGGGCAGCACCACAGCACCAACAGTCTTGGTGTTCAGCAAGTGGGCCTGCCCTGACCACCTGTTGCTATGGAACGAGCTCCTGATGATGTCTGAGTCAGATTGTGCAGCTTCTATCACTGACCTGCTATTTCACGGGGTTGCCTTAAATCAATTCTAAGTGATAAACCATGACATGAAAAAAAAACATGTTTCGTATAATTATCTTTTCTGAGGTTTGTCTATTTATGTGTCTGTTTTTAAAAATATATATATATATACTGAATTTTTGTTGTTTTTTTATGGGTTTTACAGAGCACTATGTTTACATATCTGATGTGCTACTTCAAGTAAGGATTTCACTGTTCTGTTTCGGGACATATGACAATAAAACACTCTTGACCCTTGGAGATGTTAGACTGAGGCTCAGTGTGCTCCCTTACATGGATGTGACATTGTTTTGAAGATGTGGAGATGTGGAAAGGGGGGGGGGGGGGTGGTGCTATAGGGAGAGGTTGAACAGGCTTGGTTTCTATTCTTTGACGAGCAGGAAGATGAAGGGGGAGGGGGGGGTGTCAGGACACACACACACACACACACACACACACACACACACACACACACACACACACACACACACACACACACACACACACACACACACACACACACACACACACACACACACACACACACACACACACACACACACACACACACACACCCACCCACACACACACACACACACACTCACACACACACCCGAGTAGGGCAATCAAGAAGCAGAGAACATAGGTTTAAGGTGAGGGGGAAAGCTTTGATAGAAACTTGAGGAGTACCTTTATCGCACATAGGGTGGTAGGTGTATTGAATGAGCAGCTGGTGGAGGTAGTTGAGGCAGGTGGTTACACAACATTTAAGAAATATTTGGACAGGAACATGGATAGGACAGGTTTAGAGGGATACTAGACTAAGTGGGACCCATTGGTTTCCCAACGCAACCCATTCCCCAATGCAATATTCCATCACTCACTCGTTCCCCCAATGCAACCCGTCCCCTAGCGCAATATTGCACCACTCACGCATAGCCCCCAACTGCGCAGGCACGGCTCATTTCCACTCATCCTCCAGCACTTCCTCCCCCTCCCTCTTCTTTCCCCTCTCCTCCTCCCCTCCCCCAATCCCTCCCTTACCTCTCTCTCCCTCTCCTTTCCCCTACCCTCAGTCACTCCCTCCCTCCCAGTAATCGTCGGTTACTCGTCGGTACTCGGGGATCTCGTGGAAAAATCTTCACGAGTCTTTCCGTGCTTACCTGCCGCTAGCGAGTCATCCCGAGTACCTGCCATTAGCGTTACGAGCCGCTAAGAGATGTCCCCGAGCTCCGACGTACCCGCTACGTTCATTCTCTGTGCTTACCACGAGTTTGATTTTTTTTAAACTCAGGAGAGCTCTTGGAATGAACTCGTACCGTGGGGCTGGGCCATCAAACTCAATATTATTTGCTTGAACATAATTCATATCCTTCTATTCCCAACATATCCTATATCGTTTCATTCCACACATATGATGTCCGCAGCAGCTGGGGCTCACCTAGAACAGGCACTGCTCAGAATACCTAGAGCCCGAACTGGACTTTGAAAATGGGCCAAAACATGGCGCCTCTTGTATGGCGGGATCAGTGGACTATTTCTATACACTTGCTAATCGGGGATGTGCCTGGGTATGGCATTACTGGACTGGACTGTTTGTAGGAAAATAATTTCACTGTGCGTTTGTAATTCGCACACGTGACAATAAATGCACAATTTAACCATTGAAATTCTATATCCATCTATTCCCTGCATATCCAATAGCTTTCAATTCCATGAATGTGCAATATCCCTCTATTCCCTGCATATCCAATATCTTTCCATTCCCTGAATATGCAATATCCCTCCCCTTCCTGCTTATCCAATATCCCTCCATTCCATCCAATATCCCCGCATTCCCTGCATACTCAACAATCCTCCATTCCTTGCCTATCCAAGCTCTAATGTTTCTGAGGTCAAGGTTAAAAACACAGTCTGGGTTTCGCACAAGGCATGAGTCCTACCTTTGGGAAAAGATATCTCTGTAGGGGCTGCCATGTTGGAGGGCGATACCATATCCTCGGTCTGCCAGTGTGTTGCCAACGGTGAATAAAGAGCAGTCCGGACTGTTCAAGGCAATGTATTCCAACACCGCCACATCCCACACAAAGGCATAATTTCCAGCTTTCACCTGCAAATGAGAAATTAGATGTTATCAAACAATACCCAGATTGATTAGGTATTTGTACGATGAAAAATATAGGCCAACAGTCAGGTGCAGTTTGGGGAAGTTGCTGAATGTTGGAGGTAACTTCTTTAAAAGAAGGTCCAATTTAGTTTAGATCCAGCATGGGAACAGGCCCTATGGCCCACTAAGTCCACATTGTTCACGCTAGTACTATGTTATTAGACTTTCAAGTCCACTCCCTGCACACTTGGCAGCATTTTACAGAGGCCAATAAACCTCCTAACTGCAGTATCCCTCTGGGGGGGACTGGAATGAGAAATAAAACAGGTCAAATTGGGGCCGGCGACAGATGACCTCAGGCAAGGAGGTTCCCTGAGAGGCTGCTTGTTGGCCGATTGATAAGCCGATTGGTGTGAGCCTAAGAGGGATACATCATTGCGAACCGTGGAACTGGTTTAAGGACCTTTTATGGAGGAAAGGGTGGGGTGTGAAGGAGGGGAGGGGGTAGAGGAGAAATATCATCTATTCCTTTAGCCCGGCCTGCGATGTTACTCCAACATTTGGTGTCTACCCTTCATGAAGGTTTTCTCATTTGAAAAGTAAATTCAGGTCAATATAATGAACCATGTTCTCCCACATTCCAAGCTGGGGTTCTGTGATGCCATCCAGAAACTTGAGCCATTAGAAATGTACAAAAGCTCCTGGGTCCCATGAGCACAGCACGACCCAAGATAAATTAAGATTTTTATATATCAATGCATCCCTATTCCCAGCGTGGAGCTAACTGTAAGAAAAATAGTTCAGGAATCAGTTCAGCTGTCCTGATCATACATTTCCACCATTATCTCCTTAGAAACATAGAAACATAGAAAAATAGGTGCCGGATTAGGTCATTTGGCCCTTCGAGCCAGCACCGTCATTGAGCTGTACTCCTCTTTGTTTGACTCAGAGACATGGACTATGTTAATTGAAACCAACATTTCTTCTTCCATACTAAATTTATGAAAATAAAATGAAACTGTGAAAGCCAGGGTATTATTTCGATGGAAAAAATGCAGGCAGGTGGGACTAGTGTAGATGGGGCATGTTGGTTGGCGTGGGCAAGTTGTGCCATAGGGCCTGTTTCCATGCTGTATCACTCTATGACTCTATCTGCCTTTAAGGGGAAAACATAAAATACAGAATACAGAAGGCGGAAATCTAGTTTTTATATATATATATAATATATATATATATATTATATATAATATAGTTCTCAGCATTGTAGTGCATCAATTCCATTGACAGAGTCCATTATACGCGATGAGGTAGAGGTGAGTACCCTAGCTTATGGGTGGACCATTCAGCAGCCTGATAATAGAGGGGTATCTAAGCTGTTCCTGAGTCTGGTGGTGCCAGGCAGGAGCAGGGAGAGGTAAGAATGGCTGTGTGAATATATTGGCTGCTTTTCTGAGGCAGTATGAAATGTAGATGCCTCCAGCGGCAGAGACAGCACTGCGGTGATGGACATCGATACATCATCTGGCCAGGCTGACTCCAGCAACTCCGGCCTCATGCCACTGCCAGGTCAATGGGTTTTTATGTTCGACAGTAAGATTAAAAAAAAAAAATCAGGCTTAAAGAGTACAGGAATGGCGCCTAAAACGTGGCGACTCTTGTGCACTGACTCAAGTGTGGTCTCCGACCTTACATTCTTATACTTGGTATGATTCAGCCTCTAATTGTATAGTAGGCTTGTCACTGCACCAGAGTCAAGGAAAGAGTGTTCACGTTGCCGCCCTGTTTCCACCACCATGCCCAAGAAGCACAAAATGCGGCAAGACAGATGCTGACAAGTGTGTTCAGCTCTGGCTGAACAACTTCTAATCTTGTGTGTGGACTCGATAAGAAGAAGTCACTGAACTGTTATGCAAAAAAAAAACAATTTCACTGTACTTAGGTACACTTGACAATGAAGTACCATTGAACCTAGACTTTAGAGATATGATGCCGGTCCAGCGATTGCCCCATGCACGAGCATTATCCTACATAATAGAGACGATTTTTAAACGTACCAAAGCCAATTGAACTACAAACCTGTATGCCCTTGGAGTGTGGGAGACTTTGTCTCTGGAACTGATACACTACAATAGGGATGATCACAGGAAGAACATCCAAACTGCATAGCCAAGATTTAACCCAGGTCCCTGGAGTTGTAAGGCAGCAACTCTACTGTTATGCCACTGTGCTGCCCCAACCATTGAGTCAATGCTGGGAATTCAGGCTACATCTATAACTGCAATTTCTTCTGGTTTTGGGGAGAGCTGTTCCCAAACTAAGCTGTGGTGCCACCCAAATGTACTTTTTTAGCTTTAGTTTAGTTTAGAGATACAGCGTGGAAACAAGCCCTTCGGTCCACCAAGTCCGTGCCAACCAGCAATCTCTTTGTACACTAGTTCTCCCCTGCACACCGGGGACAATTTACAGAAGCCAATTAATCTACAAACCTCCATGTCATTGGAATTTGCTGAGCATCGTAACAGCTTCATTGCTCATCAGATTCCCAACTCACTTAATTGTCTGGCATTTAGCGGAATGGTCAGATGCAAAGGAAAAACCCAGAGATTGGAACTCCCTGACGACGCACATTCCAGCAGCAGGTAAGTTCATTGCAGAGTTATAGATGGAGCCAGAATTCCCAGCATTGACTCAATGGTTCAATGATACTTTATGCTCCACATTACCCATTGTCAGGCCTGCACGCTTCACTGCACCCGTAGACAACACATTTAGAATTAGGATATTAACAGCTCACAAGATGTTCTTTTCGCAGCAGTTTGACTGAAATTAATATGGCTAGGCTGCCAAAAGTCAAAGATGGATTTCTGTCTCGGTACTGGAGTGAATTATTTCTGCTGCCAAATAATTTTACCCAAAGTCAAAAGTTGAAAGAATGGTGCTTGAGAAAGAAACACCAAAAGATTCTTGACTGGGACACACCATCTTGGAGGAAATGTAGAAAAAAGGAACTCCAGCTCTTCATCTTCATCTCCCCCCCCCCAACCTCTACTTTCAGTCTCAAGAAGGATCCTGACTGAGAATGTTATACATCCTTTATCTTCAGAGATGATGCCTCACCCGCTGATTTACTGCAGCACTTTTATCTATCTTTAACGATCTTTAAAAGGTTTTCCCACCCTGGTCATTCCTTCTTTCGCTGCTCCCATCCAGCAGAAGGTACAGAAGCTTGAAAGCGCGCATCACCAGACTCAGGAACAGCTTCTCCCCTCAGATTCGGAATGGTCCTTCCATAAGCCTGGTACTGTCCGATTCATCTCTACCCCATTCAGGACATTGGACTTTTATCTCTGGAACAGAGGTGCTACAATGTTGAGAACTATATTTTGCCACCTCCAGGCAAGAGGTGTAGCAGTGTGAAAATGCACACCTCCAGATACAGGGACAGTTTCTTCCCAACTGTTATCAAGCAACTGAACCATTCTATCAAGCACTTAAGAGCAGTTCTGAGCTACTATCTACCTCAGTGCAGACTGTTGGATTATCTTTAATTGGACTATACTGGTCTTTATCTTGTACTTGACGTTATTCCCTTTATCCTGTATCTGTACAATGTGGATGGCTCAATTGTGATCATATATTGTCTTTCCGCTGACTGGTTATCACAGAACAAAAGCTTTTCATTGTACCACGGAACAAGTGATAATAAACTAAACTAGACTAATTGGAGGGAGACGTCTCTGTTTTTATATTCCACACGATGCATCATAACGTTCAAGTAAATGGGGGCAATCAGACCAGGACTCTAATGTGCAATCAGCTTGTATTGTCCTTGCAAGCTCAGTATTGCATTGGGAAATGATAATGAACAGAGACATGTTCAGTATTGATGCTGATCTGTAGGGTTAAGTTAGAACTTGCTTGGGGCTTTGATGTGTAACTTGCTAACAATCACCCCCAGTATCAGAAGGTCATGAATCCAAAGCCTAATTCAGACTGCTAAGCTTATAATCATGGCTGAGTGGAGCTGAGGGGTAAATGTGCTGTCAAAGGTGCTGACATCAGATGTTAAAGTGAGAATTGTGTCTCACTCTCAACTGAATGCAGCAAGGTGGTGCAGCAGGTAGAGCTGCTGCTTCACAGCACCCGAGACCCAGGTTTGATCCTGACCTAATCTGCTGTCTGTGTGGAGTTTGCACGTTCTCCCTGTGGCCGTGTGGGTTTCCTCCTGGTGTTCTAGTTTCCTCCCCCATTCCAAAGACGTACAGGTTTGTAGGTTAATTGGCTTTGGCAAAATGATGAATTGACCCTAGTGTGTAGGATAGTGTAAGTGTACGGGGTGATCACTGGTTGACGCAGACTCGGTGGGCTGAAGGACCTGTTTCTGTGCTGTATCTCTAAAGTCTAAATTAAACACAGTAAAAAGAAAGAAAACTCTCAAAAGAACACAATTAGTGGAAAACACAATGAGAGTGTTCAGCAGTGCAAGAGGATGTTCGGCTGTGGAAAAGATGCAACATAAATGGAAATTGTTGTTGAAATATGTGAGGGATTGGGAGTATTTTCAAGCATCCATGAGTGAAAAGATTTTCATTCCAATCGTTGCATGTTTATTAGCAGGAAATTGGAAATTCTTGGCTCCAGCTCCCTGCATTGAAGTGATAAGATGCTGTAGAATTGTAAGTATAATTATTTGTTATATCAGCTTATTGCAGGTGAACTCGCAAGGAATATTTAGGCAACCGCATTTAAAACCAAGGAATCTCACAGCTTAAGTCAAACTGGAAACTCCTGCTGAGTGCCGCGGTGGGTGCCGGAGGTCGGTCGAGGATGTACCGCTTGTTGGGGAGGGGAGTTCTGCTGAGAACAAAGCAGCAGCTGGCATGGGGTGGGGAGGGAGGGAGGGAGGGGGGGTGCAGACAACTTTGAGGGACCATTGGGACTGCATTTAACACTTTGCAACATTGCCGGCACCCTATACACGATGACTCTTTGTATACCTTGTATACGGCATGCAAAAAAAAAAAGAATTTCACTGTGGGATGTCACATATGGTAATAAAGTATCAATCGTTCATTCATTTGGCCCATCGTATCGAATGCCCAATGAGCAAATAAGTCCAGGTTCTTTTGCCCATCTCTTTACTTAGCACAATTATCATGTAACGCCTCTTTTGCCAGCTCTTTACACCCTACCCACAACTTTCCGTCTGAAGAAGGGTCTCGACCAGAAATGTCACCCATCTTTTTTCTCCAGAGATGCTGCCTAACCCGCTCAGTTGCTCCAGTACTTTGTGTTTATCTTTGGTTTAAGGTGCGATGGGAAAGATTTTATAGGAACCTAAGAGGCAACATTTTCACACAGAGGGTAGGGGGTATATGGAATGAGTTGCCCAAAGAGGTAGTTGAGGCAGGTACTATAGCAACACTTAAAAGTCATTTGGACAGATTCATAGATAGGAAAGATTTAGAAGGATACTAGACTAAGTGGGACCCTTTGGGTCCCATGTTCACACGGGAGGGCTGATCCCCCGACACAATATTCCACCTCTCCACCAATTCCAATATTGGTGGCCTGTGGGGGGGCTTTCTGGAGCGCTGGTATGGGTTCTTGGGGTGGCAGCTCAGTCCCTCAAGCTTGATCTGCTGGCAGCTCACTCACGGCTGGTGGGCTGGCAGTTGACTCATGGCTATTCCTTGAAATTCCATTTCAAGCAGGGTGCAAGGCCACCAAATTCAAATCCATTTTCCTACCATTTCAAGCAGGGTACAAGGCCACCAAATTCAAGTGCAGTTTCCAACCACTTCAAGCAGGGTGCAAGGCCACCAAATTCAAGTACAGTTTCCAACCACTTCAAGCAGATTGCAAGGCCACCAAATTCAAGTGCAGTTTCATTCCACTTCAAGCAGGGTGCAAGGCCACCAAATTCAAGTGCAGTTTCATTCCATTTCAAGCAGGGCGAAACCACCATAAAACCACACTAAACTCCAAACTCACAGTTCAGTAGACATTCAGTGTGTTCAGTTGATTCACAGCTCAGACAGAGTCGTGACCTCTCCCTCCCCATCATGCAGAGACTGAGCCACACCCACACTTCCGGGTTTTACAACCCCTCCCCCTCCCACTGGAAAGGGTGTGGCCTTCATGGTGTGATTGACAGGAGAGAGATTCTCAACATTTTTTAAACACTAATAACACTTTTATTTTTCATTGATGGGAAGAATTCTCTGCACCTGCTGAGCAGAGGGGGACTGAGTAAGATGGCCAAAAATCACAGCCGTAAGTGGTAGCGTTTTATCTAAAATCAATATACAGTGCAAACAGGAAGTAAGTGCATTTGCAGTAGTGACTTTTAACTTCAAGCCAAAGCACCCAAGCCACCATTTGCAGTAAGTAGTGCCTTTTAACTTCAAGCCAAAGCACCCAAGCCACCATTTGCAGTAAGTAGTGCCTTTCAACTTCAAGCTAAAGCACCCAAACTGCCATTTGCAGTAAGTAGTGCCTTTCAACTTCATGCCAAAGCACCCAAGCCACCATTTACAGTAAGTAGTGCCTTTCAACTTCAAGCCAAAGCAACCAAGCCACCATTTGCAGTAAGTAGTGCCTTTGAACTTCAACCCAAACCACCCAAACCACCATTTGCAGTAAGTAGTGCCTTTTAACTTTGCCAAAGCACACAAACAACCATTTGCAGGTAGTGCCTTTTTACTTCAAACAAATCATATTTTCATTTTCAAATCATATTAAGGGGACTCACAGTTGAGTAGACATGTGCTCAGTTTTATTCAGAGCTCAGAGAGGTGTGACCCTTTGGCTTCATCCATCTTGTAGAGACTGAGTGAGGCACACCACTTCCTGGTTTTATAGTCCCTCCCCCTCCCTCCAGCAGGGGCAGCAGAGAGAATGGCGAATTTTTAAAACACATTAATATGTCTCTGATTTGTCATCGATGGGAAAAATCCTCCTGGTCCAGGAAGGCAGAGGGGGGCTCTGAGCAAGGTGGCCAAAAATGACGGCCTTGGGTGGTGCCGTTCTCTCTGAAATTGCAGCACAGTGGGCCAAAGGCAGTCAAGATCAGACTTTTAGTAATATAGATGGACCAAACATGGACAGGTGGGACTAGCTTACATGGGGTATCTTGGACGGCATGGGCAAGTATCGCTGAAGAGCCTGTTTCCATGCTGTATGACTATGGCTCAACCTATAAGCATACAGGCCCTTTAGCCCACCGTCTCCATGCCAACCAACAATCTCCTGTACAGTAACACTATTTAACAATTTTACTGAAGCTAACTAACCTACAAAATCTGCATGTCTTTGGAATATGGGAGAAAACTGTAAAACTGGCCAAATTAAATACACCATAAAATGGAGGATCCCTGCACTTGCCGGAATTGCTTAACCCTTGTCAGCTGAAATTTGCAGGCTTTGGACGGCGCCAACCTGTCTAGGCTTAGACTGGTATGCAGGATGGTGATGGGTCCAGGTGTTCTCCTTGTTTCTCCTAAATTGATAAAATGTATAGCAGTTTTGCAAACAAACCCTAAATGCATCATTTTGATTGGATCGCTGCAAGGGCATTGTAAATAGTATAAATAATGTTCCAAGATGGTCATCCTGTTGGTTGATGATTGGTCGAACTGTTGAGCCTTGGAGAAACAGTTTGAATCTCAGGGAACATGTTTCAATGTTCATTCTTGTTTGATTCCTTCCAGAAGCTCCGTTTGAATACAATGTAATAGTTACTGTATGATTGGGTTAGGGAAATGTCTATCATGTACTGTGTTAATCAATATCTGTTATTGGACTGTAAAAAGACCACCCCCATGTGGTTCAGCCCCTCAAAGTTCGGGGACCTATAAAAGGCAGCTCCCACGAGGTCCTGTGTCGATCTTCTGGGAGAACACATGATCTTTTGGAGTGTCCCTGCTTACATGAGGCTAGGAGGGCTTGGCCAGGCAGATACAAGGATCGAACTCGCGGTGGTTAGGTATAGTATTGGGGAACTGTTATTGTGTTTTTCCAAAATAAAGTTTAGATGCACAAGTGCTTGACTCAGTATCTTATTGACTGAAACAAGACTAGGGGGAAGCTTAGAACGAGCTATTTACAGAAACGGAGCACCCGGAGAAAACCCATGTAGTCACAGGGAGAACGTACAAATTTCACCCAGAAATCACCCTTAGTCAGGATTGAACTCGGGTCTCTGGTGCTGTAGTGCAGCTGCTCTTCCACTGCACCAATGAGCCGCTCTATAATTCTGCTGAAATTCTAGTGTTTCATTGCCAAACACACCATATTATAAACTCTTGTAGCAGCCATGAAACCCACACAGTTACAGTGACCACAATTTGAAACTACAATGTAGTAAGCACTTTGGGATTGTTAAATGTGCTCTCTGGATATGATTCTTCCTTACATTATTCATGCCGCTCTATTACCAGGCTGTGTGAATGGCAAATGTCGAGTTATATTGCTCAGTTGTACCTCTGGCAAGATTCAAACATACCCATACAACACATAGGGAGGCACAGTGGTGCAGTGGTAGAGTTACTGCCTTACAGTGCCAGAGACCTGGGTTCCATCTTGACTACAGATGCGGTCAGTGTGAGGAGTTTGTGCATTGTCCCTGTGATCGTGTAGGTTTTAGACTTCAGAGATCCAGCGCAGAAACAGGCACTGGCCTGCTGTGTCCGCACCGCCCACCCCATACACTGGCACTATCCTACACACTAGGGACAATTTTACCTAAGCAACGTGGGAGGAACCCGGAGCACTCGGGGAAAACCCACGCCGTCACTGGGAGAATGTTTTCTCTTTGTGCTCCAGTTTCCTCCCACATTCAAAAAATGTGCAGGTTTGTCATAGAGCGGCATGAATAATGTAAGGAAGAATCATATCCAGGTTTGTCAGTTAATTGGCTTCTGTAAGTTGTCCCTAGTGTGTTGGTTAGAATTAGTGTATGGGTGACCGCGTGGACTTGGTGGGCGGAATGGCTTGTTTCCACGCTATGTCTCTAAAATTGTAGCTAAAACTAAAAACAAACAATATGGTCTTACCGTTTAGAGATACAGCGCGGAAACAGGCCCTTTGGCATATTGATTCCACACCGACCAGGGATCTATTTTATTGGTAGGGAGGGACAATTTGCATTTTTTTTAATACCAAGCCAATTAACCTACAAATCTGAATGTCTTTGGAGTGTAGGAGGGAACTTGGAGAATACCCACATGGTCACGGTGAGAACATACATAGATACATAGAAAATAGGTGCAGGAGTAGGCCATTCGGCCCTTCGAGCCTGCACCGCCATTCAATATGATCATGGCTGATCATCCAAATCAGTATCCCGTACCTGTCTTCTCTCCATACCCCCTGATCCCTTTAGCCACAAGGGCTACATCTAACTCCCTCTTAAATATAGCCAATGAACTGGCCTCAACTACCCTCTGTGGCAGAGAGTTCCAGAGATTCACCACTCTCTGTGTGAAAAATGTTATTCTCATCTCGGTCTTAAAGGATTTCCCCCTTATCCTTAAACTGTGACCCCTTGTCCTGGACTTCCCCAACATCGGGAACAATCTTCCTGCATCTAGCCTGTCCAACCCCTTAAGAATTTTGTAAGTTTCTATAGGATTCCCCCTCAATCTCCTAAATTCTAGCGAGTATAAGCCAAGTCTATCCAGTCTTTCTTCATATGAAAGTCCTGACATCCCAGGAATCAGTCTGGTGAACCTTCTCTGTATGGCAATAATGTCCTTCCTCAGATTTGGAGACCAAAACTGTACGCAATACTCCAGGTGTGGTCTCACCAAGACCCTGTACAACTGCAGTAGAACCTCCCTGCTCCTATACTCAAATCCTTTTGCTATGACAGCTAACACACCATTCGCTTTCTTACAAACTGTACAGTCAGCACCTGTAGTCAGGATCGAACCCACATCTCTGGCGCTGTAAGTAATGGGTGGCATGGTTCTTCCAAGTAATGATGCTTAGACTCGCCACTCCCTGCATTGAAACACTTTTCTACATCACCATTTTAATCTTTCTACTTTAAAACCATATCCCCTGATTTTTAACCCCTCTACCAAGGGTATTAGACCCTTCTTATTTACTGTCACTGACTACCTCATATACATCAACTTCAGCAATCCTAAAAAAGACTGAAGAATGAATGAAACTGGGGCAAATTACACTTCTATTTGTAGGTCACTTTATACCAATCAGTTAATTTAACCATGTGTTTACTGTCATGAGCTACACTTATGAGACCAAGTGCAATTTCTACATTCGAGATGTGCTTGACGATATCATTCTCCATGGAAATATCCTTTAACTTTGGAGATATAGCAGAGAAACAGGTCCTTTTAACCCACCGAGTCCAGGCTGACAATTGATCACCCATTCACACTTGTTCTTTGATATCCCACTTTCTCATCCATTCCCGACAGGCAATTTAAAGTGGTCATCTAACCTACAAACCTGCACCTCTTTGGGAGGTGGGAGGAAAAACGGAGCACCCGGAGGAAATCCAAGCAGACACAGGGAGAACGTGCAAATAAACCCTCCAGGTGAATTGGAAGAGATTGATCAAAAGCATTTGACGACACTGGGCCTGCACTCGCTGGAGTTTAGAAGGATGAGGAGGGACCTCATTGAAACTTACCGAATAATGAAAGGCCTGGATAGAGTGGATGTGGGTGGAGAGGGTGTTTCCACTAGTGGGAGAGTCTAGGGCCAGAGAGCACAGCCTCAGAATAAAATGGACATACCTTTAGGAAGGAGATGAGGAGGAATTTCTTTAGTCAGAGAGTGGCGAATCTGTGGAATTCATTGACACAGACGGCTGTGGCCAAGTCAACGGATATTTTTAAAGCAGAGGTTGTTGTTTAGTAAGGGTGTCAGGGATTATGTGGAGGAGAATGGAGTTGAGAGAGAAAGATACATCGACCATGATTGGATGCCAGAATAGACTTGATGGGCTGAATTGTCCAATAACTTATGAACTTATGCACTCCAGTTCTCATATATAGCTCAATTAGCCTACCCACCCTTACATTTTTGGATGTCGGAAGAAATCAAACTACCCAGGTGAAACCCACACAGTCACACAGAGAGCGTGCAATCTCCACACAGAGAGGGCCAGAGATCAGGATCGAACCCGAGTCTCTGGCACTGCGAGGCAGTAGCTCAAACAGCTGTGTCACCTAATATGTCTGAAATTGGTTGACAATGCATGCTGGAAAAATACAACCTAAAACATGGCTTCCAGTGCACACCAGTTAAGAGAAAAAGCTTCAGGGGAGTAATTCCAACATTGCCGATAGCTTTATTGTGAGAGAGACATTGGTAATGGCTCACATTATTTCCCACAGTGTCAAATATTACTGAATACATTTGACAGGATTATACTAGCATGGAAATGCATTACTGTGAATTATTTTAGTAAAGTCAATATTTATTTCTGTTGATCCGACAAAGAAGGGAGGTTATTGTATGAAATTTTCAGACACTTTATTGAATTTTATCCTGGGGAATAGAAACTCTTCAGGCAATCAACATCACTTGTACATTCCTTGCATTTCACAAATAATTTAAAGTTATCAAGCTGTGGGGCATTTTAACACTGCCATTATTTATGGAATCAGTGGGATTATTATTGCAGCAAGTGCCAGTGAATTAGACAAACTGATCTGATTATCAGTGCGGTCATTATCCCTTTCCTGAAAGCCTTTCTGGTTTCTTAATCTCTCCTGCCCTCATCCCCTCGGGGTTCGTTCTGCCCCTCCCCCCACTTTTTGGCATCTTGGAACAGAGTTCCAAACAGAGTTTTGTTTTTAACTCTCCACACTTTAGATTTAAAGTCAATGACCTGAAACCATAACTCTGTTTCTCTCTCACCAGACGCCTGACCTGCTGAGTGCTTCAAGCATTATCTGTTCCATTTCTGTTTCACATCGTGAGAGGAATAGATCGGATGGACACACAAAAGTCTCTGGCCCAGAGTGGGGGAATTCGAGGAGCAAAGGGAGAGGTTTAAAGTGAAGGGAGTAAGATTTTATAGGATTCTGAGGGGTGACCTTTTCATGTAAAGAGAAAAACAAGGTTCATAATAGGTTTTATGGAATGAGCTGCCAGAGGAGGTAGTTGAGGCAGGGCCTATCACAATTTTTAAGAAGCAATTAGACAGGTACATGGATAGGACAGGTTCAAAGGAATATGGGCCAAACTCAGGTAGGTGGGACTAGTGTAGATGGGACATGTTGGACAGTGTGGGCAAGGTGGGCCGAAGGGCCTGTTTCCATACTGTATGACTATTAATGTAATTAATATAATGGTCATACAGTTATTAATATCATGTTGGATCACAAACAGTTCCCTCCAAGGGTTTTGAAGCCAACTCTGCTCTGAAAGACTTCGCATGTTTGTTCCTCAGGTGTGTGAGAATCTCTATTGACAGGCTACTAACAGATCATGTAGCCACTCAGAGACCCACGACAGCTCATCTTCCTGTCCTCATTTGAAAATGTATTAGCAAAAAGATCTTAGTTTAGAGACACAGCATGGAAACAGTCCCTTCAGCCCACTAGAGTCCACACCGTTATGTTATCCCACTTTCTTATCCAATTCCTACACGTTAGGAGCAATTTTACTGAGGCCAATTAACTTTAGACTTTAGAGACAAAACACAGAAACAGGCCCCGTGGCCCACCTAGTCTGTGCTGATCAGCGTTCACCCCATAGACAACTTTTACCGAAGCCAATTAACCTACAAACCTGTACTTCTTTTGAACGTGGGGAAGAAACCGGAGCATCCGGAGAAATTCCACGTGGTCGCTGAGAGACAGTACAAACTCCGTACAGACAGCACTCATAGTCGGGGTTGAACCTGGGTCTCTGGCGCGGTAAGGCAGCAAATCTACCGCGGCACCACTGTGCCACCCTAAAAAACTATCAAACCGCATGACTTTGGGATGTGGAAGGAAACCGGAGCACTCGGAGGAAACACACGCGGTCACGGGAGAATGTACAATCTCTGTACAGACAGCACTCAGAGTCAGGATCGAACCTGGTCTCTGGTGCTGTGAGGCATCTCTCCAGAAAAGGTGAAAATCAAAGTCGGATTTGACTTTTCCATGACTTGCTTTCTTTGGAATATCTATAGCAAAGTTCCAAAATCTGAGGGCGGAAGGAAGTCCCAAGAATCTAGAAATGAAGGAGATTAAAGTGAGTGGTAGACACTGCCCCCATTCGCTGTGATGGCATTTCAGTCTCAGTCACAGAGGCCGAAGTCAGGAAATCCTTCAGAGGGGTGAACCCCCGGAAAGCACCTGGACCTGATGGTATACCCGGTCGTGTTCTAAAAACCTGTGCGGACCAACTGGCTGGAGTTTTTACGGACATTTTCAACCTGTCACTATTGAGGTCTGAGGTCCCCACCTGCTTCAAAAGGGCATCAATTATGCCCAAGAAGAGTAAGGTGACGTGCCTCAATGAATACCGACCTGTGGCACGAACGCCTGTGGTGATGAAGTGCTTCGAGAGGTTGATCATGGCGAAAATCCACTCCTACCTCGACAAAAACGTGGACCCACTGCAATTCGCTTACCGCCACAACAGATCAACGGTGGATGTGATCTCGCTGGCCTCCACTCCACTCTGGACCACTTGGACAACAAAAACTCATATGTCAGGCTATTATAATAATATAATAACCTTTAATAATCCTTTACAGGAAATTATTCATTGATTACGGCTCGGCATTTAATACAATCATCCCCTCCAAGCTGGTTACCAAACTCGCAGAACTGGGTCTCTGCGCATCCCTCTGCATCCACAGACCACAGTCTGTTCGTATTGGTGGAAATGTGTCAGACTCGATAACAATCAGCACGGGAGCACCTCAAGGCTGCGTGCTCAGCCCCCTGCTGTACTCACTCTATACTCATGGCTGCGTAGCCGGTCATAGTGCGAACTCCATCATCAAGTTTGCTGACGACACCACTGTTGTGGGACGTATCACTGATGGGGATGAGTCGGAGTATAGAAGCGAGATTGAGCAACTGTCCATATGGTACCAGCACAATAACCTAGCCCTCAACACCAGCAAAACCAAGGAACTGATTGTGGACTTTGGAAGGAGTAGGATGGGGACCCACAGTCCCGTTTACATCAATGAGTCAATGGTTGAAAGGGTCAAGAGCTTCAAATTCCTGGGCGTGCACATCTCTGAAGATCTTTCCTGGTCCGAGAACACTGGTGCAATTATCAAGAAAGCACATTAGTGCCTCTACTTCCTGAGAAGATTATGGAGAGTCGGTTTGTCAAGGAGGACTCTCTCTAACTTCTACAGGTGTACAGTCGAGAGCATGCTGACCGGTTGCATCGTGGCTTGGTTCGGCAATTTGAGCGCCCTGGAGAGGAAGAGACTACAAAAAGTAGTAAACACTGCCCAGTCCATCATCGACTTTGACCTTCCTTCCATCGAGGGGATTTATTGAAGTCGCTGCCTCAAAAAGGCTGGCAGTATCATCAAAGACCCACACCATCCTGGCCACACACTCATCTCCCTGCTACCTTCAGGTAGAAGGTACAGGAGCCTGAAGACTGCAACAACCAGGCTCAGGAACAGCTACTTCCCCACAGCCATCAGACTATTAAACCTGGCTTGGCCAAACTCTGAACATTAATAACCCATTATTTGTTATTTGCACTTTATCAGTTTTTTTATTCATGTGTTTTGTAGTAAATGCCTATTATGTTCTGTGTGCTGAAGCAAAGCAAGAATTTAATTGTCCTATCAGGGACACATGACAATAAACTTGAACTTGAACTTGCCCAGTCCATCGCAGGTACTGACCTCCCCAACATCAAAGGGATCTATGCGAGGTGTTTCCTCAAAAAGACGGCCAATAACATCGAAGACCCACACTACCCTGGCCACACTATCATTTTGTTCCTACCATCAGAAGTAGGTACAGAAACCAGAAAACCATTTCCACCCAGGTTGAAGAATAGTTCTTCTCAGCACCTATCAGGCTCTTTGGTTGCACTACAGATTTTGTTTTTTGTTTACATTAGTATGAAGCTTGTTAACTTTCTGAATTCGTTGATTATTATATTTCTATGTATATGTTGCATTTCCCGGCCTGTTAAGACGCTACAAGTAAGAACTCTTGATACCGGGTATATGTCGGAAAACTGTAACGTCCAGGTTCAGGAGCAGCTTCTTCCCAACAACCATCAGGCTATTGAACACTACAACCTCCAGATAAGCTCAAAACTTCTTGACTTGAGTGCATTGATTTTGTCTTTGCACTACAGGTGCACAACCTTTTATCCGAAGATCCAAATAACGAAAACCTCCGAATAGCGACATTTTTTCGGTCCTTGAAGAAAGGTCCTTGAAAACGTTCACCGAGGGCGGCCCGCAGAGGTGACAGCGGAACCTCTGGTCGGTCCTCGAAGAAAGGGGAACTAAATCCCCATTCATAAAAGAGAAGGTGAGGGTATATTGCGCGGGAGGGTTAATAATTGACAATATGCTGCTACCTGCCAGCTGAGTTAAAAAGTTCCCACGGTAGACTCACGATACACAGTGTATCGTGAGTCTTGCGTGGGAACTTTTTAACTCAGCGTGCAGGCAGCAGTAGATTGTCGCTCCCTTCAGTTTCACCCCACCTACACCCCTCTGCTTCCCGGCCATGTGTGTGACCCCTTCCCTCCCCTCTCCAGCTCCCCACTCATTGCACCGGCGCGGGGGCTTTGTACTGTCTTCACGTCGCGATGCTAGCAGCACAGTGCCAGTCACCGGAGACGTCAGGACCAACGGAACACCGACACCCAGGCCCACTGCAAGCACGGAGATCCCAGTTCAGCAACTCCAGCCCAGCCCCGTTCCAACTCCAGAGGAACACGCTCCCCGTATGGGCAGAAGCGGATGGTGTGCAAGGGGTACGTCTTGTTCTTGGGGTCGCGCAGCTCGGGCTATGGGCGAACTGCCACTTGTCGCCATAGCGGCCCATCGGGGAGCGGATTCCTCTGGGGTTGGAGGGGGAGGGGGGTATTGTGCTGTTTGATCGCCCCCTACTATTCCAGGGACAGGGAAACAGGACGTTCACCGAGGGCGGCCCACAGAGGTGACAGCGGAACCTCCGGTCGGTCCTCGAAGAAAGGGGAACTAAATCCCCATCCATAAAAGAGAAGGTGAGGGTATATTGCGCGGGAGGGTTAATAATTGACAATATGCTGCTACCTGCCCGCTGAGTTAAAAAAGTTCCCACGGTAGACACGATACACAGTGTATCGTGAGTCTTGCGTGGGAACTTTTTAACTCAGCGGGCAGGCAGCAGCAGATTGTCGCTCCCTTCAGTTTCACCGCACCTACACCCCTCTGCTCCCCGGCCACCTCCCCTCTCCAGCTCCCCGCTCATTGCACCGGCGCGGGGGCTTTGTACTGTTTTCACGTCGCGATGACAGCAGGCCAGTGCAGTCACCGGAGACGTCAGGATCAATTGGACGTCGACCACCAGGCCCACCGCAAGCACGGAGAACCCAGAGACCCACAGCCAACAGCAGCCCAGCCCCGCTCCAACTACAGAGGAACCTGGATTGCGGATGACGGGGCGCAGCTCGGGGCGTCGTAGGGGCCCATCGGGGAGCAGGTTCCTGTTGGTCCTGACGTCTCCGGCCACCTGCTATCCTCCGGGAACTGTACCGCCCTTGCAGGAGAGTGGGGTTGTTTGCAGTTGCAGAGGGAGGGGGCAAGGGCGGTACAGTTCCCAGTCTCAGCTCCAGTCCAGGGGGGTGGCCGGAGACGTCAGGCCCAATGGGACAGCAACCCCCAGGCCCACTGAAAGCACGGAGATCCCAGAGACCCACAGCCAGCAGCAACTCCAGCCCAGCCCCGCTCCAACTCCAGAGGAACACGTAGGGGCAGAAGCTGATGGTGTGCAAGGTGTTCTTGGGGTGGCGCAGCGACCCCCAGGCCCACTGCAAGCACGGAGATCCCAGATCAGCAACTCCAGCCCAGCCCCGTTTCAACTCCAGAAGAACACGCTCCCCGTAGGGGCAGAAGCTGATGGTGTGCAAGGGGTACGTCTTGTTCTTGGGGTCGCGCAGCTCGGGCTGTGGGCAAACTGCCACTTGTCGCCATAGCGGCCCATCGGGGAGCGGATTCCTCTGGAGTTGGAGGGGGAGGGGGGTATTGTGCTGTTTGATCGCCCCCTGCTATCCCAGGGACAGGGAGACACAGCGGCTTTTTAGACTGGTGGGCAATCACTTCCAAAGTTCTGCCCACACAGTCAGTACACCTCTCCTACATTGCATTTCATACAAACATTTATTCTGCAAGAAAAAAACGACATTGAAGACTCAAACTTGCGACCGAGTAACTGCCGGGATCAAGGCGCAAACTCGCGACCTTGCGGATATGAGCTGAATACTCTACCACTGAGCCAGCCATTAAAATCTACGCTAAAAAATTTCCATTCCGACAAATTCTGAATTACGAAAAGTGTCTGGTCCCAAGGCTTTCGGATAAAAGGTTGTGCACCTGTATTATTATTGTTTGTTTCATGTTTTATATACTGAATTTCTTTTTTATCTGTTTATTATGGTGTTTGCAGGGTAATTTGGTTACATATCTGTCGTGCTGCTGCAAGTAAGAATGTTGTTGTTCTGTTTTGGGATATTTGTCAATAAAACTCTCTTGACTCTTGATGCTTGTGACATTCTTGAATCAAGACAAGAGAATCAACTTCTGTTTGCCCCATAGTACTAACTTGTGGCAGTTCCACTGATGGAGTCACAGAAATAGATCTTTCTGCCCACCATGCCGACCTTTGTAACTGCAATGCTAATTACAGGTCCGAAAGGTGTGAATGACAATAAAGGATCTATCTATAATAAAGGATCGATCTATAAAGCTGTAACACTATGTTCCACACTCTGGTCTTTTTTCTCTTTGCACCACCTGTTGTATTTGGCTTGCTTGTACTCATGTCGAGTATGATTTGGCCTGACCTGATAGCACACAACGTTCAGCAATGTATCTCGGTATACTGATAATTATAAACCAATAATAATGATAAAACTAACAATGGAAGTCACCTAAGAACTTCTTGAAGTCCCATTTTAAAGCCCGACTGCTCCCCAATACATAAATTTCGTTCAGACCGTAAGGTCTGAATGACAATAAAGGAAATTCTAATTCCAATTCTAATTCTATTCTGCTCTCTAAGTAGTCATAGAACAAACTATTTCTTCCTCCTCTGATATCTGTCTGCTTGGACACCTTGCTTAATGAAGAACTAAAGGTGATGTTTGCAAAAACCAATCCTTTCCAAGGCAATTGACTGGAAGTTGATCTGTTCAACAGTGGAGATAAAGAGAACAACGTAACAGGTGGCACAGCGGTAGAGTTGCTTCCTTACAGGCCAGAGACCAGAGTTCGATCCGGACTATGGGTGCTGTCTGTACAGATTTTGTACGTTCTACCTATGACACTGTGGATTTTCTCTGGGTGCTCCAGTTTCTTTCCACACTCCAAAGACGTGCAGGTTTGTAGGTTAATTGCCTTCTGTAAATTGTCTTTAGTGTGTAAGATATAACTAGTGTACAGGTGAACAGAATCGGTGGGACGAAAGGCCTGTTACCACGCTGTATCTCCAAAGCTAAACTAAAACTAAATAGCATGTGACATGACATGACATCGCCTAGACAAAAAGCATGTTTGACTGCAAACATGGCTTTTCCCTTTTGCTACTCAACAGTTTTCTCAATTGAATATACAAATTCATTTTATTTACTTGAATGTTAGCTTTTAATTTTACTTCGGAGTCACGTGAGTGACTACGTGAAGAGCCCGCTCAGCACGCATGCGCGGCATTGCGTTTAGCAGTGCAACAGCGGCTGCAGTGGGAGTCAGGCGCTCCCGCTGCAGTTTAAAAGACGGACCGTCAGGTAAGTTAAACTGAGGTCGGCTTTACTTGTGAAAGGAGAGCCGTCTGATTTCTGTTTTCAGAATGAGTGCGACGAAGAAGAGGCTCTCAAAGAGATCTGTCCCCCGCTCGACTCCAACGGAGGAGCGTTCCATCTGTGGGGGGCAGCAACAGGCGGTAGGACCGCTTACCGGGCGCTCCGCCATCCCCGACACCGGGCCGAGCCCAGTCCCGCTAGCGCCTGAGCAGCGGGCTGGATGTAAAACTACCCGAAAAAGCGTCCGGCCGGTGGTTTCCGACTCGTCGGACAGGGACGTCTCTCCACCTGCACGGGGGAGAGACAGCCGCCTGAGCCGCATGGAGCGGCTCCTGGAGCAGGTGCTCCAGCGAGACGTGCTGCGTGAGGGGCGCTCTCGCAGGGGGAGTTCAGGCACTCCCTCCACAGTGCCTTGTGCACTGCCCATCGCTTCCTCCTCACCCAAGGGTAGCTTTGGTGACCAGGACTGGGCTGGTCAGGAAGAGGGGACGCTGGCTGAAGAAGTCGGGAGTATGCCAGGGGTGCAGGACCAGGAAGAGCTGCTGGGTGTGGTGGACCGCTATGTGGCAGCCCCACATGCAGGAAGGCCATTAGAGCCTAAACTAGCGGCCAGCATCAACCACCTCTCCAACAGGCCCCTACAGGAGCAAGTGGTTAATGAGGCCTTAGAATTGTACACAGCTCCAGAAAATTGTGAGTCTCTCATAGTGCCGGCTGTCAACAGCCAAATCTGGGGGCACGTCGGGACAAATATTCGGAACCAGGAGCTGAAACTGCAGCGGATCCTCAGGCTCCTGACGTCAGCCATCACATCATTTGCTCGTTCTGTGGACAATACGGAGATGACCACTAACCAACTCTCGCGCTGTTGTGCAACACGTAGTTCGAGATAAATTAACCTCCATAAAGAAATTATAAGACCTGCCCTAAAATCCAAAATTTGCGGGGTTGTGCAAAACCCCAGCCACTGAGCCAGACACACTGCTCTTTGGCAACGACCTCACGGAAAAAGTAAAGGATATGGAAGAGGCCTCTAAAAAACTTTCGGTCTCATGAGGGCAGGCCCCGGGACGAGCAAACCCAAAACAACAATACCCAAGCGGCAGCACCCCATCGCGTCCACCAGTCGACGTTTACCCTATGGGACTGGTGAAAGCTCGGGGTCCGCATATCACCACCTGAAGTCTTTTTTAGACCAAGGCCCAGAGCAGACCCCATGGAAAATGCGCCACCCCCAAACATCACCGCCACGTCAGACAACGCGCAAGACTCGCTTGTCTGGGAAGAGACAGAAGAAACACCCATAACCATGGAGGTAGGTGGGTCTAGTTCCTACCAGCATATAGAAAGTAGGGGCGCAATACTATCAGGGGGTAGATTACACTACGTGGGAGTCTATCACGAGTGACAAGTATATACTCAATAGCATTAGTGGATACAAAATACAATTTATAGTTGAAAAATTGTCACCAGTTTAACATTCACCCCAGAGGGTCTTTTCCCTCTCAGTTAAAGAGAAACGAGAGGGACAAGCTGAACTGGTGAGAATAATCACTAAGGGTATCATGGGAAAAAACAAAACATGAACCCTTGGAATTTGTGTCAAATATATTCACTAAAACTAAAAAAGATGTTGCATCATCATTGACTTAACTTCACTAAATATGTTTGTTAAGTATGTACATTTCAAAATGGAAACGTTTGTTACTGCCAAACAACTGATTTCGAAAGGATACTTCATGGCAAGCATTGACCTCAAAGATGCTTACTATTTAGTACCCATTCACAAGGATCATCGCAGATACCGGAAATTTACCTGGATGGGGCAGCTATGGCAGTTTAAAGCATTACCCAATGGATTAATATCAGCCCCAAGATTATTTACCAAGACACTAAAACCAGCCCTGGCAATATTAAGACAAAAACATATGGTCATGGCATATCTTGATGATATCTTAATAGTAGGCAAGACCATGGAATTGGCATATCAGCTGTGTCAGCTACCAAACAGTTGTTCGAAACCTTGGGATTTGTCTTACATCCAGATAAATCTAAGTTGAAGCCATCCACAACCATAACTTTGCCAAAAGACAAAACAACTGAATTGGCACAATCATGCAACAATTTAATGGTCAACGAGTGACCAACTATTCGACAAGTAGCAAGAGTATTTGGGGAAATGGTAGCAGCATTTCCGGCTACACAATCGGACCTTTGCACTATCAAAACTTACAAAGAGCAAAGGTACAGGCACTAAAACGACATGCAGGTCATTATGATCGTGTCATGAAATTACCCACTGAAGCAATATCAGAACTACAGTGGTGGGCAGAAAACGTTTGGCATAGTTTCAGCCCTATCATCATCATTAACCCTACTTTAGTTATCCAAACAGATGCCAGTACTCAAGGCTGGGGAGCGACTAACTCCATATCCAGCATAGGTGGTAGATGGACTAATCCAGAGTCATCATTACTACTTACACTGGGCATTAACTATCTAGAGATGTTGGGTGCCTTTTATGGTTTAAAAGCATATGCATCCAATATGCATCACTTGCATGTATGGTTACAAATAGACAATACTACGGTGGTGGCCTACATTAACCATATGGGCGGCATAAAATCGATATCATGCAACAAATTGGTCAACACAATTTGGCAATGGTGTGTCGAAAGACATATTTGGCTATCAGCAACTTACCTGCCAGGTAAGCTAAATACAGTGGCAGACACCAGGTCACGCAAATTTAATGACAACATAGATGTTAAACCCCAAAGTGTTTGCAAAGATTATTAGGCAATATGGCACGCCAGATATCGACTTATTTGCATCACGGCTAAATCACCAGGTACCTATGTATGTCGCTTGGGAACCAGACCCTGAGGCAGCAGCGGTAGATGCGTTTGCGCTGGATTGGGGAAATTTCTTCTTCTATGCATTTCCTCCCTTCTGCCTCATCAGCTGTGTACTACACAAAATACAAATGGACTCTGCTTCAGGTATTTTGATAGTACCCGACTGGCCTGCACAGCCATGGTTCCCATTACTCCACAACATCCCTCCGAACATCCACAAGAAAGCAGTACTTGTCCAGCATCAAAAAGTGGGAGAAGTACTGCTTGGATACAGGGACCACCTACTCAACCACTACAGTTACCAACGTACTGGAATTCCTGGCGAACCTTCACCACGATGAAGGACTCAGCTACAGTGCCATCAACACAGCTAGAAGTGCCCTGCCTGTCTATTTAAAACAAGCTACAGGGCAACAGGCCATGGGGGGCCCACCCGCTGGTGGTCAAACTAATGAAGGGTATTTACAACTCTAATCCCCCTAGACCAAGGTACACCCATATATGGGATGACAGTGTGGCCCTGACATACCTCAGGAGATGGCCACCAGCCAGATCCCTCAACCTGGAACAATCTACGCTCAAAACTATCATGTTGATGGCACTTGTATCCGCACAGAGGGTCCAGTCACTACAACTATTGCGACTGGACAACATGATCAGAGCTCCAGACCAGATCTTTCATTATCCAGGGACTGATCAAACAGAGCAGACCAGGAACACCTAATCCAGTCGTGGAATTCCGGGCTTACCTGCCAGAACCACGGTTATGTGCCATGACCCACCTACTGTCCTGCATAGACACAACCAAAAATATTCAAGGGAGTGAAAAAGCCTTATGGGTCAGTCATAAAAAACCTTATGGTCGGGTGACGAGCCAAACCATTTCGAGATGGCTCAAGCAGGTGCTAAAAGCTGCTGGAATAAACACTAACATGTACAAATCTCACTCCACTAGGGCAGCATCCACGTCGACAGCCAAAAGAATGGACGTGCCTATAGACCACATCTTGGCTACAGCAGGATGGTCAGGGGAAAGAATGTACAGAACTTTTTATAATAAACCATTGGCAAAACCTGCTTTATTTGCAGAAAATTTTTTAGAGACTGCAAATATTTAATTTAAGCCCAGGGGAGCAATTTAATTTCTTTGTTGTTATTGTTAAAAAATACCGTTGTGTTTTTCTACAAACAGATTCATTGGTTGGTTACGATAACACACTTCCTCCCTCAAGGACTTCGGCAGTGAGTGAAGTAATAACTGTTACACGGTTTGAAATCACAGAGCTTTAAAATCTTCATGTAGTCACTCACATGACTCCGAAGTAAGATAGTAAGATTTTACACAGGTCAGGAATACAACCAGTGTCAGAGACCTGGTTGTATTCCTGACCTGTGTGGAATTTGCATGCTCTCCCTGCGACGGTCTGAGTTTCCACTGGGTATCCTCCCAATATCCCAAAGACGTGTGGGTTTGTAGATTAATTGGCCTCTGTAAATTGCCCTTAGTGGGTAGGAAGTGAGTGCGAAAGTGGGACAACAGAAGTAGAGTGAATGGATGACCGGTGGTCAGCAACGACTCGGTGAGCCGAAGGGCCTGTTTCCATGCAGTATCTTTCAAAACAAAACGATCTGGGGTAGTTCTCCCAGTGACCATGTGGGCTTTCTCCAGAACGCTCCAGTTTCCTTTCACATTCAAACATGTGTACATGCATGGGGAAGACTTAGCTAAGGAAGCAGCACGACATGTCTTTCCTCAGTTCACTCTCATTAATTTCATTGATAATTTCAATTATAGAACATAGAGTAGTTACAGCACAGGAACAGTTCATAAAATCACAAGTTTATGTTATAGGAGCAGAATTAGACCATTCGGCCCATCAAGTTTACTCCACCATTCAATCATATCTTTCCCTCTCAACTCTGTTCTCCTGCCTTCTCCCCATAACCCCTGACACATGTATTAATCAAGAATCTGTCAATCTCCACTTAAAAATACCCATTGACTTGGCCTCCACAGCCGCCTGTGACAATTAATTCCACAGATTCAACCCCCTCTGAAATAAAGACATTCTTCCTCATCTCCTTTAAGGTACGTCCTTTTATTCTAAGGCTAAGGCCTCTGGTCCTAGACTCTCACACAAATGGAAACATCCTCCCCACATTCATTCTATCCAGGCCTTTCACTATTCGGTAAGATTCAATGAGGTCCACCCTTATCCCTTCCAAACTCCAGTGATTAAAGGCTCAGTGCCGTCAAACACTCATCAGATGTTAACCCAGTCTTCCCTGGGATCATTCTCGTAATACTCCTTTGAACTCTCCCCAGTGCATGCACCTCCTCCCTCAGGCATGGGGCCCAGAAATGCTCCAAATGCAGTCTGACCAGTGCTTGATAACGCCTCAGTGTTACATCCCTGGCCCACAATATCCATGCCAAGCATGATGCCAAGTTAAACTAATCTCATCTGCCTGCATGTGATGCATATCCCGCAATTCCCTGCATAGAGTAGTTTTTAACAATTTATTTTAAAGCACTTTTTGATTAATGACAGATGAATGAAACATATCTACTCTGCATGAAACAACAAATTAGACTGTTTGCAGCAAGTAAAATATTTTTTTTTGATATATCTTGCACATACTTTCCATGGCAAGGATTTACAGCAAAATGAAAACATCTAATTGAGTCAAGATCATGAATTATATAGAAAAATGTGGTTTACAAGTTATTTCAAAGTACTTTTTTAGTTAATGGGAGATGAATAAAACATATCTACTCTGCATTGGAAACAGTGAAATAGTCAGTTTGCAGGAAATAGAATACATAGAACATGTGATACAGTTATATAAGATATTGGTGAGATTGCATTAAGAGTATTGTGTTCAGTTCTGGGCACCATGTTATAAGAAAGATGTCGTCAAGTTGAAAAGGGTGCAGAGAAGATTTATGAGGATGTTGCCAGAACTCGAGGGTCTGAGCTATAGGGAGAGGTTGAGCAACCTGGGACTCTATTCCCTGGAGCGCAGGACGATGAGGGGTGATCTAATAGAGGTCCATAAAATCATGAGAGAAATAGATTGGGTAGATGCATAGAGGCTCTTGCCTCGAGTAAGTGAATCAAGGACCAGAGGGCATAGGTTTAAGGTTAAAGGAGAAAGATTTTATAGGAATCCGAGGGGTAACTTTTACACACAAAAACGGTGTGTGTGTGTATGGATGCAGTTGTTGGAGGAGGTAATTGAGGCAGGGACGATTGAAAAGTGTAAGAAGCAATTAAACAAGTATATGGACAGTTTTAGGGGGATATGGGCCAATTGCAGGCATGGGACTAGTGTGGTCGGAAAATGTTGGTTGCGGTGGGCAAGTTGGGCCAAAGATTCCCATTAAATATTTCGCCCTTAACCTTAAACCTATGTCGTCTGGTTCTCACTGAAAATAGATACAAAATACCGGAGTACCTCAGCGGGATGGGCAGCATCTCTGGAGAGAAGGAATGGGTGATGTTTTGGGTCAAGACCCCTCTTCAGACTCAAGTCTGACTTCAGTCGGAAGAAGGGTCTCGTCCCGAAACAACACCCTTTCCTTCTCTCCAGAGATGTTACCTGTTCAGCTGAGTTACTCCAACATTTTGTGCCTATCTTCGGTGTAAACCAGCATCTGAGGTTCTTTCTTACACTGCCCTCTGGTTCTCTCTTACTCTGCACAAAAGACTCTGTGCGTCTAACCGATCTATTCTTCTCATGATTTTATACACCTCTATAAGATCACCCCTCATCCTCCTGCATTCTAAGGAATAGAATCCCAGCCTGCTTAATCTCTCCCTAAAGCTCAGACTCTTGAATCCTGGCAACACCTTTATACATCTTCTCTGTATCTTCTCCTTACCTATTGCACTTGAGTAGGACGATAGTATTTATTATGTATTGTGTTTCCTGGTCTGTTTGGACAGTATGCAAAACAAAGCTTTGCATGGTGCCTCAGTACAGATGACAATAATAAATCTCAAATATCACGCGGGATATACACGTCAACAAAGATGGCACCAAGCCGGGCAACTCAATTTTGAACCTCTACTCCAACAGCAGCATTTATCTTGCACTTATCGTTATTCCCTTTATCCTGTATCTGCATACTGTGAACAGCTTGATTGTAATAATGTATTGTCTTTCCACTGACTGGTTAGCATGCAACAAAAAAACTTTTCACTGTACATCGGTACGCGTGACAGTGAACTGAACTAAATTAAACCAAACATTGTAATGGGAAAATAAAATAAGTTGGCCCCAGTGGAAGGTAAGGGGGGCATTAGGTGGCCTTGAACGGTCTGCGAACTCACCTCCCAGGGCCTCGGGTCTGTGATGGGCTCGGCAAGGGGGACACGGTGACCTTGGTGTACGGGAGAAGAGGGAAGGCTCCTGGAAGTGACTGATGATGTGTTGCTGTGTTCATGACACTAGGACCCTAATGTCAGACTGCCTGTGGGTGCAGGAGCTTTGGCTTTGAGCACAAAGTCAGAATTGGACTCATCAGTTCTTAAGTCATAGCAGTAGAAGTAGGCCATTCGGCCCATCGAGACTACTCTGCCATTCAATCGTAGCTGTTCTATCTTTCCCTCTCAACCCCATTATCCTGCCATCTCCCCATACTAATAAAATATCTGTCAATTTCTTTAAAAATACCTATTGACTAGACATCCTCAGCCATCTGTGGCAATGAATTCCCATCCTCTGACTAAAGTAATTAGTCTCCTCCTCATCTCCTTTCTGAAGGTGCATGCTTTTATTGTGAGGCTGTGCTAGTGAGAATATGTTTTGGCAAGGATGCTGCAAAATGGACCAGGAAACACGAGGTAAAAATGTTTTCTACAATGGGGAATGTGACATATCATTTGTGTTACATGTAACCTTTCTTTCTCAACATTGCACACACAGCTCTTAACATATTCCGACCGCCTCCACAGTTTATTAAAATGTTCAGTGCCATATTTCAGAGAAAGCAGCCCTGTGATACAACATAAGTCAAGAACAAATACATAAAATATGCTTACAACTAATACAGCTCTAGGCCTTGCTCAACACGCTGCATCATACATAATATATCATCAGTCATGGCTGTCAAATAATGATTTGTTGAACATCATTCACTTTTAATAGTACAATGTACTTAGTAACAGTACTTAGTAACCTTACATAGTCAGTCATTCCGCAAATGTGTTAAGTTGAGAGCCCGAGGAGTTGAGTAACTGGGAGCAAATAATGGGCGTAGCCACAAGTGAAACGACTAAATTATCGGTGCGGCACTGAGTTTCTGATTTTCCTTTTCCAAAAAGGTTCAGTGAAATCTGCTGTTTAAATTCAACCCTTTTGCAATTTCTGTCGAGGGGTATCAAAAATGTAAGAATTTATAATGTGTTTGATTTAAGCATAGAGTCATACAACATGGAAAACGGATCACAAAAATGCTGGAGAAACTCAGCAGGTGCAGCAGCATCTATGGAGCGAAGGAAATAGGTAACGTTTTGGGCCAAAACCCTTCTTCAGACTGATAGGGGGTGGGTGGGGAGAAGGAAGGAAAAAGGAGGAGGAAGAGCCCGAGGGCTGGGGGATGGGAGGAGACAGCCCGAGTGCTGAGGAAGGGGAGGAGACAGAAAGGGCTAACAAAATTGGGAGAATTCGATGTTCATGCCCGCAGGATGCAGACTCCCCAAGCGAAATATGAGGTGCTGTTCCTCCAATTTCCGGTGTTGCTCACTCTGGCAATGGAGGAGACCCAGGACAGAGAGGTCGGATTGGGAATGGGAGGGGGAGTTGAAGTGCTGAGCCACCGGGAGGTCAGGTAGGTTCTTGCGTAATGGGAGGGTGCCCATGGCGACCAAGATGCCCCGTCTAAGCTAGTCCCGTCTAGACTCCGCTGCCTTGGGAAAAAGAACCGATGCACACAATTCTAATAATTTCTCGACAACCTTGGACCACCTCTTGCACTACCAGAGAGTCAAAGGTGGCTTCTCTATTGTCATGTGTACTGGGTACAGTAAAATATATATTTTGCAGACAGCTCAACAAGACTATCCCCGTACATAAGAACAATCCCCGGTTAGTACAGAATGTACAGGACAGCCCACTTGGTCCATATGCAAGAGGCACCATTTTGCTGCCATTTTACAGTCCCAGCTGCAGCTGGCCGCAGAGGCCCGTTGCAGGGCCAAGAGTCTCGGATAGAACTAGTATACAGGTGATAGACACAAAAAGCTGGAGTAACTCAGCGGGTTAGGCTGCATCTCTGGAGGTGATCATGGTCGACGAGGACTCCGTAGGCCCACACTGTATTTCTAAACTAAACTAATTCTAATTCCAATTTGCCAGAAGTTAGTCATAGCTAGTCGAAGCTGGTCGTCAACATAGCCGAAGGAGGTCAAAGGAGGTCTTCTACATAGTCGAAGGAGGCCTTCAACATAATTTTTTCAAACTCTTCTAACTCGCCAATTATGTCGCCCAACAGCCCCTTTATTCTAAAATTGATTAAATTCTTTTTTTAACCATCAATCTACACACAATACCCCATAATAAAAAGTGAAAACAGGTGTTTCAAAATTTTTGCAAAGTAATTTGTTGAGGCATCTTTGGCAGCGATTACAGCCTCAAGTCTTCTTGGGTATGACGCTACAAGCTTGGCACACCTGTATTTGGGTAATTTCTCCCATTCTTCTCTGCAGATCCTCTCAAACTCTGTCAGGTTTGATGGGGTGCGTTGATGCACAGCTATTTTCAAGTCCCTCCAGGGATACTCGATTGTGTTCCAGTCCGGGCTCTGGCGGGGCCACTCAAGGACATTCACAGACTTGTCATGAAGCCACTCCTGCGTTGTCTTGGCTGTGTGCTTAGGGTCATTGTCCTGTTGGAAGGTGAACCTCCGCCCCAGAGGTCCTGAACGCTGTGGAGCAGGTTTTCATCAAGGATCTCTCTGTATTTTGCTCCGTTCATCTTTCCCTCGATCTTGACTAGTCTCCCAGTTACTATCGCTGAAAAATCCCCACAGCACGATGCTGCCACCACCATGCTTCACCGTAGGTATGGTAATGGCCAAGTGATGAGCGGTGCCTGGTTTCCTCCAGATGTGACGCTTGGCATTTAGGCCAAAGAGTTTCATCAGACCAGAGAATCTTGTTTAGGTGCCTTTTGGCAAACTCCAAGCGGGCTGTTGTGTGCCTTTTACTGAGGAGTGGCTTTACCATAATGGCCTGATTGGGGGAGTGCTGCAGATATAATTGTCCTTCTGGAAGTTTCTCCCATCTTCACAGAGGAACTCTGGATCACTGTCAGAGTGACCATCGGATTCTTGGTTACCTCCCTGACCAAGGAACCTTTCCCCCGATTGCTCAGTTTGGCCGTATATATATATATATATATATATATATATATATACTGAACTCTGTTTTTGTTTATTAAATTGTTTACAGAGTACAGTGTTTACATATTCTGTTTTGATGCTACGTAGGAATTTCATTGTTTTGTTTGGGACATATGGCAATAAAACACTTTTGATTCTTGACTCTTCAACGAAACTAAACTTATCCCCAATGACTCTTACCAACTTTGACAGGTGCATGGTAGAAAGCATCCTGTCAGGATGCCTCACAGCCTGGTTTGGCAACAGTTTGCTCAAGACCTCAAGAAATTGCAGAGAGTTGCTGACAAGCCTCCCCCTCGCCCTCCCCCTCCCGCTCCCCCCCCCCCCCTCCCCCTTCGATTCCATCCACACTCTTTGCTGCTTCGGGAAAACAGCCATTACAGTCCAGGTACCTTTCTCACCATGGCCAATCCCTCTTCTCTACTCTCCCATCAGGCCAGAGGTACAGAGGTGTGAAAACGCACACCGCCAGTTTCAGCGACAGTTTCCTCCCAGCTGTTATCAGGCAACTGAACCATCCTATTGTAAATTGCTCATTGTAAGCTTCCCCCCGCAGTCTAGTTTCAGTCAAAAAACACAGAATCAAGGGAACAACTAATTTTTATTTTAACAAAGCGCAATTACAGTTCAACTACTGTACCTATCCCACCGCGGGTCCGATCTGCCCGATCAAGCACTCTAGGCCTCGCTCAACCAGAGACACTGCAGAAGGTCACGCAGTCCCAAGCGCTCCCCAGAAGATTGACGCGGGACCTCATGGTAGCGGACTTTTATAGGTCCCGGAACCTTGAGGGGCCGAACCACATGGGGGTGGTCTCTCAACAATCCAATTATAGATATCAATCAACCCCATACATAACAGACACTTCCCTAACCCAGTAATACAGCAGCTCAATGCATTGTATTCAAACAGGACTTCTCAAGGAAGCCAACTTCGAAACATTTACCCTGATCTGCAAGAAACCCAGACAAGGCTCAATACCTCATCCAATCAACACTCTGTAGAACTCTGCAACATTATTTACAATTATTAGCTACGATGTTCTTTTTCTTACTTTTTTTTATCGCCCCTTGGTTTTTCTTCAACCCTGCCACGTTCTGCCTTCTCGCTGGGCACTCCTTGCTCCAATTACCTAATTGAGTACAGTTGTAACAAGCTCCTTGATTTACCATCTTCTTTGTTCTAAGGGGTTTTCTAGGTAATCATAAGATGGTTTATAATTTTGTTCCACGTGATTGTCAGTTTTTACTACAATAGTACATCCAATTTGTTCATTCTGGTAAATTACTTGAGGGGTTTCTAGAGTAGGGGGTCATGTCTCCACGCTCACAATTCCAGGGCGGGTTGGTGAGTCAGGACTGAGAAAATGGCTTCGCTTGAGTGAACGGTGTGTGGCTTTCTTAGTTCCTGACATTCGGGCCATCTCTCTCTCTAGTTTCTTGGGTCCCAGTAGTCTCTTGAATTAAAGGATCTCCCATAATTCCTTGGATTTTGGATGTGTCTATATTCTCTAGGATGTCTAAATTCTTCGTAATCCTGGAAATCCCTTCTTTGACCCCTCTCTCTCACTCGCTCCATTGCTGGACAGGCCCGACTCCAATGCCCCATTCCCCCACAAGTATAGTATTGATTAGGCAACATGCTTGGTCTTATTCTACCCCTGGGTTACATTGGAATGTGTTCTAAATTGGAAGTGCAGTGGTGATAATAATCTGAGTTATCTGTCCCCCTAATTACCCCCAATCCGTAATTTGCTGGTACTCTGGGAATCCATGGTTAAGTTAGATTTTGGTAATTCTTCCTTGGCTGTGAGTTCACTTTCTCTCCTAGTTACAGGATAATTTTCCTGGTTGCTACCTTCCTTCCAATAATATCTCACAGCTCTTGCTATTTGACTGGCTCGGTTCTCAGAACAGTTCGTTATCAGTTTTAATTAAATCCGCTAATTTAGTGGGGAGACAATTCAACAAGATAGCACAATATTTTGAGGGGAACTTGTTCCATTCTAAATCACCTGATTGGTCCATATATAATTTTGAAAAACCGTCTAGAAATTTGTCTGCTTCTTCACCCTTCTCTGGTTTTATTTCCAGAACTCGACTTAAATCGCCTGGTTTTGGAAATGTTTTTGCAAGGGCTGTTAAAACAGCTTCTTCTCTTGCACTGTCATCAATTATTGTGTTTGCCAATGTTTCATAAGTCGGGTGTCCTAGGGCTACTAGAAATTTGGTATTCTCAGCCGGAGTAATTATCTGTTGTATGGTCTCCCACAAATCCCGGGAATCTGCATGATATACATGCATTGTGGTTCGTAAATAATCTATAAAGGCAGCAGGTGACTTCTTCCTATCGGGGATTCTGTTTAGTACGGCCATTATTTCCTGGGGCTTCTGCGGCATATGGGCGTCTGTGGCATGGGGATTATTCATATTCACTGCGCTGGCCGAATCCGCTGTACCTATTCCTTCCCTTACTGGTAACTGCCTATGGGATACCTGCTCAATGTGTAAGCTTTCGGTTACGTCAAAATCTATCTCGTTATCTAAAATCACTGTCTCGCCCTCAGATAAATCTTCGTGTTCGCTAGGGGTTTCCCGATACTGCCCAAATAAATCATTCCTTTCTACTCCAGTAATCTGACTAGGTTGTGGCTCACAGAAATACTCTGGCAGTTGCACTATAGCTAACATACCATTCTTTTCTGTAAACACCGGAGTTAACCTTTCCTTTCTACTCCGGGTAGATCTGGACGATCTATCAATGATGGCGTGGATAGGATCAAAGGATCTTGTACCTCAGTATCTGCTGTTGGTAGAATCTGTTCAGATGTAGAATCTGCAGGAGTTGGTATAGATTCTGCAGACCTAAAATAGTTATTACAGACACAAGTCATACACGGTGCTAGTGAAGCCTGGGAAATGCAAGAGGAACATGGTGGAAGCTGCGAACTTCCACTGGCGTTAACATTTGTCCGCTCTTCTAAATACTCATCTCCTTCCCCCTCGAAGTCAGAACTAACCATCGGATTCCTAATATTTAATTTTACAGGGACTCATTTTCTTCCAGGATATCCTCCTTTCTCTTGTTCTGAGTGTTTCCCTTCACCTTCACTCCTGTCCTTCCTACTGCCTGGAGGTCGATCTACTTTACTTTCTTTCAGTTCTAATCCAAGTTTAGCCATCGCTTTTCCCCAACTAGCCATTCTCTTAACCTCCTTATTCGCCTTTCGTTCCTCGAAATATTTTCTCCATAACCCTATTAATTATTGTGCACCTTCGTTATTACTATGCTGCCAAATGATCCGTTCTATGTATTTTATCCCTCTTACTGTTCTAATTCCCCCGGTGACCATAGCTTATTTCCTAATTTCTTATTTAACGATCCTGATAAATTTCTTAATTTCTCTGCCTTGTGAGGAAACTCATTACATAGAAACATAGAAAATAGGTGCAGGAGTAGGCCATTCGGCCCTTCGAGCCTGCACCGCCATTCAATATGATCATGGCTGATCATCCAAATCAGTATCCTGTTCCTGCCTTCTCTCCATACCCCCTGATCCCTTTAGCCACAAGGGCCACATCTAACTCCCTCTTAAATATAGCCAATGAACAAGCCTCAACTACCTTCTGCGGCAGAGAATTCCAGTGATTCACCACTCTCTGTGTGAAAAAAGTTTTCCTCATCTCGGTCCTAAAAGATTTCCCCCTTATCCTTAAACTGTAACTAGTTACACACTAGTTGCAATGGGCTCTTTTCCTCTTCTGTTACATCTCGATCTACATTATTCCCCATGCTTCCGAACACCTGAAACAGAATCCTTAAATCCTTCCTTTTGATCCCTAAATTTGCCAAGACTGCTCCTAGACAATGTCTAATGGTTCAAAGCGATCGCAGCCTTGCAACTCGTTACTCCTTTGCTCCACCAATTCTACTCTCTGTTTCAAATTTTTCTCCTATTTCCCAACACACCCTTTCAACCTTGGAACTTTCTCAATCCCCAGTCACTCAAGGATCAGAGTATTCCAGGGAACAATCCAACACACCCAAGCACAATCAAACACATTCTCGCGCTCATTTAATCCTCACTCAAAACATCCAAAAATGATATTCAGACACGCAAGTAACACAGTCCACAAGCAGGATAACACGCTACCTATCACTATCAGGCACAACCACACTCCTAAATAAACCACAAACATTTGTTTAGTATAAATCACGCGCTCTAAGAAATCCTCCTTGTGGAGCAATCGGTCAGCAGGATGACTCCTCCCCCAACGCAGCGATCGAAAGAGTCCAACCTCTAATCGAACCACCCCGATTCAGATTTTCAAAATACGATCATAAATAAATACAAATATTTAACTCAAACACACTCTTACTTCAAGTATCTAAATCCATAAGCAATCACACACGCAGCAACACAAATGACGGTCCGTGGACTTAACACAATCTAAATCTTAACTTTCTAAATCTTAACATACTCTAAGTTTATTTACATACACAGAATATTTACAAAATCTGGATCCTATGACAATATGAAAAGCTAGATTTTTACAATTTACAAAATGATTTAAGGCACTAGCGCACAGTTCACGAACACTCGATCTCGATACTGCATCACGTTGTTATCACGCAGTGAACCTCTCCCTCTGATACCGAAGATTTTCCCCTTCCTAGTTTACTCTTTGCTGAGGGGTACTACTCCGTAAATGACTACTTTTCCTCCTGAATGTTACTATCTCTCTGCTAAGACTGGACATCTGTAGGGGGACCTCTATCCATCCTCTCTAAGTTCGACAGAATTAAGGGTACCCTTTGCTATTCGGATCACTTTTCATCAAGTAAACAGGTTCCCGGCTCTCAGGTACTCTTCCCTATCAGGTACTAGTTAATAATTGATCAGAGGGTTATTATTCACTGTTGATCAGCTGCTATTCAGAATCGATCAGGGACATGCACCTACTACGAAGATCTATATACAGGAATTTGAATTCCAAACTTACTGGCAGAACTTCAATATGAAATTCAATATTTGGAAATTTGGCTTTGCAAATATAGACTTGAACTCGGACTCCTAATTTTAGTGCGTATCTCTTGTACTACGCAGGCACTCAAATCAAACAAAAATTGGTCAGTTGAATTCTTGAATGGACTGGAGTATTCCGGCCAATCTATACTCTGTCCACCCAAGCCCAGTACCTTTACCAGGTTCCTCGTCTGTCACACCAGGGAGAGACTCAGATACCTTCACGCAGACACTTCTCTCTGCTAGGCACCGAGGATTCAGTGCTAAGCTGCTTCGCGCTGTGAGTTATCGATGCTGAATTTCAGAGCGCACCTTTTCAATTTGTGCACCCGGCAAAGATCCGATCGATACATAGGTCAGACCTGTATTTCAATACCCCACCAATTGGATATCAAATCTAACCCTGGGCCCCTCCTTGCCCGATGAAGCGTGTTTGGCTCTCGTTAAAGCAGCTGCAGTCTGCCAACTACGACCAAAGTTTTGGGCCTCTAACCCAGGAAAGGGCCTGTAACTCACCCTTGTTTTATGGGCCCAAAGGAGCGCTAGACTCTGTTCTAAAGATCTCGATTAAACCCTTTCTCAATGATCGATCTGCTCTGTCTAACGAAGTGCCGAAAATCAATGCGAAAACTGCACCGTGGGCCTGATTTCTGCACTCGCGATCGAAACTGATCAACACCCTAGATCGCAAACTTGTATTTGGAGGTCTTTTGAGATCCTGGACGAGCCCCCTATGTAAATTGCTCATTTCTAAGCTTCCCCCCAGTCTAGTTTCAGTCAAAAAAACACTGAATCAAGCACTTGATCAACTAATCTTTATTTTAACAAAGCACAATTACAGTTCAACTACTGTACCTATCCCACCGCGGGTCCGATCCTCGTATCTGCCTGATCAAGCGCTCTAGGCCTCGCTCAAACAGAGACACTTCAGAAGGTCACGCAGTCCCAAGCGCTCTACCAGAAGATCGACGCGGGACCTCATGGTAGCGGACTTTTATAGGTTCTTGGATCTCGAGGAGCCGAACAACAACAATCCAATTACAGATATCGATTAACCCCACACATAACAGACATTTCCCTAACCCAATAATACAGCAGCTCAATACATTGTATTCAAACAGGACTTCTCAAGGAAGCCAACTTAGAAACATTTATTCTGGTCTTCAAGAAACCCAGACAAGGCTCAATACCTCATCCAATCAACACTTGGCAAAGTAGAACTCTGCAACATTATTTACAATTATTTACAAGATGTATGTCTGGTTTGCAGCCATCCAATCCATTCTATGCATGTCACACCTAATTGACAGGATCTGCAGATGTTCTTATTCTTTTCTTACAACTTGTATCTGTGCTCTAGACACACTGGCACTACTCCTCAGCTTGTCCCAACTCTGCAGAGAGCAATTTCAAATTGATCAAATCTCCCAGCAGCCCTGAAGCTTTTATCCCATTTTAAAGTCTTAGCCTCTCCAATTTTGCCAGGATTAATGCTATCACCAACTAGAGAGTACCTGATCTCCGATCTACCTCATTGGAGACCCTTGGACTATTTTTAATTGTACTTTACTGGAATTTATCTTGCACTAAACGCTATTCCGTTTATCATGTATGTACACTGAGGATGTCTCGATTGTAATCATGTATAGTCTTTCCACAGACTGGATAGCATGCAACAAGAAAAGGTTTTCACTGTACCTTTGTACACCTGACCATAAACTCAACTAAACGATACCAACCTCAATTATCAGCCTATCAAATTGTCCTTCTGCAAGGTAGGGTATAGTCCTGATCTTCCAAACTACCTTTTCTTTTGGACTTGAAGAAATACAGCGCAGAAACAGGCCCTTCAGCCCACCAAGTCCCTGGATTCAGCCCACCAAGTCCCTGGATGACCCTGTACACTAACCTGCATACATGAGGGACAATTTTTACAACTTACCGAAGTCAATTAACTGACAAAACTATGTCTTTGGAGGGAAACCAGATCACCTGGAGAAAACCCATGCAGTCACGGGGAGAATGTATAATCTCCACGTAGACAGCACCCGCAGTCAAGGTTGAACCTTAATCTCTAGCGTTGGAAGGCAGCAACTCTTCGCTCCGCTGTGCCACCGTGCCGCCGCAAATCACGGTCTTTGGACTTCTTCTATGTAACTAAAATAGCACATTCTTGCAGCACTACCTGCTTGTTTATCTTGTTGTACTACCTGCTCTTATGTATGGCTTAACTGTACTCATGCATATGATTGTGCATGATTTGACTGGATAGCTCGCAAACTAAGCTTTTCACTGTATCTCGGTAGGCGTGACAATAATAAACCAATACCAATGCTATTACATGATGGTCAACATGAAATAGTGGGACAATGGGCCTGCTCTCACGCTATTTGACATTTTCATGAAGGACTAAATGAATTGAAATAAGATGCAGCAGAGGGAAACTAGCAAACATTTAAAATAATGTAACTGCGGCTCAAAGTAGGAACATTTGTTTTCAGTCCCTCAATTTTCAGTCTCTCACTCATGCTCATTCACTAGCACATGCCAATCCAATCCACTCCTGAACATAGAAACTCTATAGAACAAGTCAGCACAGGAACAGGCCCTTCAGCCCACAATGTCCATGCCAAACCTGAAGCTGTAAAACTGATATCATTTGCCTGTAGACAAAAATGCTGGAGAAACTCAGCGGGTGAGGCAGCATCTATGGAGAGAAGGAATAGGCGACATTTCGGGTCGAGACCCTTCTTCAGACTGATGTCGGGGGGGGGGGGGGGGGGGGGGGACGGCGGGAAAAAGAAAGGAAGAGGCGGAGACAGTAGGCCCGTGGGAGAGCTGGGAAGGGGAGGGGAAGGAGGGAGAAAGCAAGGACTACCTGAAATTCATAATAGGAGGGGGAGATGAAGCACTGAGCCATCGGGAGATCTGGTTGGTTATTGCGAACTGAATGGAGATGTTGGGTGAAGCGATCGCCAAGCCTGCGCTTGGTCTCACCGATGTAGAGAAGTTGACAGCTAGAACAGCGGATGCAGTTGGTGGTTGGAGGTTGTGCAGGTGAACCTCTGCCTCACCTATAAAGATTGCTTGGGTCCTTGGATGGAGTCGAGGGGGGAGGTAAAGTGACAAGTGTAGCATTTCATGTGGTTGCAAGGGAAATTACCGGGGAGGGGTGGAGGAAACCTTTTTTCAATCTCTTACCTCAACAGAGATGCCATTTTTTTCCCGTATCGTATCTCCGTCCCCACTGCGGCTAACATTGTGGGGTTGGCGGCCTTTCCTGGAGACCGACCCGGCACTCCAAGCCGCCCGCGGGAGTCTGCGCGACTTTAACATTGTGGAGCTTGCGATCCCTTTGCCGGGGATGGAAGCTCCAACCGCGGGACCTGTGGACTTCACCATCATGAAGCCCGCAGTCTCTGGTAAGAAGAGGCCGACTCGGGAGCTCCATGCCGCAGAGATAGTTTCAACCGCCCCGATGCGGGAGCTTCGATCGTCAGCTGCGGGAGCTTTGATTGCTCTGACTGCGGATGGTTTGACTGCTCCGACCGCGGGAGAACAAAGAGGAAGAAGATTGAAGTTTATTGCCTTCCATCACAGTGAGGAACGTGGAATCCACTGTTAACTTTTATGTTAACTTTTATTTTATGTGGTTGTGTGTCTTGTTGCTTTTCACTTAGGACGGCTGTATGGCAACTCAAATTTCACTGTACCTTAACTGGTACACGTGACAATGAACTGACGTTGAAACCTTGAAACCTTGAAAGGTCTGCCCTCAACCTCCAAACCTGCAGAGAAAACAATCCAGTCTGTCTAACCTGATAGCAAATTCCCTCTAATCCAGGCATAATTCTGGTAAACCTCTTCTGCACTCTCTACAAAACCTCCACATCTTCCTGGAATGTAGTGACCAGATCTGCATGCAATACTTAAAATGCAGCCTAACCAAATCCTATAAACCATTCCATCATCAACACAGACAGTGGTCCTGACCTCCCATCTATCCCATTGGAGACCTTTGAACTATCTTTAATCGGACTTTATTGGACTTCATTGGACGTTAACCCATGCGGGGAGAATGTTCAAACTCTGTACAGAGAGCACCCATAGTCAGGATCAAACCCGGGTCTCGGGTGCTATAAGACAGCAACTCTACTGCTGCACCATCGTGCCGTGTTGCGTAATGTTTAGGAGAGAGACAGACAGCTGGTATAAAGACAAGAGTGAAATGCTCCATACCCTCTCAATGCCTTCCTGAGAATCCTTCACCGAGGTTTCGGTCCCGTTGCTTCTGTTGATCATCCTCCACATTTGGGCGTACATGTTATCTCTCTCAAAGGGGTTCATTCCTTTCACTCGGACATGCTCATACACAGCCGACTCCATCACTGTGCCGTAAGGGATGTCTGTTTGCTTTGAGAGATCCTGCAGGGACCTGTAGGATGCAAGAGAAGGCAGGATGAATAAATAATGGCAAACTGAAAAAAGAAGAGCCCAAAAGGCTCAACATAGGGTCAAGTGCAGATTAGCCGTGTCGGAAAGCTCTTACGGTTAATTTGAATGGAAGGTGCAGATAGTAATGAACATAGCTTTAATGTACAGTAATGGTCTCTGTAGCACACATTATGAAACATTAGCTGAACTTCCCTTAATCAACATGGTGCAGTGCAGTGAGAGCCCACAGGGCATGATAATGGAATTGTAGAAAGGAAGAGATTGGACTAATTAGGAACAGCCAGCATGGCTTTGCCCGGGCATGTCATGTCTTACAAATTTGATTTAAGTTCGCTGAGGAGGTGACGAAGGAAATCGATAAACGAGTACAGTGAATTTTGTCTACATGGATTTTAGGAAAGGCAAAGTACCAAGTACTGGAGGAACTCATCGGGCCAGGCAACATCTGCAGAGCGAATGGACAAGTGGCATTTCGGGTGGCGAATCTTCTTCATTCCCTTCACTAATGTTGCCTGACATGCTGAGTGCCTCCAGCACTTTGTATTTTGCACAAGACTCCAGATAATATGCTTGCCTTCATCAGGAGGGGCATTGCGCACAGCAGTCAAGAAGTCATGTTGCGACTTTATAAAAGTTTGGTTAGGCCACATTTGGAGTATTGTGTGCATTGTCAATCACCCCATTACAGAAAGGGTGTGGAGGCTATGGAGAAAGTGAAGTCAAGTTTTACCAGAAGGATCCCTGGATTAGAGGGTATGAGCTATAACGAGAGGTGTGACAAAATTGGATCATTTTCTCTTGCGTGTTGGTGGCTGTGGGGAAACCTCAGTGTGGACTGGGTGGGCCAAAGGGGCCTGTTTCCACACTGTATTTCTAAAGTCTAAAGGTCAGGATCAAACCCAGGCCTCTGAGCTACGAGGCAGCAGTTCCACCAGCTGTGCCACTATGCTCTCTTTTTCATTTCTCTTGTCATAATAAAGGCCAATCTTCCATTTGGCTTCCTAATTACATGCTGTATTTGCATGCCGCGTAGAAACCTAATGGAGAAAATAATTCAATTGCGTTCATTTGATTTATTTACCAGTACTTTAACATTACTTGTGCAGTGGGATTATGGATTTCTTTCTAAAAATATCAACATACAAGATACAAGATACAAGATACATTTAATTGTCATTTGGACCCCTTGAGGTCCAAACGAAATGCCGTTTCTGCAGCCATACATTACAAACAAATAGACCCAAGACACAACAACACAACATAATTTACATAAACATCCATCACATCATTGTGATGGAAGGCCAAAAACATTTATCTCTCCACTGCACTCTCCCCCCCCCCCACGATGTCAGAGTCAAAGTCAAAGCCCCCGGCTGGCGATGGCAATTGTCCCGCGGCCATTAAAGCCACGCCGGGTGGTGCAAGGTCGCACACCGGGTCTTGCTGTTAGAGCCCCCGGCGTGCGCTCGCATAGTCCCGAGGCCATTCCAAGCCGCGCGGGGCAGTGATGTAGGCCCCGCTCCAGGAGCTCTTCAACCCCGCAACTCGGGCGGGGGAAGTCGCCGTTGCGAGAGCCCTGAAAAGCGGTCTCCCTCCAGGGACCCGCGGGCTCCCGGTGCCACCGTCCACAGACCTGCCGTTGGAGCCTCCGACTCTCCGGTAGCAGCAGCAGCAGCAGCAGCAGCAGCAGCAGCAGCAGCGCTCCTCCACCGCTCCACCCGCTCCGGACTCGGCCAGCCCCGCGACGGCGACGGTGAGTCGTAGCACCAGAGTCCCCGGCTTCTTCCTGTTGGAGGCCGCTCCTCGTTGCGGCCCCAACGACAACGGAAACCCGACGAAAAAGGTCGGGTCTCCAGTGCAGAGAGAGATTTAAAAAGTTTCCCCCCCCCCCCCCCCCCCCCCACACACACACACCCCAACAAAAAATAACAAAAACTACATTAAAACACAGACAAAGAATAATAAACCGCGGACAGACTGCAGAGGCCGCTGCTGACGAGAGTCGCGCCGCCCACCGGCGGTGGTAAAATTGACCTCACCTGTTCGTAGATTTCTGTGCAACTTTTGTGCATAAAACCTGTCATTCAACTTTGTCATCAATAAATTGGGGTTCACAATCGACCAGAATGCAACCAGTCAAACAAGATTGGGTGTATGAAGGAACTGCAGATGCTGGTTTCAACCAAATATAGACACAAAATACTGGAGTAACTCAGCGGGACAGGCAGAATCTCTGTCGAGAAGGAATGGGTGACGTTTTGGGTCGAGACCCTTCTTCAAACAACAATAGGTCTGTGGCTACAAGAAAAAATTAGACTGTGAATATTCAGCATTGAGTAGTTCACCTATCTATAACCTATTGGGGCGGCATGGAGACAAAGCTATAGAGTTGTTGTCTCACTGCGCCAGAGACCTGGATTCGATCCCGACTGCAGTTGCTGTCTGCATGGGGTTTGTACATTCTCCCTGTACATTTCCTGTACATTCTCCCTGTACATTTCCTCTGGGTGCTCCCACATCCCAAAGACGTGCAGATTTGTAGGTTGATTGACCTCTGTAAATTGATCCTGGTGTGCAGGGTAGAACTAGTATATGGGTGATCGTGCGTGACTAGTTCATGGGTAATATGGGTGACTAGTATATGGGGTCTGAAAAAAGGTTCCAACCCGAAATGTTACCCATCCTTTTTCTCCAGATATGCTGCCTGACCCGCTGAGTTACTCCAGCGTTTTGTGTCTATCTATGGGTGATCATTCTCTGGCATGGACTCGGTGGACCGAAGAGCCTATTTCCATGCTGATTCACTAAACTATACCATGCTGATTTACTAAACTAAACTAAACTAAACTAAACTAAACTAAACTAAACAAACTAAACTAAACACAACTAAACTAAACTTCCTTTCTGTAACTTCAAGGCGGCACGATGGCGTAGCGGTAGAGTTGTTGGTTTACAGCGCCAGTGACACGGGTTCGACCCTGACAATGGGTACTGTCTGCACAGAGTTTGTACATTCTCTCTGTGAACTGGGTGGGATTTCTCTGGGTGCACCGGTTTCCTCCCACACTCCAAAGATAGAAACATAAAAACATGGACAATAGGTGCAGTAGGCCAGCACCGCCATTCAATATGATCATGGCTGATCATCCAAAATCAGTACCCCGTTCCTGCTTTCTCCCCATATCCCTTGATTCAGTTGTATGGGCTTATAGGTTATTCGGCTCCTGTAAAAATTGTAAATTGTCCCTAATGTGCGTAGGATGGGGTTAGTGAGCAGGGATCACTAGTTGGCGAGCTGAAGGGCTTGATTCTGGGCCATATCTCTACACTAAACCTAACTAAACTAAAAGGCACGAGGAAGGAAAGCAATGTAATATTGTCCACTCACGTGGATGGATGTAGCTACAGCAGTACTCAGTAACTTGACACCATCCAGAACAAAGTACCACCCACAATGGTATTCCATCAACTAACCTGAACAGCACCAACATAGTGGTTGCATTAAACACGTCACCTATCCATGCTCTCTAGAGAGGCTGCCTGACCTGTTGAGTTACTCCACCACTCTGTCTTGTATGTTTCCATACAACTTGAACACCAACCAGATTTGTAAATACATCTCGGTTCCGTTATCATTCTGATGGATGTATAGAAAATTTCAAGAGGCACAGACAGATAAGATCGACAGTCAGAGCACTTTTCTCAGAATAGTAATGTCAAGGACTAGTGGGCATAGCTTACTGTGACGGGGGCAGGTTCTAAAGGAGATGTGCGGGGCAAGTTATTTTCCACAGAGTGTTGGGTGCATGGAACCATGGTGGAAGCAGATACAATCATGGCATTTAAGAGTCTTTAGATAGGCACATGGATATCTAGAAAATGGAGTGATATGGATCTCATTCAGGCAGGGTTGATTATTTTAACATCATATGGTATCATATATGGCTTCTGTAAATTGTCCCTAGTTTGTAGGGTGAAACTAGCATATGGGGGACCATTGTCTGGCGTGGACTTGATGGGCTCAAGCGCCTGTTTCCACACTATATTTAGTTTAGTTCCGAACCGCATCTTCGTCCTCTCTGTGCGGCCTACCATCGAGCTGGAGCAGCGCTGGAGCGGCGTTTCCTGCCGGGACTGCAGCTTCGCCGGTGGTGCAGATGCTGGGACACCAACATGGAGCGGGCGATGCCTTACCGGGTCGTCTTGCGGTAAGCTCCGGGGCACTGTGACCGCCGACTGCGACATCGTTGAGCTGCGGCTACAGAGCGTCCAGCCGCGAGGCGGGCGGCACTGGATTTACAACACCGCGGAGCCTGGGATCCGAGATCGCCAGTGTCAGAGGTCCGGCCAGCGTGGCCTGAGAACTTTGGACATTGCAGTCTTCAGGGAGGAAGCGGCCGCTTCAGTCCAGGCCGCTGAAGGATGTTCACCCGACGCCGATGATCCAGCTTCACGGCAGAGGGCCTGAGAACATCGAGTTGGCTGAGGAGGCCACATATAGACCCCGACCTCGGGTGGACTATGAGGAGGAGAACTGGATATTTTCAGTGCCTTCCCTCACAGTGAATTCTGCTGTGGGGGGACGTTTCTTGTTGATTTCTATAGTGTACAGTTCTGTGTCTTTTTCCTTTTTTTCTTTTTCTTTTTTTTTAATTTTGTATGAATTTATTGACATTTAATCTATTCAATTAATTTGATCAATCTCTGTAAAGCACTTTGGTTCAAAGTGATTTTGTTTAAAAGTGCTATATAAATAAAAATTATTATTATTATTATTATTATTATTAGTTTAGACATACAGTGATGAAACAGGCACTTCAGCCAACCGTGTCCGTATCGACCAGCTATACACTAACACTAACCCACACACACTAGGGACAATTTTACATTTTATACCAAGCCAATTAACCTACGTATGTCTTTGGAGTTTGGGAGGAAACCGAAGATCTCGACGGTACTGAAGTGTTTGTCGACACTGGGCCTGTACTCGCTGGGGTTTAGAAGGATGAGGGGGATCTCATTGAAACTTACTGAATAGTGAAAGGCTTGGATAGAGTCTTTCTAAGGCAAATGATTGCACCAAGGCAAATTCCTTGTATGTGAATACTTGGCCAATAAACTTACTTACTTACTTAGAGTGGATGTGGAGAGGATGTTTCCACTAGTGGGGGAGTCAAGGACTAGAGGTCATAGCCTCAGAATTAAAGGATGTTCCTTTAGGAAGGAGATGAAGAGGAATTTATTTAGAAGGTGGTGAATATGTGGAATTCTTTGCCACAGAAGGCTGTGGACGCTACGTCAATGGATATATTTAAGGCAGAGATAGATAGATTCTTGATTAGTAAGTGTGTCAGGGGCTTTGGGGAGAAGCCAGGAGAATGGATTAGGAGGGAAATTATATCTTGGATTAGGAGGCTGATCTATGCCATGATTGAATGGCAGACGATGGGCTGAATGGCCTATTTCTGCTCCTATTATTAATGACCTTATGATCTCGGGGAAAACCCACATGGTCACAGGGAAAACTTACAAACTCCGTACAGACTGTACCCATAGTCGGGATCGAACTGGCATCTCTGCCGTTGGAAGGCAGCAACTCTACTGCTGTGCCACCATGCTGCCTGTATCTCTGAACTAAACTAAACAATGTTTGGCTTTGCATGTGCTCTGGGAACATTACAGTTGCCTCCAATGCAAAGATTGGATTAAATAGGAGATCTTAAACTGGATGCAGCTCTCTAGGTGTACCAAGACCCTGTATGGTTGGGCTAGGTCTTCCTTACTGTTTACATGCCAACCCCTCGGCAATAAAATAAAACATAAAGTACTGGAGTAACTCGGACTCTGAAGAAGGTTCGCAACTTGGAACGTTGCCTATCCATGTATCCCAGAGATGCTGCCTGATCCGTTTGGTAGCTCAAGCATTTTGTTATTTTGTTTTGTAAATCAACAGAGATAGGTTGAATAAGTTCGGTCTTTATTCTCTGGAGCGCAGAAGGTTAAGGGGGGACTTGATAGAGGTCTTTAAAATGATGAGAGGGATAGACAGAGTTGATGTGGACAAGCTTTTCCCTTTGAGAATAGGGAAGATTCAAACAAGAGGACATGACTTCAGAATGAAGGGACAGAAGTTTAGGGGTAACATGAGGGGGAACTTCTTTACTCAGAGAGTGGTAGCGGTGTGGAATGAGCTTCCAGTGGAAGTGGTGGCGGCAGGTTCGTTGGTATCATTTAAAAATAAATTGGATAGGCATATGGGTGAGAAGGGAATGGAGGGTTATGGTATGAGTGCAGGCAGGTGGGACTAAGGGAAAAAGGTTGTTCGGCACGGACTTGTAGGGCCGAGATGGCCTGTTTCCGTGCTGTAATTGTTATATGGTTAACATCTGCAGTTCCTTGTGTCTCCCTTTGCAATAAAGATTGTTATTCTATTGACTTTCCTAATTAATTTCTGTAACTTTGCCAACTTTACGTGTTACAACAACTCGCAATTTCTGGTGCGCACAGTATTCTATACTCTCCAACTTTTTTCAGAGGATTCGGTTTTTTGACTTATGTGGGATGTATCCAAGGAAACATCAAAGTCACAAATGTACCTCAACACACAAGCCCGTGCACTGACTCCAAACAAGTGCTTACATTGGAGACACAAAATGCTGGAGTGTCCCAGCGGGTCAGGCAGCATTTCTGGACAACATGGAGAACTGACCTTTTGGGTCAGGGCTCTTCTTCAGGCTGATTGTGGTGGGTTTTAGTTTAGTTCCATTTACTGACACGTGTACTGAGGTACAGTGAAAAGCTAACCAGTCAGTGGAAAGACAATACATGATTACAAATGAGCCATCTGCAGTGTACAGATACAGGATAAAGGGGATAACGTTTAGTGCAAGATAAAGTCCAGTAAAGTCCAATTAAAGATAGTCTGAGGGTCTCCACTGAGGTAGATAGTAGCTCAGGACTGCTCTCTCATTGTTGATAGGATGGTTCAGTTGCCTGATGACAGCTGAGAAGAAACTATCCCCATACCTGGAGATGTGCGTTTTCACATTTCTGTACCTCTTGCCTGATGGGAGAGGGGAGAAGAGGATGTGACTGGGCGTGATTCATCCCTGATCATGTTGGTAGCATTGCCGATGCACCGTGAGGTGTGGATGGAGTCAATGGAGGAAAGGTTGGTTTGTGTGATGGTCTGGGCTGCGTCCACAATTCTCTGCAATTTCTTGCGGTCTTGGATGGAGCTGTTCCCAAACCATCCTGTAAAATGCATTCTACAGTGCATCTGTAGAAGTTGGTCAGAGTTGTTGGGGGAGGAGAGGAGAACGCTGGGAGGGGCAGGACAAAGCTTGGTGAGTGATAGGTTGATACAGGTGAAGGAGGGTGAGTGGTTTTTGATTGGCAGATAGATGGACAAAGGTCAGAGATGAAAAGCCAAAAGGTGTGAGATAAGTATAGGGAAGGTGCAAATGCTGAAGCCATAAGGAAAGGTGGTAGATGGGGAAGGGGAGAAATGGATGTGGGGCACAGGAAAGGGTGGGGGGTGGGGGAGGAACAGGGAAATTTAAAAATGGGGTTGATTGTTTGTTTGATCCATAAAATTGAAGAATTCAATGTTCATACCGTTAGGTTGTAAGCTACCCAAATGGAATAGGATCTTAAATTGAAGGTGGCTTAAGTAAACACCAGGATAATAACATTGTTAAAGTAAATGGACGGGTTTAATAGCAACACATTGCAAGAGAATTTGAATGAGTGGAATTGCAGGGTTGAATCTTACACGCATTTCTGTCCTCTTATCGAATTGCAGTGTAATATTTTGTCACACCTCGCACAGTTTACAACATTCGGGGATCACAAATGCTCCAATTAACAAAATGTAATAGTCTTGATGCTCAGCAGTTCCTCTAAGGCCACGTCTGGCATGAATGCTTCCTTTTCAAGAGGCACTATTGAAAACTATGTTTATCTTGGGGCAATTCGTTGTCGGTTAAATGCACAATTTCCTGTCCGGGTAAAATATTTAAGTCAAGCATTTCCCGAAGGTTGGTTGGAAAAGAGATTTGTTGGTTTGCAGAGGGGATCTTGTTCAGGAACAGAGTGGGAATGGACCACTGGAGGGCAATGGTGTCACAGTGCTGGGAAGAGGAGATAGCGTCTGATGCTGCATTTGTATTGTAGTGGAGACCAGACTACTGATTCTGCATTCAATCTCTCTAATTTCATTCTGACTCACTAGACCATAAAACATGGGGGCAGAATTAGGCCATTTGGCCCATCGTGTCCATTCTCCCATTTGATCACGTCTTATCTATTTTTCCCTCTCATCTCCCCTTCCTATTCTCTTGCTTTCTCCCCGTAATCTTTGACACCTATACTAATCTAGAATTTATCAATCTATGCTTTAAAAATACCTATGACTTGGCCTCCACAGCTGTCTGTAGCAATGAATTCCATAGATTTACCACCCTCTAGCGAAATAAATTACTCCCCATCTCTATTCATAGAGCCACACAGCTTGCTCCATATAACCACTAACTTCGGTGTGAAAAAAAATAGCCAAGGGTTTTTCATCAGTTTTGTAGGATTTATAGCCCAAAATCCAAAACAAAAAAATATGCAAAAGATCAGTCTCGAGTGTTAATTTGATTCTGATTAATTACATGCAGTGCATGCTGAGTTTTCACAATCTTTTGAGCTAATTTTATAAAGATTGCCAGAAATTGGGCCTGTTTATGCAACTGGTCACACCTCACCATTGACTGAATTAATTGCCATGGTGAGTTATACTAATTCCACCCGAACTCTGAGGACGTTCTGAACCAAGCTGGTTTGCTTTGCAGCATTTCAACGAAACATTATTGGATTTTTTGCAACCGCTGATATATAGTAATTTCATTAGCAGATGATTTTGCACTGTTTTGGAAAGTTACAAAATCAGTTGGACTTTGCAGCCTGATGATGTTGTTTACTTGCTTGCAATAAATCCATTTTAAATTGAATTGCTCAAACGTCTGCAAATGCATCCATTTCTAAGTTCCTAAGGCTATTAGAGAAATTTTAACTATCAGAAATGTGTGCTGTGTGTGAGAAAACAAAATAATGAGGGTCTTAAGCAAGTATTAGGCAGTTTTCCAATGGTGTCTTGACAATTGAGAATTGAGAATTGCCAATTGGTTCTTGATTCCCCTACTCTGGGTAAAAGTGTACATTTCCCCAATCTATTCCCCTCATTATCTTATACACCTCTATAAGATCACGCTCAATCCCCCTGTGCTCTAAGAAATAAAGTACTAGCCTGACCAACCTCTCCCAATAGCACATTTGGCAGCATTTGGGGTATTGGGTTTAGATCTGGTCACTCCATTACAGGATGGAGGGGAAGGAGAAGAGGTTTACTAGAATACTGCCTGGATTTGAGGGTATTGGTTATAAAGAGAGTTTGCAGAGCTTTGGATTGTTTTCCATGGAGCATTGTGGGGGAGTCCTTGTAGAAAAAAAAGGTAAATTACAAGAGGCATAGATAGGATAGACAACGAGAGAAACGTTATCCCAGCTTACAGTGAGAGCAATGTTTGAAGGAGATGTTTTACTGAAATGCGTTGCCAGAGGTAGTGGTGGAGGCAAATACGATAGTGACATTTAAGAAGCTTTCAGAAAGGCACACGGATATGCAGAGAATGGTGGGGTATGGATCACATGCAGTTAGAGTAAATTAGTTTATCTCGTCATCGTGTCCAATACAGACATTGTGGGCTGAAGACAAGCGTAAAGTAGGTCAGACTGCATCTCTGGAGAAAAGGAGTAGGTGATGTTTCGTGTCGGAACTCTTCTTCAGACTGAAGACAGGTTCCAACCCTACTCCTTTTCTAAGAGATGTTGCCTAACCCACTAATTTACTCCAGTATTTTGTGTTCATCTTTGGTGTAAACTAGCACTCGGCACATTGTGGGCCGAAGGGCCTTGTTCTATGTTGTACTGTGTTGTGCTGGTCAATGTTCTATATTTTGTTCCAAAGAGTTGTCCCATCATACTGATTCATGGCAGATGCTGATTCACAAATGCTAAACGCATGGAGAAACTGGGAGTTATATTTGGTTGGATTGTTGGCTGTGTTTAAGGCAGAAACTCCACTGCACCTTTCTCATCAATTACAGTTTGTAAAGTGGCAGATGGTTGTGGGCAGAATGCAAAGGTGTGAATGGTCCCTCAACGCTTAAGTCTCCCCTTTGGAGAGGATGCTATTTGTTGCAACACCTCCATGCTGACCAGTCTGAAAGCACTGGAGGAACCCTTACACCATGGGTCCACACCATCTGCTATTCGTTAATCACAGAGAAAGAAACAAGGTCAACAGATTTTATCACATGAATCTTTCATACAAAACATTCTCCCAAATTTGGACCTATCAACATAACTATGCTGTAAGTAAACACGGAATATCCCAGTGATACTCCACAGGTCAGGCAGCCATCAGAAGAGAGAGAAAACAAACCTAATGTGTCTGGTTAATGATCTTTCATCAGGACAAGGGGAAAAGCACAGTCTGACCTCAGTAATGCTACCAGCATAATCAAGGATGAGTCTCACCACAGTCATTCCATCAGGCAAGAGGTACAGGAGTGTGAAAACGCACACCTCTAGATTCAGGGACAGTTTCTTCCCAAAAACAGAACCATCTGATCAACAAGAACGGTCCTGAGCTACTATCTACCTCATTGGAGACCCTTGGTCTATCTTTACTGGACTTTGTCTTGCCCTAAATGTTATTCCCTTTATCATGTATCTGTACACAGTGGACGGCTCGATTGTAATCATGTATTATCTTTCCGCTGACTGGATAGAAAGCAATACAAGTTTTTCACTTTTATCCCTATACACGTGACAAGAAACTAAACTAAACTAATCTAAACATTAATTTCCAGCTTTTTCTGGTTTAGTTTAGAGAAACAGTATTGAAACAGCCCTTCAGCCCATCAAGTCAATGCTAACAATCAGTCACCTGTTCACATGAGTTGTATGTTATCACAATTTGCATCCATTCTAAACATTGGGGTGTGAGAACAGCTACAACCAAGATTGTAAGAAATTGTAGTGAATTGTGGATGCACCCCATCACGCAAACCAACCTCCCTTCCATTGAGTTACAGAAGTGTGAAAACTCACACCTCCAGATTTGGGGACAGTTTCTTCCCAGCTGTCACCAGGCAACTAGAGAGCTCCCATTTACCTCATTGGAGATTCTCGGATGATCTTTAATTGTACTTTACTGGACTTTATCTTGCACTAAACATTATTCCCATTGTTCCCTTTATCCTGTATATGTACACTGGGGATGGCTCGATTGTAATGATGGACAGTCTTTCTGCTGACTGGATAGCACGCAACAAAAACGTTTTTCACTGTCCCTCAGTACATGTGACAATAAACCAAACTAAACCCTACAAACTAGGGCCACTTTGAGAGGCCAATTTACCGACAAACCCGCACATCTTTGTGGAGTGTGCACACGTGGCCACAGGGAGAACGTGCAAGCTCCAGGCAGGCAGTGCCTGAGATCAGGATCGAACTGTGGTCTCTGGCACCCTATAATTCTGTTGGGAGAAATTCAAAGTATCCCAAGAAACATTGGCTGTGTAGGTTTATCCAAGAGAAATATTGGAAGAAGAGTATGAAAGTGTAGAATGTTATTAGAAAAGATTACTTGGCCATGATCACATTGTAAGTGAATGAGGTAGATTTAAAATTAAAAGTATATGGCAGCACCTCCAGGAAAAGGGTGTGAAAGAGATGACTGCTTCTGGAGTCTGATATCAATATCTAAAATTTCACTGCTCTCTGGCACCACTTAATTTATTGATTAGTAAACCAGATGTTTTTTATCACATTCATGAAAGTTTTGTAATTATCTTTACTCATGATGCACATTTCTTAAAAGGGACAGGCAAAACAATAAGGGCAGCACTTATTAGATAGATAGACTTGCTGCCTTACAGCGCCAGAGACCCGATTTTGATCCTGACTACGGACGCTGTCTGTACGGAGTTTGTACGTTCTCCCTGTGACTGTGTGGGTTTTCTCTGGCTGCTCCGGTTTCCTTTCCCATTCCAAAGACGTGCAGGTTTGTAGGTTAATTGGCTTCTGTAAAATTGTAAAAATGTATAGAATGCGTGGTATGGAAGCGTGAAAACGCACGCCTCCAGATTCAGAGACAGTTTCTTCCCAGCTAATATCAGGCAACTGAACCATCCTACCAACAACTAGAGAGAAGTACTGAACTACTATCTACCACGTTGGAGACCTTTGGACTATCTGTGATTGGACTTTACTGGACTTTATCTTGCACTATATGTTATTCCCTTTATCATATATCTGCACACTGTGAATGGATCGATTGTAATCATGTATTGTCTTTCTGCTGACTGGTTAACACGCAACAAAAGCTTTGCACTGCACTCGGTACACTTGACACTAAACTAAACTAAACTAAACTAAACTAAACTAATGTGTAGAATCATGCTAGTCTACAGAGTGATCACACTTCTTTGCTTATTGTTCCCGATAACATGTTACAATTATATTTCAAAACTAAAATAAAATTCATTTTTTTAAATGAGAGGGGAAAAGCTTAATAGGAAACTGAGTGGGAATGTTTTCACAGAGAGTAGTGGGTATATGGATGGAGCTGCCAGAAGAGGTAAAAGGGCACAAAATGCTGGAGTCTCAACAAATCAGACAACATCACTGGAGAACATGATCAGCAATGTTTTGGGTAGGTTCCTTCTTCAGGCTGCCAGAGGAGGTAGTTGAGGCAGTTGCAATAACAAAATGTTAAAGACTTGGACTGGTACATAGATTGGAAACGTTTAGAGGGGTATGGGCCAAACGCAGGCAGGTCGGGCGATCTTAAATGGGGCATCTTGGTCAGCATGGACAAGATGCGCCGAAGGGCCTGTTTCCGTGCTGTCTGACTATGACTCAAAATATATCTCGGTGGAGTTCACCATACTAAGGAAATTGTTCAGATGTCAAAGCAATCTCACTCGTTGAAAGATTAGTAAGTAATCCTCATGAAAAAGAAAAAAAAACGCATGGAGAACTTGGCCAATTAATCTCAGCAGGAATGCCGGGCCGACTGAATTGAAAACACATTGGAAGTGTATGTGAATTGAGATGATGTACAAATCTCATTAGACGAATAAAGACAAATGGTCTCCATGGAAGAGCCTTCCGTTGTAATTCTGACTGAGAGAGGGTATTGATTAGATTAGCATTGATTGATTTTAGACAACTGGATGGTAATCCAATTGCAGCATTAAATGCGTGGGAGGATAGGTTCGGAAACAAATTGCTTGTTTCATAGAACATAAAACATGGAACAGCACTACACAGGAGCAGGCCCTATGGCCCACAATGTTGGTACTGAACATGATGCCAAATTAAACTAATCTCCTCGGTATAATTTAGCTTAAACATACAGTGTGGAAATAGGTCCTTCGGCCAATGAGTCCATGCTATCCAGCGATCCCGGTACACCATCCTACACACTGGGGCCAATTCACAATCTTTACTGAGGCCAATTAACCGACACACCTGTACGTCTATGGAATGTGGGGGGAAACTGGAGCAGCCGGAGGAAACCCACACGATCGGGGGAGAACGTACAAACTCCGTAAAGACAGCCACTTTATTCAGGATGGAACCTGTGACTCTGCAGCTGTAAGGCAGCAACTCTACTGGAAGAAGAGTGGAACTGTCACCCGGAAGAAGGTATAGGAGTCTATCTGCACATGATCCATTCCCTTCATTCCCTGCATATCCATGTGCCTCTCCAAAAGCCTCTGAAATACCACCACAATACGTGCTTCACCACCACCAGTGGCAGCGCATTCCAGGCACCCACTGTGTAAAAAACCTGCCCCGCACATCTCCTTTAAACTTTGCCCTTCTCAACTTAATCCACACCCCCCCATCAAAGGGATCTATAGGAGTTGCTGCCTCAAAAAAGTACCCAGCATCATCAAGGACCCACAGCACCCTGGCCAAGCTCTCAATTCACTCCTGCCTTCTGGAAGAAGTTATAAGAGTCTGAAAACTGTGACCTTCAGGCTCAGGAACAGCTTCTTCCCAACAATCATCAGGCTACTGAATATATAAACTAACTAAACTTCAAACAACAAACTGTCTTGTTTCCACTAAGGACTTTGGAGTTTTATTTTGTTTTGCTCTATATTGGGGTTTTTATATATTGAACTTTTTGATCGTTTGTTTATGTGTTATCTATTGAGCACTGTGTTTACAGACTTGGTGTGCTGCTGCAAGTAAGAATTTCATTGTTCCATTTCAATGCACATGTCAATTAAACATTCTTGACTCTTGACTCTCGAAGCCTGACACAGGGTTTAAAAGAGTGAAATCGGAAGTGATTTTTCGAGCAAAGAAAGACAAAAAAAATCTGTAATTCTTTCCACAGAAAGCAGTTGAACTGAGGGTCACATGAAATTTTCAAAACTGAGATTGATGGATGTATTCTTGAGAGAGAGGGACATATCACAAGAGTAATTCATGAAGCTCCTGGGAATCTGGGAGTCAAATCCGGAATACTAAAGCAGGGGAGTTAAGCTGAACTTGTTGAAAGCCAAAATTGTAGTATTGTGTCCAATTCTGCTTTGAGGTGATGGTCCCAGATACATTGTGCACATTTAGTTTATTTTACTTTAGTGTCATGGTCACCAAGCTATAGTGAAAAGCTTTTACCTCAATGGAATGAGGGAATTGAAGGCTTTGTGGCAAAGTTTGCAGATGATACGAAGATACGTGGAGAGGCAGGTAGTGTAGAGATATCAGGGCCTCTGCAGAAGGACTTGGACAGTTGGAAGAGTGGACAGAGATGTGGCAGATAGAATGCGGCGTAGAAAGGGCGGAGTCATGCATTTTGTTAGTAGTAATTAAGATGCAGACAATTTTCCAAATGGGGAGAGAATTCAGAAATTGGAGCTGCAAAATGATTTGGAAGTGCTGATGCAGGATTCACAAAATGTTGATTTGCAAGTCGAATTGGTAGTAAGGAAGGCCAATGCAATGCTAGCATTTATTTCAAGAAGACTAGAATATAAAAAAACAAGGATATAATACTCAGGCTTTATAAGACACGTGTCAGACCTCATTTGGAGTATTGTGAGCAATTTTGGGCCCCATTTCTGAGGAAGGATGTGCTGGCATTGGAGAGGAGGTTTACGAGAATTAACCCATGAATGAATGGGTTAACATATGATGATCATTTGACAGCACTGGGCATGTACTCATTGGAGTTTAGAATGATGAGGGGGGAACTCTTTCAATGAGTTATCGAACAACTTATCGAATAGTGAAAGGCCTGGATAGAGTAGATGTGGAGAGGATGTTTTCACCAGTGGGAGAGTCTAGGACCAGCGGCCATAGCCTCAGATTTAAAAATGTGCCTTTAGAAAGGGAATGAGGAGGAATTCATTGGCACAGAAGACTGCGGAGTCTGGGTCAATAGATATTTTTAAGGCTGAGTTGATAGATTCTTGATTAGTAAGGATGTCATGGGTTATTGGGAGAAGGCAGGAGAATGGGGTTGAGGGGGAAATATAGATTAGCCATGATTGAATGATAGGTTGAATGGCCTAATTCTGCTCCTATAAATTATGAATGTAAGAACTTATGAATGAAGGATTTCAGCCATAAGATTAGACTGGAGAAATTGGGATTGTTCTACTTGCAGCAATGAAGGTTGAGAAGAAATATAAGGGATCAACAGTCGTCATACAGTACGGAAATAGGCCCTTCAGCCCAACTCGTCCAAGATGCCCTTTTTATTCTTGTCCCATGAGCCTGCCTTTGGTCTATAAGCTTAAAACCTTTCCTATCCATATACCTGCCTTTAAACATCCTTCCTGTAATGGAGTGATCAGAACTATGGACAACACTACAAATGCAGCCTAACCAAACTCCTATGCAGCTGCATCATGAATTGAATTGAAATTCCCCAGATAGTGTGATGAGATTTGAATTTTGAATCCTTAACAGGTTTTTGGATTGCTAGTCTAGTATCTAATCATTATGCCGTTTATCAATCCTCAATTATACAATGCAGGCAGCAAGGGAAACTAAGAAACAGCTGGGAGGTTTGCAGTGCCTCCTCCATATAATATTTTATAAATGGTGGTGACTCGATTAAATAGAGTTCTCCTCGAATGATATATTCCCATTCCCCCGGCACAAAGTCTGTGACACATTAAATATTTCAGGTACTGCTGGCATCACTTAATCTTTCCAATCGATATTGAACAATGCCTCCAGGAACATTTATACACATTGAAATGTATCAGGGAAACCAGGGTGAGACTAAGATTAATATTTCAGGAAAATCGACTGGCAAAATTTATTTTGCGTTGATGTCAGTATTACCTTTTCAATAATTAACCATCTGAACTGATATTTCTTGGGTTTTCTCTCTTTCATTTTCTGGGTTTTCTTTTCCCATTTTAAGAGGGAACTGCAGATGCTGGGAAGGTTACACAGAAAAGCTTCAAGCGGGTTCCATCTATGGAGAAGGAAATAGGCAACGTTTTGGGCCGAAACCCTTCTTCTGCTGTGGGAGAGCTTTTCTGTGTAAACCTCCCAGAAGTTCAGGCTGCTTGTCTGCTGAGGACAAACTCAGGCTCTTGGCCCAAACTTGCACTGGCTTCATACGGTCAGCTGCTTCTCATCGGCAGCTTTCTTTTGAACTCTGTTCTAATGTACGTTTTTACATTTATTTATGGGGGCACAGCAGTAGAGTTGCTGCCTTACAGCGACAGAGACCCGGGTACGGGTGCTGTCTGTACGGAGTTTGTACGTTCTCCCCGTGACCCGTGCGGGTTTTCACCGGGTGCTTCGGTTTCCTCCCGCACTCCAAAGACGTACTGACTTTAATCAGCTTCAGTAAAAATTGTAAATTGTCCCCAGCTTGTAGGATAGCATTAGCGTACTCAGTGAGTCGTAGGGTCTGTTTCCGTGCTGTATCTCGATAGTCTATGTAGATGGGTTGGTGAGTAAGTTTGCAACAAGTTTGCAAAACTGGAAGAGTTGCAGACAGCGAGGAATGCTCTCAGATACAGCGGAATATAGATCAGCTGCAGAAATGGGTGGATAAATGTCAGATGGAATTTAATCCGAGTTGGTGTGAGATGTTACACTTTTGGAGATGGGTACACTTTTGGATACAGTTAATGGCAGCACATGTATAGGGAGGGTGATAAAGAAGCTGTATGGCATGCTTCATATGGGCATGGAGTATATAAGTCAGGAAGTCATGATGCCGCTCTGTAAGACATTGATTAGACCACATTTGGAGTATTACTTGCAGTTCTGGTCACCCCATTACAGGAAGGATGTGGAGGCTGGAGAGGCTGTGGAGGCTCTGGAGAGGGTGCAGAGGAGATTTACCAGGATGCTGCCTGGACTTGAGGGTTTCAGCTCCAAGGAGAGGTTTGTTTTCTCTAGAACGTTAGAGGTGAAGGGAAAACTTGATAGAAGTATATCAAATGCTCAGAGGTACAGATCGGGTAGACCGTCTGAACCTTTTTCTCAGGGTGGAAATGTTCAAAACTAGAGGGCATAGCTATAAGGTGAGCTGGGGAAAGTTTAATGGAGATGGGCGGGACAAGTCTTTTATACAGAGAGTGGTGGGGGCCTGGAAAGCACTGCCAGGTGTAGTGGTGGAGGATGATACGGCAGTGGCGTTAAAGAGACTTTCGGATAGGCACGTGTAAGTGTGGGGATATGGATCATGTGCAGCCAGATGAGTTCAGTTTAACTTGGCATCGTGTTCAGCATAAATGCTCAGCTCACTGGCAGACCGAATTAGGTGACGGCTGCAATGGGCCTTTATCAACAGCTGCAGCTGGCACTGTGTAAAACAGCACCAAAATCTGGTGACTATTGCAAATGGACTCAGTGGGCTGTTTCTATGCATGGGGTACTTAATGAGGTTGTCTTTATGTATGGCAAGAGTCTCACTGATCTTTATGCAAAACAATGTATTTCATTGTACTTTTGATGCACGTGGCAATAAAAGAACCACTGATCCTATTTGCCTGTAGTTGGTCCATAGCCTTCTAAGCCTTAAGGATATTAGCATCAATCCAGATGTTTCTTAGAGTCGTCATGAGAATCATGAAAGAGGGAAGTGGAAAAAGGGAGGGGGGGGGGGGGGGGGAGGGGAGGGGGGGGAGGGGGGGGAGGGGGGGGAGGGGGAGAAAAGGGAGCACATCCAAACGGGGCACAGGGAAGAGAGGAGGGAACGGAGGTACGGGGATTGTTTTTTTTCCTAAATTTAGAGAATTCAATGTTCATAAAATTCGGTTGAAAGCTACCAAAGCGGAATATGAAGTGCTGTTCCCCATTTTGTGTCTGCTGTCATTCTAGCAATGGAGGAGCCCAGGACATAAATGTCAGTGTGAAAATGGGAAGGGAAGATAAAATGGTTAGTAACCGGGAGATCCAGCAGGGCCATGGCAGACCGAGCGCGAGTGTTCGCCAAAATGGTTGCTTAGTCTACCCTTGGTCTCACCAATATAAAAGAGGCCACACTGGGAACACTGAATGCAGTAGATAAGATGAGAGGAGGTGCATGTGAGCCCCTGTCTCACCTGGAAGGAAAACATCTGCAGTTCCTTGTGTCTACATTAGAAAGATCATTAATGTCACCAAAGGTGATGACACCGAGGACTTTCCGGAGATAAGGAAATTTTAGCGATGGATTTTGACTGGAGTGTAACATTTTTCAAATCAGAATATTGTTGAACCAAAGGTTGATTGAAATTGGTGAGCACTGGAGTATTGGAATCTCTTGCGAGTTATCAATTCTCAGCTTGTAGTGAGATAGGCCATTGAGGGAGAGTTAACTTGAGATTAGCAAATAGATCAGTGAATGTTTCAGTTGTGGCATTTGTGGAGTCTGATGACATTGCGGAGGTTGGCATAAGACGTGATGGTACATAGATTATTCCACATCAGGGAAGGTTTTCCTGCATTTGCACTGGATCTAAGTGGGATGAGGGAATTAATTGAAACTTATCCAATAGTGAAAGACCTGGATAGAGTAGATGTGGAGAGGATGTTTCCACTAGTGCGACAGTCTAGGACCAGCCATGGCCTCAGAATAAGGAGATGAGGAGGAATTTCTTTAGTCAGAGGGTGGCGAATCTGTGGAATTCATTGCCACAGAAGGTTGTGGAGGCCAAGTTAATGGATATTTTTAAGGCAGAGATTTCATAAATTCTTGATTAGTACAAGTCAGGGGTTATGGGGAGAAACCTGGAGAATGGGGTTGTGAGGGAAAGATAGATCAGCCATGACTGAATGGCGGGGTAGACTCGGTGGGTCGAATGGCCTAATTCTGCTCCAATAACTTACGAATTTATGACAATTGCAGCGAGCAGGGACACAGATCTGTTGAAGAACAAAGCAACTTTTCTTCTCAAACTTCAAATTGAATAATAGTAGTGCAGGCTCCTTTAGTTTAGTTTAGTTTAAAGATAGAGCGTGGACACAGGCCCTTGTGTCCACAGTGTCTGCGCCGACCAGCGATCACCCCGTACTCTAGTTCTGTTCTACACACTAGGGACAATTTACAGAATCTAATTAGCTTACAAATCTGTACGTCTTTGGAGTGTGGGAGGAACCCGAAGCACCCAGAGAAAACCCACACAGGTCACGGGGAGAACGTACACACTGCGTACAGACAGCATCCGTAATCAAGATTGAACCCAGGTCTCTGTTGCTATGAGCAACCTTACCACTGCGCCATTGTGTCGCTCTAGGCTCCTATGCACGCCTCTGCTCTAACCTGCCTAAAGTTTATCAACATACACTTCAATGCATGTAAGGAGAATACATAAGAACAAAATAGGGGATGGAATCAGTCTTTCAGATTCTTGACACTGGTCTGTCAAACTATTTCTCACCTATTACCTATACTTTTGGATTTACTGAAAGTCTAAAAAATATCTCTGCCTTGAATATGATTCAAAATAACCGAGGAAAACGAGCTTGATTGAAACTGCTATTTCCTTGTTATTTTCTGTGGAATAATTCCCATTATTAGTACTGACCTACTTGCTTGGTCATTTTGGATGTGGACTCTTCTTCAGACTGAAAGTAGGGGATGGTGTGGGGGGAGGTGAAGAGCACGGAAGCACAAAATGACCAGGACTAATCAGGTCCAGCCCCTAATGACCTCAGGCAAAGCAGTGCCTGATAGGTCCATTGTTGGTTAGGGAAGGTATGATCTCAAGAGAAACAATGTGGAGAGCTGTGGAACTGGTAAAATGATTCGGGAGGAGGAAGGGGTCAAGGAGGGAGGAGGGGGAGGGTAGGGGAGTATGAGATGAATTACTTAAAATTAGAGAATTCAATGTTTATCGTGGTGGGTTGCAAGCTACACAAGCGAACTATGAGGTGCTGTTCCTCCAATTTGCACATGGCCACCACACTGGCAGTGGAGGAGGACACCATGTCACTAAGTTCTCTATATCCTTCCTGTAACATGTTCCTTTACTCCCCTATAAGATCATCCGCCTGTGCTCTATGGAATAAAGTCCTAGACTGCTCAACCTCTCCCTACAGCTCAGGCCCTCGAGTCTTGGTGACAGCCTTGTAAATCTTCTCTGCCCATAGTGAGGAAGATTGAATGATACTCATCAATTGGCCAGAGGTGCCCTAATTCCAACTTCTGGCTTCTGTATATTAGAGACTTAGAGTCATATTGCATGAAAACAGGCCCATCGGCCCAACATGCCCACACCAACCAACATGTCACATCTACACTAACCCCACCAGCCTGCATTTGGCCCAATCCTTCCGAACCCATCCTATCCATGTACCCGCCTAAATGTTTTAAAATCTTTTAGGACTGAGATGAGAAAAACATTTTTTCACACAGAGAGTGGTGAATCTCTGGAATTCTCTGCCACAGAAGGTAGTTGAGGCCAGTTCATTGGCTATATTTAAGAGGCAGTTGGGTGTGGCCCTTGTGGCTAAAGGGATCAGGGGGTATGGAGAGAAGGCAGGTACAGGATACTGAGTTGGATGATCAGCCATGATCATATTGAATGGCGGTGCAGGTTCGAAGGGCCGAATGGCCTACTCCTGCACCTATTTTCCATGTTCCTATGTTTCTAAACAATGCGATAATGCTAGCCTCAACTACCTCCTCGCACAGATCTATCCAAACACCCACCACCCTTTACAGTATGTAAAAAAGTTGTCCCTCAGGCTCCTATTCAATATTTCCATCCATCACCTTAAACTCTGGGTAAAAGACTGTACATTTACCCTATCTATTCCTCTCATGATCTTATGCACCTCTATAAGATTAATCCTTATCTCCTGCACTCCACAAAATAAGGCCCTGGCCTGCCCAACCTTTCCCTATAGCTCAGGCTCTCGAGTATTGGCAACATCATTGTAACTCTTCTCTACACTCTTTCCAACTTAACAACATCAGAACCTGAGGGGCAACTTTTTCACTTGGAGGATGGTGACTATATGGAATGAGTTATCAGAGAAAACAGTTGAGGCACATACCACTACAATATATTTAAAACATGGATAGGTAGCTGGATAGGAAAATTAGATGGATATGAGCCAAACTGGGGCAAATAGGTCTTGTGTAAGTGGGACATCTTGATCAACATGGCCACATGTGGTTGAAGAGTCTGTTTCCATGTTTATGACCCTAAGACTATGACAAGTTTCAACTGTGTCAGTGAAGAAACATACTCTATAGAATGCAATATGTTTGAGAGCCTAAAGGGCCTGTCCCACCAGCATGCGATTGCATGCATCTAGCGCGACCAAACATGATGGCTTGAGGCGTACGGCCTCGCGGGGCCGGTCCCACTTCCAACCGCAGAGCCATCTGTGGTTGTGCGGGGCTGGTCCCGACATCATACTCACCAATCTGCTGGGCAGGAAGCGGGCCGACTCAATTTGGACGTCGCACGGCAACAGACGGTTATGTCATCACGCAACGGCATGCTGGGCCGTGACGTCATCGTGCAACACCACGCGCTAGGCGTATGCCGTCAAGACGCTGCGTACGGCGTCGAGACGCTGCGTACACCCGTCGTGGAGCTGCGTATGGCCTCAATGCGCCTGCGGGCCGACAGTCCGTTGTCGCGCGGAATTTTTGGACTGTGCCAGTTTTTCGGAGCCCCGCGCGATGACGGGACCAGCTCCGCACAACTCTATACACCTCCGGCGATCGAAGTGGGACCGGCCCCGCGAGGCCATACGGCTCAACGACCACGTTTGCTCGCGCTAGACGCATGCTATCGCATGTTGGTGGGACAGGCCCTTTAGATTCTCAACCTATGTTGGTATAATTACATAGACTAACAGACCATGACGCATGAAAATGAAGTTAATAACATCCAGGTCCTCACTCAATTCCCCGCTTCTCACAACAGTTCCCGTTCCATACCTGGCATTCTACACTGATCACCATGTGCCAGCATTAACAGGCCCTCGCTCTGCAAAGGGTCCCGAGTAGAATTGTTCCGCTGAGTTACTCTGAGTTACTCCAGCATTTTGTGTCCATCTTCGGTGGAACAGCATCTGCAGTTCCTTCCAACACATTACTCCAGCACTTGGTGCCTTCCCTTGGTAAAGCAGCATCTAAAGTTCCTTGTTTCCGCCTAATAATGCAGAGTTTGGTTTTGGTACATAATTGTTTCATTCGTTCATTTCTTTTGATTCAAGAAAGGTTAAATTATGGAGGTCTTTTGTTTTGCCTCACTTCTAATGACAGAAATGTTTGCATTCTTGGAGAAGTATGTCTTTGTCGTCTGTAGTCTGCTGCGGCCATTACCAAGTTAATGTTCTGCGTTATATGGGTTTTGTCATTTTACAATGAGGTTGCAAAGCAATTTATTCCAAGCCATTGGTTCCGAGATCAATTAGTTACCGCCAAAATGTGCAATCCGAAATGAGAGCAATGCTGAGTGTAAGCATGTGCTTTCAGAATACTGAATTGAGTTCTCTGCAAAACTCTCCATCTAGGAGCATATATCGACGGCACATTAAAAACCTTGTGCAGGCCATTTAAAGTGATACAACATGAAAACAGGCTCTTCAGCCATGCCAACCAAGATGCCCCTTCCAAAGTAGTCACATTTGGCCCAGTGTGGCCCATATCTCTCTAACATTCCTGTCCATGAACCTGTCCAAAAATCTTTTAATTGTTAACATGGAACATAGAACATGATGTGTTGTCTTTCCACTGACTGGTTGGCACACAACAAAAGCTTTTCACTGTACCTCGGTACACGTGACAATAAACTAAACTAAACTAAACTGAAATAGAAAAGTACAGCACCGGAATAGACCCTTCAGTCCACATTGTTTGCGCCAAACATGATGCCTAGTTGAACTGATCTCATTTGCCTGCACATGATCCATTCCCTCTATTCCCTGCACTTTCATGTGTCTATCTAAAAACCTCTTAAAAATCACAATCGTATCTGTCTCCACAACCACCCCTGGCAATGCGTTCCAGACTCCCACCACGTTTTGGTGCAAGAAAACGTGCCCTGCATAACTCCATAAAGATTTCCCCCTTTCACCTGAGAGCCATGCCCTCTAGTATTGGACATTTCCGCTCTGGGGAAAAGGTTATATACTTCTATCAAGTCTCTCTTGAACCTTCAACGTTCCAGAGAAAACAATCCAAATGCTGGTCTGCACTGTTGCCCTCTCACCCAGGTCTCCAAAGGACTGATAGAGAGCATCCTCACCACAGGCATCACGGTGTGGTATGGAAACACCACACAGACAGAGAGGAAGGCTCTGCAAAGAGTCATAAAGACTGCAGAGAGGATTATCAGAACGGAACTCCCCTCCATGGACACAATCTATACACAGCGCTGTCAAAAAAGAGCAGAGGGAATCATCAGAGACACACCACATCCAGCTCACTCCCTGCTCAAACACAAAAACTGCACATACAACCTCAGGCACAGACGAGCGGACAGCATCGTCACAAACAGAACACGCTTTTTTAAGAGCTTCTTCCCTGCCACAGTGAGACTCTTGGCGAAAACAAAATGAACTGATGTCCTGACCTACCTCATAGCATATCATATTATATTGTCTCCTGGGCCTGTGCAATTTACAATGCAATCGACACTTTTTATATAGGGTTTGTGTAATTTACAATGCTCTCACTTTCCCCTTTATATAGGGTTTTAGGCATTTTCTTTCTTTTTTAGTTCTAGAGAAGTATATGTTTTTATAGATTACGTGTCTTCTGTGTGTCTTTTTAACTTAACTTGACGACTTGACTCTCTGAACAACCGCACAAGAGTTCCTATGTGTGCAAGCACAAATGGCAAATAAAGTTTTTGACCTTTGACCAAATGTATCCAACCTGTCCCTGTGGCTGAAACCCTCAATTCCAGGCAGCATTCTGGTAAACCTCCTCTGCACCCTCTAAAAGCTTCCACATCTTTCCTGCAATAGGGCGACCAGAACTATATGCAATACTCCACATGCAGCCCAAGCAAGTACTGTAGTATTCCACCGGGTGGTGCTTTGATGGCAGCCTCGCCTACAGTCTTTTTTGTCTTTCTGACCTTTTCGTCTTTTTTTTAATTTTTAGTGTGTTTAAAAAGTTTGTGTTAATGTTCTCTGGTTTATGTTATGTGGGGGGTGGGGGGAGGGGGGGGGGGTGCGGGCATCGGGGGAAACTTTTTTTTCAAATCTCTTACCTTGCCGGAATTGCGATTGATTTCCAGATCGTATCTCCGGTCACTCTGCGGTCTAACATTGTGGAGCTGGAGCCTTGCTTGGGACTGACTTTGAGCCCCACTGCGGGGCCGTGGTCTTACCATCGGAGCCGAATCCTTGCCTGGGATCGACGCTCCAACCGCGGCCTGCGGACATTAACATCAAGGAGCTCGCAGTCTCGGGTTGAGACCAGTGTCGGGAAGCTACAAAACCACATGTCGTTCGACTAGCCCAGAACTGGGTTAGATCGCCCGGCGTGGAGGAGCTGAGGTTTCCCCCCGATGCAGAAGTTTGATTGTCGACGAGGTGGCCCGCCGCCGGTTACAGGAGTAAGATTGTCCTGTCGACGGAAGGTTGGAGGCCCCCCTCCACTGGAGATCAAAGAAGGGAGAGATTGAACTTTTTTTGCCTTCCATCACAGTGAGGAATGTGGGGGAGTCACTGTGGTGGATGTTTATGTTAAAATGTATTTTAAATTTGTGTGTTCTGTTGATTTTTTTATTGGTATGTCTGTATGGCAAATCAAATTCCTCGTATATTGCAAACCATACTTGGCTAATAAAGTATGATTATGATTGTGATGATTATGATTGGCGCTGCATTAAAGTACTGGAGATGTTGCCTCAACTACTTCCTCGTAGCTTGTCCATACATCCACTGCACTCCATGTGAAAACGTTGCCCCACATGTTCTATTAAATCACTCTCCCCTGCATGTACTGTGAAATCCTCACACTTCTTCCTGTTTCAGATTTCAGAATGCCTCTTATCTTCTTAAGACACCACAGAGATGGAATGAAAGAGAGCATATTAGATTATGAGATAGACAGACAGATAGGGAGGTTGCTTATTCTCTGTAGGCAGAACACACTGGGAACACCAGCTCTCTTACAGTGAAAGAACAGAGTGTTGAATTGATTTCCACGTTATCTCAGCTGACTGGAAAAAATTCCTTTTGAAATACAGGGCATCATTTCCACTTCAATCAGAGGATGGAGGTCAGGTGAAATTAAATTTCCACCGCATCAATTTCCCCCCAAGAGGCGGAAAAACATCCTTTTCAGACTTTACCAATAATTTTCCTTAGGTCAAAGTTCAAAGTAAATGGAGGCGCTGGAGTTTCACCCTGTGTTAGGTCCAAGGAGTAAGATTCACTTTCAAGAGCACTACATGCCTATTGTCCAAAGTCTTCTCTAGCTGTGGTGAAGTGGAAATAGAGAGCAGGCTCTTCTAATCCATCGCCTTTCCAACTGTCTCAGCTTCAGTTAGTTAATTGTCACGTGTACCGAGGTACAGTGAAAAACTTTTGTTGCATGTTTTGTTGCGTGCTAACCACTCTGTGGTTAACGTGTACAACCCCAGAGTCAATCAGACTATATTTTGTTAAGTACTTTGAAAACTGAAGGACCTAAGATGGAGCTGGAAAGCAACAACTTTCTTTACTGCCTGTGTGATCCACAATTCTTACATTACTCTTGTACTATTTACATGATTGTGCATTAACAGTGAACTGCAGATGCTAGTTTACACAAAAGGACACAAAGTGCTGGAGTAATCTGCGGCATCTCTGGAGTACATGGATAGATGACATTTCAGGTCTTAGTTTTAGTTTTAGTTGTAGAGGGTACAGCGTGGAAACGTGGATCACTAAGTCCACACGTTTAGCAATTACCTGCACGCTAGTTTTATCTTACACACCAGGGACAATTTGCTGAGGCCATTTAACCTACAAATCTACACGTCTTTGGAATGTGGGGAGAAATTGGAGCCCCCGGAGAAAACTCACGCAGTCACCGGGAGAATATACAAGGTCTATACAGACAGCACCTGTCGTCAGGATATGTCAGGGTGACTAAAACTGAACACAAAACTCTAAATGAGGCCTCACAAACACATCGTACATCAGAAACATAACGTCCCAACTTTTACACTCAAACCTTGGCTGGCAAAAGCCAATGTACCTAAATCCTATCCAGCTACAATGTCACTTTCTGGGAACTATGTACCTGCACCCCTAGATCCCTCTGCTCTACAACAGTCCCAGGGCCCCGTCTTTCACTGGGAAGATCCTGCCCTGGCTTGACTTTCCAAAATGCAACATCACACACCTATCTGCATTAAACCCCATTAAACATTTCTCAGCACATTTAGACTTTACTTTAGAGATGCAGCATGGAAACCACCGAGTCCTTGCTGACCAGCAACCACCCTGAAAACTAGGACTATCCGACACACAAGGCACAATTTACAATTTTCAGAAGGCAATCAGTAGTGTCCAGTACTGTTCAGTAGTGGCAATGCTGAACTACTATGTACCTCTTTGATGACCCTCGAGCTTTGCTGGCTTTACCTTGCACACTAAATGTTATTCCCTTATTATGTATCTATACACTATAAATAGATCGATTGTAATCATGTATAGTCTTTCTACTGACAGGTTTGCATGCAACAAAAGATTTTCACTGGACCTCGGTACATGTGACAATAAACTAAACTAAAAAAAATTAACCTGCAAACCTGTACGTCTTTGGAGTGTGGGTGACAAGAAAACCCACACGGTCACGGGAGAACTCTTTTCAGACAGCACCCGTAAACAGGGTAGAACCTGGGTCTCTGGCAGTAAAAGGCAGCAACTCTATCGCTGCGCTACTGCCCTTATGTTCTGCCCTTATTTGACTGGGCAGATGCATGGCAGATGCATGGCAGATGCAGTATAACGTGGATAAATGTGAGATTATCCATTTTGGTGGCTAGAACAGGAAGGTAGATTATTGTCAAGTTAGGAAAAGGAGAAGTACAACGGGATCTGGGGGTCCTTGTTCATCAATTACTGAAAGTAAGCATGCAGGTACAGCAGGCAGTGAAGAAAGCGAATGGCATGTTGCCCTTTATAACAAGAGGAATAGAATATAGGAGCAAAGAGGTCCTTCTGCAGTTGTACAGAGCCCTAGTGAGACCACACCTGGAGTATTGTGTGCAGTTTTGGTCCCCTAATTTGAGGAAGGACATTCTTGCTCTTGAAGGAGTGCAGCGTAGGTTTACAGGTTAATTCCCGGGATGGCGGGACTGTCATATGCTGAGAGAATGGAGCAGCTGGGCTTGTACGCTCTCGAATTTACAAGGATGAGAGGGTATCTCATTGAAACATATAAGATTGTTAAGGGTTTAGACACGCTGGAGGCAGGAGACATGTTCCCGATGTTGGGGGAGTCCAGAACCAGAGGCCACAGTTTAAGAACAGTGAGTAAGCAATTTAGAACGGAGACGAGGAAACACTTTTTCTCACAGAGAGTGGTGAGTGTGGAATTCTCTGCCTCAGAGGGCGGTGGAGGCAGGTTCTCTGGATGCTTTCAAGAAAGAGCTAGATAGGGCTCTTAAAAATAGCGGTCAGGGGATATGGGGAGAAGGCAGGAACGGGGCATTGACTGGGGATGATCAGCCATGATCACATTGAATGGCGGTGCTGGTTCGAAGGGCCGAATGGCCTGCTCATGCACCTATTGTCTATTGTCTATTGTCTAAGCATGCAGGTACAGCAGGCAGTGAAGAAAGCTAATGGCATGTTGGCCTTCATAACAAGAGGAGTTGAGTATAGGAGCAAAGAGGTCATTCTGCAGTTGTACAGGGCCCTATTGAGACCACACCTGAAGTATTGTGTGCAGTTTTGGTCACCAAATTTGAGGAAGGACATTCTTGCTATTGACGGAATGCAGCATAGGATAATGAGGTTAATTCCCGGGGTGGCGGGATTGTCTTATATTGAAACAATGAAGTGACTAGGCTTGTTTACACTGCAATTTAGAAGGATAAGAAGGGATCTTCTTGAAACATATAAGATTATTAAGGGATTGGACACGCCAGAGGCAGGAAACATGTTCCCGATGTTGGGGGAGTCCAGAACCAGGGGCCACAGTTTAAGAATAAGATGTAGGCCATTTAGAACGGAGATGAGGAAGCACTTTTTCACCCGGAGAGTTGTGAATTTGTGGAATTCTCTGCCTCAGAAGGCAGTGGAGGCCAATTCTCTGGATGCTTTCAAGAGAAAATTAGATAGAGCTCTTAAAGATAGCGGAGTCAAGGGATATGGGGAGAAGGCAGCAACGGAGTACTGATCGTGGATGATCAGACATGATCACATTGAATGGCGGTGCTGGCTCGAAGGGCCAAATGGTTTACTCCTGCACCCATTGTCTATTGTCTATTTTTTTTTAAATCTTATTTATATAGTACATTTTTAGTCAACTTGCATTGATCCCAAAGTGCTTCACATAATTACATTACATTTACACACAGGCAAAGGTGGGTGAAGTGTCTTGCCCCAAGGACAAAACGACAGTATGCACTCCAAGCGGGATTCGAACCGGCTACCTTCCGGTCGCCAGCCAAACACTTAGCCCATTGCGCCATCTGTCGTATTGATCAAAATCCTGCTGTAATTTTTAATAACCATCTTCACTGTCTGTCAGGAATGGTGTAAAGGCAAAGGGCAAGGAGATGTGTGGGGCAGGTTTTTTACTGGTGTTCCTGGAACTCATTGCAAGAGGTGTTGGTTGATGCAGATGTGATGGTGGCAGTTTGGAGGCTTTAAATAGGTGCATGGATGTGCTTGAAATGGGGCACGTGCAAGCAAGAAGGGATTAGTTGAAGTCAACATCATATTCGGCACTGACATTGTGGGCCAAAGGGCCTGTTCCTGTGCTGTACTTTTAGTTGTGTTTCTATGCTTTATGGAAACAAAATATAAAGAATTGACTTTGACTCGAACATTCATGATTAGAATCAGTAGGAGTCAAGCTTATTCCTGGAAACCAGTTCTTCATGATATCAATTTCCAAGTGCGAAAGAAGGTCTTTTCAAGACCTTCTGAGTTCAAGGGTGTTGATTTGTCATCATCCCTGGATATGAATCAGAAGTGTGAAGTTGATACTGTAAAGCTGTAGCTTTACAGACACATTAGACATCTGATCCGACTGTTTCAACTGTTCTGGTTCTTGATTCCCCCACCCTGTGTAAGAAAACTCATTCACCCAATCTATTCACCTTTAGATTTTATACACCTTTGTAATATCACTCCTCAGCCCGTGCTCCAAGGAATAATGGCCTAGGTTGATGTGAAAGGCACAGTGGCTAGGGGAGCATTCTGGTGAATCTGACCTGCTTGTATTGGATATCAAGGGTTTACTGGGCTAAATGCAGGTGAATGGGACTAGCACAGGATGCCAATTTGATCGCATGGACAAGGTGGGTCAAAGGCCTGTTTCCATGCCTTGGAGCTAATGCCTATCATGTTATGACACATTACAAAATTAATATAGCCTTTGAAATATAGGGATGGCACAGTGGCGCAGTGGTAATGTTGCTGCCTTACAGCGCCAGAGACTCGGGTTCAATCCTGACTTCGGGTGCTGTCTGTGTGGAATGTGCATATTCTCCCTGTGACCGCGTGGGTTTCCTACAGATGCTCCGATTTCAATAGACAATAGGCAATAGACAATAGACAATAGACAATAGGTGCAGGAGTAGGCCATTCGGCCCTTCGAGCCAGCACCACCATTCAATGTGATCATGGCTGATCATCCCCAATCAATATCCCCGTTCCTGCCTTCTCCCCATATCCCCTGACTCCACTAGTTTTAAGAGCCCTACCTAGCTCTCTCTTGAAAACTGTTCCCCTTTTCTCCCACATCCCAAAGACTTGTGGGTGTGTAGGTTAATTGGTCTCTGTAAATTGCCCCTAGTGTGTAGAATGGATGGGAAAGTGGGATAACATAGAACTAGTGTGCAGATCGTTGGTCAGCATGGACTCAGTGGGCCGAAGGGCCTGCTTCCACGCTGTATCTTTCAATCAGCTATCAGTCTAACTTTCATTGAAATGCATCACTAGCCTTTGCCTCAATCTTTTTACCTGGTATTTCACATTCATACCACTCTCTGGGTAAAGAAGCTTGGATCATATGTTCTCAGTTTTTATTTTATTGCATTCTGCTGTTTTTCACAACTGCAATCGAGGATTAATTGAGTGAAAGGTTATTTACAGAATCCCTTGGGTCTGTGGTCATCATTGACAATAGCTATCCCAGTACTGCTTTCTCTTTTCACGAGTCTGGAATCGAAAATATTAAATTTTCATTTTACACTGAACATATCATATTACACATTGTAAGAGAAATCAATCCTGAAGAAATCTTTGCTAGTTTCGTTTCATTTGCCTGCAATCCTGTTGGACATCGATTGCAATATGAATCCCGTCAATTAGTAATAACTGGCCTCCAAAATGCTTGCAGAAAAGAGAGAAAGATCTTGACCTCACAATTGTGAAGCACCAGAGACACTCTCATAAAGGGAGTTGAGAGGCAAGATATCTCACAGGCTTGGACAGGCCTTGCACACTGAATCTTCCACATGGGTTGTCCATCCCTGCTCTCCCGTTGTTGCGGAAAGGGCGGGGGACACTTGGGAAATTGGTGGGAAATAGATTGGGCTGTGGGTGTTGGGAATTCGGGGCTGCATGGAAATCAAATCATCAGAGAGTGAGAGAGAGTGTGAGATACTGTGAGTGAGATAGTGAGAGTGTGTGAGTGAGTGTGTGAGTGAGTGAGTGAGTGAGTGTGTGAGTGAGTGAGTGAGTGAGTGAGTGAGTGAGTGAGTGAGTGAGTAAGTGAGTGAGTGAGAGCGAGAATGAGAAAGTGAGAGAAAGAGAAAGAGTCAGGGAGAGAGATAGATAGATAGATAGATAGATAGATAGATAGATAGATAGATAGATAGATAGATAGATAGATAGATAGATAGATAGATAGATGGATAGATAGATAGATAGATAGATAGATGAGAACCTTCTTCAGACTGAATCCTTCTCTCCAGAGATGCTGCCTGTCCCGCTGTTACTCCAGCATTTTGTCTCAACATTTGATTTCAACCGGCATCTGCTGTTTTTTCCTACAGACAGACAGACAGACAGACAGACAGACAGACAGACAGACAGACAGACAGACAGACAGACGGACAGACAGACAGACAGACAGAGAAGGGCAAAGCCCAGGGTAAGTTGGTCTCCACGGCCACAGTGATACATCAGTAGTTTCAGGATCGGCTGGAGGTTATGGTTGGTTGAGGAGGTCGCCTGTGAATCGCGAGGACGCTGGCAGCAAAGGAGAGGAGCAGTGTGATCAACCACTGAGAAAGGAGCAACTACCCGGAGGAAGATAGTCTCTGACAGTGACCCGACTATGACAGTGAATGAAGCTTGTAGCTTGTGTGGACATCATCTGTACACAGTTATGTCAAAACAACCACATTTCCATGCCCCTAGGCCTTTATGTTCATCAATGATGTACTCAAACAAAGCACTCCATTAGAGTGGAGTACATCTGAAGGAGAGCTGTGTGCAGTTAAGTACGAAAGCTAATTATCTCCAGTGCTGTTTGAAAGGTCTCATAAATGCTTTCTGAGGTCAGGGTGAATTGTTCTTGCTTTTGGTGTTGTTCCCCACGTGAAGACAAAGCAACAATCTGATTGCAAAGAAGTCGTCCGCTGAATCATGTGCAGAGTTACCTCCCAGCTGCGCAGTGCCTTTGCCAATCACCTCGGGGATCCTGAAGACATTGCACCAAGCTTGGAGGCAGCACATGGCTGAAGCTCCCCAAACTCAAGACCCGGTGGGTCATGGCTTCAAGGGGATCCCGACGAGCCGGTCCTGGCTTGTTGGACCCAGTCTACCACCAGCCTGGAGGGCGAGGCCACTGTGCCGGTCCCTGCTCGTCTCCCGAAGACCAGAGACCCGGAGGATGGAGCCAAGCGACAAGGATAGAGTCAGCGACGACGGACGCGACGGGTGAGATGCAAAACCGGTAGGGGAGGAGTAAAAGACTGAACATTCATCCAATTTATTCCCTTCGTGATTTTATACATCTCCATAAGATCATCCCTCAGCCCCCTGCGTAAGAATAAAGTCTTAGCTGACGCAACCTCTCCTTGTCACTCACATCCTCAGATCCTGGCAACTCCACACAGTGGCGCAGCGGCTGCTGTCAGTTTCCTCCCTCATTCCACATGTATAGTGCTGGTGTTCAGCAAAGATCCTATAGCGGAGCAAGATAGACCACTCCTGCTAAATGCAATGGGCTGACGTGTAGTACGGACCCGACCCGGCTCGCAGTGTAATCAACGTTGTGGGGGAACTTTTTTTCATCCATTTCAGTAACCCGACCCGACCCGACCCGACTCGCAGTGTAATCAACGTTGTAACCGGGGTCTCCGCACTAGTATGCTGCTTAATAATGGGATAATTCTGAAAATGACGAGAAGCTGGTTACCAAATAATTTTATTATGAGGATCTTTCCGTAACCGTACTACTTCTTTTTCCGCGAGTGATCTATGCTTGCTCCACTATTGGATCTTTGGTGTTCAGACTGGTCGTTGGTTGGCATGGACGGTGAAAAATAGCTGTTTCCCGAAATTTAAAGTTTAATCTGCAACGTCACAGGCGTGCAGGTTCGTAGGTTAATTGGTGTCGAGAAAAATTGTCCATAGTGCTTTGGATATAGAAAGAGTGTATGGAAGATCATTGGTCGGCATGGGCTCAGTTGGCCGAAAGGTCTATTTTCTCACTGTATCTCTAAACTAAACTAAATCGTCTCTGCAAATCGTCTCTTTCCAGCTTGATTCACAGTCCTGACCAGTGGCACAGCTCTTCATGATACTAGCCCACTAACATATCCGCTGTTTACCGCCAAGGAATAAATTACCCCCAGGGGGTAAATTTCACCTACCCAGGGGGTAAATTAGTTGATTCTGGATTTGTTGAAAACAGTATTTTAAAATTGCCCCTTTGTCTGTTGCTTTATTATGGTAGAGGTGTAAACTCAAATTACTGAACAAAACAGAGTAGGGGTAAATTTCCTTTCGAAAAGTTGTCAAGGGGTAAACGGGACAAATAAGGTTGGGAACTCCTGCTCCACGCCAACACAATCTCCGAGAACCGCCATCATTTTTTGCTTAAAGTTCAAATTAAAGTTTTACCAAGATGGCAGTGCTTTGTACGCACTGCGTTTCTCATTTTTATCACTTCTATTAGAATCGAAAACATGCAAAATAACAGGGTAATTTGAGTAAAAGCACTTATGGAGAATAAATTCAGATTCAGGTATCTGTGTGGGCAGATCACAATCAACTCACTGAAATTATTTTTAATTATTCATCCATGAGATGTAGGAAATGCTGCAGAGGTCAGTATGCATTGTCCATCCACAACAATCCTTGAATTAGTGGCTTGCTGGGACATTCAGCATTGCACAGGTCTGCCGCTGATTTTCCAGCATCCTCGGTTCCAGAGCCTTGGCATATTATCCGGACCAACAGAGATCACCGCCTCGGGATGGGTCGAGATACGTTCCCAGGCCTTAGAAGTCGGCAATGGAAACGTCTCTGACTGCTCCAGCCAGGCTGGAGTTCCAGAACCTGGGCCGCAGTGGGATAATTCGACCCGTCGATTGGCTGTGGAAGTCCCGATGAGGTCAAGATTGGTTGCCTCATCCGGATTAGGTGTCAAACCTTCTGAGGAACAACTCCGGGGGAAGGGGGAAGGGGAGTGGGGGGGGGATTTGAAGTGAGCTCTTGTAATCTGAGCTCTTGTAATTTTATCTGGGTTAAAGGTGTCGGACCACCAGTTGCCTGAAAATTGGTGGTGGACCTGTATAGTCACAGATTCACACAGCATAGAAACGGGCCACTGGGCCCACCCCATTGATACCACCCTCTTTGGCATCTATACGAATCACATATTACCCACTTTAAGACTGTGGCCTTCTCAGACTTGCTTATTCAAGTGCCTGCATGAATGCCTCTTAAATGTAGCGATTGCATCTGACTCTGCCAACACAGTGGCACAGCGGTAGAGTTGCTGCCCTACAGTGTCAGAGACCCAGGTTTGATCCTGACTAAGGGTGCTGGCTGTATGGCGGTTGTACTGTGACCTGCGTGGTTTTCTCCGGGAGCTCCAATTTCCCCCTTCACTCCAAACACGCACAAGTTTGTGGGTTAATTGGCTTGGTAAAATTGCAAATTTTCCCTTGTGTTTGTAGGATAGTGTTAATGTTTGGTGATCCCTGGTGGCATGGACTCAGTGGGCCAAAGGGCCTGTTTCCATGCTGTATCTCTACACTAAACCTATCTCCGGTCTTGCATTCCAGCCATCAACCACTTTCTAAGAAACATCACCCTCAGATACCCTTTTAAACTCCTTCCTCCCACTTTCATTATATGGCCACTTCTTGATAAGTGGTTTTCGGTAGCCAAGCCTCAGATAAATGATTATCAATTAGTGTACAAATTCATGAAAGGAATAGATTGGGTAGATGTACAGAGTGTCTTGCCCTGAGTAGGGGAATCAAGAGGGCATAGGTTTAAGGTGAGGGGGGAAAGATTTAATAGGAACCTGAGGGGTAATTTTTTGTACACTGATGGTGGAGGGTGTATGGATGGAGCCAGAGGAGGTAGTTGATGCAGGGGCTATTGCAATGTTTAAAAAACATTTAGACGGGTACATGGGTAGGATAGGTTTAGAGGGATATGGGCCAAATGCAAGCAGGTGGGACTATTGTAGATGGGACATGTTGGGCAGTATGGGCAGGTTGGGCCAAAGGGCCTATTTCAACACTGGATGACTCTATGACTCTCATGTCTATGCTATCTATGCCTCTTATAATTCATATAATCTCTAAGAGTCAAGAGTGTTTTATTGTCATAAATTTCGCAATGGAACAATGTGATGCTTACGTACAGCAGCACAACAAATATGTAAACACAGTACTCAATGGATAGCATAATAAACAATCATTAATTAAAAAATCAATGAATAAAAACACATGCAACAGTGCAAAACAACAAATCAAAGCCTAAAGTCCGCTAATGCAACAATGCAACAATAAGAGTTTAGTTGGAGTTTGTAGTGTTCAATAGCCTGATAGTTATTGGGAAGAAGCTGTTCCAGACCGTCAGCACTACAGTTATCTACACAGTATTCTACTAGTCACTCCTAAATGTTCCTTTATTTAGGTAATCTAATCTCGGTCAATAGCTGAACCTCTCCAACCCAGGCAACATACAGCTGGATCTGCTCTCCACACTCTTCAGCACAATCAAACCCTTTCAAATTTGTGATAAATTTTAAAGAGGATGTTGCGCATTGCTGATGGTTTGCATATTTTAGTTTAGTTTGGTTCTTTGTCACGTGTACCGAGGTACAGTGAAAAGCTTTTGTTGCATGCTAACCAGTCAGCGCAAGGACTATACATGATTACAATTGAGCCTTTCACAGTGTACGGATACATGATAAAGGGAACAGTGTTTAGTGCAAGGTAAAGTACAGTAACGTCTGATTAAAGATAGTCCGGAGGTCTCCAATGAGGTAGATAGTAGCTCAGGACTGCTCTCTAGTTGTTGGTGGGATGGTTCAGTTGTCTGATAACAGCTGGGAAGAAACTGTCCCAGAATCTGGAGGAGTGCGTTTTCACACTTCTCTACCTCTCACCTGATGGGAAGATGAGAGGGGTGTTTGGGGTGAGACTTGGGCAGGCCTTTAAAAACATTAATGAACACAAAGTGCTAGCCAGTTTCCTTTACTGTTACTAGGTGTTTAGGATTCCTTCTTTGTGCAATTCAAAAATGAAATTGCCCAGATTTTGCCTTCACATCCCTAGCTCATTACTACCAGCCTCGGGATTAATAGGCCTGATAACAAAAAAACACTTGTTAGTGGAGAGTGGAAATACAAAGCAGCTTCAAATTCCTGGCCATTACTCTCCTCCCTTCCACTACCCCTACTCCCTCACTTTCTCCCCCACCCCCTTCCTTCACTAAAAGTCATTTAACCAGTTCCACAGGTTACAAACAATGTATTATCCCTGGTACACAAAAATGCAGCAGCATCTATCGGGCCCTTGGTTTCGGCCCGAAACGTTGCCTATCTCCTTCGATCCATAGATGCTGCTGCACCCGCTGAGTTTCTCCAGCATTTTTGTGTACCTTCGATTTTCCAGCATCTGCAGTTCCTTCTTAAACAATGTATTATCCCTCTTGGGATCACGGTGCCCCTCACTAATAATTGGCCTAATCAGGGCAGCACCCTGCCTGAGGTAATTCTACTGCCGTTCATCTATCGTTTGTCCTGGTCTTTTCTTGCTTCCAGATCCCCCTCCCCCCCACCCCCCACCATCAGTCTGAAGAAGGATCCCGACCTGAAATGTCTCCTATCCATTTTCTCCAGAGATGCTGCCTGACCCGCTGTGTTACTCCAGCATTCAGTGTCTATCTTTGGTATAAACGAGCATCTGCAGTTCCTTTTTATAACATCATGCATGGCCCGTCTTGGGCCCAGCGCGGAGATGCAATCGTAAAGAAGGTGAACCAGCGCCTCTACAGTCTCAGTCATTTAGAGAGATTAGGTATGTATCTGAACACTCTTACAAACTTTGACAGGTGTCCTGTAGGAAATATCCTAACTGGTTGCATCACGGCCTGGTAAGGGAATTCCAATGCACAGTGCTGCAAGAGACTTCAGAGAGTGGAGGACTCAATCCAGCCAATCATAGTCACAGAAGATAGACACAAATTGCTGGAGTGACTCAGCAGGACAGGCAGCATCTCTGGAGAGAAGGAATGGCTGACGTTTCGGGTCGAAATCCTTCTCAGCCTTCCCCATTATCAAAAGCATCTTACATGAGAGGCACTCTCGAGAAAGCAACCTCTATTATCAAGGATCACCACCATGACCTCTTCTCACTTACCATCGGGCAGGAGGGATGCACCACGGCGGTGCGGCAGGCTCCTGGGGTGTATCACGGAGTCGAACCAAAATGGACCTGGCAGGCCGCTGCGAATGAATACACAATCGGCGGGACGCTGCCAACAAGCTGGCTCATTCGGCCCACTGAGTCTACTCCACCATTCTCCTGCCTTCACCCTGTAACCTTTGCACCCTTACCAGTCAAGAACCCGTCGATCCCCATTTTAAAAATACCACATTTTATCATGTTTATCTGAGTCCGGGTGTCTGCAATGTTGCTACAAGCGAAATTTTTCAATGTGCATGTACCTCACAGAACTCGTGCATATGACATTAAACTTGAAGTTGCACTTGAACTGCCACACCAAGGTACAATGCTGGCTGTGTCCCAAACTCATAAGGGGTACACTGCATTAACTTGTTGCAGGAGGCACCTTATTCCTCCAAGGCATCTCAGATGCCATGGAGTGGGTCAACAAACGGAACATTCAGGTGATTTTTTTCCAATGACGTGCAAAAGTGACATTTCATCACTTTTATTTAATGTTTCATGTATTTTGAGTTTTATGACTGTTGGCAGATCAATTTCCCTGCTGGGATAAAAAAAAGTTATTTCATATCGTATCATAAGAAAGAGATCCTATTTCTATAATTGCCACATTTGGATGGTGATTCTGTGGAATTCATTGCCGCAGGTGGCTGTGGAGGCCAAGACAATGGATATTGTTAAGGCAGAGATAGATTGATTCGTGATTAGTATAGGTGTCAGGGTTTATGGGGAGAAGCCATGAGAATGGGGTTGAGCCAGGATTGAATGGTGGAGTAGACTTGATGGGCCGAATGGCCTAATCCTGCTCCTATCACATATGAACATATAATTACAACATCTCACAGAAAAAGACCATTTGGTTTCCTGCACTAAATTAATGATTATGCCTCAATTCCTGTTTTGGTGCATTCTGTGTCCAACAGCCACGTTTCAATGGTAAGCACTTACTGGATGGAGTTCTCAATGCGGTTGATGGTGAGGAATGCCGCCAGGTTTGCTGTGTACGAGGATATGACGATCAGTGCAAAGAGCCACCAAACTCCCATCATCATCCGAGTGGCTAAGGTGGTGTAAGGAACTTCGCCACCTGTAACAAGGAGAGAAATGAACAGCAAATAAGCACTTCTTTCCGTTTGATTGAAAGATACAGCATGGGAAACAGGCCCTTCAGCTCACCGAGCCCACGTTGACCATCAATCAGACACAAAATGCTGCAGCAACACAGCAGGTCAGGCACAACTGACCATTGATCACCCTTTCATGCCTGTTTAGTTTAGTCTAGTTCACACTAGTTTAATTTAAAGATACAGTTGGGAACAGGCCCTCCAGCGGTCTTACTTTCCACACCTTCAAAGTTGGCTGCGAGATATGTCCTCGGGGCACTAAGGCTAAAGGTGACCGGGCGGGAGAGGACGACGGTTCGCAGGACGATCTCGATGAAGGTGACGGCTGCAATGGGCCTTTATGGCCAGCTGCAGCCAGAACTTTGAAAATTACGCCAAAACCTGGTGACTCTTGCATATGGTCTCAGTGGGCTGTTTATGTGCATTCTGTACTTAGAAAGGGATTGTACTTATGTTTGGCAATAACATAACTGATCTGTAGGCAAAAAAATAATTTCACTGTACTTTGGTACACTTGATATTATAGAACCATTGGGCCATTGATATTTGTACATCTGCTTGATATTTGGAGTGGTCAGGTTTTGCTTTCCTTTGTCATCATTAGTAATTGAGCAGAATTAGAGCAGAGCATTTTTGCAGCGGTAGAGTTGCTGCCTTACAGCACTGGAGACCTGGGTTCGATCCTGACTATGGGTGCTATCTGTACAGAGTTTATATATTCTCCCTGTGACAGCGTGGATTTTCTTTGGGTGCTCCGCTTTCCTCCCACACTCTAAAGACGTGCAGGTTTGTAGGTTAATAGGCTTTGGTAAAATTACAAGTTATCCCTGGTGTGTAGGATAGTGCTAGTGTATATGATGATCGCTGGTTGGTGTGGGCTCGGAGGGCCAAAGGGCCTGTATCCGCTCTGTATCTCTAAAGTCAAAAGAAATAAAAACAAATCACACATAGAGGGAGTACAGAGAAGGTTCACCAGATTGATTCCTGGGATGTCAAGACTTTCATATGAAGAAAGACTGGATAGACTCGGCTTGTACACGCTAGAATTTAGAAGATTGAGGGGGGATCTTAGAGAAACTTACAAAATTCTTAAGGGGTTGGACAGGCTAGATGCAGGAAGATTGTTCCCGATGTTGGGGAAGTCCAGAACAAGGAGTCACAGTTTAAGGATAAGGGGGAAATCTTTTAGGACCGAGATGAGAAAAATCTTTTTCACACAGTGAGTGGTGAATCTCTGGAATTCTCTGCCACAGAAGGTAGTTGAGGCCAGTTCATTGGCTCTATTTAAGAGGCAGTTAGATGTGGCCCTTGTGGGCCTCTGCCTCTCCTCCTCAACCTTGCCTTTCCTCCTGTCCAAGTATTTGCATTCCTTTGCTTTGAAAATTTACAATATTTCTTGGTTCTGCAACCAATCACAATAGAATATTCTAGGTTCCCCCATGAAGAGAAACAGTCTCTCAGTAGAGTTTGGACTATAGAGATACAGCGTGGAAACAGGGTCTTCGGCCCACCCAGTCCGCACCGACCAACAATCACCCCATACATGAGCTCTATCCCACACTCTAGGGACAATTTACAGAAGCCAATTAACCTACAGACCCGTATAAGCTTTGGAATGTGGGAGGAAACCGGAGCACCCGGAGAAATACCACATGGTCACAGGAACAACATGCAACCTACAGACAGCACCCATAGTCAGGATCAAACCCGGGTCTCTTGCACCGTAAGGCACCAGCTCTACTGTTGCGACTCTGTGCCACAATAAGTACCTGTACGTAAGTATCTGTATCTGTATTATGAAACTCTATGGAGTATTTTATGCTTCAATAAGATGAACTTGGGAATCCCAGCGAAGGGATCACAGTTGCTAACTAATTCAATGGAGCCAATGCCAATGCTTTATGTTCAATTTCCTAATTCAGTGCCATCAATAGGGGGGAAGTATCCTTTCTCCATAAGACCATAGTCATAGGAGCAGAATTAGGCCATTCGGCTCATTGAGTCTGCTCCACCATTTTATCACAGCTGATCTATTTTTCCCTCTAAATATTCTTCTGCCTTTTCCTCATAACCTTTGATGTCCTTACTCATCAAGAACCTATCTTGAATACCCAATGATGTGACCTCCACAGCCGTCTGTGACAATGAATTCCATAGATTTTGGCTAAATAAATTCCACCTCATCTCTATTCTAAAGGTATATCCTTTTATTCTGCAGCTGTGGCCTCTGGTCCTCGACTCTCCCACTACTGGAAATATCCTCTTCACATCCACTCTATCTAGGCCTTCCATTATTTGGTAAGTTTCAATGAGTTCCCCCTCCCTCATCCTTCTCATCTCCAATGAGTACAGGCCATGGGCCATCAAACACTCATCATACGTTAATCCAATCATTCACGGGATCATTCTTGTAAACATCCTCTGGACCCTCTCCTATGTCAGCACACCCTTCCTCAGATATGGGGCACAAAACTGCTCACAATATTCCAAGTGAAGCCTCACCAGTGCCTAATAAAGCATCAGCATCCCATAAAATTCTGCGATCTTAAAGTGTGTGCTGCAGGGAATCTAAGCCCTAGTGGAAATAATCCTTTGAAACTTTGCGGAGGCAATGGAAGCAAAACATTTTTGAACTAAACTAACTTGTCAATTTTCTGCCATGGTTTGGTTTGTGGCAGCATTTCCTCCCCATTGAGTGTGTGTCAATCATTCAGTTTACCAAGTGCATTTACTCATGGATACATTTAAAGAAGCTTATTTATAGCTACAAAATACTACTTGCTGAGAAAATAAAAGCCTGTGCACCTCATTAGAACTGAGGTGCATAAAGATTTTTTTCTCAGAGTAAAATAAATCTCTGGAATACTCTTTCCCTGAGGCTGGATCATTGGATGTATTCAAAGTGGAGAGAGGTAAATATTTGAACGGTGGAACAATTGTGGGTTATGGGGAGCTGGCACAGAGAAGGAATTGAGGCCAGTACAGATCAGTAACGTTCATACAGAATGGCGGAGCTAATTGTCAGTAGCATCTGTGGTGCAGGTGACCTATTCCTGCAATAATAATCTTGCTACAGTGGCGCAGCAGTGGCGCAGCAGTAGAGTTGCTGCCTTAAAGGGCTTTCTCACGGTGCGACCTGACGCAAGACTTTACAAGAGTTTAACATCGTGGGAACCTCCTGCGATAACAGTACGGCATTCGTGGACCACCGAGGACCTCCGTGGCGCTAATGGCAGGTAGTCGTGTAACTTTGTAAGGTCGGGAGAAAATTCAAACATTTTTGAATTTCTCCAAGAGTGACTTGAGTACTTTTTGGGGAGCGTTGCAACATTGTAATATAATAATAATCTTATTTATATAGCACATTTTTAGTCAACTTGCATTGACCCCAAAGTGCTTCACATAATTACATTACATTCACACACAGGCAAAGGTGGGTGAAGTGTCTTGCCCCAAGGACACAACGACAGTATGCACTCCAAGCGGGATTCGAACCGGCTACCTTCCGGTCGCCAGCCGAACACTTAGCCCATTGCGCCATCTGTCGTCCCATTGTATGAACGCAGATGCCAGTGCGATATCCGTGCGATATCCGTAATGACTCTTGCGGGTACCGTGGGAACTCCTGCGAACGGTAAACCCGGAAGCTTGACAGAGGGGACATAAGGTGAGTAAAAAAGGTGGTCTCAATATCGCCAATGGACCATGTGTCCATCGAGGACGTCCCACCTAATTGTCATTGTTTGAGAATCTTTTTCACAGTAAGACTTGCACATTAAGCAGTTGCTCATATTGTCCAAATTGAGGTCTCCGTTGAAACATGGGCTTAACCCAGTGAGACTTCCTCTTAATTCTCTTTTTAATTAATCTCACCCTTCTGCCTTCACGCAAGCGTTTTCGATGCACATGTTGCGCTAATGCATACAGCGCGTCAATGAAAATAACAACCAGCCTGTACTCGAACCAACTTTGTATAGGCATGTCTGCAAATGAGCCAATTCTACGAACGGAGGATATTTATATAGTGTGTGAAAAAAAGTGACATCATTTGTGCCACGTGATTAACTACACTACAGTCCATGATGTTCATTCACGATTAACGGGAAAGATCGGGAGACGGACAAGTGACAGAATTGCCGAGTACCGTGGGAACTCTTTATCTACCCCCCGTTATATCGTGCGGAACTCGTGCTGGACCACGACCACTTCACTCTGGTGACATCTTGCGTCAGGTCGCACTGTGAGAACCGGCCATTACAACGCCAGAGACCTGAGTTCGATCCTGATTACAAATGCTGTCTGTACGGAGTTTGTACATCTTCTCATTTAGTTTAGTTTAGTTTAGAGATGCAGTGTGGAAACAGGCCCTTCGGTCCACCGGGACCGCACCGACCAGCGATGCCTGCATATTAACACTATCCTACACCCAACTAGGGACAATTTTTACATTTATCAAGCCAATTAACCTACAAACCAGTACGTCTTTGGAGTGTGGGAGGAAAGCAAAGGTCTTGGAGGTCACAGGAAGAACGTACAAACTCCTTACAGACAGCACCCATAGTTGGGATCGAACCCGGGTCTCGGGACTGCATTTGCTGTAAGGCAGCAACTTTACCGCTGCGCCACCATGCTGCCCTTACTCGTGACCACGTTGATTTTCTCTAGGTGCTCCGGTTTCCTCCCATACTCCAAAGGCATGCGCGTTTTGTAGGTTAATTGCCTTCGGTGAAGATTGTATATTGTCCCCAGTTTGTAGGATAGTGCTGATGTCGGGTGATTGCTGGTCGACATGGACTCGGTGAGCCAATGCGCCTGTTTCCATGCTACATCTCAAAACTAAACTAAACTAAAAATCTAAACTAAAGTACTCCATTATGTGTGTTCCCGTTATAGGCTCCTATACATTGTTGAGACAAACCGTAGACTCGGCAACCATTTCGCTGAACACTTACACTTGGTCTGTCAGCGCCGACTGGATCGCCCGGTTGCTCACGATTTTAATCCCCTTCCCATTCCCACTCTGACCTGCCTGACCTGAGCCTCCTCCATTGCCAGAGTGATGCCACCTGCAATTTTGAGGAACAGCACCTCATATTTCGCTTGGGGAGCTTACAACCCAGCAGTGTGAACGTCAAATTCACTCATTTTAGGTAATATCAACAAAAACCTCCCTGTCCCCCCCTCCCCTCCCTCCTCCTTCTGCCCCATTCCCCTCCTTCCTCCACTAAAAGTCAGTTAACCAGTTCCACAATTCACAACGATTCATCCCACTTGGGACCACACTGATCCTAGCCAACAAACGGCCTATCAGGGAAACTCCCTACTTTTGGCCATATGTTACCTGTCCTGATTTGTCCTGATCAGTCTGAAGAAAGGTCCAGCCACATCCATTTTCTCCAGAGATGCTGCCTGACTAGGGTTGCCAGCTGTCCCGTGTTAGCCAGGACATCCCGTATATTGGGCTAAATTGGTTTGTCCCATACGGGACCGTCCTTGTCCCGTATTTGACTGCTACTTCTTGGGTCGAGGGGAGTGTGTGGGTGGAGTGCCGCATCTGGTCCCGCCTCACCCGTCCTGACTTAGTGAAGCCCGTGGCGTGCAGCAGCAGCCCGGCCAGCTATTCAGACCTTCACTTACCGCCAACACCAGCAACTCTCCTTCTCATGGCCTATCATTGGTTCATCAGTTGGATGGGGTGCTGGACTTTGTGCGCGACGTCACTCGCAAAGTCCGGCGCCCGGGCCAAAACTCCTCAGCTGGCCCGCTGGCTGGGCTGTGTGTGCTGTCCAGCACCCGGGCCAACTCATCATTCACCCAGCCACGGCCGAGTCTGTCAACAAATTGCCATCGGGAATCTGTCCCTTATTTTGACCGTTTGTCCCTTATTTGGGAGTGAAAAAGTTGGCAACCCTAATCCTGACCTGCTGAGTTACTCCAGTATTTTGTGTCTATTTTTGGTATATTCCTGCAGGTACTTTCTTGTTTCCCTGCATATTTGAAACTACCAGAGTTTTACGCCTTTGAGGTCTGACAAGAGACAATAGACAATAGGTGCAGGAGTAGACCATTCGACGCTTCGAGCCAGCACCACCATTCAATGTGATCATGGCTGATCATCCCCAGTCAGTACCCCATTCCTGCCTTCTCCCCATATCCCCTGACTTTGCTACCTTTTAGAGCCCTATCTAGTTCTCTCTTGAAAGTATCCAGAGAACCAGCCTCCACCGCCCTCTGAGGCAGAGAATTCCACAACTCTTTGTGTGAAAAAGTGCTTCCTCGTCTACGTTGTAAATGGCTTACCCCTTATTCTTAAACTGTGGCCCCTGGTTCTGGACTTCCCCAACATCGTGAACATGTTTCCTGCCTCTAGCGTGTCCAAACCCTTAATAATCTTATATGTTTCAATAAGATTCCCTCTCATCCTTCTAAACTCCAGAGTATAAAAGCAAAGCCGCTCCATTCTCTCAGCATATGACAGTCCCGCCATCCCTGGAATTAACCTTGTAAACCTACGCTGCACTCCCTCAATAGCAAGAATGTCCTTCCTCAAATTAAGGGATCAAAACTGCACAAAATACTCCAGGTGTGGTTTCACTAGGGCCCTGAAGTACAAATGCAGAAGGACCTCTTTGCTCCTCTACTCAACGCTTCTTGTTATGAAGGCCAACATGCCATTCGCATTCTTCACTGCCTGCTGTGCCTGCATGCTTACTTTCATTGATGAACAAGGACCCCTGGATCCCGTTGTACTTCCGCTTTCCCCATCTAGACACCATTTACACTGAAGAAGGGTTTCGGCCCGAAACGTTGCCTATTTCCTTCGCTCCATAGATGCTGCTGCACCCGCTGAGTTCCTCCAGCTTTTTTGTGTACCTTCGATTTTCCATCATCTGCAGTTCCTTCTTGAACACCATTTACACATTCCTGTTTTTGACTTTGACACCTTCCTGTTTTTGCTACCAAAGCAGATGCCCTCACATTTATCCACATTAAATGCATCTGCCATACATCTGCCCACTCACCAAACCTGTCCAAATCACCCTGCATTCTCATAGCATCCTCCTCACAGTTCACACTGCCACCCAGCTTTGTGTCATCTGCAAATTTACTAATGTTACTTTGAATCACTTCATCTAAATCATTGATGTATATCAGATAATTAATTATCCTTCTTGGAGCCCTTGGGGTCTGTTGTGGAGTTTTAATTCTGTACAGCCTTTGTTGAAGCTTAGTTAAATCTCTCTTGGAATACAATGCACGTTCCCACTCTGTGTACTAAGAAGATGAGTTTGAAATGCTTGAGGAATGGATTTACAACGATGATGCTGGAACTGACGGGACATAATTATCTGAAGAGATGGAACAAGCTTGGATCTTTTCTCCTGAAAAGTATCTTAATGCCCTCACCACACTCCTTTATTTTTGGAAGGGTTTTAATCAGAGTAATTGTAAGAAGTATGTTAGGAAAGACAACTTTGGAAAGGCAAGCATAATAATAAAGTAGTTATGGGCATGTCCCACTTACGTGACTGCCGGCACCCGTCAAAGATATTTGCAAGTCGCTGAAAATTGCAGGCGTCACACACACTGATCATATTGAAGGGACATCTGAAGAAGGGTTTCGGCCCGAAACATTGCCTATTTCCTTCGCTCCATAGATGCTGCTGCACCTGCTGAGTTTCCCCAGCTTCTTTGTGTACCTTCATTTTCCAGCATTTGCAGTTCCTTCTTAAAAACAGCATATTGAAGGGCCTGGCTTGAAGGGTCGAATGGCCTACTCCTGCACCTACTGTATTGTTTATGTTTCTATGTTTAAAAATTAAAATTAGACAATTTCTTCTGTTAAATATTTATTTTCCTTTCTTTTGTCAAATAATTATTAACATTATCAAAAGGATAATCAAAAGATCCGCCTTGTCCAAGTAAACAAGCTCAATAAGAGTCAACGGAGCAGCACAGACCTCCGCAAGGAAACATGGGCACTGGGTGGAAGTGCTAATTCCATGCTGACAGCACCCAAAGTCAGGTTCAAACCCAGGTCCTGGGCACTGTGAAGCAGCAGCACTACCTGCTGTACCACTGGGTGCATTGCATCAAAACTCACTATTGGCTGGAGTGGCTGAGGCAAAGAACACTGATTTTTTTGACTTCTAAGGACCTTTAGTTTAGGTTAATTTTTTGTTTAGAGATTCAGCAGAAACAGCCCCTTTGGCCCATCGAGTCTTCCCCAACCAGCAATCCTGGTACACTAGCGCTATGCTACACATTAGGGACAAATTTTACTGAAGCCAATTAAACTATTAACCTGTACATCTTAAGAGTGTGGGATGAAACTGGTACAAACTCCACACAGACAGCACCCAAAGTCAGGAAAAAACTCAGGTCTCTGGTGCTATGAGGCAGCAACTCTACCCGCTGCGCCACTGTGCTCCCTTTAAACTCACTATTGGATGGAGTGACTGAGGCAAAGAACACTGATTCCGTTGACTTCTAAGGACCTGAATAAACTATTTTTCTCTTTCCAAAGACGACTGTCGTCTTTCCATTATTCTCTGTCCTTTATTTCATCTTGATTAAGTACGAGGGAAATAGAGGGGAAAACCAATGTGCAACGGAAACAGCTGTAAAGACAGGTAAGGTTGAATGGCCACTTTCCATTCAGTAATTTCAATGCCATTCCACCCGATATAATTGCAAACATCAGCCCTTTTTATCTCAAGGGTAATTTGAAATGTCTTGCGATAGGAATGCAAAAACGGCTAACTAAGAGGTGAAGCAATTAAATGCTAATGAACCACTTTTGACAATTACACAAATTTTGCAATTTAGTTGGTTTTAATGTAACATTCTCAGGTACTCTGCCAAATATAATGCTTATATTTTTACATGCCTTGTCTAATGCTTATCTGAAAAAATAGAAGTAATTTTATATTTACTGGTACAAGAAGCAGCCACAAATGTCCCTAATAACTCAGTGGTAGTTAATCTCCTTGACTACTTCTGTAGCTCCTCCTAAACTTGTGATCTCTACCGCTGAGAAGGACAAAGACAGCAAGGACAAGGGAACATGACTACCATTTGCAGATCACCATGCAAGACACACACCAGCATTACTTGGAAATAAATTATAGTTTTGTTTAGTTTAGTTTAGTTTTGTTTGGTATCGTTCAGGATGGAAATAGGCCCTTTGGCCCACTGAGTCCGTCCCGACCAGTGGTCACCTGTACATTAGCCCTATCCTACACACCAGGGACAATTGTTTCTTGTTTGACAAAGGTTGTCGATGAACAAGAGACAACAAGGCTAACAAAAAGGCACCAAAGGAGACAAAAGCGTATTGATAACGCAAGAAGAGTGAGAGAGGAGTGCAATGTGAAGCCAGAGGAAGGAGTATAGGTGGAAGGGGAGTGGGCAGGGGTGAGTAGTGGGGGTGTGATGGTGGGGAAATGGGCTTGCTCTCGTGCCAAGAAAGAGATTTGGGTGGGGGAGGGGAGGGGAGGGAAGGGGAGGGGAGGGAGGGAGAGAGAAGGGAGTAAACAAGAGGTGGGTGTTACTTAAAATTGGAGAATTCCAATATTTGTACCCCTAGGTTGTAAGCTACCCAAGCGGAATATGAGGTGCTGTTCCTCCAATGTGTGCACCAGCTCACTCTGGCAATGAAGGCCCAGGACAGAAATGTCAGTTTGGGAATGTGAGGGGGAGTTAAAATAATTAGTAACCGGGAGGGAGATCCAGCAGGTGTTTACGGACTGAACGCAAGTACTATATTGGACAAAATGATCGCCATGTCTACGCTCCTTGTTCTTTGCGTCTACATTGTGCAAATCTACACTTTACGTTCTAATGCTTCTATGTTTTTTTGCATAATAAATCATTGCAGTCTTTTTTTTTAATCAATAGTGGACTCTCTTAATTTCAATGTTGTGTTACCCCAGTTGCTTTCCTTCCCATTGTCACCACTGCCGAACAGTTTGATGCTCCTTTTTTTCAAAAGGAGCATCTCATTCCTCAGTGCAATCTTGTTTGAGATCGTCGGAACTCTTTACTTGTCATTCATCAGCATTGCAGGTAATTTGCCAATAACCAAGCTAAACCTCAAGTGTCAAGTGTCTCTCAATACTTCCGGATAATTAGCTCTTCAAGACAACTTGCCTTGCAGCATTACCCAGTTTACACCTGCGAATATCCACATTTAGCGTTATGTAATAATTTGTAATTCTAAATCGCATGGTGGAAATTGTGCAGAAGCTGTCTCAATATTCATCAGATGTTGGCCAAGTATTCATTCTGACTCATTAAGTACTTGCAGCTTATTATCCTCTGCCATTTATTATAACGACCAGTTGTCCCATATTTATACCCATCTGTGATAAATTGCAGTAATGCACCCTGCCTCTGTGACCTCCAATAGCCTTTCATGATCTGTGGAACGGTCATAATCATCGACCTATACAGTACGAAACAGGCCCTTCAACCCATCTAGTCCATGCCAACTAAGTTTGTCATTCTGGGCATTTCCCATTTGCCTGCATTTGGCCCATATAACATCGTCATCCCTGGAGTGCCTTCTGATCACCCATCAGAGAGGGTGAAGAGAGTTACAGATCAAGTGCAGGCAGCGCAGATTCGTTTAACATGGCATTAGTTTAACTGTTCTATGTTCTATCTACTTGAGAAGATAAAATGTCCAGGACTACAAGGAGCGCACCATGAAGTGGAAAGATAGACACAACATGCTGGAGGAACTAAGCGATATAGGCAGTATCTCTGGATAGAAGGAGTGGGTAACATTTTGGGTCATGACCCTTCTTCAGACTGAGAGTCAGAGGAGAGGGAGACACAGGGATATGGAAGGGTAAGGTGTGAAAACAAGACATCAAAGGGGATGCAGTTCAAGGAAAATGTGGAATAGATCATTGTTGGCTAGAAGGTGACTATTCTATTCCGATCTATTCTCATGATTTTGTACACATCTATATGATAATTCCTCATCCTCCTGCGATCCAAGGAATAAACTCCTAGCCTGCTCAATCTCTCCCTAAAGCTCAACTGCTCGAGTCCTGGAAACATCCTCATAAATCTTCTCTGCACCATTTCCAGCTTAACATAGACATCTTTCCTATAACATGATGCCCAAAACTGAACACCACACTGTAAATGTGGCCTCATCAACGTCTGATATAACTGCAGCATGACTTCCCAACTTCTAAACTCAATACTCTAAACGATGGAGGCCAACGTGCCAAAAGCCTTTTTGACCTGTGATGCCACTTTCAAGGAGCTATGTACCTGCACTCCTAAATCCTTCTGCTCTACAACACTCCCCAGAGCCATACCATATATTGTTTGCATCCATCGCATGTTAGACTTGTGCTCCAAGGTACAAAGTCCCCGCCTACCCAGACTCTCAATATATCTCAGGCCCTCAAGTCCCAGAAACATTCTTGCAGATCTTCTCTGCACTCTTTCCAGCTTAATGGCATACTTCTTATAGCAGGGTGACCAAAAACTAACACAGTACTCCAAGTACAGCCTCACCAATTTGAATCCTTCAACTTCAGATAACTCGGCCTTTCTTTCCGTTACTATCAGAACTGGCCATTTTACTTCGGAGTCACGTGAGTGACTACGCGAAGAACCCGTCCAGCACGCATGCGCGACATGAGCGTTCACACAGTGCAACAGCGACGAACAGGAATACAGGAGCTCCCGCTACAAGCTTTAAAAAGACGGACCGTCAGGTAAGTATTACTCTGAGGTCGTTATTAGAAAACTTTGTTTTGCTTTGTGTTCTCCAGACTGAGGAAAAACTGGAGAAAATGAGCAATTTCTCATTGGCCATTCTGGCCCTTATTGCTTGCCATTCCACTCTTCCTATTATTTTTTCATTTAGTTTTTAGTTTACAAGAGATACAAAGCCTTTCCCAGGTTCATAGGTCATAGGAGCAGAATTAGGCTATTCGGTCCATCAAGTCTACTCCGCCATTCAATCATGGCTGACCTATCTTCCCCTCTCTAACCCCATTCTCCTGCCTTTTCCACATAACCCCTCATACCCTTACTAATGAAGAATTTGTCAACCTCCGCCTTAAAATTATACATTGACTTGGCCTGTACAGCCATCACTGGACAGTGGATCAACCAGGCTGACCTATCTGTGTCTCACACGAGATTTCACATTAGCACCGTGACATCAGCTAATCAGAACCACTAACCTCTTTCCCCTTGTGCTGCCGCTATTGAAATATCAATTTAATTTCCATTGATATCTTAATGCAGTGAAGGACAATCATAGTGTGAAGCTTACAAAAGGAAATTGCAGGATGAATAATTCCACCCAATGCAGGTTGGCTGGTCAGGCTATCATTCGTGAGGTACTGTACCCTTGGCAGTAGTTTGAATATTACTTTACCTCCATTCATCCAATGTTCGGAAGGCACACAATGAAAGACTTATTTTGCATTGGCGTGTTTAATGACAACAGTGGCACAAAGAATGAAAACCACAGGGCTATTCCACCCAAAATTGAATACAAGACAGTTATAGTGTTTGACAAAGGATGTGATAGACCTATTTCTAATGATTATGATGTGGTAATTCCATCAGATGAACATTGTAATATCATTATTCTACCTGACTTGAATACTATGGTATAATCATGGCGAGTGACATAAGGGGAATGTAATTATACAAGCTAGCATTGAACTCAATAGTTTGACATTGGTGATAAAATATGCTGCTCCATCTATGACAAAGGCTGCAAAGAATAGTAAGATTAAAGGAAAACTTACCAGTTTGAAGTTTGATCGTTATTTTATGAGGAGTAACGTTGAGGGATTACGTGAAGAACCCCGCCAGGACGCATGCGTGTCATTCTTCAAAGCAGTGAAATCACAGATAACTGTAATGACTAAACATAGCAAGATTAGAGAAGAGATACCAGTTGAGTATATGATCAAGGGTGGAAGCGGAGGGCACATAATCCCTCAACGTTACTCCTCATAAAATAACGATCAAACTTCAAACTGGTAAGTTCTCGTTTAATTTTACTATTTTACTTTGGAGTCACGTGAGTGACTACGTGAAGATTTTAAAGCTCTGTGATTTCATGCCGTGTAAACGAGTCCATGCAACACATCTGCCTTGATTATGGGGAGAATAGTGTTAACATCATTAGACATCAATACGATATTGAAAACCCAACGATAAATATATTAACACCAAATTATAGCCCCTATTTATGGGGTAAATTATATTACAGAACTTAAAATTGTTTCTGCAAATGTTCCAGGTTCAATGACTGGTTTGTTATAAAATTGTTGGAAAGTTTTCTCCGTTGACCATCCTGCTGTCTTGAGGATTTGGTCCATAGGAACATCCAACTTCATAGCTGCCGATGTAGCTGCAGCCCTGGTGGAGTGAGATTTTAAAATGCTAGTGTCTACTCCAGCCTTTATTAGGACCTGTTTTAGCCATCTAGAGATGGTCTGGACTGTCACTGTTTTGAGTGGCTGTTTGTAGCTGATTAAAAGTGACAATTCTTTCCCTCTGATGATCTTAGTATACTCCATATATAATAGTAAGTGTGTTACAATAAAGAGACGGTCATCTGTCGGGTAGGCCCAGAATTCTGTTTTTAGGCCTGCTGACCCCTGTCTGTTTTGTTTGACTAACTCATTGATGTGAAAAGTTACATTTCCAGATGAAATAGTCATGTTGTCCAGCCTTAGTTCTGTAGCGACTGGACCCTTTGTGCTGTGACCAAGGCCATCAGCATGACTGTTTTCATAGTCAGTTTCTGTAGGGATAGAGCTGTAGCTGGAGACCAGTTTCTTAACATGGTCAGTACAATGCTCATATCTCATATTTGGGAATACCTGGTTCTTGGGGGATTAACATTAAAAATGCCCCTCATGGGTTTGGTTACCAGGGTGTGTCCCAACAGAATGCCGCTCTGTTCCTTGCCACAGGTATGTTGACAGAGCACTTCTGGCACAGTTGATGGCACTATGACTGAGCCTCTCATCGTAATGGAGGCTTGCCAGGAATTCCAGAACAGACGGGATGTTCATAGATCTGTGGGTGATGTTTATTGTTGTGACAGTACTTCCCATTTCATGATGACACCAAGTACTGTTTTTTGGTGGACTGTCTGTGGGCTGCTGAAATAATATCCACTGTTCGGTCCGTCAGTCCCAGGTGTAGTAGAGGTGCTTTCAAACTCTACAAATTAATAGGTTTATATAATTATGACATGGGTAACTTCCCCTTGTTGCGGGATGAACCAGTAAATTAGGTCTATGATGGATGGTGATGCATGGTTCTAATACCATGTCGAGTATCACCGGGACCCATGGTTGAGTAGGCCAATCGGGTACTATCAAAATACCAGACGCAGAGTCTTGCTGTATATTCCTAAATACCCAACTGATGAGGCAGAAAGGAGAGAATGCATAAATAAACAATCCCCCAATGCAGCGAAAATGCATCTGTTGCAACTGCCCCAGGATCTGGTTCCCATGAACATAATTCGATAGCTGGTGTGAGCCTGGATGCGAATAGGTCGATATCTGGTGTTCCATACCGTGCTGTAATTTCAGCAAATACATTTTTATCCAACATCCATTCAGTGTTTTCATTGAATTTGCGTGACCTATTGTCTGCCACTAAATTTAGTTTACCTGGTAAGTAGGTAGCTGATATCCAAATATCTCTCTGGATACACTATTGCCAAATTGTGTTGGCCAGATTGTCACATAATGTCGATTTGTTTCCACCCATATGGGTAATATATGCTACCACGGTGGTGTTGTCAATTTGTAGTCTAACATGCTGGTGATATAACCCAGAACATTATGACTTAAGGCCATGGAATGCACTTAACATTCCCAGGTAGTTTATGCACAGTGATTGTAATAATGATGCCTCCTGTGCATTCCATCTCCCCCACAGCTGGAGATGGAATTGGTAGCACCCCATCCAAGTGCACTGGCATCAGTTTGTAGTTCCATAGACGGGTAGCTGATAATGTTTGGATTGGAACAATGCCTAATGTTATCTTTCCACCATTTTAGTTCCATTATGCCCTCTGTTGGTAGCTTCATTGGTCTGTCAAAATGACCACCATAATTTTTGAGTGCTCGTATTTTAGCCCTCTGTAATTTTTGATAATGTAAAGGTCCGATTTGTGTGCCTGGAAACGCAGCCACTATAATGCCAATTATTCTTGCTACCAGTCTGATGGATGGTTTTGTGATGTCAATGATTTTGCTGCAAGCCTCCATGAAGGCTGTAACCTTTTCTTTTGGCAAAGTCACTGACATGTGAACTGAGTTAAGGGTGAACCCCAGATGATCCATTGTATTAAATAACATCTGTGGTCACCTCTAATGGGTACTGTATAGTAAGCATCTTTTAAAATGATGCTTGCCATGTAGTAACCTAGGAAATCAATTGCTTAGCAGTAACAAAGGTTTCCATCTAGTAATGAATATATAGTACGAAAGTATTCAAATTAGTCAAATCTATGATGTTGCGGCAACCACCATCTTGTTTATGATAAAGATTTTGGATTCGAATTCCTGTGATTTGTGTTGGGTTTTCTCCATTACTCCTTTTTTATATGGCCACTGTAGTTCAGCATGCGCTTTTGATTTTTCTTTGCCTGTAAGCACGAACATTCGGTTCGGTACATGCTGATCTGGAGGATTATATTTTTGTATAAATTCTATGGTATAACCCTATACTTCTGAAAATATAAGTGTCGGTAGTTAATTTATTCCATGCATCCAGATAGAATTATAATCTCCCACCAACCTCGTAAGGAACCAGACCCACCTACCTCCATAGTTACTATTGGTAGGTTTGTTACTTTTTCGGCATCCTCTGTGGACGTTGAGGCGCCGGTGTCTGGATCTGTAGTTGGATCGGTGTTGAGGATTAGCGCATTCCCCAGGAAGGCCGGTCTGGGCCATGGCCTAAAAAGACCGATGTTGAGTGTTCCTGGCCTTTGAGCTTTCACCAGTTTGTCTTGGCCGACTGGGGTGCTTTTTCCTGGCCGAAGTAGTTTTTAGACGTTGCTTTAATGAGCCCCAGGGTTTTACCCTCTTCGTCAAGTTCTTTTACCTGTTTTGATAAGTTGCCTCCAAATAGTAATATTGGTGGTTTGGAGGTTCCAGGTTTGCATAGGCCTGCAAATTAGGGTCTAAAGCCGGTTGGATGGCACTTCTTCCTAATGCTGTTTACTCGTATTGGTAGTTGCAAAATAAAGCCAGTGCATCCTGGTGATCTTGTGTCATGTCTTTTTTGTTTATTGTGGCTCCGACATGTTTTCAAATACACTGGTTGACAACTAGGAACATTCAGTGTTTTGCAGTTCCCTGGTGGTAAGTGTCTTGCTGTGGTGTCCAATAATGCCTGTCCTTATAGCTGGTTGAATGACAAGTAGTCGATACTTGCAGCTATTTTAGGTTCCAGGTTTTGGCCAGTTTGGTTGGGTTGAATAAACTGGGACACCATATCCAATAGGTTTTCTTGCACCCCATGCACACTAGGGATATGTTCTGCACCCCTCTTCAGGGTCAGCCCAGAATTGACCCCCTGTACTCCCCTCTGATGAGGGAGAAACACTGTGCAGCCCTACAAGAGGTACTGCTATAGGACTTACTAGCTGCCCACTGTGACTAGTCTCCATCTCCCGGAGCCTGTCACTTTGGAGTATTTGCTCCAACAGCCGCTCCAACCGGCCACAATGCTCACGGGCACTGGCTGCTCGCGACTATTTAGAGTCGGACTCATCGGAGTCAACGACTCTGTTCGTTTTTTGCTTCGCTCTACCGCCCGGCCGTGTTTCCATTTCGGGAGATTGGCGTGCCGTTGGCTGCTGCTGCTGGCTGCCCGCAACTCCGCGGTTCTCCCCCGCCAGCTTTTTCGCAGCCTACGTGGATCTGGTCCATGTCTCCACCTGTAAGGTAAGTGGAAGGATCGCAGAGTCTCCTTACCTGCTGTTCCCGGCTTTCAAATTCTGCCGCTAAGGGGAACGACGTTCCCCCTGCTGTGACTCGTTGCAATGCATGTAGCGATATGTCACACATGCGTCTCATGCACTTCCTGAACATTCCACCGGTAGGTTTGACAATCTCCTTTAGTTCAGTTTAGAGTTAGAGTGTGGAAACAGGCCCTTTGGCCCACTGACCACACCGACCAGCGATCACCTCGTGGAATTAGGCCACCATTCAACCATGTCTGAAAATGATACACATGTTTAAGTTGCTGCTCAGTTAGTGGAGTTGCCTGTTTGTTGGAAACATCATTGCCATCCTCTCTGGGACACAGGTAGCTACCAGCAGGAAGTCGGTCTGGCATATCGTATTTTTATCTGACCTGCAGGTTCATGTTGTGAATCAAAAATGTATTTATATTAATCTGTAGGCTCTCAATACCAGTATTTCTGATTGAGTGGCTGGTTGAAGAGAATGTGTTGTGCACACTGGCGACTCAGACAGGTGGTTTCAGTCAAATAACTTAGAAGCAATTCCTGGTTCAGGCTTGCATTAGGTTAAATTCCACTGAGGAAGAATGCTGAGGGTTCGTGGTGACTTTAATAGTTAAGAGTTGACAGGGAACCCGTATTCCCACATCAAGTGGATACTGCGTTTTCGGCTCTAGTCATAAGGTTCTGATTGTATGTTATCAACGAAATGTATGAATAACTAGATAAATGCATCTTCCGTGGCTAGCGAAGCCAAACATTTTCCATCCGTATGGTCAATAGAGGAACGGTGGTTCCAAGTGGAATCAATGACATCTCACAGAGGATGAGTAGACTGGCCAAGAACACGAGGGGTATATTGCTGATATTTCTCAAGATTACAGAAATGTGGAACATGCCAAATCAGGTTACGTTTGGCTAATCTGATCATGTGTTTAGTTACCCAGTTTAAGATGGATAATTGGCTTTCAGCAATTTAGCTGATTCAGAGAATCTATCTTGAAGATGCATACTTTGCCATATCTACACACAGGAGGCACAGATTATATGATGTTTTGATAACAAAGCCAGTGGTGGAAGCTAATGCTGCCCTACTCAGATCAAAGGGCATTGTGTCATTGAGGTTTAGGTAACATGCAAAATTTGCAGCTGATAAATGTTAGGGGTTTAACAGTAGGTACTTCTTACGATATTAAGGATGAGGCAACATGAAATTTAATAATGCCAACTTTACCTATTCATTCAGGCCATGGTAAAGCGGCTGAAGCAGCTCCTATTTACTCAGTCACGAGTGATGGCTGGGTTAGCCTATTTCTCGGGCAGCTAGCTCTGCATGATTGCATGGGAAGTTTGTGAACAAAATATGTGAGTTACTTTTAAAAGGAAGTAACAGAGGTTTGTGTGACTTTCAGTTTGGGCTTAGAGAAGCGTTTATGTGATAGCACAATTGACGCTGCTTGTGCTGCTTTGTCATTCTCTATAGTCCCATAATTGAGACAATAAATGATTGGTTATTCACCCGCTGTTTAATAATGTTATGCAGGGTGTCTTTTACATGACTGCTCTTAAAGCCTACACTCACTGTAGTGTGCAATGTATATCAGTAAATTATTATGCAAATATTCTTCTACTATATTCCTAATGGAACAGTATTTTTTTAAGTTGATTATGCTTCTAGCAACTGATTTCAGCACAAAGAACACAGTCTTTACTCAATCTCTGGCTCGGTCTCTGGGTCATAACTGACATTCGGGTAGCTTGTTATGGGAATGATCTCATAAGCAAGATGGGCATGATTGCATGATGAAGTTGACACCATACCCACCAGAGCGGAGATTGAGGGTGTTATTAGGTATACAAGTACATTGAGCTTGCTAGTACCCATGAGTTGAAAGATATTTGCAGATAGAATTCTGAACAAATTCTGTTGCATGAGTTATTGTCTAACTCAAAGTCAATTGGGACTATGTATGCAAGTTAGCATCATGGTATTAATAACCCATATTTTCTACCATTAATGGTTTATCTGTTTAAGTGTTTCATACACAGATTGGGTTGCTGCATGAAACCACAGAGGTTTGAAGGCTTCACGTGACTTCGATATAAAATAGAAAGATTAAACGAGAACTTACTGTTTGAAGTTTGATCTTTATTTTATGAGAATTTGAAGTGAGGGAATACGTGCCCTCCAATCCCAACCCTACTTCTCATAAAGATCATTTGATAGTTCTAAAGTCGTTAATCTTTCTATGGCTTAAGTTCAGCAACTAGTCTGTGGTTTCATACAGCTGCTCTGAAGATTGACACGCATGCGTGCTGGCGGGCTCTTCACATATTCCCTCACTTCAACTTCTCATAAAATAAAGATCAAACTTCAAACGGTAAGTTCTCGTTTAATCTTTCTATTTTAGTTTTATTTGCCAATGGTATGTGTGAAGACAGTAACTGTTGTGATGTATAAATGCCAGTGCAGGTCCAGGTAATAGGAAAGCTCAAGATCCCAATTTCTTCCAGAAACAAAGAGTGTAATAGAGTAACAACAAATATATTGAAAGCAATTCCAAAACGAGAATGGTTTATTTTGTTGAGTCCCATGCTGTAGCCTCTTTAGTGTTACTTTCACATTAGCACTCAATAGTTTCCAACAAGCATAACATTGCACAGGAGCTCAGAACTGAAAACTGCAGAGCTATATTTGAACAGTTCAATGCGATTATAATTGTGTTTTAAATTGCTTCCTTCCAAGGCTCATAGAGTTGGGAAGGTTAAGCGACACTTTGGAAAAAACAATGATTTGCTAATGTTCATTTTAGAAGAAATTTATTTCTTGCAGAATGAGATTGTACTGTGACAGAACAGGGCCATCGGCCCACATTGTTTGTGCTGAACATGATGCCTGCATATGATTAATATTCCAGCATTCATTACATATCCAATGCAGAAAGTAAAAACTGCAGATGTTGGTTTATTCCAAAGATAGACGGAAATTGCTGGAGTAACTCAGTGGGTCAGACAGCATCTCTGGAGAGAAGGGATGGGTGGCGTTTTGGATTATGAGATGAAGTTGAGGCCTACAGAATCTCCCATTGCTAACCATTTCAACTCCACTTCCCATTCCCACACTGATATTTCTGTCCTGGGCCTTCTCCGTTGCCAGAGTGAGGCCACATGCAAATTGGAGGAACAGAAAGTTATATTATGATTGGGTAGCTTACATCCCAATGGTACGAATGCTAAATTATCTCATACTCCCCTCCCTTCCCTCCTCCCTCCATGTTCCCTTCCTCCACTTGAATTGTTTTACTAGATCCATAGCTCTTCACATTGTTTCTCCAGAGATCACACCTTCCCAGTCAACAATGGACCTACCAGACACCGCCCTGCCTGAGGTCATTTGTGGCTGGCCCAGTTTGGGCCTGGTCTTTTCTTGCCATCAGCTCATCTCCTTCTCAATCAAATTTGTCCAACCACTGCTCATAGCTAATACCTACTTAATCCCAGCATCAAAGGTAGACACAAAATGCCGGAGTAACTCAATGGGTCAGGCAGCATCTCTGGAAAGAAGGATTGGGTGACGTTTCGGTTCGAGACCCTTCTTCAGATGCTGCCTCAACCGCAGAGTTACTCCAGCATTTTAGGTCTACCTTCGATTTAAACCAGCATCTGCAGTTGTTTCCTACACACAATCCAAGCATCATTCTGGTAAACCTCCTCTGCACCTTTTCCAATGCTTCCATAGCCTATCAGTAATGGGGCAACCAGAACTGAACCTAATACTCAATGGCCCGACCTATCAAAGCAAGTGTACCATATGCCTTCTTTCCCACTCTATCTACTTGTGTTGCCGCTTTCAGTGTTATGGATTTGGTCACCAGATCCTTCTGTATATCAATGCTGCATTAGTTTTTAGTTTAGTTTAGAGATACAGCATGGTAACAGGACCTTTGGCCCCCAGAGTCCGCAATGATCAGCGATCCCCACACATTAACACTATCCTACACACGCTAGCAACAACCTACAAATCTCCATGTATTTGTAGTGTGGGAGGAAACAGAAGATCTCGGAGAAACCCACGCAGTCACAGTGAGAATGTACATACTCCGTACAGACAACACCCTTAGTCAGGATTGAACCCGGGTCTCCAGCGCTGTAAATGCTGTAAGGTAGCAACTCTACCGCTGCGCCACCGTGTCATTAATTGTATATTTTCCCCTTAGATTTGACTTCTCAAAGCACAGCATCTCATATTCCCTTGAATTAAACGCCATCTGCCAATTCTTTGCCCATTTCCGTAGCTGATCTAAATCCTGTTTGATAGCCTTCCTCACAGACTGCAAACCCAGCAATCTTGGTGTCATCTGAAAAATGACTAACCAACCCCTCTATGTGTATGTTAAGGCCAATGTTTAATGCTAGCCCTTGATTGCTTAGGCAAATTACAACAATCCTTCTGCTGCCTCACAGTGTCAAAGACCTGGGTTCGATCCTGACCTCGGGTGCTGTCTGTGTGGAGTTTGCACGTTCAACCTGTGACCTCATAGATCTTCTGTGGGTGCTCCGGTTTCCTCCCATATTGTATGGGTTTGTAAGTTGATTAACCGCTGTAAATTGTCCCTAGTGGACGTGAAAGTGGGATAACATTGAACTCGTGTGAACAGGTGATTGATGGTCGGCGTGGACTCGGTGGCCCGAAGGACTTGTATCTTTCTATGTCTCAACATTTCAATCCAAATTTAACAGTTACTACCAACAAAGAAGATGCTCTGTACTCCAATTTGAGGAGTTTCAATGGAAAATATTGTATTTCAAAATAAAATTCAGTCAATGAGAACATAATTAGTGTCGACACATGCTATCCCCCTTCACATTAAGTATTTCTGACAATGTTTAAACTGCTCCTTGCCACTGCAGAGACATTTGTCAGAGGCAATTAATAGACAGAGATAATGTCAGGTCATAGCACAGCGAACATTGGGGATTTATGATTCATAAGGCACCATCATAATGAAAACTGTGTGCCCGCAAGAAGGAACAAAGTCGGGTTAATCTGCCATAGAGATTAATTTTTCAATCTGTGATTCAGTAGTTCAAACGTTGGTATTTAAAGATAGTGGAAACAAGATTCCATAGCAATTAATAACAGGTGTGGGGTGAGATTGACCTACACGAGGAATATAATCAAGCAACATTGAAGCATAGGGTCATACATCTGCACCACGCTGCCTCGGCAAGGCCACCAGCATAATCATGGACCAGCCACTCCCTCTTCTCCCCTCTTCCATCAGACACGAGGTACAGAAGTGTGAAAACGCACACCTCCAGATTCAGGGAAAGTGTCTTCCAAGTTATCTCCAAACTTTACTTGAGCACGTAAGGTTGTGTATATTTGTGCGAATCATTTGTTCTACCGAGCTCCTTTTCAACCAGTTTAGCTGCTTTTGATCCAAATTCCTGCACAGATGCTGCCTGACCTGCTGAGTTCCCCCTTTAGACTTTAGATTTTAGAGATACAGCGTGGGAACAGGCCCTACAGTCCGCCAAGTCCATATCGGCCAATGATCATCCCGTACACTAGCACTATCCTACACGCTAGCGACAATTTACAGAAGCCAATTAACTTGCAAACTGGCACATCTTTGGACTGTGGGAGGAAACCGGAGCACCTGGAGGAAACCCACGCTGTCACAGGGACAACATACAAACTTCGTACAGACAGCACCCGTAGTCAAGAATGAACCTGTGTCTCTGGAACTGCTGCGCCTCTGTGCCCCCCTGTAGGTTGAGTTTGCAGTTCCTCGTCTCTCCATTTTCATGGGAGAAGGGAGAAGAGGGAGTGACTGGGGAATCTTGGTACAGATGTTTCCCTGGTGCCGTTGGAATGCAATTGGGAAGGAGTTCCAGGATTTAGACCTGGTGACAATGAAGGTAGGGCATCTGTTTCCAAGTCTTGCTGTGCAACTTGAAAGGGATCGTGCAGGCAGTGATTTAGTTTTGGAGATACAGCATGGAAACAGGCTGTATCCATGCACGGTGAAAGCAAATTACTATTCTCCCCCAAACACTTCAAGTTTATGCCTTTGGTTTTGGAACTCTGAGAGGAAGCAGGTCCTACTTCCAGTTTCCTCCTCGTTTAATGCCCAACATTTAAATTTCCCCAACAAATAAGTTGCTCCAGAGAAAACAACATCAGCCTTTCCAATCTTCATTCAAAGCTACATTTATAATTTGAAACATTCAATTACAAAATTTGTAATCTGTAATTGCTGCATGTATGCAAAGCAAATGTATTCACTATACAGTATGTAAATGTATCACTATATGTAAATGTATGCAATGTAAGATTAAACATTTCTTATATGGGTCCACTATCAATTTTCCGGCACCCTTGGTTCCAGAGCCTAGTCACATTATCCGTTTTGCTGGACTAACAGAGGTCATGGCCTTGGGGGGTCAAGATACCAGCCTGCAAAGGTGGCCGTTGAAGTCAGCTATGAGAACGGATCTACCGGCTCCAGCTGGCCCAGAGTCCTGGAATCTCGGCTACAGGGAGAAAATTCGACCGGGGGGGAAGCCACCAGTTGGCAGAAAATCAGTAGTGGGTCTGCATTTGCAATGTGACACAGTACATAAAAAAACTACGCACCAACTTTGGAGGAACGGCGCAGTGGCACAGCTGGTACAGCTGTTGCCTCACAGCACCAGAGATCCAGGTTTGATCCCGATCTCGGGTAAAGTGGGTGTGGAGTTTGCATGTTCTCCCTGTGACCGCGTGGCTTTCCACCGGGTGCTCTGGCTTCCTCTCACATCCCAAGACGTGCGGGTTTATAGGTCAATTGACCTTTGTAAAACAGTCCCCGTTAAGTGGATGAGAAAGTGGGACAACAGAACCAGTGTGAACGGGTGATCGATGGTCCGTGTGGACTCGGTGGGCCGAAGGCTATGTCTCCATGCTCTATCGTTCAATCCCTCAGCAGGAATTGTGCACACACAAGCATCTAATCTTCCAGACAATGAATACCTGGACTGGAGACCCCCATTTTAAACAATGACTCAATGGAACAGAAGTAATGAAATGGACACGTCACAGGTGAAGTTCTGCTGCAGCAGTGTCACATGCCACAGTTTATGCTGCAGCAGTGTTTTACAAATAGCCTCAACCGAAAAAGTCGCCTATCTATTTTCTCCAGCGATGTGCAGATTTGTAGATTAATTATCTTCTGTAAATGGTACCAAGTCTGCAGGATAGAACTAGTGTGAACGGGTGATCATTGGTCAGCATGGACCCAGTGGGCTGAAGGGGCTGTTTCCACACTGTACCTCAAAACATTAAAACTAAAACAGATGCTGCCTGACTTGCTCCAGCGTTTTGTGCCTATCTTTGGTATAAACCAGCAATTGTAGTTCCAGGACGCTGCCCAGACCATCACACAAACCAACCTCCCTTCCATTGAGTACATTTACACCGTGCTGTCTTGACAAACAAGGACGAGTCACACCCTAGTCACTCCCTCTTCTCAACTTTCCCATCAGGAAAAAGATATGGAAATGTGAAATGCATACCTGCAGATTCAGGGACAGTTTCATCTGAATACGGCAACTGAGCCATCCTTCCAACAACTAGAAAGCAGTCCTGCGTTACTATCTACCCCATTGGAGACCCTCGGACTATCTTTGATAGAGCTTTGCTGGACTTTATCTTGCGCTAAACGTTATTCATGGTATTCCCTTTATCATGTATCTGTACACTGTGGATTGTTCGGTTGTAATCACGTATTCTCGTTCCGCTGACTGGTTAGCACGCAACAAAAGCTTTTCACTGTACCTTGGTGCACGTGACAATAAACTAAACTCAAACTGAAACTTTTTATTATGCAGTGCCTTACCTTGTTGGACAAAGGAGCCGTAGACAAACCACATTGAGTTGTACAGGGTGGTGGATGTGACGGAGCCCATCTGCAGCCTGGGTGGGTTGAGCCAGTTGAGCAGGTACACCAGTAATCCCACCAGTATCACCGTGCCAGCAATGCATGCCCAGAGAGAGATGTCAAAGGGTGCCAGGCAGGCAAACATGTCGACGGACTTTTCCACCTTCTTCAGCAGGAAACCAACTGAGTAATCCATGTATCGGGTGGTGAAGTCCACCACGCTCTCCCGCTCTGGAGTTATGGTCAAGGCTGAGATTCCCACGTCTGCTCGCTGTAAATTAATGAAACGTCGTCAATGATAAGTTATGGAACGCAAGTTATCAAGTCATAGAGTTATGCAACACGGAAACAGGCCCTTCAGCCCAACTTTGTATCATTGATTCATATAGCACGGGAACTGGCCCTTTCTCCTAACTTGTCCACATTGACCAACATGCCCCATCTCCACTAGTCCCACCTGCCTACATTTGGCCCATATCCTTCTAAACCCGTCCTATCCAGGTAGCTGTCCAAATGTTTTTTTTTAAATTGTGATAGCACCTGCTTGCCCATGTAGCCCAAGATGCCCTATCTATATCAGACAACCTCTCCCTATACCTCAGGCCCCCAAGACTCAGCAACATCCTTGTAAATCTTCTCTGCACCATTTTCAGCTTGACAACATCTTTCCTATAACATGGTGTCCAAAGCTGACCACAATACACTAAATGTGGCCGCACCAATGTCTCATATAACTGTTACATGACCTCCCAACTTCTGTACTCAATACTCTGACTGATAAAGGCTAATGTACCAACAGACTTTTTGACCATCCTATCTACCTGTGATGCCACTTTCAAGGTCCTTTGGTTCTCGAATCACGGACCAAGTGACACTGTTTCGATCCTGACCTCTGCTGCTGTGTGTGTGTAATTTGTAATACTCCCCCTGTGGCCACTTGGGTTTACCTCAGGTCCTACTACTTCCCAAAGTCGAGCGGGTTTGGAGATTATTTGGCCTCTGTAAACTGCCCCTTATATAAAATCTGGGGGAAATTGGTCAGTATGGAGAAAATAAATTTGGATTAGATTAATGTTGGATTAGTATAAATAGGTGCTTGATGCTCAGCGTGAACTTCATGGGCCAAAGGTTTTGTTTCCATGCTGTATCTCTCTATCTCTACCCAAGTGTATGCTCAACTGATGATCTTTTATAAGCTCATAAGGTCAAGTCATAGGAATAGAATTAGGCCATTCGGCCCATTGAGTCCACTCAGCCATTCAATAATGGATGGTCACTCTTTACCTCTCAACCCCATTATCCTGCCATCTACCCATTGACATGGCCTCCACAGCCATCTCTGGCAATGAATTCCATAGATTTACCACCCACTGACTATAGAAATTCCTCCTCATCTCCTTTAATTCTGAGGCTGTGCCCTCGAGTCCTAGACATTCTTGTAGGCAAAGTTGCTAGGTAAAATTGTAAATTGTCCCTTGTGTGTGTAGGATACTGTTAATGTAGGGAATCACTGGGCGGCGGGCCGAAGGGCCTATTTCCACGATGTATTTCTAAACTAAAAATTAAACTAAACTAAAGAAGCTAAGAGTCGGAATGCTGTATCATTTAAAGGAGTTGGAGAAAGGGAGAATTGGGGATTTGGAAGGATTGGAGAGAAGGGTGAGAATTGGAAATTGAAGCATTGATAGACCTAAGGGCCTATCCCACGAGCATGTGACTGCATGCGGCATGCGCGACCTAACGTGGTCGCTTGAGCCGTACGGCCTCGCGGGGCCGGTCCCACTTCGATCGCTGGAGCCGTATGGAGTTGTGCGAAGCTGGTCCCGACATCGCGCGGGGCTCCGAAAAACTGACTGTTCAAAAATTCCGCACGGCAACGGCCTGCCGGCCCACAGCCGCATTGAGGCTGTACGCACCACCTCGACAGGTGTACGCACCGTCTCGACGCCGTACCCACCATCGATGCTGTACGCAGCGTCTTGACGGCGTACGCCTAGCGCAAACTTCCCGCGGACTTCGCTCGAACTTCACGATAACTCGTACGGGATCAGTCGACCTCCGCCCGGCTCCCACTTCCGGTTTAAATTTGGAATAAATCTATATGTCTACTTCTAACAACATGCTCATTAAATGTATTATTTATTTGTTCCAGCTGTTAGAATGCTGAAAGTACTCTGGCATAGAGTAATAAAGTGATTGATAAAACAGCACAAATTATCTTGCCAATGCTCAAATATAACTATGTGAAGAAAATATATAATAAATATGAATATTTACACAATTCATTTGCATGCAATATCTGCTTGATTAAAAATGGGAATTTTCTTCAATGGAGATAGTTGTTGAAACTATGTTTAGATGGGTGAACTGGGGGTGGTTGGTAACTCCTTTGACATGAAAAATGAGCCTAAGATGTAACTAGTTTTTGTGAAATACATTACAAAATAAAATTAAAAAATGGTCTTACATTAGTGTATAAGATCATGAAAGGAATAGATTAGATAAATGCACCTTCTTTTACCAGACTGATGGATTCGAGAATCAGAGAACCTTGGAAGTGGCATCACAGGTAGATAGGGTGGTCAAAAATACTTTTGGTACATTGGCCTACATCAGTCAGAATACTGAGTATAGAAGTTGGGATGCCATGTTACAGTTACAGTATATAAGACATTGGTGAGGCCACATTTAGGCTATTGTGTTTAGCTTTGGTCACCATGTTATAGGAAAGATGTTGTCAAGCAGAAAACAGAGCAGAGAAAATTTACAAGGATGTTGCCAGGATTTGAGGGACTGAGGTATAGGGAGAGGTTGGGCAGGCTAGGACTTGATTCATTGAAGCACAGGAGGATGAGGGGTGATCTTATAGAGATGCACAAAATCATGTAAGGAATAGATGTGGTAAATACACAGAATCTTTTACCAGAGTAGGGGAATCAAGAACCAGAGGACATAGGTCAAAGGTGATGGGGGAAAGATTTAATAGTAATCTGAGCAGTAGCGGATCGACATTTTGGGGGCCCTGAAGTTTGAACTGTTACGAGGGCCCCCTTCGCAACCAGCAACGAGGTCTGGGTAACCACTATTATCTTCTTCAATGGGATTGTTCCATGACAGGCTAGCTAGGCCCCTGCATTTTCAATACATTGAAAGCAATTCTCAAGCTTTCTGCTGGTAGTTTAAATAACAGAAGCTTAGAATTTTTCTAACACATAAGCAGTAAAATAACCCCCTAAAGATATATATTTCATGAAATAGACAATAGACATTTCTATGATTTCCACAATCAGAACCGCATTCATGCCTTCTCCCCATATCCCTTGACTCTGCTATCTTTAAGAGCTCTATCTATCTCTCTCTTGACAGCCTCCAGAGAATTCGCCTCCACTGGCAATCCACTCTTGAAAATAGCGGCGTCAGGGGATATGGTGAGAAGGCAGGAACAGGGTATTGATTGTTGATGATCAGCCATGATCACATTGAATGGTGGTGCTGGTTTGAAAGGCCGAATGGCCTCCTCATGAACCTATTGTCTATTGTCTATTGACAACTCTCTGTGTGAAAAAGTATTTTCTCATTTCTGTTCTAAATGGCTTACCCCTTATTCTTAAACTGTGGCCCCTGGTTCTGGACTCTCCCAACATTGGAAACATGCTTCGTGCCTGTAGCGTGGCCAAACCCTTAATAAACTTACATTTTTCAATAAATAGCCTCATGCAGCTAAACAAATCTGTCACCTGAAATGTCTATTTGCCTAGCACTTAGATGAGAAAAAACGTTTTCACCCAGTTGTGAATTTGTGGAATTCTCTGCCACAGTAGGCAGTGGTCTCATCACCTTCAGCAGCATCTCAGTCTCCCTTCCTGAGCTGACACCCACTTCTCCTCACCTCACCTACACTCACTTCCCCTCACCTACACACCTGCACCTCGACTAATCCCCTCTCCCCACTAAACCCCTCGCCTCGACGATACTTCACTACCAAACTTCTCCTCACACCTAAACCTCGCCTCGACTAACCATACCTCACTAAACCTCACCCCCACAAATAAACCTCACACCTTAACCCCACCTCAACATAACTAAACCTCCCACCTCACACCTAATCCGCGCCTCGACTAATCGCTACCTCTCTCCCGCTCCCGCTATTTATAGACGCCCCCCCATCCCCCTCCTCCCCCCCCCCATGGCCGTTGGCGGCGCCTCACGTGAGCGGAATGGCTCCAACCAGGAGGGCGGGGTTGAGCGCGGAGAGCGGCGCAGGCGCATTGCCCGACAGAGCCGGTGGGAGGGGAGGGAGAGGAGGGGCTGAGGGATTTAAATCGGAAGAATATGCTTCTGGGGCCCCTCTGGGATTAGGGGCCCTGAAGCGTAAGCTTCATTAGTTTCATAGTAGATCCACCCCTGAATCTGTGGGGCAACTTTGTTATACAGACGGTCATGGGCATATGGAAGGAGCTGCCATAGGAGGTAGTTGAGGCAAGTACCATCAGAACTTTTAAGAAACATTTAGACAGGTGCATGGTTAGGATAGTGTAGATTAACCACATTAATCCATGTCTATATAATCTTCACTACGCATATTAAGCATGTCACACATTCCACCTTCTAATCCAGTCCGGGTTTTGGGCATCATGAGTACTGTACACGAGGGACAATTTGCACATAGACCCCATTCTGCCTTCAATGCTCATGCGTTCTATGGGTCTCTGCGCCAGTCACCGGCTGCACCAGAGAGGGTTGCTGACAACATGATTCATAACTGCATTAATTGTGGCATCTCACACGCGAGAATTCGTGACAAATGCCCCGCTTTCGGGAAAACCTGCCATTATTGCAAGAAAAAGATCAACTTCATTCGGTGCTGCCATGCTCGTGGGAACAGAGTTCAGCCACAAGAATCTCTCCATACTCTTGAGCCCAGTGGTGCTGCTGAAGGAGCCCATTTTGGCACCTGCTGCACCAGCATTGCAGGAGCTGCAGGAAGGCAGCCATAACATAATTCTCTAACGGATCTGTTGTGCAAACCCTTAATAATCTTATATGTTACAAAAAGATCACCTCTCATCCTTCTAAACTCCAGAATATACGAGCCCAGACGCTCAGCTGTAATGACTGTTAGTCATTAAAATGTCCATGTATTTGACCGATGCAGCAAAAGGTCACAGTTTGTACTGGTGTTCTTTGTGTCAAGGTGACCCACCAATGCTGTAGATAGAATATAACTAGCATCAATGTATGTGTGAGTTGAAGTTTCAGATAATCCAAGTAACATTGTTTGTGGGTGAGATGTCAATAAGGTGACCCGATCAGTGAAAATGCTTTCACTTGTGGCCATGATGGCAATTAGTAGGTATGTTGCAAAGCCTACCTGAAGCGTCGCTGAAAATCTGTCCCAGCCCGTGTGCGTGATTTTGGCGCCGTTTAGAGGGGGCGGGTTTAAAACGCGATTTCCCCTAGGCTGTTCAAATCGAGGATGCTCAGCCTAGTTAATTATTAACGAAATTAAGCGCAACGTGAACGTTCTAAACAGGGGACCAGAAGCGCGTTCTTCTTAAGATCCCTTTACAAGTTTAAAGTTGCGAGGGGCCCATTATATCCCGCCAAATCTAGCGCAATGTGAACGTTCTAAACCAGCGTTCACAGGATCCCAGTATTTGCTGATTTAAATTGACTTTAATTTACAGCAATTGAACACTAAATTCCTTCCATTTGGCCTATAAATTAATGTAAATGAGATTTAAAGATCATGTTTTATTGTGAATTGTTTGTGAATATTATTTGGACACTTAGGCTATTTAAAAATGTTAATCATTTATTAAGAAATAGATAGATGTTTAGATCTAGTAATTGAAGTTTGAAATTAGCTACAATTGGGTAACTAACTAATTATATGCTTTAATTTCAGGTAATCCAAGTAAGATTGTTTTATATTTGTTTCAGAATGCTTCAATCTATGATAACTGAAAATTTCATTCAGTTCTCTTAATTTTTAAGAAAGTTATGGGCTTTTGACTGTCCACGATCACAGCTTTTTTGTTATGTCCATAGAAAATCAATAGGGAACAAGATGCTAATTTCCGAGTATGAAAATGGCCATAACATTTTAAATACTTGAGATATGAAAGTGAATTAGGTGTCAAATTAAACTTCTTTTTATGCTTTATCTGATGGGATAAATTGCAGACTTGATTTTTAAAATCTCAAAATGTTGTAACATTGCTGTTGTCTATAGCTGAATGTACCTAGGTTCAAACCTAACTTCCAGTGTTGCCTGTGTGGAGTTTGCATGTTCTCTCTGCCACTGCATAAGTATCCCTGGATGTTACATCCAGTACAAAGGTGTTGCTGGATCTGGAATGGCTTGAGTTAAGAGAAAATACTTCATTTTAGAATTACGAGTTTACAGATACAGCATGGAAACAGGCCTTGTGGCCGACCGAGTCCGTGCCAACCATCGATCACTCCGTACACTTATACTATCCTACACAGTAAGGATAAATTACTATTTTACCGAATCTAATTAACTTACAAACCAGCATGTCTTTTGAATGTGGGAGGAAACCAGAGCACCCAGAGAAAACCTATGTGGTCACAGGGAGAACGTACAAACTCCATACAGACAAGCACCCCTAGTCAGGATGGAACCCGGGTCCCTGGTGCTGTTCGGCATCAACTCTACCGCTGCACCACAATGCCGCCCTCTATCCCTTCTCTATCCCTACTGCTGCCAGTCATTCCGTTAGATTCCTGACCTCTAGAATTCAATTATGAAATCTTTTTTCCTTTCTCTCAATGATTTATAAGGATGTTGCCAGGATTGAAGGTTACAGATAGCACCTTCAGTCAGGATCAAACCCGGTTCCTTGGCGCTATAAAGCAGCAACTCTATCGCTGCGCCTCTGTGCAGAAAGGCTGGACCATTTATTCCCTGGAGCACAGTAGGCTGAGAGGTGACCTTATGGGGTACATATAATCAAGAAAGACATAGGCACAATCTTTTCCCCAGGGTAAGATTATCTACGTTTAGAGGGCATAGGTTTAAGTTGTGGGGGGGGGGGGAGATTTAGATGGGATCTGAGGCCAACTTTCTCACTCAGAGGGTGGTGCATACATGAAATGAGCTGTCAGAGGGTTTAGAAGTGTTGGGTACAATGACAACATTTAAAAGATACTTGGACAATTACATGGATTGGAAAAGTGCAGAGAAAAATCTACAGGCAAGTAGATTTTAGACTTTAAACTTTGGAGATATAATGCAGAAACAGGCCCTTTGCCTTGCCAACCAACGATGACTTCATTCACTGGCACTATTCTACATACTAGGGGCAATTTACAATTACAAAATGAGACACACAGGCAAGTCGGGTTAGCTGCGTTAAGTAACTTGGTCAGCATGGACACATTAATCCAAGGGGCCCTGTTTGCACGCTGTATAGTTCCATGACATTCTTTATTAACAAATATACCTGGACTTTTCAAGAACCTTATGCCTCATATACGCTTTATAGTTCTGCCAACCTCACAAATCTATAAAATGAACATCGTGGAGAGAGCACAACATTTCAGCTAGCTTATTAGAACACAGCAATAGATTTATTGCTAAATCTGCACTGTGGTGGAAGGTTATGATGAAATTGGCACAATTCCATCATTTCAGCATCATGTGTATTCAAGTCACATTATTAACAATTCCACTTTCTGTATCCGTGGAAGTTAAATTGGATTCATTGGACAATATGGAATTAAGAAAAAAAGCTAAGATCAATAATGATGACCTAAAACTACAACGTTAATAAAAAAAACACACATAATAGAAAAAGTAGCTTTTTATCAGGATGCATAACAGCATGGTTTAGGAACAGCTCCACCAAAGACTGCAAGAAATTGCTGAGAGTTGTGGATGCAGCTCAGACCATCACACAAACCGACCTCTCTTCCATTGACCCCTTACGCTGCCTCGACAAGGCCCCAATGAGTATTAAGTTAATTGATTTATTGAATTCTTTTCATTAATATATTTATATTTGTGTGTAAGGCCTGTTAAGCTGCTGCAAGTAAGAACTGCATTGTTCTGCTGTTGGTACATATAAGAGTCAGGGGAGAGGGAAATTGGAGGTATGAAAAGGTTCAAAGGTTCGTGTGGGCAGCATGGTGGCACAACAGTAGAGTTGCTGCCTTACAGCCCTTGCAGGGCCAGAGACCCGAGTTTGATTCCGACTATGGCCGTTGTCTGTACAGAGCTTGTACGTTCTTCCCATGAATGCGTGGATTTTCTCAGAGATCTTCGGTTTCCTCCCACACTCCAAAGACATACAGGCATGTAGATTAATAGGCTTGGTATATGTGTAAATTGTCCCTCGTGTGTGTAGGATAGTTTTAGTATGCAGGGATCGCTGGTCAATGCAGACTGAGTGGGCGGTAGGGCCTTTTTCCGCGCTGTATCTCTAAACTAAACAAAATAAATTAGAGCCGACACCAATGACCAAGGAACGGTGGGACCCACAACAGTTCATTGTTGGCTTTGAACGAGGTGATAATAAAGGTATAAATGAATATAAACAGTGTAATTAGCAGGGTGACTAGGGAAAGGGCGGGGCAGAGAGAGAGAGAATGGAAGGTTACTTGAAATTAGAGAAATCGATATTCATACCACTGTGTTGTACGCTTCCCCAGAGAAATATGCAGTGCTGTAATTGCTTATCTGCTCATGCTTCACCGGATATGCTTATATCAGGACTTACAGCAAGATGTATATCTGACGATGTTGTGCTGGAATCTTTGACAGTTTTTCTTCAAGGCAAAATCAATATCTATACATAACTAAAATGCTGATCATGTTATCTTCCGCTTTTGCAGTCATTCTATTTACACAAAAACGGTTTGCGATAGTGCTATGATTTTTCGCCAGTTCACTCACCGTTCTCCCATGCTGCGATTGCACAAAGTTTCATTCTGATCAGCTCAATGTCGTAAAAGTTAGCGAGGTATAAAAATCTTACGCTCGTGCTCAGATTAATCTTTTCTCCTGCCAGTTAGTGCCGCGCGGATTAGTCTCTTCCCCTGTCACTCCCCAGGACGGTCATCCCCTTCCTGTGCCATCGTGTCTTTACTGGAGCTGAGGATGGCTGGCGGGGGTTTCCAATCGGACTTTTGGAGGGACCCGATGCAGCCCCGTCCCGCCCCAAGCAGCAGCCCAGCCCCAAGCAGCAGCCCAGCCTCAAGCAGCAGCCCAGCCCCAAGCAGCAGCCCAGCCCCAAGCAGCAGCCCAGCCCCAAGCAGCAGCCCAGCCCCAAGCAGCAGCCCAGCCCCAAGCAGCAGCCCAGGGTTGCAAGACTGGCCCCAAGCACAGCCCAGCCCCAGCAGCAGGATACAAAGCAGCAGCCCAGCCCAGACCAGCCCCAAGGAGCAGTGGAGGCTCCAAGATCCCGCCCCAAGCAGCCCAGGGTCGAAGACTGGACACAGCCCAGACCAGCATGGGCTACCCAGCCCAGCCCAGACCAAAAGGAAAGTGGAGGCTCTGATCCCGGCGGAGGAGAATGACCAGCGACCAGCATCCGCTGCGAGTCCTCACCACACCGCCAATTCCAGCCATTACCCATCTGGTCCTCCTCGCTGGCTCCTCCCCTTCCTCCATGATGCCACCCATGGGTCTTCCCTGTCTTTTCTCCGAGCTCACTTCCTCCCCGCCCACACACACCCTCTCCCCCCACAACTCCCCCCCCCCTCACACTCCCCCCCCCCCCACCACAAGCCTCCCCTGCCCACACCCACTCGCCAACACACCCCCACACACACACACACACACCCACCCCCCACACTCACACTCACCCACACACACTCACCCACTCACACTCTCCCCCTCGCCCCCTCTCCCACTCACCCACCCACACCCCCCCACTCACCCCCCCACCCGCCCCCACACACCAACTCACCCACCCATCCCACCCCCCACCCACACCCCCCCCCCCCCACACAACCCTCTCCCCCCCCTCCTACACCTCCCCGTCCACACACACCCCTCCTCCCACCCCTCACCCCTGGCCACCCACCCCACTTCCCTACCTCCCTCCCCTCCTCTCCTCCCTTACATGAAGAGGAGGGGGAGTGCTTGGGGATGAGGGGAAATGCGCAGCGCCTGCAGAGTTAGGGGCTATGGGTGAGTGGTGGAATATTGCGTTGGGGAATGGGTTGCATTGGGGGAATGGGTGAGTGGTGGAATATTGTGTTGGGGAATGGGCTGCTTTGGGGGACCAGGCTTCCCGTGTGTCTGGGACCCTATGGGTCCCACTTAGTCTAGTAAATTAATAAAAATAAGACTGACAATGGCACTGGATTCAATCCTTCCTAAACTTACAAGATCCCCTGAAGAAGGTTCCCAACCCGAAAGATCTCCTGACCCATTCTCTCCACAGATGCTGCCTAACCAGCTGAGTACCTCCAAAATGCCAGTGTTTTCCTCAACACCCTGGTTTGGATACAAGTTGTTGCTTTTTCTTTGTTGCCGAACCTAACTGCACCATGGAAAATCTGCAAAGGACATACTGTAGGTGACACTCTTTCTCAGAGATACTATGTAATGAGAAATAAATGGTTGCCATGTCTTACGAATGAATAAAAAATATGTTCAGGCAGTCTTTTTTATTAATAAGAAGTCCCAAGGTGGGATTCAAACTCATAAACTGCTGGGATTACTTGTCCAAGATTCTGCATTACTTGCTCTGTAATACAATCATTATACATAATTGGCCCCAATCTAATAAAGCTGCTGCATCTCTATAGTTTTTCACCTTATAGTTTCCTTGGTAATCCTGTTAAATGTATTATCTAGAAAGGAGTTTATGTGGTTTTGAAATAATTTTGTTAACATTTATAAGTGCATGTTCGTAGGTTCTTAGAGCAGAATTAGGCCATTCAGCCCATTCAGCCCATCAGCCCCCGTCATTCAATCATGATCTATCTTTCCCTCTCAATCCCATTTTCCTGCCTTCTCACCATAACCCCTGACACCCGTACTAATGAAGAATCTATCAAACTCCTCAATAAGAATCTCTTATTTTTTGAGCCTGGAGTTAGAATCACGGGCTATAGTGCCCAAATGATCCAAGTGCCTTTTGTGGCCTTTTGCTGCACTGTTCAAATACATGAACATTTCAATGACTAGTAGTTGACGCCTGATGCCCTGAGAGAGGGCGGCCCCGTGTTGCAATGGTAGAGCTGCAACCTTACAGTGCCAGAGACCGGGTTTGATCCTGACTACGGGTGCTGTCTGTATGGAGTTAGTACATTCTCCCTGTGGCTGCGTGGGTTTTCTTCGGGTGCTCCGGTTTCCTCCCACGTCCCAAAGGCGTGCAGGTTTGTAGATTATGATGGAAGGAACTGCAGGTGTTGGTTTAAACCGAAGATGGATACAGATAGCTGGAGTAACTCAGTGGGTCAGGCAGCATCTCTGGAAAAAAGGAATAGATTACATTTTGCGTCAAGGTGAAGGAGGTCAGAGCAAAGGTCTTGACCCGAAATGTCACCTATTCCTTTTTCCAGAGATGCTGTCTGACCCGTTGAGTTACTCCAGCCGAGTGTGTCTATCTTAGGTTTGTAGATTAATTGGCTTTGATAAAATTGTAAATTGACCATAGTGTGGCGTTTTGGTGTCAGGACCCTTCTTCAGACTGAACACATTGCAGAAGGTGTCCAGAACAACAGAAGAACCACCCAGGAGAGTCACCGCCCATCATATCCTGCTGACAAGCTTATAATGCAGTGAAAGCGTAATTCCATGCTCAGCTTCTTTCAGCTGGAATAATGTTTAGGTTTAGGTTTAGGTTTAATATTGTCATGTGTACCGAGGAACAGTGAAAAGTTTTATTTTGCATGCTATTTTTGTTGTCTCTGTACTGTACACTGACAATGACAATTAAAATTGAATCTGAATCTGAATCTGAATCTATCCTAACAACTCAGATCTACCACACATAGATACAATCAGTTTACACTCAAGTTCAATAGATAGAGCAAAGGAGAAGATACAGAGTGAAGAATATAGTTCACAGCATTGTAGCACATCAGTTCCATAGACAAAATCCAATGGTGATAGGGGTGAATCGGACAGTACCCCAGCTTATGGAAGGACCATTCAGAAGGACACAAAGTGCTGTAGTAACATAACAGGTCAGGCAGCATCTCTGGAGAACATGGATAGATGACGGTTCAGGTCGGAAACCCTCCATCAGACTTATTGTGGAGGGGGGAAAGAAAGCTCGGAGGGGGAAGAGACAGGACAAAGTGTGGCAGGTAATAGGCGGGGGGGGGGGGGGGGGGGGGAAGGGGGAGGGGGTTCATAGGAGGATGGTTGGAACAAAGACCAGAGATAACGATGGACAAAATCTGACCGTCAGAAGCCTGATAATGGAGGGAAAGAAGTTGGTAATGAATCTGGTGGTGCATGCTTTCAAGTTCTAGTTCCTGTCTTGAATGTTCTTGTCTGGAATGATTCCCTTCACCCAGCGATACTCGGGCTATTGTTATTTGATCTCTGGGATTGCTGGCTCATAGACAGCGCTTCAGTGCATCGCAGGCAGTGACGCTGGATGTCCGATTGATTAATGAGGGTGTCAATGGGTCTGTAGACATAGATGTATAGCCTCATCTGAAATATTCAGATGAAGTTGTGCCTTTTTCCAAATTCATATTTCATGACTGTCTTAAGGAGTCCAAATGAATATAAAAAGTGTTTTTTAGCCAAAATAAACGGTGAATAATTAAAATATTTAAGTTGCCCCAGTGCAACTCTGAGTGACAACATAAAAAGTTTCTTCAAACCCGCTTTTACAGCAAAGCAGAACAATACTGCAAAAGGCATTGATAGCACCAAACGTGTTGAGTTCAGAGCTGGCAGGAGGGACTGGTAAATCAAGGGACATCTCATGAGATAATGGGCACAGGAGTAGAACCGAATAACCAGGCATAGATGTCCCCACCATCAAAAGGATTTATCGCAGGCGCTGCCTTCAATAGGAAGCTGATAGCAAAGACACACACTATGCAGACCATGCTCTCATTTCATTCCTATCATTGGGAAGAAGGCATAGAAGTCTGAAAACCCTGAACACCTGGTTCAAAAATAGTTTGCTCACTACAACCATCAACATCTTGAACATCATCTCAACCATGAACATTTAGGGTTTAAGAAGGAACTGCAGATGCTGGAAAATCGAAGGTAGACAAAAATGCTGGAGAAACTCAGCGGGTGAATCAGTATCTGTGGAGCGAAGGAAATAGGCAACGTTTTTGGTTGAAACCCTTCTTCAGACTGATGTGGGGGGGGGGGGGGGGGGGGGGGTGGGGACGGGAGGATGAAAGGAAGAGGTGGAGACAGTGAGCTGAGGGAGTGCTGAGAAGGGGATGATAAAGTAAGGACTACCTGAAATTAGAGAAGTCAATGTTCATACCGCAATGTTCATGTACAGCAGCTCTACGTCAGTGAGACCAAGCGTAGGCTTGGCGATCACTTCGTCAAACACCTCCACTCAGTTCGCAATGACCAACCTGATCTCCCGGTAGCTCAGCACTTCAACTCCCCCTCCCATTCCGAATCCCACCTTTCTGTCCTCGACCTCCTCCATGGCCAGGGTGAGGACCACCGTAAATTGGAGGAGCAGCACCTCATATTTCGCTTGGGCAGTTTGCATCGCAGCGGTATTAAAATTGACTTCTCTAATTTCAGGTAGTCCTTACTTTCTCTTGCTCTTCTCAGCTCTCCTTTAGCCATCTGGCTCCACCTCTTCCTTTCTTCCTCCCGCCACCCCCCCCTCACTTCAGTCTGAAGAAGATTTTCGACCCAAAATGTTGCCTATTTCCTTCGCTCCATAGATGCTGCCTCACCCGCTGAGTTTCCCCAGCATTTTTGTCTACCATGACTTTGGTTGCATAAGGACTATGGAGTTTGTGTACTCATATCAGTGTCAGTGAGTTATGTAGCACAGAAACAGGCCCTATGACCCAACCTGCCCATGCTGACCAAAATACCCCATCTGCGATAGTCCCACCTGCCTGAGTATGGCCAATATCCCTCTAAACCTTTCTGTTCATATTCCTGTCCAAATGTACTTTAGATGTTGTTATATTACTTGTCTTAACTACCTCCTCTGCTAAACTGTTCCATATACCCATGACCCCCTGTGTGAAAAAAGGCAGAGACCAGGCCTTTTAGCCACAATGTCTACTAAACTAATCCCATCTGACTACACATAGTCTATATTCCTTCATCCCCTTACTATTCATGTCTGACTAAATGCCTCTTTAACGTTGTTACTGTATCTGCTTTTTTCACCCACCCTGGCTGTGCATACCAGGCACTTGTTGCCTCTCCGTATAATACTTGCTTTGAAATTCTTCTTTTAACTTTACTTAAACTTTAACTTTTGACTTTTAACCTTAACTTCAACTTTGGGCCGGCACGTTGGTGCAGCGGTAGAGTTGCTGCCTTACAGCGGCAGAGATCCAGGTTCGATCCTGACTCCGGGTGCTGTCCGTACGGAGTTTGTATCTCTAAACAAAACTTTACTCTCTGACAAAGCAATGCCCTCTAGTATTTAACATTTTACCCACATAGAACTGTTAGAGTTCCTGCCATAACTGGATAAATGTCTATCATATCTCCCCTCATAGAAACATAGAAACATAGAAAATAGGTGCAGGAGTAGGCCATTCGGCACTTCGAGCCTGCACCGCTATTCAATATGATCATGGCTGATCATCCAATTCAGTATCCTGTACCTGCCTTCTCTCCATACCCCCTGATCCCTTTAGCCACAAGGGCCACTTCTAACTCCCTCTTAAATATAGCCAATAAACTGGCTTCAACTACCTTCTGTGGCAGAGAATTCCAGAGATTCACCACTCTCTGTGTGAAAAATGTATTTCTCATCTCGGCCCTAAAAGATTTCCCCTCTATCCTTAAACTGTGACCCCTTGTTCTGGACTTCCCCAACATCGGGAACAATCTTCCTGCATCTAGCCTGTCCAACCCCTTAAGAATTTCAAAGCTATATCCTCCAAAGCTACAGAGAAAACAATCCAAGTGTGTCCAATCTCTCTTTATAGTCAATATTCTATTATCCCGGCAACCTCCTGGTGATCTCTTCTGCACCTTCTCAAAAGTCTCCACATCCTTCCTGAAATGCTATGACCAGAACTGCATTTATACTGCAAATAATGCCTTATACAAATGTTATACATCTGCAACATGACTTGGGTGGGACTAGTGTAGCTAGAACATGTTGGCCAGTGTGGGCAAGTTAGGCTGAAGGGTCTGTTTCCACTCTGTATCATTCTATGACAATGACTCTTATCTCACTGGTTGGCATAGTGTTGTCAATTCATACTCAATTTCAAAAAATATTATTAATGTTTATAAAATATAGTCCCTAAATAATGCCTTTCATAGCTGCAGCAGAAAATTTAATACATAGATTCAAAAAAGTATTATAATATTGTGTTATATTGAAGCTAATTATTGTATCACTCTTCGCCACTCTAATAAAGGATCTCAACCAGAAACATTGCCCATCTCCCATTATCCATTGTCAGATTCTGCCTGATTCCTTGAGTTCCTCCAGTACTTTGTGTTTTTACACAATCTCCATCTCCATCTACGGGGACAGTGTGGAGAGAGTGTCCAGCTTTACGTTTCTGGGCACTCACATCTCAGAGGACCTCACATGGTCCACCAACTGTGCTGGTCAAGAAGGCACAGCAATGACTGCTCTTCCTGAGAACATTAAAAAAGACTGATCTGCCCCAACAGCTGCTGACAACCTTCTACCGCTGCACCACAGAGAGCATATTAACGTATGGCATCTCTGTGTGGTATCTCAGCTGCACGGAGGCGGAGAGGAGAGCTCTTCAGCGCGTCATCCACAGAGCGCAGAAGATTATTGGGACACAGCTACCAGCCTTGGAGGGCATCTACCACACACGGTGCCTCAGGAAGGCCGTCAGCATCCATAAAGACTCCTCACACCCTTGTAATGAACTGTTCGAACTACTTCCCTCCGGCAGACGTTACAATGCCTTCTGCGCCCGAACCTCCAGACTCAGGAACAGCTTCATTCCCAGAGCTATAGCGGCTCTGAACCGATCCTGCTGAGTGCCCCCCACCCCCCCTGGACTGTCTCTCTCGGATGGTCACGTCGCACAGACACATCTGCACTTTAGTCTGTTTGAACTGTTTTGACTATTTTACTGTTGTAATGTTCTTTTTACAAACCATGTTCTCGGGGTATCTAAATCTAAATTTTATTAGTTATTTAAGTTATGACATCGGATGGAAGCTGCATACCAAATCTCGTTGCGCTTATGTGCAATGACAATAAAAGATATTACAGGTGCACAACCTTTTATCCGACAGCCTTGGGACCAGACACTTTTCGTAATTTGGAATTTGTCGGTCTTCGGAATGGAAATTTTTAGCGTAGATTTTAATGGCTGGCTCGGTGGTAGAGTGCTCGGCTCATATCCGCAAGGTCGCTAGTTTGCGCCTTGATCCCGGCAGTTCCTCGGTCACGAGTTTGAGTCTTCAATGTAGTTTTTTCTTGCAGAATAAATGTTTGTATGAAATGCAGTGTGTTGAATGAATTCCTGAATTTGTAAATGTGACCGCAGTATTGAATCACCTCTCGTACTCATGTCACCCTAACGGGGCTACATGCCCTAAGGCGGCCTAAGGCGACATTTTCACACTCTTATATCCGTGTGCAGCAGAGGCGCCAAACGTGAGCTTTGGTGTGCAGACGACATCCTGGAAAAAATGTCTGGTTTCTTCCAGGTAGGCGATATACCCTCCACTTCTCTTTTATGAAGGTGATTTAGTTCCCCTTTCTTCCAGGACCGACCCGAGGTTCCGCTGTCAACTCTGCGGGCCGCCCTTGGTGAACGCTCACTCAACTTTGTCTTGGGATTCCTACTCTCCCATGCAATGTACCCTCACCTTCTCTTTTATGAATGGGGATTTAGTTCCCCTTTCGTCGAGGACCGACCGGAGGTTCCGCTGTCACCTCTGCGGGCCGCCCTTGGTGAATGTCCTGTCTCCCTGTCCCTGGGATAGCAGGGGGCGATCAAACAGCACAATACCCCTCTCCCCCTCCAACTCCAGAGGAATCCACTCCCCGATCGGCCGCTACGGCGACGTGGCAGTTCGCCCACAGCCCGAGCTGCGCGACCCCAAGAACAAGACGCACCTTACGCACCATCAGCAGCTGCCCCTCTGGAGTTGGAGCAGGGCTGGACTGGAGTTGCTGATCTGGGATCTCCGTGCTTGCAGTGGGCCTGGGGGTCGGTGTTCCGATGAGGGGGCACAGCTCGGGCTGTGGGCGAACTGCCACTTGTCGCCGTAGCGGCCCATCGGGGAGCGACTTCTGGTGGACCCGATGTCTCCCGCTAGTTTGCAGTTTTCCTCTGGAGTTGGAACGGGGCTGGGCTGCTGCTGGCTGTGGGTCTCTGGGATCTCCGTGCTTGCAGTGGGCCTGGGGGTCGGTGTCCCGTTGGTCCTGACGTCTCCGGTGACTGGCATTGCCGACGTGAAGACAGTGCAAAGCCCCCACGCCGGTGCAATGGGTGGGGAGCTGGAGAGGGGAGGGAAGGGGGTCACACACATGGCCGGGAAGCAGAGGGGTGTAGGTGGGGTGAAACTGAAGGGAGCGACAATCTGCTGCTCCCTGCCCGCTGAGTTAAAAAGTTCCCACGCAAGACTCACGATACACTGTAGGGAGGAGGGATTAATGATTTCTTATATATTCAATACTCTGTGAAGGCCAATGTGCTGAAAAGCTTCTTGATCACCCTGTCTACCTGTGACGCCACTTCAAGAAACTATGTACTTGTACTTCTTGAACCCTCTGCTCTACAACACTTACCAGAGGTCTACCATTCACTGTGATGTTCCTGCCTGGTTTGACTTCGGAAAATGCTACACCTCCACAAACATTGTGCATTAAACTCTAGCGTGATACCAAACTAACCTTGAAGGCGAGTTCACCGATCAGCCCATTCCAGTTTCCGTCAGGCTGCTGACTGCCGAACTTTTGATCAGGGGCCACGTAGATTTCATATTTGAAACCAAGGTAACTTGACAAGGCATCCAGGACATCGATTGAAAAACCATAATATTTCTTTGTTCTTCCAAGAATGTTTTCGGATACCATAACAAAAGGTTCCTCCTGCAAAATGAGAGGGAATTCAGGGTCAAGTTGAGCATAACATTCATAGGAACTTATAGAGTTTTATAAAATCATCAACTTATGGAGGTTTATAAGACGTATAGGGAAGTTGGATGAACACAGTCTTTTTCCTTGGGTGGGAGAGTTTAAAAGTGAAGGTCTGGAATAGGTATAAAGTGAAGGGGGAAAAATGTATAAGGGGTCCTGAGAGGCAGGATTTTCACACGGAAGCTGATGGTGGGTATATGGAACAATATGCCAGTGGAAGTGGTAGAGATGAGTCCAGCTGTAACATTTGGACAGGCTCATTATAAGAAAGGTTGAGAGGGATATGAGCCAAATGCAAAACAATGGGACTAGTTGAGGAGTACACCTTTGTTAGGGTAGATGGAAAAGACACAAAGTGCTGGAATAACTCACTGGGTCAGGAAGCCACTCTGGAGAACATGAGAATCAGTGTGAAGAAGGGTCCCGACCCGCAATGTCACCTATCCATGTTCTCCACAGATGCCGCCTGACCTGCTGAGTTACCCCAGCACTTTGTGTCTTTATTTGTAAACCAGCATCTGCAGTTCCTTGTTCATTTGTAAACCAGCATCTGCAGTTCCTTGTTCATTAGATACGTTGGGCCATAATTGGGGCGGCGCAGTGGTGCAGCAGTAGAGTTGCTGCTTCACAATGCCAGAGATCCAGGTTCGATCCTAACTATGGATGCTGACTGTACGGAGTTTGTACATTTCCCTGTGACTGTGACATACCAAAGAGATACAGTTTTGTAAGTTAATTGGCTTCTGTAAATTGTAAATTGTCCCTAGTGTGTAGAATAGTGCTAATGCATGGGAGTTTGCATGTTGGCGTGGACTCAGTGGACCGAAGGGTCTGTTTCCACACTGTACTTCTAAAGTCTAAAGTAAAGTAAAGTCATAAGGACTGTTTCTGTTCTACATTATTCTGTGATTTTATGACTGTAACTCTTACCCATGATTGTCACGAATACTTCTGCAGTGTTCAGACATTCCAGTGGAATATTCCCCATCAATTTGAAGGACTGAATCAATGTTCCACAGTGCATCTCACCAATGCATTATAGCGATACCAATGCATTATAGTGCATCTCACGAATGCATTATAGTGATATCAATGCATTATAGTGAATCTCACCAATGCATTATAGTGATATCAATGCATTATAATGATACTGCCACACGAGTCAGAGAAATAAGTAGCATTCAAAATGTAGGGCCAGGGTCTGATGATGTACTTGATGATTCTAAAAGTAGAGACAAAGGCTTAAAGTGAGTGGGAAGAGATTTTAAAGGGTCTTCAGGTGCAACTTTTTTATTCAGATGGCAGTCCACATCTGGAATGAGTTGTCAGAGGAAGCTATGGAAGTGGGTGCAATTACAACTTTTGAAAGACATTTGGACAAATCAAATGTGTGGGATGGAACTGCAGATGCTGGTTTACACCGAGGATAGAGACCAAATGCTGGAATATCTTTTTCCAGAGATGCTGCCTGACCCGCTGAGTGAAAGGCCTGTCCCACTTGGGTGTAATTTGCGTGTAATTTACGTGATATAATAAAAATTGGTTGGCATGTCGTGACGCGCGCATGGCATGCATGACGCTCGCATGGCGCGTGGTGAGGCTTGATGGCATATGCAGTGGCGCGCGGTAGCGCGCGGTGCCCCAGGATTTTGGGATGCTCAAAATCCTTGCGCGCCACTTGCGTGACGTGCAAATGACGCCCAAGTGGGACAGGCCCTTTACTTCAGCATAGTGTGTCTATCTGTGGCCAAATATATGCAGAGATAAAAAAGACAAAGGGCTGGAGAAACTCAATGGGTTAGGCAGCAACCTCTGGAGAACATGAATACGTGACATTTCAGGTCTAGACCCTTCTTCAGACTGATTGTAGGGGGAAGGTGAGAAAGTTGGAAAAAAAGGTGTGGGCGGGACAATGTCCTGCAAGTGGTAGGTGGATACAGTGAAGGGGGTGGAGGGGGTTGATAGGTGGATGGTTGGATAAAGGATAGAGATGAAAGGATAACAGGCTGTGAGATGAGGAGATCAGAAGGGAAATGTAAGGATAAGAGGTGAAACAGATAAAAGGGCTTAGAGAGATATGGACCAAGTACAGGAAAATGGAACTAGCCCAGAATGCTAACTTTACTGGCATGGGCTACTTGGGCCAAAGAGCTTGTGGCCGTGCTGTATAGCTCTAGGATTTTATTACTCAAACATAAAAAGGCTTTTGTTTTAGTGACTCAATTCACAACTTCAGAACATTGCAAAGTGCTTTACAGCTTTACAGAGGTACCTCTTAAGTGCTGATTAATTCAGTATTAATAGAACAATAATCCACACAAAAAACATATTATTCCAGTCACGACAAATGGAAGGCATAATGTACCAACACTTTTGATGATGGACTGCGAGTTATAATGCACTAGCAATGTCTATAATAGAAAGTTTTTAATGAACTAGTTTTTCTTTTTTTGGATAAAGTATGCCTTTACACCTGCTTGTTCTACGATAATAGTCTGAATGCATTGACATTTCCAATATATGGAGAATGTTTGAATGCATAAAAAGTCTTAATCCCGCTTAATTTTAATGATGGATAGGGAAGATATATTGAAATAACAGGGAAGATATATTGAAATAACGTGCCCTGGTATAAACTGCAAGCTAGTATTATGTTGCATGCAAAAATTAAATACAAAATACTTCTCACAATATAAACATAGGCACAAGGAACTACAGCTGCAGGTTTACAAAAAGTGAAACGTGTTGGAATCACCTGGCATGCAGGCTACATTTCTGGAGAACATGGATAGGTGACGTTTCAGGTCAGACTGAAGAAGAGGCCCGATTCAAAACTTCACCTATCCAAGTTCTCAGAGATGCTGCCTGACCCGCTGAGCTACTCCAGCTCTTTCTATATCACTATAAAATGAACTAGTTTACTAATTTTGTACATAGTTTCCTAAGTTACAGTGGTAACTACCTAGTAAGGTATTTAATAGCCACTAAAACACTTCAGGGCAGCCTGACATTGTGAAAAGTGCAATAGAAATGCATTGCTTTCTTCATTTGCAAACCATTCAATGCAACATGAAAGCACCAACCTGACAGAAAGCACTTCCTAACAAAGTTTGTCTTGGTTCTTGGTTTCTTGGTCCTCCAAAATATCCCAAATGGAATTTAAACTGGAGGTGGTGAAGGGAGGGCTTAAGCCAGAAAGTGTTATTGGGAAGAAAGGGCTACTTTAAATTTAGTTGCATCTGGTTGGGTAACTATAGTTGGGTGGAGATTATTCCATGCTTTAATTGTGCGCAGGAAGAACAAATTGCTGTACACATCTGTCTTTGTAACTGGGATCACAAACTGGATCGAATGCCCTCGTCTGCTCCTGATTGGTTTGGGTTTGGTGTAGGTCTTGTAGTCTATGTCGAGCTGACCATTTAACATTTTGTCCATCCTGAAAGACCATGTTCATCAATACCAAACGTTGTAAGGATACAATGAAACCACCAACATTCAGCTGCTGGCTCATAGTGCCAGTATGCCAGGATTGTTTCTGACCTCGGGTGCTACCTGTGTGGAGTTTGCATGTTCCCCTGTGACTACATGGGATTCCTCTCACAACCCAAAGACATGCGTGTTTGTTGGTTAATTGTCCTACATACATTTCACCTAATGTGCAGGGAGTGGATAAGAAATTGTGAATGGGTGATCGATAGTCAGTGTGGACTCGATGGGCCAAAGGATCTGTCTCAACGCTCTGAAGATAGTTTCCTGTCTGCATAAAGATCTCGACTCGAATCGTCAGCTATTCCTTTTCTCTAGAAATGCTGCCCATCCCACTGAGCTACTCCAGCTATTTGTGTCTATTAAAGGTGGTGTGGCTGCTTCGTCAATATACGATACAATAGAAGTTTATCTTGGGAGGGAAATTGATTTGCCAGCAGTCATAAAACACAGAATACATGAAACATTAAATTAAAGTGACGAGTGGAAAGGATTGGGGATTGGGGATGTGCAAAGGGGGGGGGGGGGGGGGGGGGGGGGGGGGGGGGGGGGGGGGGGGGAAGGGGAGTCAGTCTACCCTACGACAGAAGGGATGAGTTGTACAGTTTGATAGCCACTGGGAAGAAAGATATCCTGTAGTATTCTGTACAACATCTTGGTGGAACCAGTCTGCAATATCTGTAATTTTCAGACTCCACTAACAGCTAAAAGACTCAACATATAAATAGTTCAAGTGTGCAACTTGCAAAATATGCCATTACCTCTTTGCATACCCATTAAATGCACTTGTGAAGACATTACAATGACAAATCAAACCTCATTTGCAAATGTTTACTTCTGCTGACAACCTGGGTTGATTAATTTCCTTAACTTCCCTAATAGCTCTTGAATTGATTAAACATTAGTTGTGGGAGCATACCACACATGATCTCACCAACAAGGTCAAATGCAAATCCAGCTAAATCCACAGCCAGTAAACCGTTAGCACTTCCTGAAGCAAGTTTGATGGAGAGAAGGAGTAAGATGTTCTTACCGGTAGCGTTACAACACGGAGCATCACACCCCGCATATTGTTTTCCAGCTTTTTATCCATCAGTGATCCATTCAACCCGGAGTCCGGGCTCCAAGTGCCAAGCTATGAAAAGGAAACGTAAGAGAGTGTGAGCTTATTCAGTTTTAGTTTAGTTCTGTTCAGTGATACAGTGTGTCAGCAGGCAGCCCACCAAGTCCATGCCGACCAGTCATCCCCGTACATTAGCACTACCTTACAAACTAGGGGCAATTTACAATTTTTGCCGAAGCCAATTAACCTACAAACTTTACGTCTTTGGAGTGTGGGGGAAAAGCGGAACATCCGGAGAAAACCCACGTGTATGTGAGGAAAACGTACAAACTCCATACAGACAGCACCCGCAGTCAGGGTCAAACCCAGGTCTCTGGCGCTGTAAAGCAGCAACTCTACCGCTGCGCCACTGCGCTGCCCTTTATTATTGCCACATACACCAGGAACCAGGATCCAGCTAAAAACTTTGCATGTGTGCCATCAAATCAGATGACACCATGACAGATCAGATGACAAGTCAAATGCTTCCAATAAACCATACACAAGTACAATAGGAATAGCAAAGAGAAGAGTGAATTGTCAAGGTTGTGTTATTGTCATATGTACTGTAATGGGACAATTAAATTCATAACGAAAGGTTGGGCATACATGAATCTGGTGCTTCTCCCCATCACGCTATACATACGCTGTATTCCATGTCACTTCTTATATGTGCTGACCTTGGATGCTATCCGTGTGGAGTTTCCACCTTCTCCCTGAGATCACATAGGTTTCCTTTGGTTTCCCCTCACATCCCAAAGACATGCAGTGATGCTAAACTGCTGGAATAACTCAGTGGGTCCGGCAGCAGCATCTCTGGAGAACATGGAAATCAATACAAACCTCCAGCGCCTTGTGTCACCTTTTTCTAAACCAGCATCTGTAATTCCCACGTGGGAACAAACTGGAGATGCTGGTTTACACCGTATTTCCTATGCTGACTTCGCCTTGGCTTACACGATCTCCCGGTTGCCAAACATTTTAACTCCCCTTCCCATTCCGATACTGACGTTGTAGGAAGGAACTGCAGATGCTGGTTTAAACCGAAGATAGACACAAAATGCTGGGGTAACTCAGTGGGAAAGGCAGCATCTTTGGAGAGAAGAAATAGGTGACATTTCGTATCTGAAGAAAGGTCTCGACCCGAAGCGTCACCCATTCCTTCTATGCAGCGACGCTGCCCGAGTTACCCTAGCATTTTGAGTCTATCTTCCCATACTGACAATTGTGTCCTGGGCCTCCTCCACTGTCAGAGTAAGGCCACATACAAATTGGAGGAACAGCTCATCATATTTTACTTGGGCAGCTTACAACCCAGGGGTATGAATATTGATTTCAAGTAACCATTGCATTCCCTCTCTCTCAACCCCTCCCTCACCTTAGTCATCCTGCTAGTTCCACTGTTTGCATCAACTTATCTGTTCGTTATCACCTCTTCCACAGCCAACAATGAACCATTGTGGGCTCCACCTTGGTCATCGGTGGCGGCTCTGATTTGTTTGTACCTTTACATACCTCTAGTTTCCCTCTCCCGTGACCCTCAGTCTGAGGAAGGTTCTCGACCCAAAACGTCACCCATTCCTTTTCTCCAAAGATGCTGCCTGACCTGCTGAGTTACTCTAATATTTTGTGTCTATCAGCAATTCCTTGCTTTTAGCAAGGTTGGAAGGGTAATTGGGTCACTGTAAATTACCTCCATTGTATAGATGAATGGGGGAAATTGATGACACCATAGAAAGAGTAAAATTTGATGATAGAAACATAAACAATAGGTACAGGAGTAGGCAGGCCATTAGGCCCTCTGAGCCAGCACTGGCATTCACTGTAATCATGGCTGATCACCCACAATCAGTACCTCGTTCCTGCTTTCTCCCCATATCCCTTGATTCCATTAGCCCTAAGAGCTAGTGTTAGCCCTAAGATTAGTGTAGGATTAGTGTAAATGGGTTATTGATGGTTAGCATGGCCTCTGTGGGCCAAAGGGCCTGTTTCTATGCTGTATCATATATTAATACTTGCACATTTAGCATGTACACCAGAGGATGAAAGTCAGGATTTAATTGTCCTATGAAGTGTGGCTTTCTTTGATCAAGGATTGAGGGCTGATTATCCTGTGAGAAGATCTACTGAATATTCTATGAGTGTTAACTATCAAGCTGCACAACTCTTTCAGCCATGCTTCTTTCCTGGAATAAAGATTGTTAATTGTGAACAGTGTTTCTGAATATTACATTTCTGTCACAACCACAGGGGAACCTTTAAGCACTTTGTAATGTTTAAATTGTTATTAAATTTGAAATTGAACACATATTCATTTTAAAACAGTGCCTTTGTCTAAAGTGCTTTAGGTTTAACATACATTTGTAATTAAATAACTTCAGCTCAGGTTTTTTCTTGTCACATAAGTTGTATGTGCGAACAATTTTGCAATAATGGACATTTTAATTTCATTTCCAAAACTATCCATAATTACACATCTGGGAAAAGCAAGGACTACTTTCAAAGCAACGTTAATGAGGCCAGCAGTGCTTCTGTGAATGCACTTGCACTTCTACATCCAAAAGCTGTGGGTACAAGACCTGCTCAAGGAGCTAGTCAAGGGCGTTTTATTGTCATATGTCCCAAACAGAACATTGAAATTCTTACTTGCAGCAACTCTACCACTGCGTCACTCAGCCGCCCAATCCCTAGAGTTCGTCACTGTAGTTCATTACCTTCAGTAAAGGTTCAACAGGTGGTTCTTTTATCAACTAGGTCAGCAGGTAATCTAATTAGGAGATGCCTCAGTAGTTGGTAAGACACATATCACAACCTAAATATGAACTTCCGTAAGGTTAATAATATGGGGAGAGCTTCGAAAAAATACAAAACAGTCCATTATTATCTATCTACCGTATTTCTATTACATACTATCTATTTTCTAATAAACAGAAATTATCTTTGTTCACAACCACAAAAAAACTAGTAAAGATGAGTTATAAGCAGGCAAAAGTTTAAGGTGAGAGGAAGTAGTTTTAAAGTAGACCTAAAGGGTAAGTTCATTTTACACTTGGGGTGGCGCAGTGGCGCAGCAGTAGAGTTTCTGCCTTACAACACCAGAGACATGGGTTCGATTCTGACTGCAGGTGCTGTCTTTATGGCGTTTGTACATTCTCCCTGTGACCATGTGGGTTTTCACCGGGTGCTCGGGTTTCCTCCCAACCACACTGCAAAGATGTACAGGGTTGTAGGTTAATTGGCTTCTGTAAATTGTCAATTGTCCCCTAGTGTGTAGGATAGTGTTGGTGCGTAGGGTGATCGCTGGTCGGCTCAGACTCGGCCAGCAAAAGGGCCTATTTCCACACAGTGTCTCTAAAGTCTGAAGTAAAGTCTGAAGTCTACACAGAGAATGTTGATATCTGGAATGTGCATTCAAGACGAGGTGGTAGAATCACATACAAGCTCTGTACTTAAGATGCATTGAGGGAGACAGAGAAATAGAAGGTCGCATTTGTCCTGCAGACTAATGGAATTATGCAGACAGGCATAAAAGGCCAACATGGACGTGATGGACTGAAGGGCTTGTTGCTGTGCTGTACAGCTCCATGACTCTCACTGAAAAAGCCTACATGTCTTCAGCTATCAATTTATTACAGTTCGGACCATGGTTCCAATTGGCCTGCAAACAATCCTCCACAACCCCCTCACCTCAGTGCACACTCATTTCTTCCACCATTCTGCCTATTTCACACATCCCCTCCCCTCCAACCAGCCCCATCTTTATCATCTATTTTAGGAGATGAGGAACCACTTTTTCACACAGAGAGTTGTGAGTGTGGAATTCTCTGCCTCAGAGGGCGGTGGAGGCCAGTTCTCTCGATACGTTCAAGAGAGAGTTAGATAGGGCTCTTAAAGATAGCGGAGTCAGGCGATAGGGGGAGAAGGCAGGAACAGGGTACTGATTGTGGATGGTCAGCCATGATCACATTGAATGGCAGTGCTGGCTCGAAGGGAAGAATGGCCTACTCCTGCACCTATTGTCTATTTTGTGTCCTTTCCATCACTAGCCTCTGTCCACCTACCTATCTGATAGTCAACGTCCCACCCCAGCTGCATCCTCCTGTCTTTTGCCAGAATTTATCCTGCCCCCACCGCACTTCCAGCTTTCTCTCCCCTACTGCAATCAGTCTGATGAACGGTCCAGACCTGAAACGTAATTTTTCCATGGCCTCCGGAGATACTGCCTGACCAGCTGAGTGACTCCAACATTTTGTGTTCTCTGCCATAGTTTTATATGTGTACATAAAATACGAAGTAAGTAAATAAAATCCTGTGTCATATAGAGTGATAGAGTCACAGTCATACAGCGAGGAAACAGGCCCTTCATTACAAGCAGCCCACACCGACCAATATCTACACTAGTTCCACCTGTCTGCGTTTGGCCCATGTCCCTCTAAACCTATCGTATCCATGTACCTGTCTAAATGTTTATTAAATGTTATGATATTACCTCTCAGGGTTCCTATTAAACGTTACCCCTTAGGTTCCTATTAAATTTCCCTCCCCCCCCCCACACCTTAAACCTATGTCCTCTGGTTCTCGATTCCCCTACTCTGGCCATGAGACTCTGTGCGTCAACCTGATTTATTCCTCTCATGATTTTGTACACTATAAGATCACCCCTCATCCTCCTGCGCTCTAAGGAATAAAGTCCTAGCATGCTAAGCTACTCCCTAGAGCTCAAGTCCTCGATTCCTGGCAACGTCCTTGTAAATCTTCTCTGCACTCTTTGCAACTTGACAACATCATTCCTATAACAAAGTGCCCAGAACTGAACACAATACTCTAAATGTGGCCTCACCAATGTCTTATATAACTGGGATACTCCTTGCGGGCGGTGGACCGGGACACTCCCGGCGAGCAGGGCTGAGACACACCAGGACAATGGAGGAGGACTTGCGTCACAGTAAGGAGTGGGTCGTTGAAGCGATGAGGTTGGGTCGGATCGGACACCCCGAGGTCGAGTTGGAGCCCTCACGGATGTGGGTTGGGTCGTGTCGGAACCTCGAGGTGGTGCCGAGGACGGGGTTGGAGTCTCGAGGTCCGGCTGAGGTGGACAGGCTGCGTCGCGAAGAACAAAGGGGGACCCGGCGTGGGGGACGAAGAAGGGACGAGTACCTTTTGGAACTTTGCCGGTGCCTTTGTGGCGACTCTCTTGTATAATTTGTGCAAAATCAAAGAATTTCACTGCACCAGTTAGGTACATGACAATAAACTGCACCAGTTAGGTACGTGACAATAAACTGCACCAGTTAGGTACGTGACAATAAACTGCACCAGTTAGGTACGTGACAATAAACTGCACCAGCTAGAGACAAGTGACAATAAACTGCACCAGCTAGAGACAAGTGACAATAACCTTCGACATAAAATTTGAAATAGAATCATTATTTTAACAACAAAAAAAACCCAATGTCAGCACCGGCGACAACCTACGTCATCCTGGCGACAACCAACATTAACCTGGTTACAATCTACGTTAACCTAGCAACAACCACAACAGCACCTACGTCAGGAGAAGTCTGCCACCAGGGGCGCCGCATTGATGGCTGCCTCTGCCTACAGCCTCTGTCTGTTTTTCTATCTTTCTTTATTTTTAGTTTGTTTTAAAGTATGTTTTGGAGGTTTCTTTAGTTTTTCTATGTGGGGGATGGGGGTAGGATAAGGGGGAAACCGTTTCCCAGTCACGTCCTGGCGACGATGCGACTAGTCTCCGAGTCACGTCCTGGCCCCACTCCTCGCGGCCTACCAACTGGATTGGGCGCGGCCTTTCCTGCTGGGGACCGGACCAAAGCTTCAGCAATGGCGCAGCGCTGGATTCACGTCGGAGTGGGCGATGCCTTACCGGGGATCGCCGTTTGAAGTGTTGGGCCTGCGACTTCAACATCGTGGAGTCTTGGGACCTTTTGCCGAGGGCCGCCAGTGTGAAATCTCTGCCAAGCGCACCCTGTGGACTTCGGGAGCCGCGGTCTCCAGTAGGAAGTGGCCGTTTCGGATGTCCAAGCCGCTGAGAATGTTCCCCTGTTCCGACGTCGGAGTTCCATCATCCCGGCGAGCGGGCCTGAACATCGGGCCTCCTGTAGCAGCGACAGCGAGGGGTTCGGGAGCCCCCCGACCATGGGTGAACAACAGAGGACAATAGAGGAGGATGTGGGAAAATCTGATCCCGCTGTGTGGGGATGTCTGTGTTAAAGACTATCGTATTCTGTGCTCATTTTTATTCGTATGTCTGTATGGTGACCACACACTTCACTGTACCAATTGGTACATGTGACAAATAAATGTATCTTGTCTTGTCTTGCCTTGCTACGCTCATTGGCGTCAAACCCATTGTCGCCGACTGTCTCCGAAAATTTTTCAACATGTTGAAAATCCAGCCGCGACCAGAAAGACGCTACGACTCTTTGGGCGACTGAGGAGACTACTCACAACCATACAGGCGACACACCAGCATCTGTGTTGCAACAGTCTAGTCGTCTGTAGTCACCTAGAAAATAGCCTAAGTGAGAGAGACCCTTTAGGCATTCCAAGAAGTCCTGTACAAGACAGAAACGTAATATCGAACCAGGAAAGGAGATGGTAAGAGCAATGACAAATAGCTTGGTGAAATAGCTTTTAAAATGGGTCTTATGGGAGAAAAGAGAGATCGAGAGGGTGAGGAATCTGGGGTCTAGGGAACTAAATGCATGATTGCTAATTGTGTGAGATTACAGGGCTGTCAGGGATTTGCATGATTTCAACAGGGAAGAAGAAAATAGAATAGAATAGAATAGAATAGAATGCCTTTTATTGCAATTCATACCAAAGATCCTATAGCGGAGCAAGATGGCCTACTCCTACGCAAAACACGTAGTACGGTCATGGGCAGATTCATGGGTGATTATAGGACTCATGTTAGCAACCAGCCTCTGCCATCTTGTTCCGCCATCTTGCTTCCGGCCAAAAATCGGATCTTTGCTTCCGCCTCCGCTCCCGTATCTTCGCTTTGGTCTTTGACTTGGTCGGGGAGATGGGGGTACGCAGCCCGGGGAGGCCTGGGGCCTAGGTGGGTAGAGGGGGTGCGCGGCCCAGGGCAGCGGGGAGGCCTGGGGCCTAGGCGGGGAGCGGGGGTGCGCGGCCCGGGGCAGCGGGGGGAGAGGAGGGGAGTAGTGCAAGTGGAGTAGTGGTGGCGCAGGAGGGTTGGGTAGGGCCGGGGGAGGGAGAGAGAGACAAAGATCTTATAGCGGAGCTCCACTATAAGATCTTTGGGAGAGAGAGGTGGGGTAGGGGCCGGGGTGCAGAGAGCATGGGGAGAGATGGGGGGTTGGGGGCTGGTGGGTTAAGGAACTACAGCATAGGAGGGGGGGAGACATTGTAGTGTGGGGGGGGAGGCGAGGGAGTGCCTGGGGGGGGGGGGGGGGGGGGGGGGGGGGGGGGGGGGGGGGGGTGGGGGGGGGGGGGGGGGGGGGGGGGGTTGAGGAGTGGGATAGGGCCTGGTGTGTGTGTGAAGTTGCGGGGAGGTTTACAATGTCTATTATTTAATGTCCCTTGTCTAGTCTGAAATAAAGTTCATCATTGGATATAAAAATCAGAAGAAATATAATTGTGTGTGTTATATGATTATATACCTCTATATCACATTCATGTATGTGTGTTTATAAACATTTTATTCTTTAACAAGAATTAACAGAATTATGAACTAACAGAATTATGAATCTAACCCTATATCACGCACAAAAACTGTTCCCCCACAACGTTGATTACCCTGCGAGTCGGGTCGGGTCGGGTAGGTTCCGGTTACTAAAATGGGTGGGGAAAAATGCCCAGGATCCCCTCCGTAGCGTACTACACATCAGCCCATTGCATTTCGCAGGAGTGGCCTATCTTGCTCCGCTATAGGATCTTTGATTCATACAGCTTGGTTTGAACAAAATTACATTTTTACAGTCTTAACATTACAACAAAACCCAAGACACACACTTAACACAATTTACACAAACATCCATCACAGTGAATCTCCAACACCTCCTCACTGTGATGGAAGGCAAAAGTCTTATCTCTTCCCTTTGTTCTTCTCCCGCGATCCAGCAGTACAATTGGGTATCCCGATGTTAAAGCCCCCGGCGGGCGATGGTAAGTCCTGCGGTTGTTTAAGCCGCACCGGGCGATGTTAGGCCCTGCTCCGAATCATTTAAACCCTGTGATTCCAGCGGGGGAAGTTGCCATTGCAGGAGCTCTGAAAAGCGGTCGCCCACCAGGGACCTGCGAGCTCCCAATGTTCCTGTTCACCGGGCCTGCGGCCAGAGCCTCCAAAGCTCCGAAGTCGCGTCGCAGCCGCGCGCCACCACAGCTCATCCCGTTCCCAAGTCAGCCAGCTCCGCGATGGCAAGTCCGCAGACTCCGCGACTGGAGCCCTCAGGTTGGTTCTGGCCGGAGGCCACCACCGGCTTCAGGATGATAGGCCCAATGACACCGGAGACCCGACAGTGATAAGGCAATGGAAGAATTTAGGAATTTTAGATGCTAGGCAGAGTGTACAGGATGCCGATGGAATTCATTGAGTAGAGAATGAAAGAGAGAGTGTGATTTAGGATACAGAGAGTAGAGTCTAGTACAAGCTTGTTTATAGATGGTGGGAGGTTGGCCAAGAAAACATTATAAACAACGATATGCAACATATTCATCTTAACGACATCTCCCAGAAGATGTACAGTAGATCAGAGCTGAGTTTATAATGCGGGGCTTTTTAATTTCAAAAACATAGTTTGTAAATGGTTGGGAGTAATGCTATGATTTGTCATCATGATCTAAAGCCAGTCCCAATGGTAAATCAAAGGAATTACTTTAGCGTATGGACAGCATAAGAACTTCTGCTGACTGCAACATCAGCACAGGCTAAATATTGACCACATTGTGGCAATGCACAGCTGAGAGAGGAATAACAATATCGTTGATGATTGAGAGGAAGAAAGAAAATTGCAACTTCAGCAGATTTCCAAGTTGCACATGGCCATGGTAGTCAGTTTAGTTTACTTTAATTTAACTTAGTTTAGTTTCTTGTCATGTGTACCGAGGTACAGTGAAAATCTTATTTGTTGCGTGCTGTCCAGTCAGTGGAAAGACTACATGATTACAATCAATCTGTCCAAGACAGATACAGGATAAAGGGAATAATATTTAGTGCAAGGTCAAGTCCAGTAATGATTGTCGAAGAAAGCAAGGACTACCTGAAATTGGAGGTCAATGTTCATACCGCTGGGGTATAAACTACCCAAGCGAAATCAGGTAGTCCTTGCTTTTTCCCTCCTTCCCCTCCCCTTCCCAGTTCTCAGTCCATAGCCTGCTGTCTCTGCCCCTTCCTTTCTCATTTCCCCTTCGCCCCACCCCTCCCCCCCCCACCCCCACAGTCAGTCTGAAGAAGGGTCTCGACCCGAAACTCACATATTCCTTCGCCTATAGTACCTGCTGAGTTTCTCCCAGGTCAGTCACCTCCCCCCCCCCCCCCCCCCCCCCCCATGCAGAAGAAATGCAATGAGTGAGCTGAGTCTTGACTGCTTGTGCAATGGGCTCAGTTGGATTCAGTGCCTTGGCTGCATTTCATATTCCCTTCCATCCTTTCCTCCAGCAGAGTGTTCTCTCTTTCTCCTTCTCCTTTATCTCTTTCGTTCTTTGTTTCATAGAGTCACAGTGTCATACAATGATACTGTGTGGAAACAGGCCCTTCAGGCCAACTTGCCCACATCGGCCAACATGTCCCAGCTACACTAGTCCCACCTGCCAGCATTTGGTCCATATCCCTCCAAACCTGTCCGATCCATGTACCTGTCTAACTGTTTCTTAAATGTTGGGATAGTCCCTGCTTCAATTACCTCCTCTGGCAGCTTACCATACATCCACCACACCTTTGTGTGAACATTTCTTGGGTTCCTATTAAATCTCTACCCCTTTACCTTGATCCTATGTCCTCTGATCCTCGATTCAGCTACTCTGTGCAAGAAACTCTGTGCAATTAACCAATCTATTCCTCTCATGATCTTATACACCACTGCGCTCCAAGGAATAGAGTCCCAGATTACTCAACTTCTGCCCGTAGCTCAGACCCTCTTATCCGGGCAACATCCTCGTAAATATTCTCTGTACCCTTTCCAGCTGGACAACATATTTCCTAAAACACGGTGGGTGCCCAGAACTGAACACAATGCTCTGAATGTGGCCTCACCAATATCTTATACAACTGCAACATGACCTACCAACTCTATACAATACTCTGACTGATGAAGGCCAATGTGCGAAAAGCCTTTTTGACCACCTGATCTACCTGTGGCTACTCCTTCAGGGAACTATGTATCTACACTCCTAGATCTCTCTGTTCTATGACACTAACTGAAGCCCGACCATTCACTGTGTAGGTCCTGCCCATGATAAACTCCCTTTGCATTCACTCTCTCATTGTCCCCCGCTCCCACCCACACACACACACAATAGACGTCCTGCTAGTATCACTGTTCTTATCCCTTCGTCATCACCTCTTCCACAGACAACAATGGACCATTGTGGGCTCCACCTATCCTTGCTTATCTGTGATATACCTCTAGTTTCCCTCTGCCATGACTCTCAGTCTGAAGAAGGCTCTCAACCCGAAACGTCACCTATTCATTTTGTCCAGAGATGCTGCCTGACCCGCAGAGTTACTCCAGCAGTATGTGTCTATCCTATCTATGGACTAGTTTGAGTTTAAATGTGCTTACAAAGACATGAGCAGTGTGAGTCAGTGGGGTGACGGAGGGGAACTGCATGAGTCAGCAACCTGTCTGAAATGATCCATGTTCCATTTCCAAGCAGATAAAACTTGCCTTGTCTGCTTTCTGCACTGTAGCATGCTTCCTTGTGCAAATGCATTTTCCTATTGTTGATGAACACATGAAGCTTTTAACTGGGGTGGCACAGTGATGCAGCAGTAGAGTTGCTGCCTTACAGCGCCAGAGACCCGGGTTCGATCCTGACTGTACGGTGTTGTCTGTATGGAGTCTGTACATTCTCCCCATGTCCGTGAGGGCTTTCTCCAGGTTCTCCTGTTTCCTTCCACATTTTAAAGATATGCAGGTTTGTAGGTTAATTGGCTTTGGTAAGTTGTAAAATGGGCCCTAGTTTGTAGCATAGCGCTAGTGTACTGGGTGATTGCTAGTTTGCGCAGACTCGATGGGCTGAAGGGCCTATTTCCGTGCTGCCTATATCCGTGCTGTATCTCTAAAGTCTAAACTGAGCGAATATGCACATTGCAGAGAAAGGTACATAAACAAATTACAAATGGGTAGGAAATTATCATAGTAGAAACCAGGAACTGCAGATCCTTATTTACAAAACAAATAACAGAACACAAATGCAGGAGGATGAGAGATAATCTTATAGAGGAGTACAAAATCATGAGAGGAATAGATTGGGTAAACACACAGTGTGGGAATCCAGAACCAGAAAACAGAACGCGAGGGGGGAAAGATACAAACCTGAAGGGTAACATTTTTACACAAAGGGTGGTGGGTGTATGGAACGAGCTGCCGGTGGGGGTAGTTGAGGCAGCTATCACACAGTTTAAGAAACATTTAGACAGGTACCTGTACATGAATAGGATAGGTTTAGAGGGATATGTGCCAAACACAGGCAGGTGGGACTAGTGTAGATGAGACATGTTGGTGGGTATTGGCAAGTTGGGTCAAAGGGCCTGTTTCCACGCAAAATGACTCTTGGAATCTAATAATCCCAATACCAGTACAATAAAAAATCAATAAATCAATAACCCCAAAATTTTAAAAGGCTTGACGTCCTCAGTGCAATCCAAGACAGTCAGTTCGTGCAGTGTTCAGGAGCCTGAAGTTTGTCCTCCAGATGTGCTGCCTGACTCACTGAGTTACTCCAGAACTTTTACTCAGAATTCCAGCATCTGCAGTTACCTGTTCATTCACTAAGTGCTCCTCATTGCCATTGAATATCTGTATCAATGGAAGTTCAAAACACCTGCACCAAATCAACCTCTTCAACATCTGTAGATAGACACAAAGTTCTGGTGTAATTCAGCGGGTCAGGCAACATCTCTGGAGAAAAAGGATGGGTGACCTTATGGGATGGGACCCTGCTTCTGAATGATGTTGACACAGGCCACTTATTGCCAGTAGACTGGCTCAGTGGAACAATGGGAAGGGAAATCAACCTACCTGATTGGTTCCCATGTTGCAGAGAGGGGATGCTTCTTGAAATGGAAATTAATATTGGGTTGTGAGTCCCATTGTTTGCAACTCGTTTTTCACCTGACAAAGGACACAGGTAACAATTGACTGTTTTGACCCATGTTGCAGTAGCTTCAAAATGGTCTTGTTGAGTCTCATTGTTTGCAACTCGTTTTCATATTTTTCATTCATTTGTTCTATATCTCTCCACATCACTGTCAATATCTCTTGTTTCCCTTTCCCCGAAATCTCAGTCTGAAGAAGGATCTCGACCCGAAATGTCACCTATTTCTTTTCTCCAGAGATGATGCCTGACCCGCTGAGTTACTCCAGCTTTTTGTGTCTATCTTCGGTTTAAATCAGCATCTGCAGTTCCTTCCTGCACTGTTGCCAATTTGTGTCGCTATGCTTCTCACGAGAAACCAAAGAAAAAGAAGATTCTAATTTTAAAAACAGGGTTTTCTGAAGATTCATAGTATATTTCAGTTTCCCTTTGTCAGCGAATGTTGACATAGGAACAGTGAATTTCAATTCCCCTTACCCACTCTAACCTCAACCCCTCCGAAAGTACAGCCCTCCACTACCCGAAATGTCACCTATTCCTTTTCTCCAGAGATGCTGCCTAACCCGCTGGGTTACTCCAGCACTTTGTGTCTATCTTCGCTATATACCAGCATCTGCAGTTCCTTCCTACACACTCCAATCAACGGTTCTGTGCAATAAGGGCGAGTACTGTGTGTCAGAACCTGTTTGCCCTTGGTCTTGTGCTTTCAGCCTGTGATGCATTAGTGACTGTTAGCTATGATTCTTTCCGAAATTCAATTGCATTGATTTCAATACAACAGAATTTCAGAGTACATTGGCCAGCTGCTGTTATACCGCAGATATTTGCTAAAATAGACGCAAAATGCTGGAGTAACTCAACAGGTCAGGCAGCGTCTCTAGAAAAAATGAATAGGTAAGCTTCTGTGTTGAAGCCCTTCTTCAGACTATAGAGTCTGTTTTAATTTTGAAACATTCACAGACACAGGAACACTGAAATTGACTATGAATCATAGGAACACTTTGTTTTTAAAATTAGAATATTCCTTCCTTTTCATAGGTTTCTTGTGAGAGGCATGATCATAGAAATTGGCAACGAGTGGCCTGTGCCAATATTCGTCTGAACAAGGATTCCGACCTGAACATTATCTGTCTGTTCCATACCGAGGACTTTAGATTTTAGAAATACAGAGTGGAAACAGGTATTTCGGCCCGCCTAGTCCACGCTGATCAGCAATCACCCCGTACACTATCTTACACACTAGGGTCAATTTACAATCTATCAAAAGCCAGTTAACCATCAAACCTGTATGTCCTTGGAGTGAGGGAGGAAACAGGAATGCCCGGAGAAAATACACGCGGTCAGTGGAAGAACGTACAAACTCCATACAGACAGCACTTGTAGTCAGGATCGAACCCGGATCTCAGGTGTTGTAATGTAGCAACTCTACCGCTGCACCACTGTGCTGCTCTGTCAGGCATGGTAGCACAAATTGGCAATGTGGCCTGTGTCACTATCAGACTGAAGAAGTGTCCCGACCTGAAATGTCGCCAGTCCATTCCCTCACCAGAAGCTGCCTAATCCACTGTTCCTCCGACATTCTGTGCTTTGCTCAAGATTCCAGCATTTACAGTTCCTTGTATCTCCATGAGCCACCTGTCACCTTTGGCGGGTAAACTGCCCAGGTATGCTCACAACTTTCTGCCCTTCAACCTGTGAGAGGCACACATTGTGTAGCTGGTATTTTGCCAAGACAACATGGGCAAATGATCACCTGAGCACTCGGATACCAGTTGCCACCCACAATGGGCTTTGTTTTCCACATTGATGGTGGCACAGTGACACTGCAGTAGAGTTGTTTGTTTACAGTGCCAGAGACGCGGGTTTGATCCTGACTATGGATGCTGGCTGCATGGAGTTTGTACATTTTTCCTGTGACTGCGTGGGTTTCCTATGGTTTACTTCCACACTCCAAAGACGAACAGGTTTGTAGATTAATTGGCCTCTGTAAATTGTATATTAACAATTTAGACGAGGGAATTAAATGTGACATCTCCAAGTTTGCGAATGACACAAAGCTGGGTGGCAGTGTGAGATGCGATGAGAATGCTATGAGGCTGCAGGGTGACTTGGATAGGTTGGGTGAGTGGGCAGATGCATGGCAGATGCAGTATAATGTGGATAAGTGTGAGGTTATCCACTTTGCTGGCAAGAACAAGAAGGCATATTATTATCTGAATGGTAGACACAAAATGCTGGAGTAAGTCAGCAGGTGAGGCAGCATCTCTGGAGAGAAGGAATGGGTGACGTTGCGGGTCGAGACCCTGCTTCAGACTATCTGAATTATCTGAATGATGTCAGATTAGGAAAAGGGGAGGTGCAATGAGACCTGGGCATGCTTGTACATCAGTCACTGAAAGTAAGCATTCAGGTACAGCAGGCATGGTAGAAAGCTAATGGCATGTTGGCCTTCATTGCGAGAGGATTTGAGTTTAGGTGCAAGGAGGTCCTACTGCAGTCGTATTGGGCCCTGGTGAGATTGCACCTGGAGTATTGTGTGCAATTTTGGTCTCCTAATTTGAGGAAGGACATTATTGCTATTGTGGGAGTGCATCGGTCGGGATGGCGGGATTGACATGTGATGAAAGAATGGGTTGACTGGGCTTGTATTCACTGGAATTTGGAAGGATGAAAGAGGATCATATAGAAACATATAACATTCTTAAAGGATTGGACAGGCTGGATGTAGGATTTTTTTCCCGATGTTGGGGGAGTCTAGATCCAGGGGTTTAAGATTAAGGTAGACAAAAGTGCTGGAGGAAATAGGCAACGTTTCGGGTCGAAACCCTTCTTCAGACATTCTTAAGAATAGGGGGTAGGCCATTTAGGATTTAGTTGAGGAAAAACTTCTTCACCCAGAGAGTTGTGAATCTGTGGAATTTTCTGTCACAGAAGGTAGTGGAGGCCAATTCACTGGGTGTTTTCAAGAGAGAGTTAGTTAGATTTAGGGCTCTTATGGGGAAAAAAGCAGGGTGCGTGGTACTGATATGAGATGATCAGCCATGATCATATTGAATGGCGGTGCAGGCTCGAAGGGACGAATGGCCTAATCCTGCACCTATTTCCCTATGTTCCTATGTTTCTATTGCTGCTAGTGTGTAGGATAGTGCTAGTGTACAGAGTGATTGGTGGTCAGCTCGGACTCGTTGAGCCGAAGTGCCTGTTTCCTGTTTCTACACTATATCTCCAAAGTCAATATCTAAAGCATGTAACAGTTTAGTGCTTTTGATACAAAGTATCATAGTTTTTTTTATACAGATTGTGTTCCAGTGTTAAGGCCTCATTGATTACTCATCTCTAATAGCATGTATGCTGGATGCCTAATGAGGTTAATTGTAGGGGCAAAACAAAGGAAACACCTTGCTGTAGCTATGTAATCCCAGTCAGAGCAAGGAAACAAGCCCTTTGGCTCTCAATGTCCATGCTGACCAAGTTGGCATACTTGGCTAATTGCTTTTGCTTGCATTTGGCTCGCAGTCTTCTCAACCCTTCTATCCACACAGTATATCTGTCCAAATGTCTCTTAAAAGGATATATGATTATGTCATAAGGAATAGTAGTAGAATTGGACCGTTCGGCCCATCAAGTCTACTCTGCCATTCAATCGTGGCTGATCTTTCTCTCCCTCCTAACCCCATTCTCCTGCCTTCTCCCCATAACCTCTGACACCTGTACTAATCAAGAATCTATCTTTAATAACTTTCTGTGAAAGCTCTTTCCAGATACAGACTGCCCTCTGAATGACAAAGCAGACCCTCTTATATTTCTCTCCTCTCATCTGAAGCCTATACCCTCTAGTTTTAGAATCCTCTATCCTGGGAAAAAGACTCTGAGTGTTGACTTTATCCACGAGCCCTCATGATCTTTACAATCTCAATAAGGTGTCAAAGGTTACAGGGAGAAGACAGGAGAGGGAAAAATAGATCAGCCATGATCGAATGGCGGAGCAGATTCAATGGGCAACATGGCCGAATTCTGCTCCTATGTCTTATGATCTTATAGTTAGTTTAGTTAGTTTAGTTTATTGTCACGTGTTCCGAGGTACAGTGACGAGCTTTAGTTGCATGCTAACCAGTCAACTGAAAGACAATATACAATTACAATTGAGCCGTCCACTGCGTCCAGTTAAATAATGAAGGGCATAATGTTTAGTGCAAGATAAAGTCCAGTAACGTAATGCCCCTGTCCCACTTAGAACGTAAACCTCTGGAGACCTTGCACCCCACCCAAGGTTTCCGTGCGGTTCCCGGAGGTTTTTGTCACTCTCCCTAATGGTTGAAAGTGGTTTCTGCGTAGTCAAGCGTCTTCTATGCTCCGCCGATTATTTGAAAAAATTCGAAACCAGCCTTGACTAAAAATAGGTTGCCGTTGGAAAATAGGTAATTTTTTAGTTGAAGCCGGTTGCGATTAGTTGCTTAGGTTGCAGGTAGTGGAAGCCGAAACATAGAAATTAGGATGGCTAGTTGCCCTTCGGTGGTTAATATGATCTGGAAGTATCCCGTACCTGCCTTCTCTCCATACCCCCTGATGGTTGCCGGAGGTCAACTACCCTCTGCAGGAGTTGAATTCACCACTCTCTGGTGAAAAAAGTTTTTCTCATAAGACTTCCCTGGTGGAATAAAACTGGGTGAAAAACAGTTCTTCCCTTCCAAATCTTCACAGGTTTCCGTTCAGGTTTGCTAAGTGGGACAAGGGCATTTGATTAAAGATTAAGGGTCTGAGGGTCTCCGATGAGATCGATGGTAGCTCAACGCTGAGGCTGCATTGATTATCCATCTCTAATAGCACGTACACTGAATGGCTAACAATGTCAATGTCAATTGTAAGGTTAATATGAGGAAACACCATGCTGTGGCAATGGAGGACAAGCGTTAGAGTATGGAAACAGGCCCTTTGGCCCATCTTGTCCATGGTCACCCCTCAATCTCCTATGCTGCAGAGAAAATTCCCAGCCTATCCAACCTCTGCCTATAACTCAAACCTGCAAGCCCAGGTAACAACCCGGTAAATCTCTACTGCACCCTTTTCAACTGAATAACCTGTAGCTAGAACTGCCAAATCTGCACACAGTGCTTGCTCCAAGTGGAGTTTAAGCAATGATTTGTGCAGCTGCATAATGATGTCCTAACGTTTGTACTCAGCACTTTACCCACTAAAGCCCAGCATGCCAAATGCTTTCTTGACCACTTTATCCATCTCACACAAAGCTAAGAAATTGGCCAGAATGGTAAGGAGGACAAATTTACAGCCTTAGAGAATCAATAGATAGTTTAGTTTAGAGATAGAGCATGATAACAGGTCCTTCAGTCCATCGAGTCCATGACAATCATTAATCACTATTCACGCTAGTTCTATGTTACCCCACTTAAGCATCCGCACACTGGGGGTGATTTACAGAGGGCCAATTAACCTACAAATGTGCACGTCTTTGTGACGTGGGAGGAAACCAGAGCACCTGGACGAAACCCACGTGATCACAGGGAGAACGTGCAAACTCCACACAGTAAGCACACGAGGTCAGGATCGAACCAATGTCAAGTGTGTTTTATTGTCATATGTTCCAAAATGGAATAATGAAATTCTTTCTTGCTGCAGCATTAAGGATACGTAAACATAGTGCTCTGTTAAACCCATAATTAACAGCAATAAACATTTTCAGAATACATAAAAAAAGAAACAAACAAATAAATAGATATTAATTTGCTGCCCTGTGAGGCAGCAACTCTACCGCTGTGCCAATGTGCCACCCCTAATGACAATTTAATATCTTATTGGTTACTAATACTAATGTTTGTTAGTTAACTCCAGATTTATATAATTCACTGCATTAAAATTCATTTAATGCACTGAATTAAAATTTCCCAGTTCCTATAGTGGGATTTGAATTCACGTTAGTGAATTAGTCCAGAAACTCCAGATATCTATTCTGACAGGATAGCCATCGGGTTACATTTTGCACTCCAGTCTTGGTTTCAAAACACCTCTGGGCCACAGTTGATACACTGGTGATTTATGATATTCATATTGATCTTTCTGTGAATCACCTTGCATGTGTATCCTGGAGGACAAAAGAGGCTTGTGAATTACTTACCTCCAGAAACAGCTAAGGTGTTCTGTATATTTGTAATGTTGGCACAATCAGGGAACTGGCAGGGAACATAAAAAAAAGAATGGCAAAAGTTTTTATAAATATGTGAAAAGAAAACTAGATTAGTTAAACAATGTAGGCCCTTGCAGTCAGAAAACAGGTGAGTTGATCATGGGGAACAAGGATATGGCGGACCAATTGAATAACTACTTTGGTTCCGTCTTCACTAAGGGCACATAAATAATTTGCCGGAAGTATAGCAGGGGACTGGGGTCAAAGGAGTCTGGGCAGAGAGTTCCAGAGATTCGAAATCCAGGTGTAGATGGGAAGTGGTGTTTATTAAATTGAATGGATTAAAGGCAGATCAATCCCCAGGTCCAGATAGGCTGCATCCCAGAGTACTTAAGGAAGTAGCTCCAGAAATAGTGGATGAATTAGTAATAATCTTTCAAAACTCTGTAGATTCTGGAGTAGTTCCTCAAGATTGGCGGGTAGCAAACGTAACCCCACTTTTTAAGAAGGGAGGGAGAGAGAAAATGGGGAATTACAGACCAGTTAGTCTAACATCGGTAGTGGGGGACCTGCTAGAGTCAGTTATTAAAGATGGGATAGCAGCACATTTGGAAAGTGGTGAAATCGTTGGACAAAGTCAGCATGGATTTACGAAAGGTAAATCATGTCTGACGAATCTTATAGAATTTTTCAAGGATGTAACTAGTAGCGTGGATAGGGGAGAACCAGTGGATGTGGTGTATCTGGACTTCCAGAAGGCTTTCGACAAGGTCCCCCATAAGAGATTAGTATACAAACTTAAAGCACAAGGCATTGGGGGTTCAGTATTGATGTAGATAGAGAACTGGCTGGCAAACAGGAAGCAAAGAGTAGGAGTAAACGGGTCCTTTTCACAATGGCAGGCAGTGACTAGTGGGGTACCCCAAGGCTCAGTACTGGGACCCCAGCTATTTACAAGATATATTAATGATCTGGATGAGGGAATTGAAGGCAATATCTCCAAGTTTGCGGATGACACTAAGCTGGGGGGCAGTGTTAGCTGTGAGGAGGATGCTAGGAGACTGCATGGTGACTTGGATACGGCCTGGCCCAATGGGTGAGTGTGCAGTGGGCAACATCAAACTTGGCAGATGCAGTATAATGTGGATAAATGTTGAGGTTATCCATTTTGGTGGCAAAAACAACGGAAAGCAGACTATTATCTAAATGGTGGCCGATTGGGAACGGGGGAGATGCAGCGAGACCTGGGTGTCATGGTACACCAGCCAGTCATTGAAGGTAGGTCATGCAGGTGCAGCAGGCAGTAAAGAAAGCGCGCGGGTTTGTTAGCTCCTTCATTGCAAAACCGATTTGAGTATAGGAACAGAGAGGTTCTACTGCCTCAAGTGTACAGGGTCTTGGCTGAGACCACACCTGGCATATTGCGTACAGTTTTGGTCCCAAACTTCTGAGAAGGACATTATTGACATAGAGGGCAGTGCAGAGACGGTTCACCAGACTGATTCCTGGGATGTCAGGACTGTCTTATGAAGAAATGTCTGGATAGACTTGGTTTATACTCTCTAGAATTTAGAAGATTGAGAGGGGATCTTATAGAAACTTACAAAATTCCTTAAGGGGTTGGACAGGCTAGATGCAGGAAGATTGTTCCCGATGTTGGGGAAGTCCAGGACAAGGGGTCACAGCTTAAGGATAAGGGGGAAATCCTTTAAAACCGAGATGAGAAGAACTTTTTTTCACACAGAGAGTGGTGAATCTCTGGAACTCTCTGCCACAGAGGGCAGTTGAGGCCAGTTCATTGGCTATATTTAAGAGGGAGTTAGATGTGGACCTTGTGGCTAAGGGGATCAGGGGGTATGGGGAGAAGGCAGGTACGGGATACTGAGTTGGATGATCAGCCATGATCATATTGAATGGCTGTGCAGACTCGAAGGGCCGAATGGCCTACTCCTGCACCTAATTTCTATGTTTCTATGTTTCTATGTTTGCACAATCCTGCAACATGGCCAATCCCTCTCCTTAAAAAGAGGGGACACAAGAAAAGCTGTAGAAAAATAGAAACAGCAGAAAACTAGGTGCGAGGAGTAGGCCATTTCGGCCCTTCGAGTCTGGCTGCACTGCCATTCGATATGATCGATGGCATGGCTGATCATCCAACTCAGTATCCCATTTTCTGTGCCTTCTCTCCATACCCCCTGATCCCTTTAGCCACAAGGGCCACAAGCTCTAACTCCCTCTTAAATATAGCCAATGAACTGGTTTACGTCAACTACCCTCTGTGGCACAGAGAGCAGTCCAGAGATTCACCACTCTCTGTGTAGATGCTGGAACCTGAACGTTATTCCCTTTATTCGGTTTCTGCACACTGTGGATGACAATTGCAATCACGTGTAGTCTTTTCACTGTTTAAGAAGGAACTGCAGATGCTGGCAAATCGAAGGTAGACAAAAATGCTGGAGAAACTCAGCAGGTGAGGCAGCATCTATGGAGCAAAGGAAATCCTTCGTTCCATAGATGCTGCCTCACCCGCTGAGTTTCTCCAGCGCTTTTGTCTACCTTCATAGTCTTTTCACTGACTGGATAGCACGCAACATAAAACAGCTTTTCACTGCACCTTGGTGCACGTGGCATCACTGAACTAAACTAGTCTAGTGCAGGTTAATAAACTAAACTAGACTAAATTTAACCTCCTACTCTCCCTTTCTTTCCTTTGCCTTCACCACCCAGATGTGAAAGCAGTTCGCTCCTCACCTCCCACCATCCCAGTCATACTGCTGATTTCTCCTGCTTCGTACACTATCATTCATTCCCAAACCCTCCATCATTCCCTTTTATCCCTACTCTTCCACCCCCCCTCCTCCTCCACCCTCCCCCCCACCTGTTCCCTTCCAACCATGTTTCCACTCTGGATGTACATTTCACTTCTCTTCTTTTCTTATCAGACACCATTTTGTCACCTCTGGCCTTTGTCACTTTCTCCAGCCATCTGCTAATTAACCCCCTTCACATCAACCTATCACTTGCCAGGGTCTGTCCTGCTCCCAATTCTATTTCCCTGTTCTTATTGTAATTAATCCGAAGAAGGGACCTGATCTGAAACATCGCCAGTCTATTCCTTCCACCGATGCTGCCTAAAGGGCCTGTCCCACCAGCATGCGATTGCAAACGTGGTCGCTTGAGGCGTACGGCCTCGCGGGGCCGGTCCCAATTCGAACTGCAGAGGCATGTGGAGTTGTGCAGGGCTGGTCCCGACATCAAACTCACCAATCAGCTATGCAGGAGGCGGGCCGACTGAATTTGGACGTCGCACGGCGCCGGGCGGTGACGTCATCACGCAACGGCATGCTGGGCGGTGACGTCACTGGGCGGCGAGCTAGACGTACGCCGTCAAGATGGTGCGTACGACCGTCGAGATGCTGCGTACGTCCTCAATGCGCCTGCAGACCAAAAGGACGTTGGCGTGCGGGATTTTCGCACAACTCCTTACGCCACCGCCGATCGAAGTGGGACCGGCCCCACGAGGCCGTATGCCTCAAGTGGCCACGTTTGGTCGCGCTAGACGCATGCAATCGCAGGCTGGTGGGACAGGCCCTTGACCCACTGACTTCCTCCAGTACTTTGTTTTTGCTCCATAAAAGAGCAGGCCTGGTCGAATCCAGTCATAGAATCATAAAGTCGTACAGCACATAAACAGGCCCTTTGGCCCATCATGTCATGCCTATCAATACTTGTCCTACTTGGCCCATAGCCTTCTCTCCCTCAGATAGATACTGTGCTGGGATGGGTGACGTTTCAGGTCAGAATCCTTCAGAACTTGAAGAAGGGTTCAGTTCTGAAATATCATTCATCCTTTTTCCTCATAGATACTGCCTGACCCACTGAGTTACTCCAGGCACTTTGTGTCTATCTTTGGTATAAATCAGCATCTGCAGTTCTTTTCCACACACCTTCTCTCCCTCAGCCATTCAATTAATTCTCTATCTGATATCCACTTCACAAGCTTACGTTTAGTTTAGTTTGGTTAATTTATTGTCACTTGTACCAAGGTACTGTGAAAAGCTTTTTTTTTGTTAAGGCTAAAGCAAAACCGAATGCTCAGGCAATCGGCTCTAAAGAAAGCTAATAACTTCATTGTGTATTTTTCTCCAAGAAGAAGACAAGTTGCTCACTGAATAAAGCTGTCACAACTATTCCAAAAGGAGGAACTATTTGATGAAAGACTCACCCATGGTTATCTTGCCATGTTGGCTGGGCTAAATGATCTTTCAAGTCTGCTGCAAAGATAACATGGATAGCCAAAGTGTCATACTTCAAAGGAAGTTGCGTAAGTACATATCTGAAGCTTTGACAACTAATGTGTCGTTTGGTAACCCCCTTGTCTTTGAAGTGAGAGACCATGGAGTTTACGTCCCACCCCAGAGAATTCAAATCACACTTCAATGCAGTGCTGAAGAATACTGCCTTTCATGTCACACATGAACCTGTTTCTACCCTCAGTTCCCATTTTGATGGTTTCAAAGATGATAATAGGCATTCGACAAGGTTCTGCATGGTAGGATGCTCTGGAAGGTTAGAGCGCATGAGATCCCAGGAGAGATAGCAGAATGGATAGAAAGAGGGTGGCAGCAGAGGGTGATGGTGGAAGGTTGCTTTTTGAACTGGAGGCCTGTGACTAGTGGTGTACCTCAGGGTTCGGTGCTGAGCCCATTGCTGTTTGTCATCTACATCAATGATTTGGATGAGAGTGTACATGGCATGATTAGCAAGTTTGAAAAGACACAAAACCTCTACACAGGTAATGTAGAAAGTGAGATGATTGTCAAAAATTGCAGCAGGATCCTGATCAGTTGGCCAGGTGGGCTAAGGAATGGTTGCTGGAATTTAATACAGATAAATGTGAAACGATGCATTTTGGAAAGTTCAACATGGGCAGGACCTACACAGTGAATGGCAGGGCTCTGGGGCGTGTTATAGAGCAGAGGTGCAGGTACATAGGAGTGCAGGTACATAGTTTCTTGAAAGTGGTATCGCAGGTACATATGCGCAGGTAAAAGGCTTTTGGCACATTGGGCTTCATCAGACAGAGTATTGAATATAGGTTAGCGGGTCATGACGCAGTTATATAAGATGTTGGTTGAGGCCACATTTAGGTATTGTGTTTAATTTTGGGTACCATGTGATAGGAAAGATATTGTCAAGCTGGAAAGGGTGCAAAGAAGCTTAATGAAGATGGTGCCAGGACTCAAGGGTGTGAGCGATAGGGAGAGTTTGAGTATGCTGGGACTCTATTCCTTGGAGCACAGGAGGATGGGGTGTGATCTTATAGAGGTGTAGAAAATCATGAGGGGAATAGTGTTTAAGAAGGAACTGCAGATGCTGGAAAATCGAACGTAGACAAAAGTGCTGGAGAAACTCAGCGGGTGCAGCGGCATCTATGGAGCGAAGGAAATAGGCAACGTTTCGGGCCTATTTCTGAAGAAGGGTTTTGGCCCGAAACGTTGCCTATTTCCTTCGCTCCATAGATGCTGCTGCCCCCGCTGAGTTTCTCCAGCACTTTTGTCTACCATGAAGGGAATAGATCGGGTAAACACACAGAGTCTCTTGCCCAGAGTAGGGGAATTCATAACCAGTGGACATAGGTTTAAGGTGAGGGGGAAAGATTTAAAACAAACCTGAGGGGTAACTTGTTTACATAAAGGGTGGAGGGGGTATGGTGTCAGATGCTTGAATAGATAGTTGAGAGGTACTATTGCCATGTTTAAGAAATGTTTAGACAGGTACATGGACAGAGGTTTAGAGGGATATGCGCAAAACCGCAGGCAGGTAGGACTAGTATAGATGGGACAGGTTGGCCGGTGTGGGCAAGTTGGACCGATGGGCCTGTTTCCCTGTGACTCTATCACCATTAGGGAAGTTTTCCTTAATGACCAATATTTGGAATTGCTATTGGTTTATTATCATCATGTATACAGATACAGTGAGAAGCAAAAAACACAAAGTACTGGAGTTACTCAGCGGGTCAGGCAGTATTCCTGCAGAACATGAATATGGGGTGTTTCAGGTTGAGACCTTTCTTTATTGTATTGTATTGTATTGTATTCAAATTTATTGTCATTGTCTCAATTTGAGACAACAAAATGAATTTCCCTTACAGTCAGTATCATAAAAAAAATCATTAAAAAATCATAAAAAAATAAATAAATAATAAATAAATAATAAAACATGTTAAAAATAAAATTGAAATTAAATTTAAGAAAAAGCACAAACACAGAAAGCCCACGACACAACATAACATAAATGGCACCAAGGTGAGGATGGCACCATAGTCCAGCCAGCCTCCCCTCCGTGTTCATCCGTGGTCGGGTGCCTTCCGAGCACCCTTTAGTCCGGTTTCCTCCCTACTCCAGTTTCGTCCCACATCCCAAGACATGCGGGTTTGTTGGATAATTGCCTCTGTAAATTGCCTCTAATATGTAGTGAGTGGATGCGAATGTGGGATAACCAAACTCGCATGAACGGGTAATTGACGATCAGCATGGACTGGGTGGGCTGAAGGGCCTGTTTTCATGCTGAATCTTTCAATATTTATTTGTAGGGGATATGATGAAGATGATGCAGAAAGTAGCCCAGATAGATCAAATAGAAACAAGATAGTCAGATGGATACCATGTGAAGGTGATTGATGAATCTAAGCTTTTCTAATTGAGGTTCCTTAAAACAGATTCCAGAAATGTGCCCACAATGGAAGTTAATTGAACAGGTCTGTTATTGGTCTCTGCCCACCCATCACTCCCTTTTGCTCCCTTTATAAATACGGATGCACTGCTAGTTGACTTCCCATCCTCTAGCATCATTCCCTGTGGACTGAGAGGAATCATTGGGATCTCCCCTAATGCCTTCACTTCCTGCCTGTAGCTTGGGAGATATTCCTTCTGGACCAGGTACATTACCCATTTTCAAAGATGCTAAAGCCCTTGTTACTTCCTCTTACAATGTTTGACATGCAATATTTTCCCCTATTCATCTCATTTCAACATCCACCTTTTATGAAGACGGTTACAATCAATCCATTAATAACCGTATTTACATCATTTGTCTCCATGCATAAGCTATATATTAGGTCCCCAGTAGCCTCTGCTCTTTCCTTGTTATTCTTCGTCCGTGTATTAATCAGTGACACCTCGGGTGGAGACCTGTCTGAAGAAGGGTCTCGACCCGAGACGTGCCCTACCCATGTTCTCCAGCAATGCAGCCTGACCTGCTGAGCTACTTCAGCACATTGTGTCCTTTTGTGTATTACCCAACATCTGCAGTTCCTTGTTTCTACATTTTGACAGCTCCATTACAGTCTGAAGAAGGGTCTTTACCTGAAACGTCCCCTATCCATCTTCTCCAGGGATGCTGCCTGACCCGCTGAGTTACTCCAGCACTTTGTGTCTCTTTGTGTGTATTCCTGTTTTAATTTTGTCCTTTTGCACAACTGAACTAAATCTAATTGAATGATGATCAACAATCCGCTTCCATAGATGACCAGTTCCATTCCCTAAAGTAGGACACAAAATCCTGGAGTAACCGAGCAGATCATGCATTATCTCTGGAGAAAGGGATAGATGACATTTTGGGTGAATCTTCTTCAGACGATTGGGTCCCGATCCTAAATGTCACCTATCCATGCCCTCCAGAGATGCTGTTTGACCTGTTGAGTTACTCCGCCACTTTGTGTCCTTTTTTTTGATTAACGTGTGTAGCTATTATTCAGCAATTTAATGCTTTAAATTTCTGATTTTGTATTTACCTGTTTGAAATGAATTGAGCAGGTTTCTACTAAAAGGTCAGCAGAACTTAGGCTTTAGACTTTAGAAATACAGCGCGGAAACAGACCTTACAGCCCATTGAGACGGCGCATATCAGCGATCACCGCCATACACTAACACTATCCTGCACACTAGGGTCAATATACCAGTTTTACCGAAGCCAATTAACTGACACACCAGTATGTCTTTGGAATATTGGGTAGAAACCAGTGCATCCGGATAAAACCCACACGGTCACAAGGAGAACGTACAAACTCTGTACAGATTCTCTCCTGCCGGGTATGTATGAGATGGTAACAACTCTCACATCAGTCTGAAGAAGGGTTCCAACCCAAAACGTCACCTACTCCTTTGCTCCAGAGATGCTGCCTGACCCGCTGAGTTAAACTCCAACTTTTTGTATCTATGGTCTGGTTTAGAGGGTGTGAGCTACAAGGGGAGGTTGGATGTTTTCTCCAGAACTTTGTGTATTTTGTGTCCAACATGGAAAATATGGGCCAATGGTCATTTTACAGACAGCGTCTCATAAGGAATCCACATAATATGTCACAACAAACTGGTTAGCAAGGACTTGACATATATTTTGTTACAAAAGGAGAGAGATAAAAAAGAATCTGGAAAGAACAAAATAAATTCTGTAAATGACTGGCGTATTGTAATTCACTCTGATTTCCTAAGATGCCCAGGGGTCATACAGAGTAGTGTAATGATATGCTGCAGTGTGTATTAGATCACTGAAGCATAGGCAAAGCATTTGTGAGAAGATTAGACCATCAGAACTCATTTTGATTTATATTCTCTACTTCTGACAATTTCATTAGTAAGTGCGGTCGAAACAATATATAATTTATCTTCCCGCTGTTAAAGAGATGGCTTTCCATTCTTGTAGATGTGGCCTTACCACAAGAAAGCATCTCTTTGTTGGCTGGTTAGTTGTTGATAAATTACTAAATTGGTCCATAACCAGACGGTTTGAACTCATGGCCAGGTAGTAAAACTTATCTCTCTTAAATGATTTATTTAAGTCAAGAAATGAACAATGCAGCTGGGAATTTTCTAGGAGCAGATTCCGACCCATATCCTAAATATGGGGAGAATGCAGGAACGGGGTACTGATTGGGGATGATCAGCCATGATCACATTGAATGGCGGTGCTGGCTCGAAGGGCCAAATGGCCTACTCCTGCACCTATTGTCTATTATCTATTGTCTAATTCAAAACAAGCACTATTTCCTTTTGACTGCTGTGTTTGTTGACCTTTGTAGAAACCTGGTCTTAATTTTAAAACCTTCAAACATGTTTTCATCTGAGAGTGGTGGGTGTCTGGAATGCACTGTCAGGGAAGATGGTGGAAGCAGATACAAAAGTGGTGTTTATGAGGTTTTTAGAAAGGCACATGGGTCTGCAGGGAAATCTTTCACACAGAGGAGATTAGTTTAACCTGGCATCATGTTCAACATGAACATTATGGGCTGAAGGGCCTGTTCCTGTGCTGTATTGATCTATGTTCTGGATAAGAAAATGCAGATGCTGGCTTCTAACAAAAACCCACAAAGTGCTGGAGTAACTCAACAGGTCAGGCAGCATCTCTGGAGGACATGGAGATGAGTTTGGTGGGGGCAGAAACAGGCATAAACAATGGGTATGCCAGGGAAATCATTCTTGTGGTCTTTGCAAAGGCTTCTATGTTCTACCTCTCTGCTTTTCTCTTTAAATTCTGCAGGTACTACAGATTTTTATGAACCCTGTGCTCCTCCGAATCTGATACATCCCGAATTGTATTGATTCCACCATAGATAGGCACATTTCACATTGTAAGTCAGAACTTGCTTGCTGTGCTCTGTATCCTTTTCTCCTCCTTAAAAGCTATCTCTGTCTTTCTGTAGCATGTTGTCAACATTTTATTGATAATATAACTGAGTTGTGCATGGCAATGTACACAGAGGGTGTTGAGTACGTGGAATGTGCATCCAGGGGTGGAAGGCTAGAAGGGGTGGATGTCCACAGAACAAAAGGTCCCTTCCTGTGCTGTAATGTTCTATATTCTGTGTTCATTTGCAGGTGGCACAATGGCACAGCGGCAGAGTTGCTGCTTTACAGCACCAGAGACCACGGTTCGATACTGGCTATGGGTGCTGTCTGTATGGACTTGGTACGTTCTCCCCATGACACACGTGGGTTTTCTCCAGGTGCTCTGGTCTCCTCCCACACTCCAAAGATATCCAGGCTTGTTGGCTATTAGGCTTTTATATTTTAAAAAAAGGTAAATTAGTGCGTAGGATAGTGTTGAGTGTGTGCTGGGATTGCTGGTCAGCACGAACGCGGTGGGCCAAAGGGCTTGTTTCCACATTGTTTCTCTGAACTAGACTAAACTAGGTGAAGAGTAATTTCTTGTATCTAAGGGTCAGGGATCTTTCAAAGTCTCACCCCCAGAGAGTTGTGAATGCTGAGTCATTGTATTTATTCAAGACTGGGTTATGCGTTTGGAATGGAGAGAATCAGAACAGATAAAGAGATGGAGAAGCAGGAGGAGGCATAAACTGACTTGCAGAATTAATTATACTCTTATGAAACTTAACAAGAGGTAAATAGTTGAGTATAATCGAAAACGACCCACAACTGAAAGTAGTTGAGCAGAAATAATTTTACCCACCTATGCAATAAAAAGTTGGAGCATAGACTAAATTGGATAGCACTGGAATTATGGGCTGATTGGTCCCTGTTGTTGCTTTCTGACCAAATACATGAGAAAGTATGAAGTCAGCAGGTATTTGAAACTCTGCTTTCTGCAGATGAAGAGCTTTGTACTCGACAGGCCAGATGTATTATTTATGTTTGTGCCTTTGAAATAAGTTCCAACTTCTTTCTTCCTAGCCCCGAGTTTAACATTGGGTTGGCTTTTTAATAGATAGATCTTTTAAAGTTAATTCAAAGTATATCCCTGACCGAGTCTTTCAACTGAGTGTGCCAGTGCATTTTATGTGAAGCTTGTTTCACTGGATATTTCTCCTCTGGCACAGAATAATAGAAAAACAGCACAGTCCACTGCATCCATTTGGTTCCCTCACACTAATGCCACGTGAAATCCTGCAGAGGTCAGGTATCAGCCATAAATCAGTGGGTGACTCTCTCGTGTTGGAGCCAGGATGTTCTGGGTTAAAGTCCAGATGATACTGCAGTGCAGAGCAGTACTGAGGGAGTGTTGGAGACAGCTGGATAGAACTTTGTTCTTGGTTGTATACAGTAAATATGTGGTGTTAATAATAATATGAGTGTGATGAATAGTGAAGTTAAATTCGCTCAACCAACACTCTCTTCCATCAAGCAGAACTGGTCCTAATTCTTAACAACTTCTCCTTCGACTCCTCCCACTTCCTCCAAATACAAGTTGTAGCCATGGGCTCTCGTATGGGTCCCAGCTATGCCTGCCTCTTTGTAGGGTACATTGAGCAATCACTGTTCCAGGTGTACACTGGCCATATCCCTGAACTCTATCTCCGCTACATTGATGGCTGCATTGGTGCAGAACACACAGACTTCATTAACTTCACAACTAATTTGCATCCAGCACTCAAATTCACTTGGACCATCTCCGACATCTCCCTAAGGTTTCTTGATCTCACCATCTCCATGACAGGAGATAGACTATCGACTGACATCTATTATAAACCTGCTGACTCCCACCGCTATCTAGACTACACTTTTTCCCATCCTGGCTCCTGCAAAGACTCTATACCCTACTCCCAATTCCTCCGTCTACGCCGCATCTGTGCCCAAGATGAGGTGTTCCATATGAGGTCATCTGAGATGGCCTCATTTTTTAGGGAACGGGCGGTTTCCCTCTTCCATCATAGATGAGTCCCTTGATAATGTATCCTTGATATCCTGCAACTCCGCACTTGCTCCCCCTCCACCCTTTTGCCACAGAGTCCACCTAGTCCTCGCCTTTCATCCCATCACCTGTCGTAAACAGCAAATAATCCTCCGACATTTTCGCCACCTCCATCGGGACCCCCCATTAGCTACATCTTCCCTTCTCCACTGCTTTCCACTTTCCACAGAGACTGTTCCCTCAGCAAATCCCTGGTTAACTCATCCCTTCCCACCCAAACCACCCCCTCCCCAGATACCTTCCCCTGCAACCGTAGGAGATGCAACACCTGTCCCTATACCTACTCCCTCGACTCTGTCCAAGTATCCTGACAGTCTGTTCAGGTAAAGCAGAGGTTCACTTGCACCTTCTCCAACCTTATCTACTGTATCTGCTGTTCCAGGTGTGGACTCCTGTATATCGGCGAGTCTACGAGCAGGCTCGCCGATCGTTTGGCCGCAAACCTCCGCTCAATGCACCTAAACCTACCTGATCTCCCGGTTGCTAAACACTTTAACTCCCCCTCCCATTCCCACACTGACCTTTCTGTCCTAGGTCTCCTCCATTGTCAGAGTGACACCCTGTATTGATCTTTGGCTATTGGTCCAGATGGCTTTGGGTTGTAGTCTTTCACCCAAGGTAGGGAAATCAAGAACCAGATGACCAGAGGTTTAAGATGGGAGTGAAAAGATTTGAGAGGAACCTGAGATGCATCATTTACGCTCAAGAGGGTGGTGGGTGTATGGAACGAGTTGCCAGTGGAGGGAGTTGAGGCAGGTACTATAACAACATTTAAAAGACACTGGAAAAGATACCTTGATAGGAAAGATTTAGGGGGATATGGGCCAAACGTGAGCAGATCAGTCTAGCTTAGATGGGCCATCTTGATTGGCTTCAGATTTTTGACTTTGAGATACAGTGTTGAAACAGGCACTTTGGCCCACTGAATCCGCTCCGACCAGCGATCACCCTGCAGGTCAGCACTATTCTACATACTAGAGACAATTAAACATTTTCTTTGGCTAAAGCCAAATAACCTACAAACTCGTACATCTTTGGACTGTGGGAGGAAACCGGAGCAACTGTGGTCACAGGGAAAATGTACAAACTCTGTACAGACAGCACCCGTAGTCAGGATCAAACCCCGACCTCTGGTGCTGTAAGGCAGCAACGCTGTTGCTACTCCACTGTGCCGTCCTTTGGCAATGATGAGTTGGGCCAAAGTGCCCGTTTCCATGCCAATTCCAACACTGGAATCTGATGAGTGCCGAAGGTGATTCTGCTCAACCTGCTGAGTTCCTCCAGCAGTTTGTTTGTTGCAACAGACTCCAGCATCTGCAGTCTTTTATTTCTCCATGACCTTGATGAATTGGCTAGGGGAGTGCAGAAGGAGTTAATCCCATTCCTTCTTCTTATCTCCAAGCCCGTTGTAGTTTGTTCTTACCTTTTTTCGTCTGAAAATAGGGATGTAATGTGAAAGAAAAGTTTAAAAAAAACAAGTCCTGATTCCCATGTTGATTGGCCTCTCACCTCAGACGATTATGATACCCTGATTATCTCAGTAATTTACGTACCAGATTCAAGGTGAATACAGGTATCAGGAGCCATGCAATGACTTATTAAATCAATTAGCCTGATAAATGAGAGGAAAGCAGCAGCCCCAACAGGGTACCAATCAACCTCACAGTTAGTTTAAAAATGTAAATTTATATTGATTTCACTTAGGGCTATCTATTCTAGACTGAAGTTAAAAGAGGCCTATTAAAGCATTTCCTGCAACCGCTGTCCAATCTATACCCCGGCCCTCATGCATTGTGAGTTAATTTATTAGGCCAAGCACTGCGGACCTAGGAGAGATAAGGGTGCTTGGATCTTGTCTGGGTCCACCATAAGGGTGTCATGGCAACCAGTACTGCCTCTTGGCTCCGAGCAGGTTGATGAAAAAAAAACTTTCCTTCAGTGAATAAAAATATAGTTCAGAAGGTGCTCCCACCTCAACAATATTGGCGTTTAAATGCTGCATAAAAACATTGCCAAGCAACCCCGGACTGATTGAACATATTCCTTACAGGGCACCTTTCGGCTGCTGATCAAATTAATTCAGTATCCCGCTCCCGCACTGTTCCTTCCATCTAAGGCCTCCTGCACTGTTACGACGAGGTCTAACGCAAGCAAAATGAACAACACCTCAACTTCCATGTGGGCACATTATAGCCTGCAGGTCTCAATATCGAATTAGAAACATAGAAACATTGAAAAATAGGTGCAGGCGTAGGCCATTCGGCCCTTTGGACCAGCACCGCCATTCAATATGATCATGGCTGATCATCTAAAATCAGTACCCCATTCTTGATTTTCCCCATATCCCTTGATTCCTTTAGCCCCAAGAGCTAAATCTTAGGAATTCCCCGACTTTCATAAGTTCATGAGTTATGTGAGCAGAATTAGGCTATTTGGCCCATCAAGTCTACTCCGCCATTCAATCATGACTGATCTATCTCTCCCGCTCAAGCTCATTCTCCTCATCAAAGGTTGATGAGGGCAGAGATGTAGATAATATATACATGGATTTCAGCAAGGCATTCGACAAAGTTCCACATGGTAGACTGCGCTGGAAGATTAGATCTCCTGGGATCCAATGAAGGATAGCTGAATGGATAGAAATCTGGCTTCATGGAAAGAAGCAAAGGGTGATAATGGAAGGTTATTTTGCGGACTGGAGGCCCGATACGGTTTGTCATCCATAAGAATGATTTGGATGAGAACGTACATGGCATGATAAGCAAATTTGCAGATACAAAAGTGGGCATTTTTTCAGTTAGTGAAGATGGACGTCAGAAATTGCTGCTGGATCTTGTTCAGTTTGGCAGATGGGCTGTGGAATGAATGATGGAATTTAATACAGAGGAATGTGAGGGATTACATTTTCGGATGTCAAATATGGGCAGGACCTACACAGTGAATGGTAGGGGTTTGGGAAGTGTTGTAGAGCAGAGAGATCTAGGAGCATAAGTACTTAGTTCCTTGAATGTGGAGTCACAGGTAGATAGGGTGGTCAAAAAGGCTTTCGGCACTTTGGCCATCAGTCGGAGTATTGAGCATAGAAGTTGGGAGGTCTGTAGCGTTTGGAGGGTCTAAGCTATGGGGAGAGGTTGAGCAGGCTAGGAATTAATTCCTTGGACTGCAGGAGGATGAAGGCTGATCTTATAGAGGTGTACAAAACCATGAGAGGAATATATCGGATAAAAGCACAGTCTCTAGCTCTGAGTTGGGGCATTGAGAACCCGAGGTGAGGGTGAAAGATTTAATAATAACCTGAGGGGTAACTTTTTTACACAAAGGATTGTAGATGCATGGAATGAGCTGGTGGAGGAGTTGAGGCAGGTACTATTGCAACGTTTAAGAAATATTAAGACAAGTACATGGATAGACAAGTTTAGTGAGACAATGGGCCAAACACAGTCAGGTGGGACTAGTGTTGATGGGGTATGTTGGTCCCCATTGTCAAGTTGGGCTGAAGGGCCTGCATCCAATCTGTATGATTCTGATTCTATGGCTGGGAATCTCCCACAGTCTTACTATGAGCAACAAGTTACACAGACCAAGCTTAATCGGATTTTACCAGGGCAATAATTTTTGTGTTCTTTTTCTAGGTCTGCACAAAACTTGAGAGTCTTCAATTTACAACAGAAGTCTTTAATGCTTTACCCAATGCAGGCAGCAAGAGAACTCTAAATAGCTGCACACTCACCACACACTACAGACAGGAGAAAACTATATACAAAACATCTCCCTTTGTCCTGTGCAGCGCCACCTGCTGCACGGGAAGAGCAGCCGGTCCTCCCACCCCACACAGTCCACCAAACATCACACACCACTTTTCCAATTTGAACGTCTCTATTCCTGAATCAGTCACATTGGGGGAATACCACCATTGCAACGTCTCGATCGACGAAGGACCACAGGCAGATTGGCGGGGAGTTCGTCTGGTGGAACTTCGTCAAAGTCAGGCACTACAATATCCACATGATTTGCACCGGGTTGTCCGACTGCTTGGTTCTGATCAGGTTCTCTGCAGTCTTCACTGGAGGAATGCGGCTTCTTAATTGGTCATCATGCCATTGGCATTGTCCTTCTTGTCCTTGGACGGTGTACATTTTGGTTCCGATGTGAGCCATGATCTTGCCCGCGCACCATCTGGTTTGCTTGGCCGTATAATTGTGGTAATATACGTAGTCGCCAATGTCGAATTGGGACTTGTTCGATTTTGTTGGCTGAGTGCACGCCGTAGAAGAGTTACGGGTCAGGTTCAAAACTGATAGGGGAAAGCACACTTGACGTCTGTTGGAGTTCGACCGGTAGTGCAGTTTGGAACAGTTCGATATTGCTGTAAGAAATCGTGCAATGCCGATTGCTTCCATTTCTTTTCGATTCCTACAGCACATTTCATGGCCTGCTTGAAAACACCGACGAGACGCTTTGCCTCACCATTTGAGGGTGGATGAAAAGGTGCTGATGTCAGATGCACGATTGAGTGTTGTTTGCACCAGTCACCGAACATTTGCGAGACAAATTGGGGTCCATTGTCGCTTACGATTGATAAGGGCAATCCCCAAATGGCGAACAAATCGTCGAGAAGTGGTTGTTTTGGTGGTTGGATACTTATTCATTTGGATAACATGTGGCTATTTCGATGCGCGTCCATGACGACCAACCACATGTCCTCCAGGAACGGTCCGGCAAAATCTATGTGGATTCGCTGCCATGGTTGGTCGGGGACGGGCCATGCGGAGATCTTTTCCAGCGGATTCGGCGCTGTTTCGGCAAATGATGTGCAGTCCTTGCAGTGGTTGGCGATATCGGTCTCGATATATGGCCATCAAACATGCATGCGGGCGAGCACCTTCATTCGCACTATTCCAATGTGTGTCTTGGAAACTTTATTGTCATTCAGACCTTTCAGTCTGAACGGAATTTTGTTGCCTTGCAGTCATACATATAATAAAATAACAAAACACACAATAAGCACAAATTTAACATCCACCACTAAGTTCACCAGACACCTCCTCACTGTGATGGAAGTCAAAAATCTTAAAGGGCCTGTCCCACGTGCATGCAACTGCATGTGGCAAGCGCGACCAAACCGGAAGCGGGGGCCGCGCGGGGGTCGAGTGTTGCAGGCTTGTGCAACATTTTCAGAATTTCCAATCGCAGTTCCATCAGAATGATAACACGACCATCGCAGAGCAGAATGCCATTCTTTGAGGAGATTTTCGTTTGCGCATTCTGGAATGGGCTGAATTCCTTGTCCAGCTTAGGACTGTTCGGCCACCTCTGAGTGTCAAAATGTCAAAATGGGGTGCTCGGCAGACTGTCGGTAAATGATGTGGTAATCATATCCCATCATGATCAGGGCCAACGTTGTAGACGTTGCAACGTCATGACAGGCAAACATTTTTCCAGACTGAAAATAGTCAGCAGCGGCTTGTGGTCGGTGATGAGAAGGAAATGTCGCCCCTCAAATATTGGTGGAACTTCCGGTCACCAAACACGATCCCAGTGCTTCTTTCTCCACTTGGCTGTAGTTTTTCTCGGCGGTCATCAGCGTTTTGGATGCGAACGCGTTTGGTTCTTCCTTGCCGTTTGGCGCCATTTGTGAGATTACAGCTCCAAGACCAAATGGCAATGCAGTGGCGGCCTGCTAGATCGGCTTCGATGGGTCATAGTGGACCAAACGCGTCTTCTGGTTGAGCATCTCCTTCAACCTGCTGAATGCATGGTCACACACTGGACCAGTGTCATTTGATGTCCTGTTTTCGCAGGTTGTTCAATGATGCGCACAAAGTCGAAAGTGCCGGTATGAACTTGCCACAGTAGTTCACCTTGCCAATGAAGCTTTCAAGCTGCTTCACATTTTCGGGTGCTGGCAATTTCACAATTGTGCCACTCTTTCTTCCGATGGCTTCAGACCACTTGCTGAGATCACATGTCCGAGATATGTGACCTGTTGTCGAAAGAATGTGAACTTGTCCATGAGCAACTTCATGCCGTAATTGTTCAGTGCCGTGAGGACCTGTTTTAGGTTCTGCAGATGTTCTTCCTCTGTCCAGCCGGTGACAATTATGTCATCCAGGTAGGCGGCTACGTACGGAATCCCGGCAACCAGATTGTCGACCAGTTTCTGGAAGATGGCCAGCGCCGGTGCCGGTCCAAATGACAATCGGTTGTATCTGAAAAGTCCCTTGTGCGTGTTGATCATAAGCAGGTTTTTTGTCTCCTTGTCCAGTTCCACATGGAGATACATGTCGGACATGTCCAATTTCGAGAAGTACTGTCCTCCTTGCAGCTTGACGAACAGCTCGTCCACTCTTGGTATGAGGTGTTGGTCAATGTGCAATTGAGGGTTTACAGTCACTTTGTAGTTGCCACAGATGAGCACCTGAACTTCAACTATGGGTGTGGCCCAGTCTGAATGGTCCACAGGGGTGATAATTCCCATTTTGTCAAGACGGCAGAGTTCCTTGTCGACGGCATTCATCTGAACAAAACTGGTCTTGGTTTGAAGAACATAGGGACGAAATTTGAATATGAGCCGTGCCTTCATCTTTGTGCAACGTCCGAGTCCAGGTGCGAAAACGGCCGGAAACTGGTCAAGAACCTTCTGCAGGTTGTTCTTGCACTTGCTGCCCATGTTGCAATCCGTGGTAGATGACAATGCCATAGTTGATTTGATTCAATTTATTGTCATTGTCTTCAATGAAGAGACAACAAAATTATTTTTCCCTGACAGTCATACAAAAAAACCCCCACAAAACACAGTAGTCCACAACACAAACATCCCTACAACAGCACCAAAGTTCCCCACTGTGGGGGAAGGAACCAAAGTCCAGTCAACCTCCTCGCAAATGTTCCTCAATGTTCACCTGTGGTCGGGGCCTCCCGAGCACCCCGTACTCACCGCTACAGGTGGCCCGGTGTTCAGGCCCTCTTGCTGGGAACCTCTCTTCGGCCACCTTCCACCGAAATTAGCGGCTCCCGATGTCCACAGGCCGCGCTGGGTGGAGATTCGCGCTGGCGACCCCCGGCAAAAGGTCCCAGCACTCTGTGATGTTAAAGTCAGCACCACCCACATTGGGAGCTCTGCACCCACAGCTCCGCGATGTTGGAGCAGCGGCCCAGCACTCCGGAGTTCTAAGCAGCATTCCCAGGAAGGCATCGCCCGCTCCGCGGTGTTTCCAGCGCCTCGCCGCCGCTGCTGAAGCTCTGATCTGTTCTCGGCAGGAAAGGCCGAGCCAATCCAGCTGGTTGGCTGCAGGGTGGGGGGGCGAGCACGCGACTCGGATAATAGTCGCATCCTCGCCAGAAAACAACTGAAGGATGGCTTCCCCCTTACGCTACCCGCTTCCCCCCACATAAAATACCGAAAAAAAACCCCAAAATATTTAAAAAACACACTCTAAACATAACAAAATTAAAAAAAGACAGCCAGCCCGTGGGCAGAGGCAGCTAGCAACAGTGCCACCGGATGTCCAATCCATCGTAGTTCAAGGCGTTCATGTCAATCTTGAAAGCATGGATCCAGTCGATGGTGCACAGGGATGTACCTTCTTAACCAACAACGATCAGCGGCAACATCTGTGTCATACCATTACAGGAAAGGGCGACAGTGCATTTGTCTTTCATGGGAATGGGCTATCGTCCGTATCCGAAAAGGCGGATGTTGGCCGATTTCAGTTTCGGCGATCCGATCCTCTCCCAGATGTCCTGCCCCACTAGCGACACAGTCACATGAGTGTCCACCTGGAACTGTAGATCGACGTTCGAGACCCGCAGCAAAATCCTCGGCTTGTCGGTGATCATAGACACATCAAACACTTCAATAGAAATGGTCTCTGTGATTACGTCAACTGTGTTTTGCGCTTTCTTGCCCTTTCTCAGCTTTCCTATGGATTGACACACTGCCTGGCGATGACCTTTTCGGTAACAGGCATAACAAATAGACTCGATATACGGGCACTCACGGTGATGATGAGCAGTTGAGCCGCACCAGTAGCAGGGTTTCAATCCTTCCCCCACAGGGGGACAGCTCTTCTGAAACTGTCCCACCTTCTCAGGATTTGCTCTGGGTCGATCTAGTGGTTTCTGGCGTTGTGGACGAGTCTGACGAACTCGCACATGCTGAAGGAGCTTCGACGCTGTTTCGCCGGCCATTTTGTGCAGTTCTTTACTTAGCAGCTCAGCCATCTTGGCACATTGCAGCACATTCTTCAATGAGGCGCCTGATTACTTGAGAATCGCCTGCTGGATGAATGCGTGTCTGCAGCCCATGACCAGTCTATCCCGCAACGCATTGTCTTGACACTTTTCACGGCATTGAGGTTTAAAATCACATGCCTCGGTGTGAAGTTCAGCAAAACAATTCGGTGATCGATTGCCCTTCCTGTTGTACCGTCCGGTAGAAATCGAGGCGAGCTGCGAGGAAATATGCGATGTCAGCATATAAAACTTCAGTTACTTCTTCTGTAAGTAAATTTTGAAGCAGTGCAAAAGTTTCTGGAGACATTGATGAACACAAGAGAGCCTTCTTCCTCAGGTCTTTCGTAATTGCCATACTTTCAAAATAATACTCAGCGCGCATTAAATACGACGACCACCTTTCTCGCTCGGGATTGAAACGATCGAATTGCAGAGACATGTTAGTTTAAGTACTACAGGACGGAAAAATATATTTTTTCTTTTGTTGAAATGCAAAATAGGCTCTTATCTGGGTCTTTGGACTCAATCCGAAGTATCCCATCCTGACGCCACTTTCGTGTTTGTTTTCTAGGTCTACACAAAACTTGAGAGTCTTCAATTTACAACAGAAGTCTTTAATGCTTTACCCAATGCTGGCAGCAAGACAACTCAAAATAGCTGCAAACTCACACACTACACACACTACAGACAGGAGAAAACTATATACAAAACATCTCCCTTTGTCCTGTGCAGCGCCACCTGCTGCACGGGAGGAGCAACGGGTCCTCCCACCCCACACAATCCACCAAACATCACAATAACCCTGGGTACATAAAAAATTGCTGGAGAAACTCAGCGGGTGCAGCAGCATCTATGGAGTGAAGGAAATAGGTGATGTTTCGGGCCAAAACGAAACGTCGCTTATTTCCTTCGCTCCATAGATGCTGCTGCACCCGCTGAGTTTCTCCAGCAATTTTGTGTACCTTCGATCTTCCAGCATCTGCAGTTCCTTCTTGAACATCACAATAACCCTGTGCAGGCAGATATGCATTATGGTCCAAACGTTTGTGGACCAAACGGCCAGTTTCTGCGTTCTGGAGTCATAGAGCAAGGAAAGCAGCCAAACACAAAATGCTGGAGTAATTCAGCTGATCGGGTAGATTCTTGATTAGTAAGTGTGTCAAAGGTGAGGGGGAGAAGGCTGGACAGTGTAGTTGAAAGGGAAAAATAAGTCATCCATGATTGAATGGTGGATTAGACTCGATAGAACAAATGGTCTAATGCTGCTCCTATTATTAATGATCTGCTCCACCACCTCCAGTACCATCCTGTACTGCTCTATATTGTATCAGCAGCTCACTTGATACTACCTTTGCCTTCTTTGCATTAAATCCACTGGCAAGCCTCTTCAAGGAGAGCATTCAAGGTTCTTTGTAAAGTATGTAATGTCTGTTGTTGTGTGTTGTATTTATTGTTGTATCTATCATTATCATGTACACAGTGTACTCTCTGATCTTCACTTGGACAAGGAATTTCATTGTACCCTGTTGTATATGACAAGAAACTAATCAGAAACTGAATTTGAAACATACAATTGGAACAAGATTGAAAAATACAAAGTACAGCGTCTGTTTATTTATGCATACTTTACTGGGTGAGATTCTGATCATTTAAGATTGTTATGGGAGCCACACTCCAATGGATAAGTACACATGGATTAGCTTCAGCCCAATATTTTTATCCATGTGAAATATTGAATGAACACCAGCTGAACCATCCTATCAACAACTAGAGAGCAGCCCTGAGCTACTATCTACTTCATTGGAGACTCCCGGATTAACTTTGATTGGACTTTACTGGACATTAAAGTCCAGTAATGTCTTTACTTGGCATGTAATGACTTCTGAAAATGCAACACCTCACATTTTTCTGTATTAACATTATTTATTATTCACATTATACATGGTAGGCGGCTCGATTTTAATCATGTTTTGTCTTTCCGCTGACTGGTTAACACGTATATCAAAAGATTTTTACGGTACCTCGGTACATGTGACAATAAACTAAACTCAAGTAAACTCATCTCAACTGATTATCATCAGAAGTGTTACAAAAACGCAGGATGGTGCAATATGTAAGGGCCAAGGCTTGCTTCTGATGTTTGATTTCTGTTTGCGGTTTAATTAATCCCATTTTCTGCCTTGATCTTTCAGCTACTGCTGCATTGAGACTCCCCACTGAGGTGCATTACTGTGGCTTCTATCAACCTCCTAGGCTCGGCTAACGTAATAACAGGAACATCAGTGTGTTTATCCATTATGGCCTCAATGGCTTTGGGGCAGCAATAAGCATCACTGCTCTCCAAAAATGACTACATTCATCTCTGTCTGAAGTTGACAGGACACAGTGCTCAATACACATTTGGGATCTAAAATTGACACAAATAATTTCAGAACCATAGTCTTACATACAATGTGCCATCAGGCCCTTTGGCCAAACTTACCGACACCAACCAAAATGCCCTATCTAGTCCCACCTCTCTGTGTTTGACCCATCCCTCTAAACCTGCTCGATCCATGTACCTCCCTAACTGTTTCTGAAAAGTCGCAATAGTACCTGCCTCAGCTACCTCCTCTGTCAGCTCGTTGCATACACCCAGCGCCCTTTGTGTGTAAAAATTACCCCTCAGATTCCTATTAAATTAGTTTCCCCTTCACCTTAAACCTATGTCCTCTGGTTCTCAATTCCCCTGCTCTGGGCAAGAGACTCTGTGCGTCTACACAATCTGCTCCTCTCATAATGTTATACACCTCTGTAAGATCACCCCTCACCCTCCTGCGCTCAAAGGGATAGAGTCCCACCCTGCTCAACCTCTCCCTATAGCTCAGACTTTCATCCAGGCAACATCCTCATGAATCCTCTCTGTGCCCTTTCCATATGACACCATATTTCCTAAAACATGGTACCCAGAACTGAACACAATACTTTGAATGTGGCCTCACCAGTGTCTTCTATAATTGCAACATGACCTCCCAACTTTTGTGTGTGCTTTTATTGCAAACCTAGTGATCAGGAACCTTAATAATCTGGGAAACAAATATTTTGAACCAAATGAGACACAAAGTGCTGGAGTAACTCAGCGTGTCAGGCAGCATCTGTGGAGAACACAAAAAGGCAACTTTTCAGGTTGCGACCCTACTTCAGATAGGCCGATATTTTGGGTTGGGATTCTTCTTCAGACATGGCCTACGTTTCGGGGGCCAGGACTCTACATCAGGCTGGGTTACTCCAGCACTTTGTGATTTTTTTTTTGGTAAACCAGCATCTGCAGTTCCTTGCGTCTATGATGAACCATAATTTGCTGGGAAACAACTGCACACAATGGTTTAAATTCATGGAGATTAAGGCCTGAGTTACAAATTGCCAGAAATTTCTCATAGATTTATTCTGGCAACAAGTTTGAAAGAATGGTATAGCAGGCATATGGTTTGTTCGCCTTCATAGGTTGAGGCATTGAGTATAAGAGTCAGGAAGACATGATGCAACTATATACAACTTTGGTTAGGCTGCCCTTGGAGTCACCCAATACAGGAAGGATGTGGTGCCTTTGGAGAGGGTGAAGAAGAGGGTTACCAGAATGCTGCCTGCATTAGAGGGTATTATTTACAAGGAGAGGTTGGATAAAGTCAGATTGTTTACTCTGGAGGCTGAGGGGAGGCCTGGTAGAAGTTTAAAATAATCATAAGAGGCTTAGATACTAGAGGGCATAGGTTTAAGGTGAGAGGTCAAGTTGTTCACACAGGGTGGTGGGTACCTGGAACATGCTGCCAGGGGTGGCGGTGAAGGAAGATACAACATTAGTGTTTAAGAGCTTTTAGGTAGGCACACGGATATGCAGGGAATGGATCACATGCACGCAGAGAGGTTTAATTTGGCATCATGTTCAGCATGGATATAATGGGCTGAAGGGCCTGTTCCTTTGCTGTACTATGTTCTAACTGAACATGAACCTTTGCAGCAGGTGAGTGAAGCACTGGGCTGTGCTTAACTTGCAGGGCTAGCAATCCCGGGACCTTGACTAACCATGCATGGACAGGAGATCAAATCTCACCATGGAATTTAAATAAAACAATCTGGTTATTAATAACAAAACAGAGGAAGTGATAGAGGAGATTACAGTTACAATATTTAAAAGATGATGTTCATCATTGGCCTTCAGGGGATGGAAACTGAATTATTTATTCCATGGCTATAAAACAGGCTGTCAGGCCATTCTATTATACGCAAACTGCTGCAGGGAAACAGGGAGAATAAAAATGAACACACTACCTTCCACTGAATTCGGATCATCATTTTCAGAGAAATATTTGACAGCTCTGGGCCTGTACTGACTGGAGTTTAGAAGGATCAGAGGGATCTCAGTGAAACTTACCGAATAATGAAAGGCCTGGATAGAGTGGATGTGGAGAGGATTTTTCCATTTGTGGGAGTGTCTAGAACCAGAGGCCACAGCCTCAGACTAAAAGGACGTGCCTTTAGAATGGAGATGAGGAACATTTTCTTTAGCTTGCGGGTAATAAATCCAGTGTGAACTAAGGCCAGCATGGGCACGGTGGGCCGAAAGGCCTGTTTCCATGCTGTTTCTCTGAACTAAATTCCTGTCAGTACTGAAGGATGTGCCAAGGTGCTTTACCTTCAGTTAATTAAGTATTTGGATTTATAATTGCTCTGGCAATATTGAAAACCAGGCAGCCTATTTTTGCCCAGCAAGCTATCACAATGACCAGATGGTCTACTTTAACAACATTTGTCTCAATTCTGACAATGGGTTAAGCTGATGCGGTCAGATGTCTACATATAAATTATCACAGGCTCTCAGAAAATTCTGGGTAAGTCTCAAAAGTCACTAATAAGAATTCCCCAATCTCCATTCGAAAGGTCCGTTGTAAAGGGCTTGATGGAAACATTAATTCTGCTATTGCAATTGAAGGGTTTGAATCAGAGTATATTCTAACTTAGCCATATCAAAGCTGGGATCATTTGTTACAAAAACGGTTGCCTTAACATGGGAACTCAATGTACTGCCTCTGCCCTTAGTGGCCTATTCTTGCTCCTACCCCTGCAATTCCTTGAAAAAAATGTTTTCAAATCTCTCCCTTATTTTCAAGTATATAGAGTCATGCAGCATGGAAACTTGGCCCTTCGGCCCAACTTGCTCACGCTTGTCCCATCTGCTTGCATTCAGGCTGTATCCTTCTAAACCCATCCTATCCATGTATCTTTTAAATTGTGTGATAGTACCTGCCTCAACTACCTCTTTCCATTTACCCACCATCTCTTATATAAAAAAGTTGCCCATCAGGTTTCTAGTAAATCCTCCCATTCTCTTCCTAAACATATTCTCTTCCTAAACATATGTCCTCTGCTTCTTGATTCCCTACTTTGAGTAAAAGACTAAAAAATATGCATAAAACTCATCAAAATAACCATTCAACTTTTCCCATTTTACCTACAAGACCTGCTATGAATTAAATCCTTAAAACTCACTATTTCCCTGCCTATTTTCATGTGACCACTATGTATAGGAATTCCTGTCCAAATATATATTTAAATTACTTAGTGTCACACTTCGTAGATGATTGGCTACATGACAATGTTACATAAAAATAGATTTTAGTTTTCTTTGCACACAGATAACCTATGAAATGGAAAGGCAGAAAAAACAGGAGCAAGGAAATATATTCAGGTGATAAACTAGAATTCCTTTCATGTTGAAGTCAAATAGTAACATTATTCAGGTAAACCAGGGCAGACCTTGGAATAACATATGTACTATCATCATAGCAGAACTCTGCATTTAAAATTATTTTTCTTTTTTAATAAATATATTTGTTCACAAGATGTGGCTTGTATTGTTCATAAATTCATAAGTTATAGGAACAGAATTTGGACATTTGGCCCATCGAGTCTATGCTGCCATTCAATCATGGCTGATCTATCTTTCCCTCTCAATCCCATTCTCCTGCCTTCTCCCCACATCCCCCTGACACCCTTACTGATCAAGAATCTATCAATCTTCGCCTTCAAAATACCCAATGAGTTGGGCTCCACAGCCGTCTGTGGCAATGAATTCCATAGATTCACCGCCCTCTAACTAAAGAAATTCCTCCTCATCTTTATAAAGGTACGCCCTTTTATTCTGAGGCACAGGTCCTAGACTCTCCCACTGGTGGAGACATCCTCTCCACATCGACTCTATCCTGATCTTTCACTATTCGGTAAGTTTCAATGAGGCCGCCCCTCATCCTTCTAAACTCTAGCGGGTTCAGTAGGTATGTTGCAAAGCCTACTTGAAGCGTCGTTGAAAATCTGTCACTGCGAATGTGCGCGATTTTGGCGCTGTTTAGAGGGGGGCGGGTTTAAAACGCAATTTTCTCTAGGCTGTTCCAATCGAAGATGTTCAGCCTAGTTAATTATTAACGAAAAATCGCTGGAAGATCCCGTCGTAAAAGCTATTATTAGTTTTAAAGGCCTTGTATAATAGTTCTGGTAGTTTAAAAATCTATCTCTAAACCCGCGACCACCGGCAACCAGCAGGGTCTCATACAGGGGACAACAGAAGGTAAACTATTTATTTTTACATTAAAAAGGGCTTCTTAAGATCCCTTTATACAAAGTTTAATGTTGCGAGTAGCTCACTTTGGGCCCATTATATCCCGCAGTATTTTTCTGGGCATTTGAGGCACAAATCCACCGCAATGTGAACGTTCTAAACCAGCGCGTTCACAGGATCCCACTAGAAAGCTGATTTAAATTGATTTTAAGTTACAGCAATTGAACACTAAATTCCTTCTATTTGGCCTATAAATTAATGTAAATGAGATTTAAAAATCATGTTTTATTGTGAATTATTTATGAATATTATTTGGACACTTAGGCTAGTTAAAAATGTTAATCATTTATTAAGAAATGGATAGATGTTTAGATCTAGTAATTGAAGTTTGAAATTAGCTACACTTGGGTAACTAACTAATTATATGCTTTAATTTCAGGTCATCCAAGTAAGATTATTTTATATTTGTTTCAGAATGGTTTAATCTAGGATAACTGAAAATTTCATTCTGTTCTCTTATTTTTTAAGAAGGTTATGGGCTTTTGACTGCACATGATCACAGCGTTTTTGTTATGTCCATAGAAAATCAATAGGGAACAAGATGCTAATTTCCGAGTATGAAAATGGCCATAACTTTTTTAATACTTGAGATATGAAAGTGAATTAGGTGTCAAATTAAACTTCTTTTTATGCTTTGTTTGATGGGATAAATTACAGACTTGATTTTTTAAATCTCAAAATTTTGTAACGTTGCTAGGTTCAGGCATAGTGTCGTCAAACACTTATCATATGTTAACCCAATCATTCCTGGGTTATTGGGTGCTATCCATCCCTAATGTTTGCTCAGGAGGCAGTAGAAGGCCAATAAAATTGATGAGACTGAAGCAATTTATCATGCCGGTAGGGAAAATGTAGTTAATTTATTTCCCTGAAGAACATTAGCAAATATAATTAATTTGTACAGAAAATTGCCAATTTCAATGTCGTTGGTGTCAATGGTGGATTTTGGACAGAACAGGACTTTTTGGACAGGACCTCTTGCATGCTGTCCCAGCGGACTATTTCTGTATACTTTGCTAATAGTGGATTGCGCTTAGGTATGGCAAAACAATTCTGAACTACCTGCAAAAAAAAATGTCACTGTGCATTTGAACATGAGACAATAAAGTACCATTGACCATTGTAACTTTTCCACTTCTTTGGTGAAATTTGAACAGATATCTCTAGTATTGGTTTTGGGATACTAATGCCGAAACCTCGAGATGAAGTTTATCGTTATACGCACAGGTACGATGAGGTACAAGTACAATATAAATCTTGCTTGCAGCAGTATCACAGGCACATAGACTCAGATAAATACACAAACACAATTTGTACATAAATTACACTCAACATTCGAAAAAGAAAGCAGAGTCGAAAAAACAAGATATGAGTGCAAACATGCAATTAGAAAAAAACACAAAGTACAGGCACCTCGCATTTTACACAAGTGTTACGTTCCTAAAAAGCAGCGTGTATTTAAAAAAACCGTAAATTAAATTAATCAGACGCAAATTTGAATGCGTTATTTCAAACATACATTAAATTAGGTTTAAGGGGCTGTCCCACTTGGGCGACCTAATTGGCGAGTTTAGAAGAGTTTGAAAAAATGACATATTGAAGGCCTCCTTTGACTATGTTGAAGACCAGCTTCGACCTCCTTCGACGATGTTGAAGACTAGCTACGACTAGCTACGACTAATTTTGGGAAAATTCGACACCGAATCGTGGAGAGTGAAGACAACTTCCTTCAATCTCCTTTGACCTCCCTTCGACCTCCCTTCAACTATGATGAAGACTATCTACAACTACCTTCGACTACCTTCGACTACCCTCGATTACCTACGACTAAAATGCCGATCTACTACGACTAAACCAACGAGTAAAAAAAGTATCGATTTTTCCCATGGCGGCCTTTTTTTACTTGCGGGCATTTTTTAACATATTGAAAAAAATGCGCGACCTGCCTGAGGCCTTGAGTACGCGGAGACTGCTCTCGAGCATGAAGGAGAGTTACGAAGACCTCCTACGACCTCATGTCGACCATGCTGTGAGTATGAGTCGAGGGCAAACTCGCCAGAACTTGCGGATTAGGTCGCCCAAGTGGGACAGGCCCTTTAAGTATTAATAATACGTGCGTTATTTAAAAAATGCACAACTCTACACACGTAAAATGTGAGGTGCCTTTAGTTATCTACAGGTTTGCTGTATCCATTCAAGTTGGACTTAAAGTCTGGAGTAACTCAGTGGGTCAGGCAACATCTCTGGAGGAAAAAGGATGGGTGATGTTTTTGGCCAGGGCCCTTCTTCATACTGACAATAGAGGGGGAAGGAAATGAAGGTAAGATAAGGCAGAACAAAACAGGACTGCCAAGAGATGATCAAGGAAGGATGGAGCCCATAAAGGTCCATTCATGGCTGGGAAGAGGTGATAACAAAGAGATACAAGGATGCAAACAATGGAACTAGTGGGATGACTAGGGTGGGAAAGAGGGGAAGGGAGGGAATGCAAGGGTCACAAAGTTAGACAAATCAGTATTCATACCGAAGATAGACACAAAAAGCTGGAGTAACTCAGCAGGTCAGGCAGTATCTCTGGAGAGAAGGATTGGGTAACGTTTCGGGTCGAGACCCTTCTTCATACCGTTCGGTTTTAAACTGCCCAAGTGAAATATGAGATGCTTTTCCTCCAATTGGCATGTGGCCAATTGTACTCATTAATGGAGACAAATTTCAAAAGTAGAATTTCATAAGCATTACTGTACCTGGTTTTGGTGTACACAAGGGCAGCACGGTGGCACAGCAGTAGAGTTACTGCCTTACAGCACCAGAGACCCGGTTTTGATCCTGACTACGGGGGCTGTCTATGCGGAGTTTGTACGTTCTCCCCATGACCTGTGGAGACCGGTTGCTACGATTTCCTCCCACACTCCAAAGACACACAGGTTTGTAGAATTGGCTTGGTAAAATTGTAAATTGTCTCTAGAGTGGGTAGGGTAGAGTTAGTGTGCGGGGTTGCCGGTCGGCACCGACACGGTGGGCCGAAGGGCCTGTTTCTGTGCCGTATTTCTAAACTAAAATAAACAACTGTAGTGGAATTTCTGCCTGACACGTTGGAAAACAATAACTTGCTTACCTTGCGGATTCCTCTTCCCAAGTCCTCTCCATAACTCGTTCCCAGAATTTCAAATTCCACGTTTGGATTTCCACCGTCATCTTTAAATTGCAGAAAGCCTGTCATTCCATTGACTCCACCCTGGGGGAAAGCCACAATTTTTAGACGTGTATCTCCATAACTTCCAAACAACAATGACCTAAATCAATGCATTGCTGAGCCCAATATGAATTCCAAAGCTGGGAGTTTCCCAATTGCTTTTCATCACAAGTTACATTCAATTTCCCAAACTGGGAGATGGTTCACGATTTTCAACTTTCATCACACTATTAGCATTTGAGACCCACCGACTGACCTTTTGTGCACTTAAGATAGACACAAAAAGATGGAGTAACTCAGCTGGTCAGGCAGCAGCTCTAGAGAAAAGGAATAGGTGATGTTTCGTATCGAGATCTGTTTCAGACTGAGAGTCAGGGGAGAGGAAAAGGAGAGACATGAATCTTCCAGCATTCTCCCCATCGTCCCGACCACAATCAATCTTACAGACGTGAGATTGCGGCAATTTACAGACTCCAATTAACCTACACACCTGCATGTCTGTGGGATGTGGAAGGAAACCGGAGCACTCAGCGAAAACCCATAGAGTCACAGGGAGAACATACAGTACAAATTCTACACAGACATCACCCTTGGTCAGGATCGAACCCGGGTCTCTGGCACTGTGAAGCAGCAGCTCTACCACTGCGCCACCCAACATCTTTTGTTTACTAACCCTTCTACAGATGAAAATGTTTACTGATAATTTAGTCGACTGATGCCCCTGTCCCACTTAGGAAACCTGAACGGAAACCTCTGGAGACTTTGCGCCCCACCCAAGGTTTCCGTGTGGTTCCCGGAGGTTGCAGGTGGTTGCCGGAGGTTGCAAGTAGTGAAAGCAGGTAGAGAGACTGTCATAAATCTCCAGGAACCGCATGGAAACCTTGGGTGGGGCGCAAAGTCTCCAGAAGCTTCCGTTCAGGTTTCCTAAGTGGGACAGGGGCATAAGTCTTTTCCTTGATTATAAGTATGGATATTGTACAGAGCAAAACCTAATTAGAGTCCTAGAGTCACACAGCACAGAACCAGGTCCTTTGGCCAAACTTGCCCATGTAGGCCAAGATGTCTCATCTGCGTTAGTCCCATTTGCCTGCATATGGCCCATATCCCAAACCTTAGACTTGCATTACTACATATTCTTAACCGACATTTCATTACGATCTATCGTCAAGTGTTGAGGCCACAATGCTGTACCTTCTTGATGGTCTCTAACATGGAGCGTCCACCTTGCCAAGGCTTTGAGTTCTTCCTGATGCACGTCAAACTGGCCATACTGTGCCACTTCCGGTCCTCCAGCTTCTTGTGAAAGGCATGAGCCAGTAGAATAATGGTGTCATAGATGTAGAGGTTGGTAATCTGTGTGGGAACAAGACTCAGGGTTAATGGTTTTGTGATTGATACCCATCCCTTATCACAGAATAATAGTTATATAATGTAGAAACAGGCCCTTTTGCCCTACTTGCCCTTGCTGACTATCATTTACACTGGTCCCATCTCCTTATGTTTGGTCTATACCCCCATAAACCTATCCTATCCATGTACCTCTCCAAATGTTTCCTAAATGTAATGATAGTGCCTGCCTCAACTTCCCGCTCCGGCAGCTCGTCCCATACACTACCACCCTTAGTGTGAAAAAAGTGCCCCTCAGGTTCCTATTAAATCGTTCCCCCTTCACCTTACACCTACATCCTCTGGTTCTCCATTCCCCACTCTGTGCAAAAGACTGTGCCTTTTCCCTATCTATTCCATCCTAGCCACTTAAAATGACAATAACAGCTCCAGCAATTGCACCACTCTGCTGCCCCACATAGATATAATATGTTGAATGTAATTTAGGGGCATTCTGCATTTTGAATGCAATCATGGAAGGTGAATAGCCATAGTCATTTCCCCAAGGCATTGGAGTCTATACTAGAGGACATAGTTGTAAGGTGAGGAGTAGAAAGATTTAAAAGGTCCCCGAGAAACTACTTATTCTTACAGAGGGTGGTAGGTACATGGAACGAGCTACCAGACAATGATCGGCATGAACATCTCTACATTTGAATTCTGAGAAATCTCATTCCCTTTTGTCTCTGAATGCTGGAGCAACAAGGAAATGCAAACAATCTACAGGAGGAACTCAGCGTTTCGAGCAGCATCTGTGGAGGGAAGAGAACGAAGGGATGTCCTGCATTGAGCCTCAGAGGAAATGGACGCACTTGTAAATGGTAATTGGACGTAATTAATATCAGATCCTCTTGAATCACACCGATCAATACAACATTTTCTTTATTACTGATGACAGAAGCGAGTCAGTTAATCATTTCTTTCCATATATTTAAAACTTTATTGCCCAAAAGATTGTATCTTGAGTCCAGAACTAGTAGGTTTGCATCGATTTTATAATGGAAGCATTGGTATTAAATTAGATCGAAACTGTGATACTTTGGCATGCAGTACGCGCTGCACTGCTGTAGATAACTGGGCAAAGTGCATGTTGATGGGATTTATATAGATGGATTCTACAGGGAAATAGAGGATGGAGGGACCTGTTTCTGTGCTCTATGACTCTACACCTACAAGAAGGACGGGCAGTGAATAGTCAACAGTATTATTATCATTGTATCAAATGGGAGGATGGAAACAAAGGGTATAGATGCGGCTTGTCAGAATGCTTCCTGGAGTAGCTAAAAGAAGAGGTGGGGAAAACCAGGATCGGTTTCTCTGGAATATCAGAGGTTGAGGGGCGACCTGATGTATATTTATAATATTATGAGAGGCATGGATAGGGTACACCTTTTTTCCTGGGTGCAAATGTTAAAGACTTGAGGGCTTAGCTTTAAGGCAAGAAGGGAAAAGTTGAAAGGAGATGCGCGGGGCAGGTTTTTCATACAGAAGGTGATGGGTGCCTGGAATGCACTGCCACGAGTGGGGGAGTAGGCACATGTGATGGCAGCATTGGATAGATGTTTAGATAGGCACATGTATATGCAGGGAATGGTGATATATGGATCATGTACAAGCAGAGGAGGTTAGTATAACTTGGCATCAGGTCCGGCTCAGACATTGTGGATCAAAGGTGGAGGAAATGTTCCTGTGCTGTATTGTTCTATGTTCTATGTTATAGACAATAATAGAACAATAGGTGCAAGAGTAGGCCATTTGGCCCTACCGCCATTCACTGTGATCATGGCTGATCATCCACACTCAGTACCCCCAATCCTGCCTTCTCCCCATATCCCCTAATTCCGCTATCTTTAAGAGCTCTGTCCAACACTCTCTTGAAAGCATACAGAGAATTTGCCTACACTGAGGCAGAGAATTCCACAGATTCACAACCCTACGTGTGAAAAGGTTTTTCTTCATCTCCATTCTAAATGGCTTATCCCTTATTCTTAAACTGTGGCCCTTGGTTCTGGACTCTCCCAATATTGGAAAAATGTTTCCTGCGTCTAGCATCTGAAAACATTATATGGTGGCTGTCACATGCTTAGAGGAAAGAGGTGATGTTGAAACTGTGGTTCCATTGAGTTTTCACTAATTTATGTCTGACATTCACGATCTTATGGCAGTGGCGATCCAGGATCGATCCTGACTACATGCGTTAGAAACATAGAAACATAGAAAATAGGTGCAGGAGGAGGTCATTCGACCCTTCACGCCAGCACCGCCATTCATTGTGATCATGGCCAATCATCCCCACTCAATAACCCGTGCCTGCCTTCTCCCCATATCCCTTGATTCCACTAGCCCCTAGAGCTCTATCGAACTCCGTTGTCTGTATGGAGTTTGTACGTTCTCCCTGGGACCACATGGATTGTCTCTGGGACCACATGAATAAATGACTCTGTTAAGTGGTAAAAAAAATGTCCATTGTGTTGGATAGTGTTAGTGTACAGGGTGATCGCTGGTCAGTGTGGACTCAGTGGGCCGAGGGGGCTTGTTTCCTCGCAGTGTCTCTAAAGTCTAAAATAAAGTCTATTGTAACAGTGCAGAAGGCCATAGATGAAAGGATCGGTGTTTGTTGTAGTCATTGTTGCAGATAACGGGACAAAGTGCATGTTGATGGGATTCATAAAGATGGATTCTACAGGGAAACTGTGGATGGAAGGGCCTGGTTCTGTGCTGTGTTTGACAGGCAGTGATTAGTCAACAATACTATTATCATTGATTCAAATGATAGAATGAAAACAAAATGGACCATAGAATGAGCCGTTCTAATCTTTCTTTGAGGCATTATTATCTGAGATTCACAGTGGTAAAGGAATAAAGGTGAGTTTCAATAAGTTTATGATGCATGAAATTTACAACAGGAAAATGTTTAAAGTAATAAAATAGGCTCTTTTGAACAAATATAATTCAACATAATTATCTTGCAATCTCATTATAGCGGAACATGAGTACCGGAATATTATTTTTGGAATGAATGACACATTTAAGTTTATGGCTGTGCTGTAATGGCTTAGGTAACAACGAACAATTATATAAAGACATTAATGGTGTACACAGGGCACTTCACAAGGATATTGAATAACGTGGAATCAAACAAGAGATGATCAAATTCTAGATTCTAGTATCATGTGATAACCTAGAGGTCATAGAGTCAATGAGTCAGCATGGAAACAGGCCCTTCGGCCTAACTTGCCCATACTGACCAACATGTCTCATCTACACTAGTCCCACCTGCCTGCCTTTGGCCCATATCCCTTGAAACCTAAGATAGACACAAAGTGCTGCAGTGCCTCAACCGGTCAGGCAGCATCTCTGGAGAAAATGAGGAGGTGATGTTTCAGGTCGAGACCCTTCTTCAGGCCCTCTAAACCAATCCTATCCATGTACATGACTAAATGTTTTTTAAAAAGTTGCGATAGTCTCTGCCTCTACTACCTCCTCCGGCAGCTCGTTGCTTCCACCCACCACCCATTTGTGTAAAAAGCTTACCCCTCATATTCTTGTTAAATCTTTCCTACCTCAACTTAAACATGCCCTCTGGCTCTCGATTCCCCTACTCAGGGCAAGAGACTCTGTGCGTTTACCCGATCTAGTTTGCTCATGACTTTGTATACCTCTATCCTTAATCCTCCTGCACTCCAAAGAATAAAACCCTAGCCTGCTCAACCTCTCCATACAGCTCAGTGCCCTCAAGTCCTGGCAACATCCTCGTAAATCTTCTCTAATACCCTTTCCAGCACGACATCTTTCCTATAACCTGGTGCCTAATACTGAACACAATACTCTAAATGTGGCCTCACCAATGTCTTTTATAACTGCAACATGATCACCCAACTTCTTTACTCCATTTGAACTGAAGAAGGCTAAAAGTCAAAGGCATTTGCAAAGATAAGGTGAAGCTTGGACGTCTGGGCCGCATGATGAAAGGCTGGACTTGGAAAGGATATTTCCAGTAATAAGAGAGTCTAGGACCAGAGGCCACAGCCTCAGAATAAAAGAACGTACTTTCGGAATAAATAATTTCTTTAGCCAGAGGGTGGTGAATCTGTGGAATTCATTGCCACATATGGTTGTGGAGGCCATGTTATTGGGTATTTTTAAAACACAGAGTGATAGATTCTTGATTAGTAAGGGTATCAAAGGTAACGGGGAGAAGGCAGGAGGATGGGGTTGAGAGGGAAAAATAGATTGGTCATGATTGAATGGCAGAGTCGACGTCAAGGGTTGATTGGCCTAATTCTGTGGTCTGGTGGCCTTTATGAGTCTATGCTCGCTCTAAAGGCAGTCCCATTCCCCCACAATGTCTATGAGGAACATGATGCCAAGATCCGCTCTTAGCCTGCACATCACTCCTTTCCCTGCATATTCCATGTGTTTATCTCCTAAATGCCTGTATCTTATCTATCTCAACCACCACCCCTGGCAGTGCATTCCAGGCTCTCGAGACTCTGTGTAAAATCTGCACATCTCCTTTAAACTCCTCTTAAAGTTATGCCCTCTAGTATTTGATTTTTCAATCCTGGGAAAAAAGTTCTGACTGCCTACCCTATTTATGCCTCATAATTTTATATACTTCCAACAGCATTTCCTACAACTTCCGACATTCCAGGGAAAACAATCCAAGTTTGTCATACCTCTCCCTGTAGCTAATAATGCCTAATTCAGGAATTATTCTAGTAAACCTCTATTATGCCATTTCCAAAGCTTGTAATGGAGTGAACAGAACTGCACTCAATACGCTAAATGACTTTCTATACTGAGGCTCATGCAATGTTTTTAGTTTAGAGATACTGCATGGAAACAGGCTCCTTGGCCCACCGAGTCCGAGTCGACCAGCAACCCCCACACACTAACACTATCCTACACACACTAGGGACAATTTACAATTATACCAAGCCAATTTGCCTACAAACGTCTTTCGATTGTGGGAGGAAACCGGAGATCCCGGAGAAAACCCACGGAAGTCCTGGGGAAAACCATCAAACTCTGTGCAGACAGCACCCATAGTCAGGATCGAATCCGGGACTCCGGCGTTGTTAGGTAGCAACTCTACGCTGCACCAGCATGCCGCATATCAGCGCTTTGTCAGTAATAAACAACCATATCTCTCAGAGGTCACGCAATGTTGATGAAATTTGAGGCTCCGTTGATACAAACTCTTAATTAATTGACTACTCCATATACACCCTGCAGAATTACCAGTACACCCTGATGAGAAGCACAGGAGGGATTGTTCACTCAGGTATAGTGGTCTAACCTTTCCCCATGTAACATTAGCAGGTGGCTGCCTTATCAAATAAATGCTGTCAGATTGAATTTCACAGGAGAGTCAATAACTACATCCATCCACCTGGCTAAGATTAATTGGAAGTGCCGCAACTGACAAAGCATCGAGGTGTCATGAATCTAATTAACTACCCTGCTGTTTAATACTCCCTCTTTTTAAAACATGGATTTGCATGCTTCATCTGTTCATAATGGAAATAACCAACATCATATTAATGTCATTTGGTGCAGTGTTTAAAGGTTCTGCTTAATCTAGATTAGCTTTAGTTTAGAGATACAGCATGGAAACATGCCCTTCGGCCCCGAGTCCACGCCAACCAATCATCACCCGTTCACTAGTTCTATCCTACACACCAGGGACAATTTACTGAGGAAAATTAAGCTGCAAACCTGCACTTGTTTGGAATGTGGGGGGGGGGGGTAACTGGAGAAAACTCGCGTGGTCCCAGGGAGAATGTATAAATTCCATCCGCAGTTAGAATCAAATCTGGCGCTGTAAGGCAGAAAATCCACTGCTGTGCTACTGTGAGTCTCGGTTTGATAAACATCTCTGTAATGTTTGATCTTTTTACGGCATACATTGTTAACATTTCCGGCAATCTGTGATGATGCTGTGCCTTTCAACTCCTGACTTATTTCTTAATCAAGGTTCCAGACCAAAATCCAGAAGCAATTTATGGGTTAATCACCCATTAATAAAGAGCACAATACTTTGTGTCATTAGTCCATGCTTGTAAAATAAGATATCTGAGGGTGGCCCAGTGCGCAGCTGCTAGAAGTGCTGCCTCACAGCACCAGACTCGGGTTCGATCCTGACCTCAGGTGCTGTCCTTGTGTGGGGTTGTACGTTCTCCATGTGACCACGTGGGCTTTCTCCAGGTACAGAAGTATAGAAGTTGGGATGTAATGTTAAAATTGTACAAGGCATTGGTGAGGCCAATTTTGGAGTATGGTGTACAATTTTGGTCGCTTAATTATAGGAAGGATGTCAACAAAATAGAGAGAGTACAGAGGAGATTTACTAGAATGTTGCCTGGGTTTCAGCAACTAAGTTACAGAGAAAGGTTGAACAAGTTAGGGCTTTATTCTTTGGAGAGCAGAAGGTTAAGGGGGACTTGATAGAGGTCTTTAAAATGATGAGAGGGATAGACAGAGTTGACGTTGGTAAGCTTTTCCCACTGAGAGTAGGGAAGATTCAAACAAGGGGACATGATTTGAGAATTAAGGGACAGAAGTTTAGGGGTAACATGAGGGGGAACTTTTCTTTACTCAGAGAGTGGTGGCTGTGTGGAATGAGCTTCCAGTGAAGGTGGTGGAGGCAGGTTCGATTTTATCATTTAAAAATAAATTGGATAGTTATATGGACGGGAAAGGAATGAAGGGTTATGGTCTGAGCGCAGGTAGATGGGACTAGGGGAGAATACGTGTTCGGCACGGACTAGAAGGGTCGAGATGGCCTGTTTCCGTGCTGTAATTGTTATATGGTTATATGGTTATATGGTACACTGGTTTCCTCCCACATCCCAAAGGCATGCAGGTTTATAGGTTAACTGGCCTGTGTTAAATTATCCCTAGAGTGCAAGGAGTGGGTGAGAAAGTGGAATAACATAGAACCAGTGTGAACGATGTAATCAATGATCGGTGGTCGATGTAGACGCAGTGGGCCGAAGGGCCTGTTTTCATGCTGGATCACTAACTAGACTTCAGAGATACAGAGCCGAAACAGGTTCTTTATACATGAGTTTGCACAGATCTACAATCACCCTGTAAACTTGCACTATCTTACACACTAGGGACAATTTACAATTTAACCAAAGCCAAATATCCAACAAACCTATACGTCTCTGGAGTGTGGGAGGAAACCTGGACCTGAAAAAAACAACGTTCTCAGGGAGAACATACAAACTCTGTACAGAGAGCACCCTTGGTCAGGATCGAACCTGGGTCCCTGGCGCTGTAAGGCAGTAACTCCTGCATGGTTTGTACATTCTCCCTTTGACCGCATGGGTTTTCTCTGTGTCTCGGGTTTACTCCCACACTCCAAAGACAGGTTTGTAGGTTAATTGGCATCAGTAAATTGTAACTTGTAACTTGTCCCTCATGTGCAGGATAGTGCTCGTGTATGGGGTTATAGCTGGTCAGCGTGGACTCGGTTGGCAAAAAGGCCTGTTTCCACGTTGTGTCTGTAAAGTAATGTCTAAAGTAATGTGGGATTATTGACATCCACAATAAAGCAACAGACATCTTCACATCAACACGTCAAACATTATAAGGCACTCTGAATAATGAGCTGAAATAATCCTACCTCCATTTTCTGCTTGTAAGGATCTTTGGGGTCGCACAGTAATGGAGAGATTCTGTGCTTACCACGGAAACAAGTTTGAGTGCCATTTAAAACATAGGGAAAGGTCTGTCGAATGATCGTCAACCTGCCAATCGACCGTCTCACCAGTTCCTCAACATCAGCATCACTCATTTCCTGCGAAAGATGAAAAACAAAAGCCCTTTTGTAAGCCCAGATGGCAATGGAGCACAAAACTCTTCAGGTGGAACAAACTGTTGAACAAATATCTTCTTAAAGGAAGGTCCTAGTTGACCCAAGTTGATCATCATGGCCATGCAACCTATCATATCCCAATAAAATAATAAAATGATAAAATAAAAAATACTTTATTGATCCCCTCAGGGAAATTCAGATGTCCAGAAGCTCCCAACCAACAAACCCACAGATTCAAAACGAACGCAGATGGAAAATACATAGAATACACTGTGGACACTACCTGAGAGCAATAAATACTTAAAAAGACCAATAATTAACAATTAAAAATTAAAAATTGCAAGAATGCATCCCCCAACAGCCTAGCGGTCCGTTATGGTCTTTTATGGAAGCCCCCAATCTTTCCGTTCATCAGCCCAGAAGACTACTGATGGAAATGATGGACTGGACATCAGAGGACAAAGGTTTCATGCAGAGAAGATTTACGAGGATGTTACCATGTGGGACTTAGCTATACGGAGAAGTTGAGCAGCCTAGGACTCTATTCCTTGGAGCGCAGGAGGATGAGGCGTGATCTTTTATAGGTGTACAGAATCATGAGAACAATAGGTGGGTTAAATGCACAAGAGTCTTTTGCCCAGAGTAGGGGAAGCGAGAACCAGAGGACATAGGTTTAAAGTGAGGAGGGAAAGATTTATTTCTGTTTTCTTTCAGATGAACCAGAGAACTGACATCTTCTCATCCAGCAATGATGGCTGTGTCGGTGCTGAATTAATCCAAGCCGTAAAATGATGTGCAGACACCGGCTGCAGCTAACGTGGGCGGCAAGGTGGTGCAGCGGCAGAGATGCTGCCTTACAGCGCCAGAGACCCTCATTTGATCCCGACTGAGGCTGCTCTCTGTACGGAGTTTGTACGTTCTTTCTGTGATCGTGTTGGTTTTCTCCGGTGCTCCGGTTTCCTCCCACACTCCAGAGCCATACAGGTTGGTAGTTTAATTGGCTTCAGTAAAAATTGTAAATTGTCCATTGTGTGTAGGATAGTGTTAGTGTATGGGGTGATCGCTGGTCAGCATGGGCTCAGCAAATAGCTTGTTTCCATGCAGTATTTCTACACTAAACTAAACCAAACTAAACGTCAGATCAGAATTTGAGTTGGTACTACACCAGCAATTACTTGCTCATCCTTTACCCCGCAGTGTTACCTTAGAGCTCGATTAATGGGTGATGGCCGCCTCCCTAGTTTAACCTAGAATTGAAAGGGCCTTATAATGGCTTTCATCTTCCCCGTGAGTGGTAAATAATAACATGATTGCCAAGGAGTAGACGTGGACTGAGTGAACCAGGGAAAGTGGTGCACTTTAGAAAAATTGATTCCGTTTAGGACAAAATAGACCGGTGTAATGGGCTAAAGGGTCACTTTATCAGCTCTGGGAGATTGGGTTTCAGTCCAGTCTGAACTGATGGGAATAAGACGAGGAGCAATCGCTGGTGCATGGGATTGAGTACCGTACGAATTGGAAAACCTCGAATGTAATCATGTATTGTCTATCCACTGGTAGACAAAAATGCTAGAGAAACTCAGTGGGTGAGGCTGCATCCATGGAGTGAAGGAAATAGGCAACGTTTCGGGTCAAAACCCTTCTTCAGACTGACTATCCACCGACTGGTTAGCATGTAACTAAAGATTTTCGATGTCCCTCGGTACATGTGACAATAAACTAAACTCAAAATGTCTCAAGCTCCAAACATTAAGTGTAAGAAGGAACTGCAGATGCTGGTTTAAACTGAAAATAGACACAAAAAGCTGGGAACTCAGCGGGACAGGCAGCATCTCTGGAGAGAAGGAATGGGTTCTCTCCAGAGATGCTTCCTGTCCCGCTGAGTTACTACTGCTTTTTGTGTCTATCTGCAGATGCTGGAAGATAGACACAAAATGTTGATAACTCACACAGGTCAGGCAACATCTGTCAAGAAAATGTTTCAAGTTAAGTCATAAGAAGGGTCCCATCCCAAAAGATCACCCATTTCTTCCCTCCACAGATGCTACCTGTCTGTTGAGTTACTCCAGCATTTTGTGGTTGTATTCGGTGCAAACCAGCATCTGCAGTTCATTCCTATACATGATTACAATTAAGCCGTCCACAGTGTACAGATACAGGATAAAGGGAATAACGTTTAGTGCAAGAAAATAAAGTCCAATTAAAGATAGTCCTAGGGTCTTCAATGAGGTGGATGGTAGATCAGGGCTGCTCTCTAGTTGGTGATAGGACGGTTCAGTTTATGATAGTAACTGGGAAGAAACTATCCCTGAATCTGGAGGTATGCATTTTCACACCTCTGCAATTCGTGGCTGATAGGAGAGGAGAGAAGAGGGAGTGGCTGGAGTGAGATTGGTCCTTGATTATGCTGGTGGCCTTGCTGATGCAGCCTGAAGTGTGGATGGAAGGGAGGTTGCTTTGAATGATTTAATGTTGCCGTTTAATGGAAGGGTGGCCGAGGACCATTCTCGGCATTGACATTCTGCCGGTGGATTAATCTTTACTCAGAATGAAAATGCTGTCGTTAATGGCATATTGTGAGGTGGATACATTTACTGAAATGAACATGATCTAAAGTCAGTGTGAGACCATTGCGTATGTGCCATTAGGTTCCGTGGACAAAGCACTTAAAAAATCCCGCACAGAATATTTTGGCTTGAAATCATGCTGTGTGATTTTAAGAAATGTTCCATTTGAATGAAATACTTCCTTGCAATTTGAAATAAGGTATTCACATTTAAACAAGCCTTTCATTAATAACGTCCGCTCACACAGCTTGAGTTCAGCTCAGTTTTATTGTGTGTCGAGTGAACCAGTACCTTATAAAGTGCAGTTCTTACATTAAGGATTGACAGTGTTCGTGGTGTTCGTGGGAACAATGTCACAGTCATTAATTTCCCCTTTTCATAAAGCCATATTTCCTATCTGATACCATGGGAAAAACTAAACCAGTCTTGCATTTATTTGGGTCTTTTTTAGGTGCAGATTGACAAATTCTTGATTAGTAAGGGTGCCAGGGGTTATGGGGGTAAGACAGGAGAATAGGGATGAGAGGGGTAGATGGATCCACCATGATTGAATGGCGGAGTAGACGCGATGGGCCAAATGGCCTAACTGCTCCTATAACTTATGAACTTATGAGCTTGTCTCCCACCAATGCAAGAGGAAACCATGATCTTATTAGAATGACTAATCAAGATGACAGACCTTCCCACCCAATCGTTAATTAATATTATCAGTTTCTATTTGTTTATTCTATGCTCTTCTTCCGCATTCAGTTAAAGCAGGGAATTCACACAAAGGGTGGTGGGTGTATGGAACGAGCTGCCAAGGAGGCAATTGAGGCAGGTACTATCACAACACTTATTCATAGAGTCATACAGCATGGAAACAGACCCTTCGGCCCAACTTGCCCACACCTACCAACATGTCCCATCTACACTAGTCCCACCTGCCTGCATTTGGCCATTAAAAGACATTTGGACAGGTAGATGGATTAGAAATGTTTCGAAGGATGTGGGCAGGTAGGTGGGACTAGTGGAGACGGGGCATCTTGGTTGTCGTAGGCAAGTTGGGCCGAAGGGCCTGTTTCCGTGCGTTATGACCCTATGACTATTAAACGGTGCCATTGTGACCTTCTACTGAAGAACTGAACAGTTGTTGAGATTCGGGCCATCCCTCATCTGGTATACAATGCAATGAGAATGATCTCGGGAAGGATATATTGGTTGTAGGGACTGGCCACATCAGAATGTTAACCAGGCTTTTACCATGGATTAGAGAGATTACTTAAACATAGAACATAGAACAGTGGTGCATAAGAACAGCCGTTTTTCCCCCACCATGTCTGTGGCGAACATGATGACAAGACCAACTATTATCTAGCTGTGCATGACCCATATCCTTCCATTCCCTGCATATCCACGCCTATGCAAAAGTCTTTTAACTGCCTCTAATTTATCTGCTTCCACCATCACTCCCAGAAAAAAAACCTGGCTTGAATTTCCTGTGATATGAAATATTGAGTGATAACTTAACTAAGGTCATAACTCGTTCAAAGGGAATTGATGTGGTGGTGACGAGTATGAAGGGAGGTGGAGTTACTAAAGAGCTTGTCCACAATCTCATGAGAAAGACAGGCAAAGAGGCTGAATAGCTGACTCCTGCAGCATAAAGTAGCTGACCTGGATTTCATAGTCATCTAAAGTTTAGAGATTAGAGATACAACATGGAAACAGGCCCTTCAGCCCACTAAGTCCACGCCAGCCAGCGATTACCAGTACACTTGTTTTACTCTACACATTGGGGGCAATTTACAGAAGCCAATTAACTTGCAAACCTGCACTTCTTTGGAATGTGGGAGGTAGCAGGAGCACCTGGAGAAAACCTATGCAGTCACAGGGAGAAGCTACAAACTCCGTACATACAGCACCCGTAGTCAGGATCAAACCCAGGTCTTTGGTGCTGTAAGGCAGCAACTTTACCGCTGCACCACTGTGCTGCCCAGTGTTGCACTTTCCTTCGGTGGAAGAAATCATTGTGCATAGTCTTGACAGACGTCTTATACAGATAGATAGCACAGCAGTACGGCAGGTAGTGAGCTGCTAAACAGCTCCAGCAATGCGCGTTCATTCTGACCTCAGGTGCTGGGATCACATATTATCTACATGTCCATGGGGATTTCTGGCAGTGCTGTTGTTTCCTCCCACACACCAAAGTCATGTTGGTAGGTAAGTCGGGCCTTGCATAGCTGAGTGGCAGGAGAATCAGCAGAGTGATGCAAGAGAGAATACATAGCAACATGTACGTGTGCTCAAAGAGTTCGAATAGATTTGACTGGCTGTATGGGTCCTTCTCTGTTGTAAGGAAATACAGGTAGAGTGGAAAGAAAATGGCGAAAGGGGGCAAAGTTTAACGGAGATGAGCGGGCAAGTTTTTCACACAGAGAATGGCGAGTGCTTGGAGCGCGCTGCCGGATATGGCAGTTGAGACAGATACGATAGTGGCATTTTGGATAGTCATATGGATGTGCAGGAAATGGAGGGATATGGACTATCTGCAGGCAGATAATTGTTGGTCTCAGCATCATTTTCAGCAAAGGCATTGTGGGCTGAAGGGTCCGTGCTGTGGTGTTCTATGTTCCAATAATAGAAATAGTGCAATGGAAGGCCTTGATAGATTGGATGTGGCGAAGAGGTTTCCACTAGTGGGAGAGTCTTAGTCTAAATCTAAGCCATAGCCTCAGAACAAAAGGATGTACCTTTAGAAAGGAAATGGCTCATTCTTAGTCACGTGTGTGACCAAAAAGATGAAAAATTGTGGAATACATTTCTTCTGAAAGCATTACAAGTATGTTGTTTTGTACTGTATATATGGCCCATACTTTTTTTGATTTATCTAGTGAAATTTTTATATGTTACTAGACCAAGTGGGACCCGTTGGGCCCCGTTTCCCCAACGTAATAATCCACCACTCACCCGCTCCCCCCAACGCAACCCGTTTCCACCACTCACCCGTTCTCCCAACGTAACCTGTTCTCCCAATGCAATATTCCACCACTCACCCATAACCCCGATGGGAGGCCTGGTCCCCCAATGTAACCCATTCCCCAATGTAAGACTCCACCACTCCCCTGCTTCCCCCAGCACTGGAATTCCAATTGCACTTCCCCTGTCTCCCCCAGCACTTTCAATTCCAATTCCATTTTCCCTGGCCCCTCCCCCTCCTGTTCAATCACTTGCTGCCAGGACCATGACTAAGTGTTCTATGATGGCAACATTGTTGCAAATGTCGGGTGGAGGACTGTGAGATCCCATTGTGACATCATATCTGCAACTGCCAGCACTGAAGTGTTGAAGTGATTATCAAAGTGGATTTAGTAAACTTAAAAATATGATAACATGTGAAATATAACATCAATCTGAATGAAACTTGACACAAACAACTACAGGTCAATGTTGAGTAAGGTGATGCAAACATTTCTGCGCTATTGTGTACCATTTTGGCGTAGTTCCTTGAGATCGCACGCATGCAGACAGAGACGTCCAAACAAGACGAGATTTTCTGTAATATATAGATGCTGACAATATTTGTTTAGGGTCAGTTCTAAAATATGACTGGTCACGTGTGGGATGTCACACAGAAGCATTATACAAACTCTGTGAATTTAAAAAAAACTAGAATGTTCATCTCTTTAGTAGACACACATCATAGAACTGTAGGTAGGAAATAGCAATGAATAAGATTAATCTCTTACAATAATTTTTTAATGTATTACTTTGTGATGGCATCTGGTCACTTGTGTGACATTTATTTCACTTTCCAAAGAATGGGCCAGATAAGGATTGAATTCTTTTAGTCAAAGGGTGATGAATCTGTGCTGACAATATTTGAATTCATTTATATATGTGCTGACAATATTTGTTTAGGGGGTCAGTTCTAAAATATAACTGGTCATGTGTGGGATGTCACACAGAAGCATTATACAAACTCTGTGAATTAAAAAAAAACTAGAATGTTTCACAAAAGGCTGTGGAAGCCAAGATAATTGGGTATTTTTTAAGGTGGAGATTGTTAGATTCTTGATTAGTGCGGGTGTCAGGGGTTATGGGGAGAAGTCGGGAGAATGGGGCTGAGAGGGAAAGATAGATCAGCCATGATTGAATGGCGGAGTAGACCTGATGGGCCGAATGGCCTAATTTTGTTCCAAGAACCTCTGAACTTGAGAATAAATAATGTTCTCTCTTTCACCTCTGCGCTTCACCACAAGATGTTTTCTGTCCGTCAGAGTTACTGGGGACAGAAACAACATCTGGAGGAATAATCAGACAGCTCCCTGTGGAAGCTTATAGTCTGATACAAGTACATTTACACCATGATTCACTTTATGTTTCTGTCAGTGCATATTAATGAACATCTCAAATCTATTGGCCTGGCGGGAGTTCTTTGTTTCTTTTTGGGATGTTTACATTTATTTTTAAATTTGCTCAGTTTTAGCCAGATGGCTGGAAAAGGTGGATGCAGAGTGGATTTACGAGGACGTTGCCAAGAATCAAGGGTCTGAGCTACGGGAAGAGGTTGAGCAGGCGAGGACTTTATTCCTTCGACGCAGGAGGATGAGTATTAACATCAGATAGGTGTATAAAATCATGAGAGCAATAGATTGTATAAATGCAGAGTCTTTAACCCCGAGTAGAGGAATCAAGAACCAGAGGACATAAGTTTAAGGAGGGGGGGATAGATTTAATAGGAAGCTGAGGGGCAACATTTTTGCTCAGAGGGTGGTGGGTATATGGAACGAGATGCCGGAAGAGGTAGGTGGAGCAGGTACTATCACATCTTTATTCGTACAATTCAACAGGTTCAGGGATAGGATAGGTTGAGTGGGATATGGGCCAAACTCACACTGGTGGGACTAGTGCATGTATATTGGCGTTGGCACGTTCTGCTGGCTGACCTGTCTCCACACTGTATGTCTATGACTCTATCCCTATATGGAAGGAGTGCTCCTGAACAGATCCCGGTGGCTTTTGGCAAACGCACACAATTGCCCATGGTGAATCAACTCAGTCAGCTGTGGAAACACACACTCGCCCACTTTGCTCAGTAAATGGTGGGAGTAGAAAAAAGTGGGATGTATCAACTCTTAAATATCAGTGCAGTCGAAATTTAATCTTTTAGACTTTAGAGATACAACATGGAAACAGGCCCTTCGGCCCACCGATCTGCACCAACCAGCAATCACCACAACAATAGCACTGTCCTACACACTGGGGACAATGTATCAGACCCAATTGACCAACAAACTTGTACGTCTTTGGAGGATGGGAGGAAACCAGAGCGCCCATGCAGTCACTGGGAGAATGTACAAACTCTGTATAGACCCCACCTATAGTTAGGATCGAACCCGGGCCTCTGGCGCTGTAAGGGATCAACTCTACCGCTGCGCCATGGTGCCATCTTGGACTCTTAGATTCATACAACATGGAAACAGGCCCTTCATACCAACTCGTCTAGACCAATGAAGATGCACGATCTACAGCCTGTCTACGTTTGGCCCATTTCCCACTAAATCTTTCTTATAATAATAATAATAATAATAATAATAATAATAATAAGTTTATTTATATAGCACATTTATAGTCAATTTTCATTGACCCCAAAGTGCTTTACATAATTTAAAAATCAGTTCCATACAAAGCATAAAGTTGGGTTAACAAAATAATAAAATGCATAAACAGGACACAACATGTAACATAAACATCCACCACAGTATTCATCACTGTGGTGGAAGTCACAAAAAATTTTGGCCGTCCTCCTCCATTTCCCCCACCCCGTGGACAAGACCAGAGTCCCGAGTCCAGTCCATGATGCTGTCCAAATGTTTCTTAAATGTTGTGACAATATCTGCCTCAACTACCTCCTCTCGCAGCTCGTTCCATACACTCACTACCCTTCATGTGAAAATGTTGCCCCTTGGGTTCCCCTCTCAACATAAGGCGCCTCTGCCTACAGCCTGTCCGTTTTTTCGATCTTTTTAAAATTTAAGTTTGTCTAAATAGTTTTGTTTGGGGATTCTTTAGTTTTTCTATGTGGGGGAGGGGCAAGGAGGAAACCACTTCCCAGTCACATCCTGGCGAGGATGCGACTATTTTTCCGAGTCGCGTCCTTGCCCCCCCCCTCGCGGCCTACCACTGGATCGGAGTGGCCTTTCCTACTGGAGACTAGGAACCGGCCCAGAGCTTCGGCAGCGGCAGCGTGGCGCTGGATTCACCGCAGAGTGGGCGATGCCTTCCTGGATCGCCGTTTGAAGCTCCAGAGCATTGGGCCCGCTGCTCCAACAGGGTTATGTTCACGGAGCTCCCAGAGCGGGCGACGCTGACCAGGGGACGTCGGGTGTTACGGATTCCGGTGGGAAGTGGCCGTTTCGGAGGTCCAAGCCGCTGAGGTTGACATTGGAGTGCCAACATGTTCTGACATTGGAGTGCCAACAATCCGGCGAGCGGGCCTGAGTTGCGGGCTGCCCGTAGCGGTGACTACGGAGGGCTCCGGAGGCCACGACCATGGGCGAACATCAGAGGAAGATGACTGACTTTGGTGCCTTCCCTCACAGTGGGAAACGTTTGATTCTGCTGTGTGGGGATGTTTTATGTTGGACTCTATCGTGTGTTGTGTTCTTTATTTTATTGTATGGCTGTATGGTGAACACATTTCACTGTGCCAACTGGTACATGCGACAAATAAATGTATATTGTAACTTGTATCTTGCATCAACCTCTACCTATAGCTCATGTTCTCCTCCTGGCAACACCCATGTAAATCTTCTCTGCACTCTTTCCAGCTTAACCAAATCTTTCCTACTGCAGAGTGACCAAAACTGAACACAATAATCAACCCGAAACGTCACCTATTCCTTCTCTCCAGAGATGCTGCCTGGCCCACTTTTTGTGTCTATCTTCGGTTTAAACCAGCATCTGCAGTTCCTTCTTACACAATGCTTCAAATTTGTATGAAGGTACTGCAGATGCTGGTTTAAACCGAAGATAGACACAAAAAACTGGAGTAACTCAACGAGTCAGGTAGTATCTCTAGAGAAAAGGAATAGGTGTCGTTTCGGATTGAGAACCTTCTTCAGACTGAGAGTCAGGGGAAAGGGAAATGAGAGATATAGACGATGAAATAGAGGTGTATAGAACAATTGAATGAAAGATATGTGACAATGAAAAAAGTAGCAATGAGTAAAAAGTAACAAAAGTAACAAAAGTAACAAGTAAAACTATCAAGTAACAATGTATCAAAAGTAACAATGTAGAGCCCAGAATGGTTCCTTGTTGGCTGTGGGCGAGGTGATAATGAGTTATGCAGACAATTATGATGACTAGGGTGGGAGAGGGACGAAGGGAGAGGGGATGCAAGGCTTATTTGAAGTTAGAGAAATCAATAAATTATACTGTTGGATTGTAAGCTGCCCAAGTGAAATATGAGCAGCTGTTCCTCCAATTTGTGTTTGGCGCCACTCTGACAATGAAGGAGGCCCAGGACAGAAAGGTCAGAATGGGAATGGGAATGGGAGTTGAAATGTTTGGCAACTGGGATATCACGTAGGGCAAGGTGGACTGATCAAAGCTTTTCAGCAAAAAGATCACCCAGTCTACGCTTGGTCTCGCTGACATACGTGGAATAATGGATACAGTAGATGAGGTTGGAGGAGGCGCAAGTGAACATCTGCCTACCCGGATTGTCAGGGTCCTTGCACAGAGTCGAGAGAAGAGGTATAAGGGCAGGTGTTGCATCTCTTGCGGTTGCAGAGGAAGGTTAGAGTGGTTTGGGTGGGAAAGGACGAGTTAACCAGGGAGTTGCGAAGGGAACGGTCTTCGCGGAAAGCAGAAAGGGATGGAGATGGGAAGATGTGACTAGTGATGGGATCATGTTGGAGGTGGCAAAAATGTTGTATGCGATGTTGATGGGGCGAAAGTTGAGGACTAGAGGGACTCTGTCCCTGTTGCAACTGGGGGGAAGGGGCAGCATGAGCGGAGCTGTGGGGTCCCAAGGAGACACGTGTGAGGGCAAATATTGAATTGTGCTTAAAAAAAAAGACTGGCTACACTAAATTGTGGATGCAGGCATTGTTTAGACTGTTGTTTGTAGTTTTCACAGAAATACCTCAACAACTCTGTGGAAATATGTAAGTGAATTCAGGCTCACTGACTTCTGGAGCAGCAGTGACAGTAAGGTCACAGGTTTCTTCCCTCCTGTGAGTGGCTGCCACTCAAACAGCAGTGAACTGAATCACTGTGCAGTGCAACCATTTTATCTTTAATGAAACCAGTCAGAAAGGTCAGGCAAAGTACTTAACCAGCAAAAGCCTGCCTCCTAAATTTAGGGCAGCCATTCTAATAAGGAGAGGCACAGCGGCACAAGGGTAGAGTTGCTGCCTCACAGTGTCAGGGACCCAGGATTGAGCCTGATTGCAGATGCTGTCTGCACATAGTCACAGGGAGAACGTACAAACTATGTTGGGTTTTCGCCGGTTGCTCCGGTTTCCTCCCACTTTCCATTGATGTGCAGCTTTGTCGGTTAACTGGCTTTTGTAAATTGTCCCTAATCATAGAGTCATAGAGTGATACAGTGAGGACAAAGGCCTCGGCCCTTCGGCCCAACTTGTGCACACCAGCCAACATGTCCCATCTGCCTGCGATTAGTCCATATTTCTCCAAACTTGCCCTAATGTGTAGGATAGGACTGGTGTACGGCGACCAGTGGCCTGTTTCCATGCTCTATCTCTAAACTAAACTAAAGTAATCATTAAATGAGAGTTGACGAACCTTGAACTCTGCGCTTGTATTTAAAAAGGCGATGATATACCCACCTTTCTCCCACCCCTTCCGATTAATAAACTAGATGGTGCCGGACACAGAGGAATGAGATGAATCAAAGACAACATGTGTATTAACATAGAACATTGAATAGTACAACACATGAACAGGCCATTTGGCTCACAAGGTCTGTGCCGAACATGAATGAATGAGTGAGTGAATGAATGAATGAATGCGAAGACTATCTTTTATCTACCTGCATATAACCCAGATCCATTCATTCCCTGCATGTCCATATGCTATTCCAAACGTTTCTAACATCTATCTAAAAAAATACCATGGATGAACCTGTAGATCGTTTGACATGTAAAATCTACAGGCCACAATTAGCAATCGCTAACCTTAGCTTTTAGCTTAGGTTATTTTTGTCAAGTGTGCCGAGGTACAGTGAAAAGCTTTTGCGTTGTGTGCAATCCTGTCAGCAAAAACATGATTACAATCAAGCTATCAACAGTGCAGAGATACAGGTTAATAAAGGGAATAACATTCAGCTTATTACAGCCAAAGCCAGGTTATATTCTATAACAGCAGGCTGAAATGATCCCATGGAAACTTTCTTGCAAGTTCATAACAAATTTGTTTTTTTATTTCCACAGCCGACCATAAAAAAAATGACAGTTTCTCTTTAAAACGAACGGCAACTAACAAAAGCTTTACAACAGCAGAAGCCAGGCGACAAAAAGTTTTGCCAAGGAACCTAGGTATGAATGGGATGGAGGTACACTGCTGCGACACATTCAGTAGACTCACAAAAGGGGAGCTGTATCTCAAACTAGAAATCCTCCAGCTAGTTCTCGCAGGCTTGGGGGCAGACTAGGCGATTGCAGCAGGGTAGCTCTGTCAGTCATCTTGCGCCAGGATTGTACGAAATAACCCTCTTTCTATTTATATTCGTGAGATTCGATGGTGGAGCTCTTTGACTGCACGAGTTAACAGGAATTTTAAAGCAAAGCAACGAGGGATCGTGGAGACTCTTTACATATTCATGGTTTCCCGGACGGAAAACTAATTATAATATCTCTCGCTACTTGGCAAAAACTTTGGTGGAATCTGGCTTCGCTTCTGCCCGCATTTGAACAATTACCTCATTTATGAAGATCCAGTGACAGTCAAAAGCGACGAGATTGGAGTCGACGACCTGTGAAGTGGAACAACAAAAAAAGATCATGCCGTCACTCGGAGAATCAATCCATACAAATGGCATTTAATGCACTCAGTCAGGGGTACGAGGGTAGCAGGGATGTCTCAGTATTTTGCAGCTCCTACAAATCTTTAACCTTCTTTGTTTCCCTTCCACCCTCTCCTCCAAAAAGCTATCACAAGGAAAAGGAGTTACTTTACTCATTGACACTGTTAAAAGACAAACAACCCTTCAGTGCCTCGGCAATTTTTTTTGTAAGTCTCGGAGGCTGCTAATGGGATTCTATTCTCCAAACACAACTGAAGGCACTCTTAGGCCATCCACATGCAGCGAGGACTCAATGGAGAGCGTTTTGTTGCCTTATTTTAGGATACTATTGAAATTGGCTTTAAAAAAAGGGGGCAAAAATCCAAATGGCATCAATTCTGACACTAACTCGGACAACCCTTAGTTTGACACCTTTGTTCCCTGCTGAAAAGGCGAATCGTGAGAAGTGGGTGCTGGTGGGGGGTCATTTTATCTTTCTTCCACATTTAACTCTTTATCACCCTTTAATCAGCATTGTATAAATGGTTGGAGGTTTAGTTTAGTTTGGAGATACAGTGTAGAAACAGGCCCTTCGGCCCATCGAGTCTGCGCCGACCAGCATTCACCACATGATACACCATACACCAGTTCTATCTTATCTCAGTTTTGCTTCCCAATTTAGTTTAGAGGTACAGCGTGGAAACAAGACCCTGGGCCAAACAAGTCCCCGCCAACCAAAGATCACCCATACACCAAGTGTTTTAGAAGGAACTGCAGATGGTGGAAATTCAAAGGTACACAAAAATGCTGGAGAAACTCAGCGGGATTGTTTCGCCAAACACATTCGCTCGGTCCGCAATAACCAACCTGACCTCCCGGTGGCTCAGCACTTCAACTCCCCCTCCCATTCCGTATCCAACCTCTCTGTCCTGGATCTCTTCCATTGCCAGAGCGAGCAACACCGGAAATTGGAGGAACAGCACCTCATATTCCGCTTGGGGAGTCTGCATCCTGGGGGCATGAACATTGAATTCTCCTAAATTTGTTAGCCCTTGCTGTCTCCTCCTCTTCCTCAGCCCTCGGGCTGTCTCCTCCTCCTTTTTCCTTCGGGCTCCTCCTCCTTTTCCCTTTCTTGTCCCCCCCCCCCCACCCCCCATCAGTCTGAAGAAGGGTTTCCGCCCGAAACGTTCCCTATTTCCTTCGCTCCATAGCTGCTACTGCACCCGCTGAGTTTCTCCAGCATTTTTGTGTACCTTCACCCGTACACAAGTTCTATGTTATCCCGGTTTCGCTTCTTAATTTAGTGTAGTATAGTTTATTGTTGTCAAGTGTATTGAGGTACAGTAAAAAGCTTTTTGTTGAGTTCAATCCAGTCAGAGAAAATACTATAAATGATTACAATCAAGTCGTCCACAGTATACAGATACAAGATAAAAAGAATAATGTTTAGTGCCAGATATGGTCTAGTAAAGTCCACAAGATAAGGTCAAGATAAGATCCATTAAAGATAGTTCAAAGGTCTCCAGTGAGGTAGATGGATCAGTCGATGGGAGGTCATCGTCGACCAGCGATTCCCATATTTTAACCCACCAGGGACAATTTTTGCATTTACCAAGCCAATTAACCTACAAACCTGTACGTCTTTGGAGTATGGGACGAAACCGAAGAACTCGGAGAAAACCCACGCAGATCACGGGGAGAACGTACAAACTCCGTACAGACAGCACATGTAGTTAGGATCGAACCTGGGTCTCTGGTGCTGCATTCGCTGTAAGGCAGCAACTCTACCACTGTGGGAGTAAACCACAGCACCCAGAGAAAACCCATGTGGTCTCAGGGAGAACATACAAACTCTGTACAGACAGCACCCACAGTCAGGATGGAACCCAGGTCTCTGCCGTTGTAAGGCAGCAACTCTACCACTGTGCTACTGTGCCACTGTGCCACCCTTAAGCTTTGGCACAATCAATGGTGGGAAATAAATTCTGGCCTGGCCATCAATAGCTTTATACCATGAAGGGATAAATAACAGATTATCTGAGCATCAACAAAGGTTTTTTTTTGTTGGACCTTCTTGTGGGCACAGGCTGCTGAGCTTCCAGTGTGGCAGATGTGACTATGTTTCAAAATGAGGTAGTTTGCAGCATTCTGAAAGTGTCAGGCATAACGTCAGCCATAAACAGTTTATAATATCTTAAACTCAGCGCCTGCAAACTGCTCGCATTACGTGGCATTTCAATAACTTGCACAAACAGCTTTTAATGCCAAGAATTGAAGCAAGAATTAAAATAGGCTATTCGGCCCGTCAGATAATACGTGACGGCTTTGATCCTCCACCCATTTACAAGATCTACAAGAGTCGCTGCCTCAAGAAGGCAGCCAGCATCATCAGAGACCCACACCACCCTGGCCATGCTTTCATTTCCATCCTGCCATCTGTAAGAAGGCACAGTAGCCTGAAAACTGTAACGTCCAGGTTCAGGAGCAGCTTCCTCCCGACAACCATTCATCATCATCGGCGGCCACTCGAAATGAGTATGACTGTCCTCTCTTCTCCACGGGGTCGTCTACTTGTGGGTCTGCAGATGTCTGTAGGGGCCGATCCATTTCGTGACGTGCAGCTCCTTCCTGCACGGATTTCCTCCAGGAGCACCTGTCCAGAGCAATGTGCTCCCAGTTGCTTGATGTGATGTGGAATTTCTTCAGACTGTTCTTGATGTTGGCCTTGAAGCATTTATTTGGCCCGCTGGGAGCTCGCCGACCTTCCTTCAGTTGAGAGTACAGGATTTGTTTAGGAACACATGTGTTGGACATGCGGATGACATGGCCATTCCATCGAAGTTGATGCTGCATTATTGTGGTGGTGACGATGCTGGTCATGTTGGCTTCCTCCAAAACGCTGATGTTGGTGCGTTTGTCCTCCCAGCTGATCCTCAGAATCTTTCGTAAAGATCTTTGATGGCATTGTTCCAGGGCTCTCAGGTGCCTGCTGTAGGTGGTCCATGTCTCGGCTCCATACAACAGGGTGGAGAGGACAATGGCTCTGTAGACCAGCAGTTTTGTTTGAGCCTTTAGGTCTCAGTCTTCAAAGACTCTTTTCCTTAGTCTGGCGTAGGCTCCGCTGGCACAACTCAGGCGATGGTTGACCTCAGAGTCGATGTCAGCTTTTGAAGAAAGAATGCTGCCAAGGTAGGGGAAGTGGTCAACGTTTTCAAGAGTGGTGTCGTCCACTTTTATAGTGGGCTGGGTAGATGGCTGGTTGGGTGGAGGTTGATGTAGGACCTGGGTTTTCTTGATATTTAAGGCTAGGCCCATGGCTCTGTATGCCTTGGCAAAGGCATTCAGGATGCCCTGGAGGTCTTCTGCAGAGTGTGCAGCAATGGCGCAGTTGTCCGCGTACTGAAGCTCCATGATGGCGGTGTTATTGACTTTGCTCTTGGCCTTCAACTTATTAAGGTTGAAGAGCCCACCGTCAGTTCTGTAGAGGATTGGGATCCCCTGTGGCAGCTCTTCACCTATGAGGTGAAGTATGGCAGCAATGAAGACGACAAACAGGGTGGGTGTGATGATGCATCCCTGTTTGACTCCCGTTTCCACAATGAAGGTATCGGACTCAGAGCCGCAGTTGCTGAGCACTGTGACCGACGTGCCATCATGTAGAAGCCTCAATATTCTGATGTATCTGTCGTGACAATTTTCCCATGATAGTATGCTCCAAAGGCCGCCCTTGTTCATGGCATTTTTCCTGGAGTTGGCGTTCTGTGAATATCATGTCTGCTGTACGTCTGGATGGGCGGAAGCCACACTGTGATTCTGGGAGTACCTCCGCAGACAGTGGTAGAAGTCGGTTTGCGAGGACACGAGAAAGGACTTTGCCTGTTGTTGACAGGAGCGAGATGCCCCTGTAGTTTCCACATTCAGCCTTGTCCCCCTTCTTAAAAATGGCCACTATTAGAGCATCCCTGAGTTCTAAGGGAAGTTCTTCTTTTTCCCAGACCATACGCTATTAAACACTATAACCTCCAAATAGGTTCCCAACTATATAGACTAGGGGACATTCTTTTTTACTTTGCACTCTTATTATCTGTTTATTTGTCTGTTTGTTTTTTAAATATATACATTGAATTTTATTTTGTTAAGACAAATTTTACAGAGTACCATGTAGACATATTTATTGTGTTGTTTAATTCTAGTTATCTAGTTCTGTTATCTAGACGTGATGATAAACCACTCTCTTCTTCTCTCTCTTCTCACAACCAGCATTTTCCCCCACATCATTGCCCTCTTCCTTTACTGGTACAGGGTTGGGGTCATAGAAACATAGAAAACAGGTGCAGGATGGGGCCATTCGGCCCTTCGAGCCAGCACCGGCAATAGCATAATCGGAGATCTCCCAAAGTTCTGTTTACGAACATAACAACCTGAAGAAACGGAAGTTCTCAGTCTGAAGAAGGGTCCCGGCTTGAAATGTCGTAGTCCATTTCCCTCCACAAATGCTGCCTGTGTTCTTCCAGCACTTTGTGTTTTGCTCAAGTTTACAGCATCTATAGTTCCTATTGTTCCTAGTGTCTCCAGAACAAAGTGACACTTGGATTATCTTTGGTCGGACTTTACTGGACTTTATCTTGCACTAAACATTATTCATGTATCTGTACACTGTGAATGGCTCTATTATAATCATGTATTGTTTTTCCACTGACTGGTTAGCACACAACAAAAGCTTTTCACTGTACCTTGGTTCAGGTGCCAATAAACTAAACTCAAACTCAACTACAAAGACATGCAAGTTTGTAGGTTATTTGTCTTCGGTAAGTTGTAAAATTGTCCTGAGTGTGTGTAGGCTAATGTATGGTGTGATTGCTGGTCTGCGTGGACTTGAAGAGCCAAATAACCTGTTTCCGCGCTGTATGTCCAATGTCTAATGTCTACAGCAAGAGCTGGAATGGGCAAAATGACTTATACCTCCAGTCAATATCACCCTTGTCAATGCAGTGTTCCACCTGACCCCCATGTCTCTCAACATCCCACAATGTGCTTCAGTTACATTTTGGTGTGGCAACAGTTCTGCCCAAGACCCAAGGAAATTGCTGGGTTTACTTTAGACTTTTAGGCTTTGGAGATACAATGTGGAAACAGGCCCTTCGGCCCACCGAGTCCTCGCCAACCAGCAACAAGCCCGTACACTAGCACCATGCTACACACCAAGTACAATTTACAATTTACTGAAGCCTATTAACCTACAAACCTGTGTCTCTTTGGAGTGTGGGAGAAAACCAGAGCTTCCGGAGGAAACCCATGCAGTTACAGGAAGAACATACAAACTCCGTGTAGGTAGCACCCATAGTCAGGATTGTATCCAGGTCTCTGGTGCTGTAAGGCTGCAACTCTACCATTGCACCACTGTGCCACTTGTGGAGGTAGCACAGTGCATCACAACACCAATCTCCCCCTCCCCCCCCCCCCCCCCCCCATTACATAACCAAGGACCACTCACACCCAAGTCATTCTCTCTTCTCTCCGCTCTAATTGGGCAGAAAGTGCAAAAGCTTGAAATATATCACCAGATTCCTCCTTTTAGATCCGCCTTTTTGCTCCAGAGATCTTGCCTGACCCGCTGAGTTACTCCAGCACTCTGTGCCTATCACCAGATTCAAGAACAGCTTCTTCCTTGCTATTATTAGACTCTTAAATTGGCCTCTCATTTGAACATAGAACAGTATAGCACAGGACCAGGCTTTTTGGCCCACACTTTTTGTGCCAAACATGATGCCAGGTTAAACTGATCTCACTTGCCTGTACATGATCCATATCCCTCTATTCCCTGCACCCCCATGAGCCTATACAAAAGCCCCTTGTATAGTATCTGCCTCCACCATCACCCCTGGCAATGTGTTCCAGACCCCCACTGCCCTCTGTATAAAAGACATGACCCGCTCATCCCCCTCTCAACTTATGGCTATTCTCCTTTTAGTGTTGGACATTGCCATCCTGGGAAAAAAACAAAACTTACTGCGGGATGCTTTTTACACAGAGGGCGGTGGACGCCTAGAATATGTTGTCAGGCGTGTTGATGGTGGATGTATAAGGATGTATCAAAATCCCCAAATCCCAATCTATCTCATCGTAGTACCGCAATTATGGTGAGATATTTACGTTCAACACATACTAAGGCAGTTGGGAAATGTAAATTCAAATGGTTAAATAAATCTATAATCCAAAAGGCAGTGTTAATAATGGTAACCATAAAGCTATCAGATTGATGTAAAAACCCTCCAGGTTCACTAATTGGGGAATTCTGATGTACTTATCCATTCTGACATAAATGTGACTCTTAATGGTTTCCTGAGTTCAGGGATAATCAAGGATGGACAATAAATGTTGGCATTGACAGCGATGACAATAAGAGTCAAGAGTGTTTAATTGTCATATATCCCAGACAGATCAATGAAATTCTTACTTGCAGCAGCACAACAGAATACACAAAATGTTTATTTATATATATGTGTGTATGTGTGTGTGCGCATGTGTATATATATATATGCGTATATATATATATATATATAGGAACTTGTATATATATATATACACACACACACACACATACATACACATAAAAGCAAACAAACGATAATAGTGCAAAAAGACAAAACAATACCCCCCAAGTCTATTTACCTCCAACTGCAGGAAATGCTACATTTGTCGCTTTACCTCCCCCCTTGACTCCATCCAAGGACCCAAGCAGTCTTTCCAGGTGAGGCAGAGGTTTACCTGCACCTCCTCCAACCTCATCTATTGCATCCGCTGCTCTAGATGCAACTGCTCTACATTGGTGAAACCAAGCGCAGGCTTGCCGATCGCTTCGCCCAACACCTCCGCAAAGTTTGCATTAACCAACCTGATCTCCCGGTGGCCCAGCACTTCAACTCCCCCTCCCATTCCGATCCGTCCTTTCTGTCCTGGGTCTCCTCCATGGTTAGAGTGAGTCCCACTACAAATTGGAGGAGGAGCACCTCATATTTCGCTTGGGTAGTTTATACCCCAGTGGTATGAACATTGAATTCTCCAATTTCAGGTAGTCCTTGCTTTCTCCCTCCTTCCCCTCCCCTTCAAAGCTCTCCCACAGCCTACTGTCTCCGCCTCTTCGTTTCTTCCTCCCCCCCCCATCTCACCCACACATCAGTCTGAAGAAGGGTCTTGACCCGAAACGTCACCTATTCCTTTGCTCCATAGATGCTGCCTCACCCACTGAGTTTCTCCAGCATTTTTGTCCACCCCCAAGTCGATGTAGTTCAGAGTTTATTTGGAGGTTGTAGTGCTTAATACTACAGGGAAGAAGGTTGTAGGGAAGAAGCTGCTCCTTAACCCAGATGTTACCATTATCAGGGTCCTTCTTCCTGGTGACAGGGGTGAAATGAGTGTGGTCAGGGTGGTTTAGGTCTCTGATGATGTTGGCTTCCTTTTTGAATTTTTTCTTATGATTATAAAAAAAAACTTGATGTCTCAAGAAATTTATTGCTGTCAGCCTTTGGGGAGACATTTCCAAAGATTCATAATCCTATGAAAATAGTACAGTCCACCAGCAATTTTCTGGCACCTTTGGTTCCAGAGCCTTGCCTGATTATCCGTTTTGCCGGACCAACAGAGGTCACATAATAATGATTCAACAATGCACCTCTGACCCACTAATTATACCCCTCCCAAATCTCTAATGCCCCTGTCCCACTTAAGAAACCTGAACGGAAACCTTTGGAGACTTTGCGCCCCACCCAAAGTTTCTGTGCAGTTCCCGGAGGTTGCAGGTGGTTGCCGGAGGTTGCAGGTAGTGGAAGCAGATAGGGAGACTGACAAAAACCTTCGGGAACCGCACGGAAACCTTGGGTGGGGCGCAAATCTCCAGAGGTTTCCGTTCAGGTTTCCTAATGCCCCTGTCCCACTTAGGAAACCTGAACGGAATCCTCTGGAGACTTTGCGTCCCACCCAAGGTTTCCGTGAGGTTCCCGGAGGTTTTTGTCAGTCTCCCTAATGGTCGAAAGTGGTTTTCGCTTCTTCTATGTTCCGCCGATTATTTCAAAAAATTCAAAACCGGCGGCGACTAAAAATAGGTTGCCGTTTTATAAATCTGGAATTTTTTAGTCGAAGCCAGTTGCGATGCTAGTTGCAGGTGGTTGCCGGATGTTGCAGGTGGTTGCCAGAGGTTGCAGGTTGCAGGTGGTGGAAGGTAAGATCTTCCACTACCTGCAACCTCTGGCAACCACCTTCAACTAGCATTAATGGAAGATATTTAGGGGTGGCGCAGTGGCATAGCGGCAGAGCTGCTGCCTTACAGAGCCAGAGTCCTAGAGTTTGTACGTTCTCCCTGTGACCATGTGGGTTTTGTCCGTGTACTCCGGTTTCCTCTCACACTCCAAAGACGTGCCGGTTTGTAGGTTAATTGGCTGCGGTAAAAATTGTCAATTGTTCCGACTGTGTAGGGTAGAACTAGTGTACAGGGTGATTGTTGGTTGGTGTGGACTCGGTGAACAGGGCCTGTTTCCACTGTATTTCTAGTCTAAATAGCATGCTGTATTTGAAGCCTGCAACGCTGTGCAGTTCAGTAGCTTTTTCTTCCTCAAAGGTCAATTAGGTTTCAACTGCATTGGCAGCAGGTTATAGAGCGGACAGTCAGAACCTTTTTCCCAGTGTGTATATATCAAAGAATAGATGATGTAGCTTTGAAAACAAGGGGGAATGTTTAAGGGAGATGTGTGGTCCATTGTTTTACACAAAGGGAGGTGGGTTATGCTCTTTATGACATAATTTCTGACATTATGCTCTTATCTGATCTATTTGGCTTTATGCGATGGTGACAATTTATGTTACTTTTAGAAAGGTGCGTTTCTAGCTGGGCAGTGAATCTTTCCACTTTTTTAAAGCTAAGTGAAATTGTATCCATATTATACAACTATAAACTATTTAAATGAAGATTTGCTTTCCTTGTTTGCCCTATTATTAAGTTGGATGCAGGCTGGCTGTTTAATGTGAAAAAATAGGATGAAGGGGAATTGAGCATATCTTTAACCTCAGCACTGCTTTCATGAACCAGCTCCTTAGTCGCTTTATATTCAAAGACCTATCCACTAGTGTCCTGATCCTACCTAGTGATTGAGCCTCAACGGGGCCCTTGGGTAGAAGATTCAAAAGCTTCACATCTTCATGAAAAGATTTCTTCACGTTTGTTATTTTGGGACTGTTGGCCTGGATTCTAGATACTCCCAGTCAGGGGAAGCAGCTTCCTTGCATCTTACCCTGCCAAGCTCTGCCAATGGAGCAGCTGATAGAGCCACGTCCTCACAGCACCAGAGACCAGGTTCGATCCTGACCTAGGGTGCTGTCTGTATGGAGTTTCACTCCGTGACCATGTGGGTTTCCTCTGGCATACCAAAGAGGTGCGTGTTTGTAGGTTAATTGTCCCTGGTGTGTAGGGAATGGAGGCAAAAGGGGGATAACATAGAACAAGTGTGAACGGGTGATTGACGGTCAGTGTGGGCTCAACGGGTCGAAGATTAATTAGCCTCCACAAATTACCCCGTTTGTAGGGAGAAGATGAGAAAGTGGGATAGCATAGACCACATGGAAATGGGTGTAGACCTGGTGGGCCAAAGCTCCTCTTTCCATGCTGTATCTTTCATTCAATCAATCATTCAAATTTGGAACGTTCAGTCAGATGACTTTTCATTTCTGTAAATTTATGTATAGGCCCATTTCATGTCATCTCCCATCTGCTAATACTCTATATTAGTCTCCTTTCCTCTGGCAATATCCATCTTTAGACTTTAGACTTCATTGTAGAATTGGCTAATAATGCCATAATTAAATTTTAATTTGATCCCTGTTAAGTAAGTGGCTGTGTTCCAACCAATGGATAAAGAACCAGTCTGATGTAGGGTCCCGTCCCAAAACGTCACCTATGAATGAATTATACTTTATTGCCTCATGTACCTAGGTACAGTGAAATGCTTTGTTTTGCACACAACCCAGTAAAATCGTACAGCAGACCTCATCTAGGCGATAAGACAGAATTCTTCCTCATAGGCTCCAAAGCCACACTCAGCAAAATCAATAACCCCACTCTCACCATCGACGGCACCACTGTCTCCCCATCTCCCCAGGCCCGCAACCTTGGCGTGATCTTTGATTCCACCCTCTCCCTTGAGCCTCACATCCGCCATGTCATTAAAACCTCCTTCTTTCATCTCCGCAACATCGCCAAACTCAGACTCTCTCTCACACCTCCCGCTGCTGAAAGACTCATCCATGCCTTCATCTCCTCCCGACTGGACTACTGCAACTCACTTCTCCTTGGCATCAGCTCCACCTACATCAATCGACTCCAACTGGTCCAGAACGCAGCCGCCCGACTCATCACCCACACCAAATCCTGGCATCACATCACTCCAGTCCTCAAACAACTTCACTGGCTTCCCATCTCCCACCGGATCACCTGCAAAATCCTTATCCTCACCTACAAAGCCCTCCACCATCTGCCCCCCCCCCATATCTCACTGACCTCCTCTCCCCCTCCAACCCTCACGGTCCCTCAGATCCACATCAGCCGGTCTCCTCTCCATCCACAAGTCCAACCTCCGCAGTTTTGGGGACAGAGCCTTTTCCAGGGCAGCTCCCAGGCTCTGGAACTCCTTCCCCCAACTGATCCGCAATTCTGTGTCCCTCACCATCTTCCAGTCCCGCCTCAAGACCCATCTCTTCACCTCTGCCTATCCTTAGCCCCACGTCCCCCTCCCTTTTCATCTGTGCATTAATTGCCTCATACTGTGTTTTGAATTGAATTCTGTCATTACTTTGTGTACTAGTCATGTCTCTACTATTTATTTCATTCCCCTTACATGTTTTTCCTCTACCTGCTAAATTTTTGTAATGTGTCCTTGAGACTCTTGAAAGATTCAGATTCAATTTTAATTGTCATTGTCAGTGTACAGTACAGAGACAACAAAATGCATTTAGACAATGAAATGCATTTAGACAACAAAGACGCCCATAAATAAAATGTATTATTATTATTATTATTATTATTATTATTATTATTATTATCTAGGCAGTACGCAAGAATCGCCATCCTTCTGGAGCCAACAAAGTTATGAAAAGTTAATCGAACAGCCCTATCTTCTGGTCAGGATCCTATCACTTAACCATATTCTCCAGAGATGCTGCCAGACCCGTTGAATTACTCCAGCGCTTTGTGTCTTCTCATCGAAACCCTGGACCCTGCTGTTGAATTGGCAGTGTTTACACACTGGGGCCGCGATGTTAATTATAATGGCTGAGAAGTTGTCTTCCTGAAGCTATTTCTCAATTACAACATTTGGTGTCTTTGAGAAAAGATAATTATTGTTTCTGTTTTACTCCACAGATGAATGTTTTATTCAATGAAGAATGGCGACAGTGCGCAATTAGAGGTAAATGATCCTTCAGTTTTGACAAAGACACAAGACTTTGTCCCAGGGTGATAACATCTCAACTGAGGAGCTGCACTTAGCAATGTATATTCTGCAATAATGTCATGTATAATGTGAGCCGTTTTCTATTTTAAACAGGCTCCGATGGTTTAATGTTACTTTGGGCTGATTTTAATGTCTTTTATCCTTTGAGATCTTCAGCAGGCTCAGCCCTAGAAGAATGTCCCATGGTGTCCACTATTCATTAGACAATTTCCTGTGACCTTTAGTTTAATAATTATACTTTCCTTTTCTGGATTGGCATTACATTATCGCATCATTAATAGGGTACTTACACGATCTTTTACATTTGGTGGCGGGTGTAATGAGCTATTCATGTGCAAATCTAAAGTCCTTAACAATAACTGGAAGACTGTGTGAAAAGTTAACAGAGGACCACCTAAATCACAGCGACTACAGAGGCTGCACAGTGGCTCAGCGGTAGAGTTGCTGCCTTACCAAGAGACCTGGATTTGTTCCTGACTACGGGTGCTGTCTGTACGGAGTTTGTACGTTCTCCCTGCAACTGCCTGGGTTTTCCTCGGGTGCTCCGGTTTCCTCCCACAGTCCAAAGACGTACAGGTTTGTAGCAGGGCTGCCAACTCTCACGCTTTGAGCGCGAGACTCACGCCCTCGAGCAAACTCTCACGCCCTCACGCTGATCAGAAATTTCTCACGCTCTGTGGTGAGAAATACTGTGATCAACAAAAATGTCAAAACTCGGATAAACTGCATGGTCCGCGGGTGTTGGAGAGCCGGGGCTGAGGGAGGGATGGAAGCAGCGGGCGGATACAGATGCGGGGAGTCGGGGCTGGTGAGTTTGCGGGGCTGACGAGTATTTGCACGGCTAGCGAGTCGCTCGCTGCAGCTTCGGCCATGGAGCACTACGGACAGTGCGAGTGTCCCGGGCCGTCGGAAGCGCCGGAAACGCCGCTGCCGCGAGAGTCTCTGTGCCGAAGGGACAGACTCTCAAAGGGAGGTGGAGAGAGAGAGAGAGGGGAAGGAGACAGGGAGACAGTGAGAAGAGAGAGGGGGGGGGGGGGGAGAGAGCGAGAGGGCAGAGACAGGGGGAGTGAATGGGGAGAGAGAAGAGGGAGAGGGGAAAAGAGGTAGAGGAGAGAGGGGGAGGGGGAGGGTGGGAGAGGGGGGGGGGGGGAGAGAGAGGGGGTGAGAGGGAAGAAAGAGGGATTGAGAGAGAGAGGGGGTGGAGAGGGAGGAGAGGGTTGGAGAGAATGGGAGAGAGAGAGGGGGAAGAGGGAGGGGTGGTAGAGAGAGGGGGAAGAGGGAGAGAGAGGAAGAGGGAGAGAGGGGGAAAGAGAGAGAAACGGGGAAAGAGAGAGAGATGGGGGGAAAGGGGAAAAGAAAAAAAAAGAGGAGAGGAGAGAGGAGAAAAGAGGAGAGGAGAGAGAGAGCAAGGGGGGGGAGTGTGGTGGGAGGGAGATATGGGGGGAGAGAGAGAGAGGAGGAGAGAGAGAGGATGAAGAGAGAGAGAGAGAGAGAGGGGGATGAGAGAGAGGTGAGAGGAGAGACAGAGGGAGAGAGGGAGAATGTGTGGAGAAGGAGAGGGAGGGAGAGAAGAGGGGAGAGAGAGAGAGAAGAAAGAGGGGGGGAGGGGGGAGAGAGTTAGGGGAAAAGAGAGGGGAGAGAGAGTTTAAGGGAAAGAGGGGAGAGAGAGGAGAGAGAGGAGGGGGGGGGGGGGAGGGGGGGGAGGGGAGGGGGGGGGGAGGAAGAGGGAGGGGGAAGAGAGGGAGAGAAGGGAGAGAGAGAGGAGCGAGACAGAGGGAGGGAGGGTAGAGGAGAGAGCAAGAGAGAGAAGAGGGGGAGAGAGAGAAGAGAGAGGGGAAGGGGGGAGAGTGAGAGGGGGAGACGGGGAGAGAGAGGGGGTTAGAGGAGAGGGAGAGGGGCAAGAGAGGGGGAGGGAGGGGAGAGATAGAGGGGGAGAGAGAGAGGGGGAGGGGGGCTGAGAGGAGAGAGAGCGCATCCTGGAGGACAACCAGTGGCTGCTGGAAGTAAGTACCAAGCACTGGGTAGAAACGGTGGAAGGTAGTGGACTTCAAATGGGGGTGGTTGGAGAAAGCATCCTGCTTGCCTGCTAGATTTTCACTTACTGTAACTGCAGGAAAAATGTTCCCAATGTTGGGGGCGCTCAGAACCATGGGTCCCAGTTTAAAAATATAGGGGGGGGGGGCCCCAGTTATGACTGAGATGGAGGACAAACTTTCTTCACGCAGAGAGTTGTGAATCTGTGGAATTTTCTGCCACAGAAGGCAGTACAGGCCAATTCACTGGATGTTTTCAAGAGAGAGTTAGATTTAGTTCTTGGGGCTAGCAACATCAAGGGATATGAGCACATATCGCACATTTTAGCCTCACTCCACTGGTTACCTATTCAGTTTAGGATCCATTTTAAAATTCTTTTATTTGCTTTTAAATCCCTGAATGGTCTTGCCCCGCCCTACCTATCTGAGCTTCTACACCCTTATACACCCGTCCGCTCTCTCAGGTCAGATAATCAGCTGCTCCCGAGTGGGCCTAAAACTAAGCTGAAGCTCAGAGGGGACCGTGCCTTTGCTGTGTCGGCACCCAAATTATGGAACGATCTGCCTCTCCACATTAAACAGGCCTCTTCTCTGTCTGTTTTTAAATCACTTCTTAAAACCCATCTCTTCCCTGTGGCCTTTGATACCCAGTAAGATGTTGACTTTATTTATTTACTTGATTTAATTTCTTATTTTTTGATTGCTTTTATTCCGTGGCTATTATTTTTACGCATGTTTTATGTCTTTTAATTTATTGTTGTATTTCATATGTAATTTTTGCGCCTCATGTGAGCTGTTATGGTGTCTGTTTATGATGTCTTGTTTATTCTTCTGTACAGCACTTTGGTCAATATTGGTTGTTTTAAAGTGCTTAACAAATAAAGTTGGATTGGATTGGATTGGATATGGGGAAAAAGAGGAAAGAGGTACTGATTTTAGCTAAATAGCCATGATCATATTGAATGGCAATGCTGGCTCAAAGGGCCAATGGCCTATTCCTGCACATATTTTCTATGTTTCTCTGCTTGAGTATATGGCAATAAAACTCGATCACTTGATTTTGAAGCATTCATGCATGGTGGAGGTATAATGTAGTCATAGAGTGATACAGTGTGAAAACAGGCCCTTCGGCGCAACTTGCCCACACTCGCCAACATGTCCCAGCTACGCCACCTGCTTTTGGTCCATACCTCCAAACCTGTCCTATCCATGTATCAGTCTAACTTTTTCTTAAATGTTGGGATGGTCCCTGCCTCAACTACCTCCTCTGGCAGCTTGTTCCATACACCCATCACCCTTTGTGTGGATAAAGTTACCCCTAAAAAAGTTCCCTCTTAAAAATACTTCATACAAAAAACATTGAAATCATACTTTTACAGTGCACTAAAACATGATTTTAATTCATCAAATTTCAAAACGTTCCTACCCTGGGAGGGGGGACCCCCTTCTTCCACATCCTCTCCCCACTCGGTTGCTCCACTGCCTCACCGGGAACCCACAACGCCAGTGATCAGTGATCGCACAACCTCCCCCCTTTCAAAAACAATCCAATCCAATTTAAAGCATATATATTGTATTCAAGTGTAAGTTAAAAGACTTGCTGCAGTATGCACCATATTGCACAATTCCATTGGGAGGGAGACACCCTCCCCCCCCCCCGCCCCCCCCCCCCCCACCCCCCCCACCCCCCCCCCCCCCCCCCCCCCCCCCCCCCCCCCCCCCCCCCCCCCGGTCGCTGTGCTCCCTCGGGCTTGCTGTGCTCCTCGTCTCTCTCAATTTCTCACTCCCAACTATCACCCAATGTTGGCAGCCCTGTTTGTAGGTTGATTGGCTTTGGTAAAAATTGTAAATTGTCACTGGTATGTAGTGCGTGCTAGTGTAATGGGGATTGCTGGATGGCATGGAAATGGTGGGACGAAGGGCCCGTTTCCACCCTGTATCTCTAAACTAAACTAAATTAAACTAAATCATATTCTATAGATCCACACCATAGGAGCCAGACATAGGAGCAGGATTATGCCATTCAGCCCATCAAACCTACTCCTACATTCAATCATGGCTGATCTATATTTCCCTCTCAATCCCATTCTCCTGCTTTCTCCCCATAACCTTTGACACCGTTACTACTTAAGAACCTCTGCTCTGCATATGGCTGAAATGCAATCAAATAAGACTAGCTGAGATGGATCAAGTTGGGCCAAAGGGTCTGTTTCTGTGGTGTATGACTATGACTCAAAGTAAAGCCGAACATCGTTGCTTTAAAAATACCCAGTCACTTGGCCTCCACAGCCACATGTGAAACAGTGAATTCCACAGTTTCACCACCCTCTGACTGTAGAAATCCCACCTCATCTCACAGTGGGTGGCACGGCACGGTGGTGCAGCAGTCGAGTTGCTGCCTTGCAGCACTTGCAGCTTCGGAGACCCGGGATCGATCTTGACTGCGGGTGCGGGCTGCACGGAGTTTGTACGTTCTCCCCATGACCAGCCTGAGATCTTTGGTTTCCTCCCACACTCCAAAGACGTACAGGTTTGTAGGTTAATTGGTATAGTAAATGTAAAAATTGCCCCTAATGTGTGTAGGATAGTGATAATATGCGGGGATCGCTGGCTGATGTGGACCTGGTGGGCCAAAGGGCCGCAGATCCTCAGCATAGGAGCACCGCAAGGCTGTGTACTCTCTCCTCTCCTCTACTCTCTCTAAACCAACGACTGCACCTCCACAGACATCTCTGTCAAGCTTCTCAAATTTGCCGACAACACGACCATGATTGGACTGATCGAGGATGGGGAGGAATCTGCCGACTGACAGGAAGTGTCACAGCTGGCGATCTGGTGCCATCGCAACAACCTGGAGCTCAATGCTCTTAAGACAGTGGAATTGATTGTAGACTTTAGGAGAGCTCCCCTTCCACTCACCCCACTCACCATCAACAACACCACAGTCACATCTGTGGAGTCTTTTAAGTTCCTGGGAACCATTATCTCCAAGGACCTTAAATGGGGGGCTACCATCGTCTCCACAGTCAAAAAGGCATGACAGGCACAAAAGGCACAGCACTTCCTATGGCAGCTGAGGAGGCACAATCTGCCACAATTCTACAAGGCCATCATAGAGACTGTTCTCACCTTCTCCATCATGGTCTGGTTTGGCTCAGCCACCAAGCTCGACACCTGGAGGCTGCAGCGAATCGTCCGATCAGCAGAGAAGGTTATTGACTGCAACCTTCCCTTCCATTGATGAACTGTACACTGCAAGGGCCAGGAAGCGAGCGGGCAAGATCATCTCTGACCCCTCTCAGCCTGGCCACAAACTCTTTGAATCACTTCCCTCTGGAAGACGACTCCGGATTGTCAAAGTTGCCACAGCCAGACATAAAAACAGTTTTTATCCACGAGTAGTTGCTCTACTCAACAGCCAAAAATCTGTAGCCTCCCTTTGATCTGGTATTTTGTTGGTTCACATGCTTGATCAATGGTGTTTTATCAATAATGTTTTATTATTCTTAATGTTTAGTGTTTACCGAGTCATTTGTAACTGTCACTGTATGTCATGTTGTTACTTGTGGGCGGAGCACCAAGGCAAATTCCTTGTATGTGAATACTTGGCCAATAAACTTATTTATTTACTTACCTTTTCCGTGCTGTATCCTAAACTGAACTAAACTTGAGTTTCGGCCCGAAACGTTGCCTATTTCCTTCGCTCCATAGATGCTGCCGCGCCACTGAGTTTCTCCAGCATTTTTGTTTACCTTCGATTTTCCAGCATCTGCAGTTCCTTCTTGAACAAACTAAACTAAACTAAACTAAATCCCCTTTTTAAAGGTAGGTCCTTTTATTCTGAGGCTGTGCCCTCTGGTCCTAGATTCTCCCACGAGTGGAAACATCCTCTCCACATCCACTATCCCAGCCTATTTACTTCTCCTACTATGGACAAATTGATAATGAATTGTCTTGTAAACTAGCTAAAATCTTCGTAACTAGCTAAAACTTTTGCTCCCACTTTTGAAAGGCCTGAAATTTCTCTTTGCAAAGTTTGAAACTCGTGTGAGTGTGAGTGTGAGTGTGTGTGTGTGTGTGTGTGTGTGTGTGTGTGTGTGTGTGTGTGTGTGTGTGTGTGTGTGAGTGTGTGTGTGTGTGTGTGTGTGTGTGTGTGTGTGTGTGTGTGTGTGTGTGTGTGTGTGTGTGTGTGCGTGCGTGCGTGAATGAATGAATATGGAGACACAAGAAGTTGAAGTTTGGAGCAAGAAACAATCTCCTGGAGGAAGTCAGTACCAACACTTCAGACACATTTGGACAGGTTCAGGGATAAGAAAGAGTTAGAGGGATACGGGTGAAACATTAACAAATAAGACAAGCTTACATTGGACATCTGTTGGTATGGACGAGTTGGCCAAAGGACTTGTTTCTGTGCTTTATGACTATGACTTAAAGTACAGCCAAACTCGTGTATGTGTGGATCCAAGGATAATAGGTTAAGCAGTATCTGAGGAAGCAAAGGAATGGTCGATATTTCAAGTCAAGACACAATATCAGGACTGGTACCTGAACATCTCATGGTCATAGAGCCATGAAACATGGAAACAGGCTCTTCAGCCCAACTTGCCCATGCCAACCAAGATGTCCCACTTACACTATTACCACCTGCCTGCATTTGACCCCTATTCCTCTAAACCTTTCCTATCCGTGTACTCGTCCAAGTGTGTATTAAATGTTGTTATTGTCAACTTCCTCCTTGACTTCCTCCACTGGCAGCTCGTTTCATATACCACCATCCTCTGTGTGAAAAAGTTCCTCCTCAGGTTCCTATTAATTTTTTCCCTTCTCACCTTAAACCTATTCCATCTATCCCCCTACGCTGGGTAAAAGACTCTGTGCCTCTATCCTGGCTATACTCCTCATGAGCTTCTACACCTCTATATGATTGCCCCTCATCTTCTTGTGCTCCAAGGAATAAAGTCCTAGCCTGCCCAGCCTATCCCTATAACTCAGGCCCTCAAGTCCTGGCAACATCCTCGTAAATCTTCCCTTCACTCTTTTCAGCTTAACATCTTTCCTCGAGCAGGGTCACAAAAACTGACCACACTGCTCCAAATATGGCTCCACCATCATGTACAACAGAAATATAACAACCCAACTTGATTGATGAAAGTCAACGTGAGAAAGCCTTCCTGACCATCCTATCTATCTTTGATGACGCTTTCAAGGAACTGTGTACCTGGACTCTGTGATCCCTCTGCTCTACAACACTTCCCAGAGTCTTGCCATTCACTGTGAGGTTCCTGCCCTGGTTTAACTTTCCAAAATATAGCACCTCGCACTGATCTACATTAAACTGAATGGTGGCCAAATAGGAAAAGGGGAGATGCAACGAGACCTGGGTGTCATGGTACACCAGTCATTGAAAGTAGGCATGCAGGTGCAGCAGGCAGTGAAGAAAGCGAATGGTATGTTAGCATTCATAGCAAAAGGATTTGAGTACAGGAGCAGGGAGATTCTACTGCAGTTGTACAGGGTCTTGGTGAGACCACACCTGGAGTATTGCGTACAGTTTTGGTCTCCTAATCTGAGGAAAGACATTATTGCCATAGAGGGAGTACAGAGAAGGTTCACCAGATTGATTCCTGGGATGTCAGGACTTTCATATGAGGAAAGACTGGATAGACTCGGCTTGTACTCGCTAGAATTTAGAAGATTGAGGGGGGGATCTTAAAGAAACTTACAAAATTCTTAAGCGGTTGGACAGGCCAGATGCAGGAAGATTGTTCCCGATGTTGGGGTAGTCCAGAACAAGGGGTCCCAGTTTAAGGATAAGGGGGAAGTCTTTTAGGGCCGAGATGAGAAAAAATATTTTTCACACAGAGAGTGTTGAATCTGTGGAATTCTCTGCCACAGAAGGTAGTTGAGGCCAGTTCATTGGCTATATTTAAGAGGGAGTTAGATGTGGCCCTTGTGGCTAAAGGTATCAGGGGGTATGGAGAGAAGGCAGGTACAGGATACTGAGTTGGATGATCAGCCATGATCATATTGAGAGGCAATGCAGGCTCAAAGGGCCGAATGGCCTACTTCAGCATCTATTTTCTATGTTTCTATGTTTTTATGTTTCTAAAGCCCATTAACCATTTCTCAGCCCATTTGCCCAACTGATTGAGATTTTGTAGTTTATCTCAACCACTAAGGCCTCTACTGACGCTTCCCACCTCATGGTCAAAATCTACCCACTGAACCGATTGCAGATTCTTCAATTCCAGTCTTTCTATGGAGAGGAATGTCTGTAATAAAAATGAACAACATATGCTGGTTTATGTACCTGCCTCACTGGACTCTCATCAATTTGCATACATTGCAAATAGATCCACAGAGGATGCCATCTCTCTGGCTCTTCACACTGTCCTGTATCACCTGGAAAGACAGGGTACGTACGTGAGGATGCTCTACATAGACTGTAGCTCTGCCTTCAACATCAAAGATCTTAGAGCAGAGCAAGATGGGCTACTCCTGCGAAATACAATGGGCTGACGTGAAGTACGCTATGGAGGGGATCCTGGGCATTTTCCCCCACCCATTTTAGTAACCGGAGCCTACCTGACCCGACCCGACTCGCAGTGTAATCAATGTTGCGGGGCAACAGTTTGTGTGTGTGATTATAGGGTTAGATTCATAATTCTGTCAGTTCATACTTCTTGTCAAGAATAAAATTTGACTCTGGTAATTGTCTTTTTTAATGTTTTTTTAAATCATTTCTTTTTAAATGTCTCACAAGCAGTGTTTGAGTTGATTTTGTAGTAACCGGAACCGACCCGACTCGCAGGGTAATTGACATTGCGGGGGAGGTTTTTGTGCGTGATATAGAGTTAGATTCATAATTCTGTTAGTTCATAATTCTGTTAATTCTTGTTAAAGAATAAAATGTTTATAAACACACATACATGAATGTGATATAAATGTATATAATCATATAACACACACAATTATATTTCTTCTGATCCAATGATGAACTTTATTTCAGACTAGACAAGGGACATTAAATAATAAACATTGTAAACCTCCCCGCAACTTCACACACATTAGGCCTTATCCCCCCTTCAGCACTCCCTTGCCTGCCCCCACACTACAATGTCTCCCCCCCTCCTATGCCCCTCTCCCGCTGCCCCGGGCTGCTCACTCCCTCTCCCCGCTGCCCCGGGCCACTCACTCCCTCTCCCCGGGGCCGCACACTCCCTCTCCCTCTCCCCGGGAAGCAAACTCCCTCTCCCCGGGCCGCTCACTCCCTCTCCCTGGACCGCTCACTCCCTCTCCCTCTCCCCGGGCCGCTCACTCCCTCTCCCCGCTGCGGAAACAAAGATCCAATCTTTGGCCGGAAGCAAGATGGCGGAGCAAGATAACGGAGCAAGATGGCGGAGCAAGATGGTGGGGACTGGTTGCTAAAATGAGTCCTATAATCACCCATGAATCCGCCCATGAGCGTACTACACGTTTGCGTGACAGTAACCCATCTTGCTCTGCTATAAGATCTTTGTTCAACATGGTCATCCCCACCAAGGTCACAACGAAACTCCACAGGCTAGGCCTCAGCTCGCCGATATGCAACTGGATCCTGAATTTTCTGACAGAGCGACCGCAGGCAGTGAGACTGGGCCCGCACCTGTCCTCCACTACCTGAGCACTGGCACACCACACGGCTGTGTACTGAGCCCATGCTCTACTCCCTCTTCATTCACGACTGTGTTCATGCATTCAACACCAACACCATCATCAAGTTTGCAGACGACACAACAGTGATTGGGCTGATCACCAACGGTGGTGAAAGAAACTAAAGAGCGGAGGTGCAGAACCTGGCGGACTGTTGCACACGTAACAACTTGTCACTAAACATCTCCAAGACCAAGGAGCTGATTATTGACTTCAGGAGGTCCCATAATGGAGAATACGCCCCAATCTCCATCTACGGGGACAGTGTGGAGTGTCCAGCTTTAAGTTTCTGGGCACTCACATCTCAGAGGACCTCACATGGTCCACCAACACCGCTGCGCTGGTCAAGAAGGCACAGCAACGACTGTTCTTCCTGAGAACATTAAAAAAGACTGGTCTGCCCAACAGCTGCTGAAAACCTTCTACTGCTGCACCACAGAGAGCATATTAACGTATGGCATCTCTGTGTGATATCTCAGCTGCACGGAGGCGGAGAGGAGAGCTCTTCAGTGCATCGTCCACAGAGCGCAGAAGATTATTGAGACACAGCTACCAGCGTTGGATGGCATCTACCACATACGGTGCCTCAGGAAGGCCGTCAGAATCCATAAAGACTCCTCACACCCTTGTAATGGACTGTTCGAACTCCTACCTTCCAGCAGACGTTACAAGGCCTTCTACGCCCGCACCTCCAGATTCAGAAACAGCTTCATCCCCAGAGCTACAGCTGCTCTGAACCGGCCCTGCTGAATGCCCCCCATCCCCCCTGGACTGTCTCCCTCACATGGTCACGTCGTACAGACACATTTGCACTTTAGACTGTTTTGACTGTTTTACTGTTTTACTGTTTTACTATTTTTATAAACCATGTTCTCGGGGTATCAAATCTAAATGTTATTAGTTGTTTGTTATGACATCAGATGGAAGCTGCATACCAAATCTCACTGCTTCTTCTTCTTATTATTATTATATTATTATATTATTATATTATTATTATTATTATTATTATTATTATTACAAAGTAAGACACAACATTCTGGAGTAAATCAGTGGGTAATGTTGCCAGGACTCAAGGGCTTGAGCTATAGGGAGAGGTTGAACAGGCTAGGAGAGGATCGTTGAGGGGGGATAGATTTAATAGGAACCCGAGGATAACTTTTTTTTCCCCAAAGGGTAGTGGGTGTATGGAACGAGCTGCTGGAGGAGGTAGTTGAGGCACGTACCATCGCAATGTTTAAGAAACATTTAAAGATATGCATGGATAGGATAGGTTTAGAGGGATATGGGCCAAAAGCAGGCAGAGAGAACTATATAGGTGGAAAGTTGATCGGCATGGGTAAGTTGTGCTGAAGGGCCTGTTTCCACGATGTGACTCTGTGACACTCTATGACTTCTTGCAGCACCTCTGGAGAAAATGGATGTGACATTTCGGGTTGGGACCCTTCTTCAGACTGAAAAAGGGTCCCGACCTGAAACCTCATCTATCCATGTTCTTCAGAGATGCTGCCTGACCCTTTCTTCTTTTGTTGTTTTAAGTCTGTTTTTATTTGTATGTTTTAGTATTTTTAGTTTTGTATTATGTGGGGTGTTGGTGGAAACTTAAAAAAATCTCTTCCCTCGATGGAGATGCGCCTTTTGCCGTGTCGTATCTCCGTCCGCACTGCGGCCTAACATCGTGGAGCTGGCGGTCCTTTTGTAAGGGATTGACTTCGGGAGCTCTAACCGCAGGAGCTTCGACTACCCCGATCGTGCGAGCCTCGATCGCCCCGATGTGGGGGCTTCGGTCACCAATTGCGGGAGCTACGATCGCCCCGGCTGCGGATGGTTCGATTGCCCCAACCGCGTGAGAAAAGGAGGAAGAAGTTAAAAGAGCTATTTGCCTTCCATCACAGTGGGGAATGTGAGGTCGCCGAAAAACAAGATGGACGTGCTGCCAGCGCTGGTGGGGACTCGGAGGGATTGCCGTGAGGGCAGTGATCTCAGTGTTTGCGGAGACATTGCGCCATGTCAACATCCTGGAGTCTGGTGCGAGTGTGGACAGGGACTGCAGAGAGAGTGAAAGCAGTCAGTACAACTCTGGTCACATCATGGTGAAGGAGTGTGTGTGTGGCACAGGCATTGAACTATTGGTTGTGGGTCTCCGTTTATGCTGTGTGCCCTCAGGATTCACACGCGCCGCTGTGGTGGCTGTTTATGTTAATTTTTATGTAGTTTTGTATCTTGTTGCTTTTTGCTATGACTGTATGGTAAATCAGATTTCACTGTACCTCGGTTCATGTGACAATAAATGACCATTGAACCATTTAGTTACTTCAGCACTTTGTGTCTATCCTTGAGAGAAATGACTAAGAGAAAGGTAAGTTTTAGTGGATTTACATTTTTTTGGTTCAATTGAGAATTTAAATGTGCTGATTGACTATGCATCCAGCATGTGCTTTATTTTTTGGATTAGGCTGTTAGTAATCTCACTGTGAACTCTCTTGGACTTTAGCTCTGAAACACTGTTCACAAACAATCTCTCTCTCCCTTTTAAGACATTTCATAAAACTTTGGACAAATATTACTTTGTTTGGTTTGCTGTCAAACCTTGTCTGACGACATTCCTTTGTAGTATTTTGTGAACCCTCTGCTTGGGTAAAAGTGTGATCTCAATGTGTTTTTGTTTGTTCATAAGTCATTGGAGCAGAACAAGGCCATTCGGCCTATCGAGTCTATTCTGTCTCCAATCCTGGCTGATCTATCTTTCCCTCTCAACCCCATTCTCCTGCCTTCTCGCCATAATCATTGACACCCTTACTTATCAAGAATCTGTCAATCTCCGCTTTAAAAAATACCAATGACGGTCTTTGTATTTTCTGATATACCAAAGAAGGGTTCCACTTTGACAGTCGCCATTCCAGTTGCCGGTTTTACAGGCGACTGCCGGCAACTTGACAGTCGCCTGAAAAATTGCCTAAAGGGCCTGTCCCACTTTCACGACCTAATTCACGACCTCTGCCGAGTTTGCCCTTGACTCATACTCACAGTATGGTCGTCACGAGGTCGTAGGAGGTCGTAGGTGGTCGTAGCAGGACGTGATGCTAGTCGTGGGTACTCATGTCATCAAGTAGGTCGGGCGTTTCTCTTGCATGATGAAAAATGTCCACGAGTAAAAAAGGTTGTGAATTATGTCGTGAAAGTGGGACAGGCCCTTAAGTGGGACACGCCATTAGAAAGAAGGGAACATTACTGCAGTGAAGTCAACTGGAAAAGGTTGCAATGTACCAGGCAGTGATTCCAACCTGATCCTAATCTAGAGTGAAAGAGTTACAAGTAGAACAGCCATGAAGCCAGCAATCAGGAAATGCATTAAAGCAATTCACCTCACAGAAGCAACAAGAACATGAAGTGCTATTTTAAAAATTGAAGTGTTTTGTTTTTCCTGACGTATGGAGAAGGTTCACAGAATACTGTAGATACTGAAATCTTGAGCAAAACACACAGTTCTGGAGGAACCCAACCGGTCAGGCAGCATCTGCGGACATAATGGACAGACGATGTTTCAGGTCGGGATCTTTCCTCATGCTGAACGAGCCTGATACGCTGAGTTCCTCCAGAACTTTGTGTTTGGTAGATAGGAGGTTGGTAGATCTGTCTCCTTTTGTCTCAAAGACTATTCTCCAATTGCATCCACGCCCAAACTGGCAAATTTGATTGGCAAAAGAACCAAAGGTAACATGAGAGAAAATAATGATTTTTTTTTTCCACAATAAAGATTGGGGGAGTTAGTAGTGAGGTTGAATCAATTAGTTTTGTTTAGAGATACAGCGTGTACAAAGGCCCTTCGGCCCACTGAGCCCATGCTGACCAGCAATCACCTGTACACCAGTTCTATCCTACGCACTGGGACAATTTTCAGAAGGCAATCATCCTAAAAACCTACTCATCTTTGGGATGTGTGAGGAAACCGGAGAACCCATAGAAAACCCATGCAGTCACACAGAGAAAATCCAAACACCGCACAGACTGCACCCATAGTCAGGATCGAAACCTGGCCTCTGGCAGCATCTCTATCACTATGCCACCTAAATGCAAGAAGCCGGAAGTGAAGAATTTCCTGGGCTTTGGGGACAGAGACTAGCTGGCGGGGGCTTGCGTAAAGTCAGCACTTCCCTTAAGGGCCAAATGGCCTCCTTCTGAATTCTTGTATGAGCCTAAATATCATGTGGTCATCTTGGGAGAACTTCTCTGAGTTATTATTCCAAGTGTAGACTCGATGTGCTACATCAGATTATCATTCATTTCAAACGAGCATTTACTTCAAAGAGATTAAACTGAAGACGGTTTTGACTGGAGACTCTTATCAGGTAAATTGAATTGTTTCCAGCAAAGCTACAGTGGCTTGCAAAAGTATTCATACCCCTTGAACTTTTCCACATTTTGTCACGTTACAACCACAAACGTAAATGTATTTTATGTGATAGACAGAGTGGTGCATAATTGTGAAGTGGAAGGAAAATGATACATGGATTTCAAATTTTTTTACAAATAAAAAACTGAAAAGTGTGGCGTGCAAAAGTATTCAGCCCCCCTGAGTCAATACTTTGTAGAACCACCTTTCGCTGCAATTCCAGCTGCAAGTCTTCTGGGGTATATCTCTACCAGCTTTGCACATCTAGAGACTGAAAATTTTGCCCATTCTTCTTTGTAAAATAGCTCAAGCTCAGTCAGATTGGATGGAGAGCGTCTGTGAACAGCAATTTTCAAGTCTTGCCAGAGATTCTCAATTGGATTTAGGTCTGGACTTTGACTGGGCCATTCTAACACATGAATATGCTTTGATCTAAACCATTCCATTGTAGCTCTGGCTGTATGTTTAGGGTCGTTGTCCTGCTGGAAGGTGAACCTCCGCCCCAGTCTCAAGTCTTTTGCAGACTCTAACAGGTTTCCTTCCAAGATTGCCCTGTATTTGGCTCCATCCATCTTCCCATCAACTCTGACCAGTTTCCCTGTCCCTGCTGAAGAAAAGCATAATCCGTAGCCAGGATCGATCCCGGCCGACTCTCCGGCGCTGCAATCGCTGCCGAACCTCCACTGGGCATCCCTGTCCCAACCCGACACCACCCCCCCCCACCACGCCCGGGGGTGTCCAGATACGTCGGGAATCAGACGGGAGCACAACTCTGCCTGTCCCTCCCTGCCTGAACCTAAGGGATTTTGGCCCAGGCTTACAGCCAGTGCGGAGAGGCAACGCTAGCTCCACGGCTCCGGACTCATGTCCCGTCAGTCCAGGCAAGGCTGTAGGTTAACCCGGCGAGACAGGCATAGTTGAACTGGATTTAGTGCTGGGTTGAGCCCCTGAAGCCTTGTGTGTGTGTGAGTGTGCGCATACGCGCGCGGCCACCAGGAAATTCTGTCCCCCCCTGTCCCCTCCATATTTTGATAGCGAGTTCCGTCACTGGTCGAAGTTGTAGATGCCTAGACCCTGATAAGGTTTCAAAGTTCAAACAACTGCCTCTTTCAAGGGGAACTAGAACTGATCAGCAGCATGAATTAGCCGTCAATGTAACAGAGCAACTTCATGCAATACTCCAAAAGGAAAATATATATTATTCAATCGCTTTGGATGAATCAACTGATACTACTGACTCGGTGCAAGTTTTATACTTCATTCGGGCCATAACAATATTTTATTTGCTATGAAGAGTTGATCGCTTTGGGCACTCTTACGGGTAGAACACGAGGAATAGATTTCTTCAACAACTTTCAAGATAAATGTGAAGTTGGACTGGATTTAGTTAATTTAGTGAGTGTATGTACAGACGAGGCACCTTCCATGACAGGAAAACGTGAAGGATTTATTGCACAGATAAAAAAGGTATCAGATCCAGATGCGCTCATTTCTTTTCATTGTATCTTACATCAGTAAAATCTCTGTGCTAAATCTATTATTTTCAGTGACACTTTGCAACAAGTTATAAGTATTGTTAACTATATTCGTGCAAATGCAACACAACAACGTCAGTTTCATAATATGCTAGATTTGGACGATGAGGCATTCAGTGTGGATTTGACGTATCATTGTAAAGTGCGTTGGCTATCGCAAGAACAGGTGTTAGCAACATTTTTACCATTTCGAGAACAGATAGTTAAATTTCATGAAGAACAGAATCAGCAATGTGAATTATTGAAAGAAGATTTCTATAGAAATATTGCATTTCAGCGTGATTTCATGTCAAAGCAAAATGACGAATGTTTCGTTGCAAGGTAAAACTAAGTTTATATAATACCAGACCAAGTGTAGACCCGTTGGGTCTGTTCCCCCAATGTGTGGTTGTGGAGGGGGAGGCGGTACACACTAACTATGCCCCCCCCCCCCCCCCGCACACATGCTAATTACCCCCGTGATATTATATTAATATTATTAATTTGCTCCTTTTACCCCATAACCTCCCTATCTACTGACGCATAGCCCCAACTTGCAGTCACATCTAGAGAGGGGGGGGGGTACAGAGTGAGGGCAGAGAGAGAAGGGGCAGAGACAGAGAGAGAGGCAGAGACACAGAGAGAGGGGCAAGAGGGATAGGGGGTTGAGAGGAGGATAAGAGGGAGGGTGGGTGAGGGGGCAAAGGTGGGGGAGGAGGGGAGGAGAGAGAGAAGGGTGAGAGTGAGGGGGTGAGAGAGAGGGGGTGCTGAGAGGGAGGAGAGGTGGGGAACAGGGAGGGGGAGGGAGGAGGGAGGGTGGGGGGGAAGAGGGTAGGGGGGTGTGGAGGGGAGGGGGTTTAGGGGAGGGAGGGTGGGGAGGGGAGGGGGGGGAGAGAGAGGGAGGGGGAGGGGGAGGAGAGGGGGAGGGAAGGAGAGGGGGGAGGAAAGGAGAGAGGGGGAGGGGGGAGGAGAGAGGGGGAGGGGGGAGGAGAGAGGGGGAGGGGGGAGGAGAGAGGGGGAGGGGGGAGGGGAGAGGGGGGGGAGAGAGGGAGGAGGAGAGAGGGGGGGAGGGGGGGGAGGAGGTGGGAGGAGAGGGGGGAGGAGAGAGGGGGGGAGGAGAGAGGGGGGGAGGAGGAGAGGGGGGAGGAGGGAGGGGGGAGGAGGAGAGAGGGGGGAGGAGGAGAGGGGGGGGGAGAGAGGGGGGGGGGGGGGAGAGGGGGGGAAGAGAGGGAGGGGGAAAGAGGGGGGGATAGGGAGTGGAGAGAGAGAGAGAGAGGAGAGAGTGGGGAGAGGAGGGGGGAGAGAGAGAGAGAAAGAGAGAGCGAGAGGTGGGGAAAGAGAGGGGGGGGGAGGGGGGAGAGAGAGAGAGGGAGAGAGAGGGGGAGAGAGGGAGAGGGGGAGAGGGGAGAGAGGGGGAGGGGAGAGAGGGGGAGGGGGGGGGAGAGGGGAGAGGGAGAGGGAGAGGGAGAGAGAGAGAGAGAGAGAGAGCCTTTTTTTAATTCAACCCAAACAACCATTTGCAGGCAGAGCTTTTTTACTTCAAACTAACTATATTTTTCATTTTCAAACCAAATTAAGGTTACTCACAGTGCTGTAGACATTTGTTCAGTGTCATTCAGAGCTCAGAGTGACAGAGACTAATTGACAGAGCTCCAGCTTGCAGAGACTAATTGATGCACACCACTTCCTGGTTTTATAGTCCCTTCCCCTGCCTCCAGCAGGGGCAGCAGAGAGAATGGGGAATTTTGGAAAAACATTAATATCTCTGTCATTTTTCATCGACAGGAAAAATCCTCTGCACACATACGGCGGAGGGGGGCTCTGAGCAAGGTGGCCAAAAATGACGGCCGTAGGTGGCAGCGTTCTCTCGGAAATCGCAGCACAGTTGGCCAAAACCGGTCAAGAACAGACTTTTAGTAATGTAGATGTGGCAAAAAGTCCAAGCATTTCGAAAAAAAGCTATCTTTTTCAAAACTCTTCTTCTTCAAAATTAAATTTCGGATTAACATTTTCCCTAGTTAGCGAAGGTCATTGATGAGCAGGAGGATTCATGTGAGTCATTTGAAGAATGCTCAGCTGTTATAGACTTATTAATTAAAGAATACAATGAAAGGTTCACAGGCTTTGAGAATCATGACATCACACTCAAATTAACATTTCAACCTCACCTAGTTGATGTCTCCAAGGCTCTTAAAGAACTACAGATGGAATTGATTGAGCTCTCCGAAGATTGAAATATGGAAAAATGCATTAGAATACCCACGCCTTTGGCAACATGCACGAACAATGCTTTCTTGCTTTTCAACCACTTATTGCTGCAAATCTCCATTCTCCTACCTAACCCAAATCAAGGCGCCCTTAAGGTCACAAATGACGAATACCCATCTAGAAGATCAGCTGAAACTGCGTACCTCCATGTTGCAACCAAATATTTAAATGCTTTCCCACAACACGTCATTAAAAGCTTAGTTAACTTTAGAATTAACATTTTTTTTCATTTTATTGAAGTTAGTACATAGTAGTTAGATTTTTACAAAATAATGTACATTTTGAAGTATATCTATGAAGTTTCTTGGATGCGGCTTGATTAGATTACAGCTAACTTAACGCAGCATTCCAACATGAAAAGGTTCCCCACCCCTGGGCTAGGACTTTATTCCTTAGGGTATAAAATTATGAGGGCCGTAAGATGAATGCACAAAGTATTTTTCCCAGGATAGGGGATTCAAGAACTAGGGGCATTGGTTGAAGGCGAGAGAGGAAACATTAAATAGCCACTTGAGGGGTAATTTTTTTACATAGAGGGTGGTACAGTTATGGAATAAAAGGAACAGCAAATAGACCACAATTCCAGTGGTTTCAATTATTACAGAGGAATGTTTGTAATAAAAAGGAACTGCAGATGCTGGTTTATACCAAAGATAGTCACAAAATGCTGGAGTATGTCAATGGGTCAGGTAGCATCTCTGAAGAAAATAGATAGCTGATGTTTGGGCTTGGGACACTTCTTCAGACTGGATATGGGTATGAAATATGGATATATCATTCCACATTTGCTGGCAACTGCTGGCAAATGAGACTAGCTTCGAAGGACACTTGGTGGGCATGGATGAGATGGGCCAAAGGGCCTGTTTCTCTGCTGCATGATAATTGTGACCTTGAAAGGAGACGTGGTTTGTCACCAGGAGTCAGAATAGAAATAATGGGAAAGTACTCAGTCCAGTAGTGCTTGATAATGATCAGTACTTAACTATTTGTCATTTATTAATAATTTATGTAATGCAGCAAAAAGCCATGTTCCGTAAAAACTAGTTTTAGAAAGTCTATTACCTTGGAACTTTTTGGAAGGAGCAGAACAATTTGTGCATGGCAACATGTACACAATTACAATTTACACGCCAATGCACTAATCTAATAAAATTTGGCTTGGTAAAAATTGACATTTACTTTTGAAAACGCAGTTTGATAATGAAACTGCAGCAGCTTTCAACTTGCTCGTATTGAAGCAAATGAAATGGCAAGATGTAACACAATGCAATATAGACTGGGTAAATGTGGTTTCAAAATGTATATAGATTTATAGAGTTATAGTCATGCAGCGTAAAAACAGGCCCTTCAGCCCAACCTGCCCATGCCAACCAACATGCCCCATTTATACCAATCCTACCTGCTTGCCTTTGGCCCTTATCCCTCTAAATCTATCTTATCCATGTACCTGTCTAAATGTTTTTTAAACATGATAGTACCTGCCTCAACTACATCCTCCAGCAGCTCATTCAATATACCTTTGTGTAATATAGTTGCTCCTCAGGTTCCTATTAAAATCTTTCCATCTTCACCTAAACCTATGTCGGATGGCTCGGTTCCCCTACTCTGGGTAAAGACTGTGCATTTACCCTATTTATTCCTCTCATGATCTTATACATCTATGTACGATCACTCCTCATTCAACTGTGCTTTTCTTGTTAATATTGACCTGAAGTAAACACAAAGCGCTGGTGTAACTCAGCGGGTCCGGCAGCATTTCTGGAGAACATAGATAGTGGACATTTCAGGTTGAGGTCCTTCTTCTCGGGGGTCACGATCAATCTATTTAGTGGACTCTAAATGAAGAAATTATCAATCTCCGCTTTAAACGTACCCAATGACTTGGCCCCCGCAGCCGTCTGTGGCGATGAATTCCGCAGATTCACCACACTCTGGGTAAAGAAATTCCTCGTCTCCATTCTAAAGGTTCGTCCTTTTATTCTGAGGGTGTGTCTTCTGGTCCTAGGTTCTCCCACAGCTGGAAACCGTCTCCCCATCCACTCTATCTATGCCTTTCATTGTTTGGTAGGTTTCGGTAGAAATCTCCCATTCTAAACTCCATTGAGTGCTGGCCCAGAGTTGTCAAACGCTCCTTAACCCAATCATCACTGGGATTATTTTCATAAAGCTTCTCTGGATCCAATGTCAGCATTTTGAGGTTAAGCAACAACTTATAACTACAGAATCTGACAGCTCAAAAAGCCCGTCGTGCCCCAGCCGGTCAGCATTGTACCCTTCATCAATCCCAGGCTCCATCTTTTGGTCCACAGCTCTGCTGCTTATCGGTGTTTAAGTGTTCATCATGATACTCTTTTTATATATATGCTGAGGGTTTCTGCCTCTACAATCCTCTTAGATAGTTCCAGATCCCTCGACACTCTTAGAACAAAGTACAGCACAGAAACTGGCCCTTCAGACCACAATGTACTTTTGAAAACACAGTTTGATAATGAAATCGGTCAGTGAGGGCGCTGCAATGGTGGCAGCCCTGTCAGCAGCGCGTTAGTTTTTTCAACTTTTTTAATTTTTTTAGTGTTTTAAAGTATGTTTTTAATGTTTCTTTGTGTTTTGTGTGGTGGTGGTGTGGGGGGGGGGGTGGGGGGGGGGGGGGGGGTGAGGGGGAAACCGTTTTGGCCGCCTCCTCCATGGAGAGGCGACTTTTTCCAGGTCGTCTCCCTGTGGCCTAACAGCAAGGATCGGCGCGGCCTTTCCCGGAGACGCGCCCGGGGCTCAGCGGCGGGCGCAGCGTGGACTCTCGGCGTAGAGCAGGCGAGCCCTCACTGGGTCTCGCTGGAGGGGAGCGCTCCGTTTCGCTGGCCCGCGGCAGCCGGCAGCCTGAAGCCGCGCGGAGTCTGCACAGCACCAGCTGGCGCGGCATCCGCAGCCTGGGATCCCTCGTGGGGGACCCGGGGGAAGAAGAAGCCATCACTGCCAGCTCACGTCCAACTTCTACCGCGGGCCCGGCGTGAACTTACCATCACCCTTGGAGGGGAGCTTCGACCGCCGGCCCTGCAGCCTGCGGTGCTTCTGTCTGCGGCGCGGCGGGGACTTTAAATCTTTGACCGCCGGCCTGCGGCCTACACCAACTTAAAGCCGCGGTCTCCAGTGGGGAAGAGCCGACTCTGGACTTACCTGGACTTGTACCTTGTCCTTTTACCATCTGGACGCCTGCAGCAACGGCTGCGGAGGGTTGAGGTCCCGACCACGAGGGAAAATGGAGGAGGACTGGCCAAATTGTGTGCCTTCCACCACAGTGATGAATGCTGTGGTGGATGTTTATGTTAAATTTTTATTGTGTTTTTGTGTGTGTTCTTTATAATTGTACCGCTGCTGGCAAATTCATTTCGCTTGCACTTATGTGCAATGTGACAAATAAACTGTATTGTATTGTATTGTATTGTATTGTATTGTATTGTATTGTATTGTATTGTAAACTGCAGCAGCTTTCAACTTGCTCTTATTGAAGCAAATGAAATGGCAAGATGGAACGCAATGCAATATAGACTGGATAAATGTGGTTTCAAAATGTATATAGATTTATGGAGTTCTAGTCATGTAGCGTAAAAACATGCCCTTCAGCCCAACTTGCCCATGCCAACCAACATGTGTTGTACTTAATGCCAAGGATTACATTTAGTTCATGTAATCCAATACATGGATCGGACAGGTTTGGAGGAATATGGACCAAACTCGGGCAGGTGAGACTAGTGTAACTGGGACTTGTTGGCCAGTGTGGGCAAGTTGGACCGAAGGGACTGTTTCCACGCTGTATCACTCTAAGTTAAACTAATCTCCTCTGCCTGTACATGCTCCATATCCTTCCATTCACTGCATGTCAATGTCCCCATCTAAAAGCCTGTTAAACGCCACTATTGTATCTGCCTCCATCATCACCCCTGGCAGCACATTCCAGACATCTACGACCATTCTATGTAAAAAAACATGCCAGTGCATCACCTTTAAACATTCCCCCACTCACATTACCTCTGTCTACCTCATTGCAGACCCTCGGACTATCTTTAATCGGACTTTACTGGTCTTGTATTAAACATTATTCCCTTTATCATGTATCTGTATACTGTGGATGGCTCTACAGTAATCATGTATTGTCTTTCTGCAGAATGGTTAGCACACAAAAAGTCTTTTCATCTTTTCATTGTACTTCGGTACACGTGACAATAAACTAAACTAAACTTAAAGTTCTGCCCTCTATTCTTTGACATTTCCACCCTCGGGAAAAGGTTCTGACCATCTACCTTGGCTATAGACAATAAACAATAGGTAATAGGTGCAGGAGTAGGCCATTCGGCCCTTCGAACCAGCACCGCTCATGGCTGATCATCCACCATCAGTACCCCGTTCCTACCTTCTCTCCAGGTCCCTTAACTCCGCTATCCCTAAGATCCCTATCTAACTATGTTCTCATCATTTTATAAACTTTCATCAGGTCTCATCTCAGCCTCCAATGCTCCAGAGAAATACAATTCAAGTTTTCCTACCTCTTCTTATAGCTAATATCTTTAATCTAGCGATATTTTGGAGTGGCATTATTTTTCTCTGTGAGACTTTCTCCATTTAGCTTCAATCAATGCCTCCTGCTTTGCGAGATAAGTCCTGCACATATCAATTAATCTTCCCTCAGGCTTCTTTGGAACAAAGGACTGTAAGAAAGACAGTCTAGAGTGGAGAGTATAGGATGGAACTGCAAATGCTGGTTTATACTGAAGATGGACACAAAACGCTGCAGTAACACGATGGATCTGGCAGCATCTCTGGAGAAAAGGAATAGGCGGCATTACGGGCCAGAACGCTTCTTCCTTCTTTCCAAGAGTTGAAACAGTGCCAGCCTAGATGCAGAAATAAGGAACTGCAGATGTTGCTTTAAGGACGGAACAATGGCGCAGTGGTGGGGTTGCTGCCTCACCGCGCCAGAGACCCAGGTTCAATCCTGACTACGGGTGCTGTCTGTAAGGAGATTGTATGTTCTCCTTATGACTGCATGGATTTTCCCTGGGTGCTTTGGTTTCCTCCCATATTCTGAAGACGTGCAGGTTTATAGGTTAATTGGCTTTTTGCAAATTGTCTCTAGTGTGTAGGATCGAACATAATGTACAGGTCATCACCGGTCGGTGTGGACTCGGTGGGGCCGAAGAGCCTGTTTCCACACTGTATCTCTAAACTAAACTAAACTAAACCAAAAAATAATGGATAAGGCAGCATTTCTGGAGAACATGACGTTTTGGATCAGGATCCTTCTTCAGGGTCCCTTCGGACTTCCTATTAAATCTTTCTCCTCTCAACTTAAACCTATGTCTTCTTAATTCTCCTACCTTGCATAAAAACCTCTGTTCACTCACCCTATAATATATGCCCCTCTATAAGATCATTCATCAGCCTCCTGCGTTCCACGGAATAAAGTCTTAGCCTGCCCAACTACGTCTAATAGCGAAGGCCCTCGATCCTTGGCAACATTGTCGTAAATCTTCTCTTCTCCGGGAGCAGTATCCAGCAAATGTCTGTGTAGAGCTATAATGGCCAGCTTTCCAGTAGAGGGAGAATTTTCAGGGATTTTGGGTTTTGTTTGTTTGGAGACAGAAAATGAGGAGGGAATATTTTATGAATTACTATTGAAGTACCAGGCCATGAAGCACGAAGCTACAATTTCCTGGTGACTTACAGTTTAGTTTAAAGATACCGTGTGGAATCAGGCCCTATGGGCCACCAAGTCCAGCAATCACCCATTAACTAGTTTTATCTGACACACTAGGGACACTTTCCAGAAGCCAATTTACTTACAAACCTGCACATCATTGGAACATGGAAGGATACCGGAGTCCTCAGAAAAAAAACCCAAGCAGTCACAGGGAGAATGTACAAACTCTGTACAGACAACACCAGTAGCCAGGATCGAACCCGGGTCTCTGGCGGTGTAATGCAGCAGCTCTAGTACTGCGCCACTGTGCCGCCCATGTTCACTGTGCTCATGTTCATGAGGTCTGTCCGCATGGATCAGACACCACCAAAGGTCACAATGCACCTTGGTCTGACCTTGTTCTTCTGGTATTCCATTACATCATTGTGGTGCAGCAGTTAGTGCCGCTGCCTCTCACTCCATGGATCTGGGTTTGATTCTGACCTCAGGTGGCAACTGTATGACACTGGCACATTCTCCCTGTGACTACATGGGCTTCCATCAAGTGGTCTGGTTTCATCCCACATGTCAAGGGCATAATTGTAGGTCAAAATTGCTCCTTTGTGAGGGTGTGACAGATACAACAAAAGGGAGTGGATGGGCATGAGATCGAGAATAGGTTCCAGGGAGAAATAGGATTAATGATACAATTTGTGGGGAGCAGGCATGAACCGGCTGAACCAAATGCCCTTCACAATGCAGCACCATAGGACTTTGGTTAGGCAGCATTTTGGAGTATGACATGCAGTTCTGGTCGCCTTGGTACAGGAAAGATGTGAAGGCTTTGGAGAAGGTGCAGAGGAGGTTTACCAGAATGCTGCCTGGATTAGAGGGTTTCAGCTACATCGAGAGGTGAGGAAGACTTCAACTGTTTGCTCAGGAACGTTGGAGGTTGAGGAAGGATTTGATAGAAGTATATAAAATTACAAGAAGCATAGATAGGGTAGACAGTCAAAACCTTCCCCAGGGTGGAAATGCCCAACACTAGAGGGCAATGCTGTGTGATGTTTATGATGGGGGAGATTTGCGGGGCAGGTTTTGCACACAGAGGGTGTTACCAGAACACATTGCCAGAGTAGTGGGGGAGGTAGATATGATAGTAGCCTTTAAGAGGCTTTTAGAGAGGCACGTGGAAGTGCAGGGAATAGAGGACCATGTACAGGAAAGTGAGATTGGCCCAGCTAGGCATCGTTCCACTCAGACATTGTGGGCCGAAGGGCCTGTTACTGTGCTGTACTGTTCTATGTTCTATCACAATAAATAAGAAAAATGCTCTGATGACTGATGAACTCGAATAATTTAATTGCTGATTGGTGATAGTCAAGAGCGTTTTATTGTCATATGTTCCAAAACATAACAATGAAATTCTTATTGTGTAGGAAGGAAATGCAGATGCTGGTTTACACCAAATATAGACACAAAAGCTGAAGTAATTCAGCGGGTCAGGCAGCATCTCTCTGGAGAAAAGGAACAGGTGACGTTTCGGGTCGACACCCTTCTTCAGATTGAGACTCAGGGGAGAGGGAATCTAGAGTTATGAAAAGGCACTAAGAACAAATGAATGAAAGGTATACAAAAGGACAAACCAAAGCCAGCAACAATGATCAAGGAAAGGTGGAGCCCACGATGATCCATTTGTTGGTTGTGGAGAAGGTGATAACGAGGGATCCAAACAGTGAAACTCAGCAGGATAACGGTGAAACTAGTAGGATGACTAGAAAGACTAGGGGGGGGGGGAAGTTAGAGAAAAAACCCTAATCATACCGCTGGGTTGTAAGATGCCCAGGTAAAATGTGAGGTGCTGTTCCTCCAACTTGCCTTTGGCCTCACCCTGGCAGTGGAGGAGGCCCAGGACAGAAAGATCAGTATGGGTAAGGGGAGGGGAATAAGGGGAGGATTTGGCAACCGGGAGATCGTAATGGTTAAGGCGGACTGAGCAAAGATGTTCAACAAAACAATTCTTATTTGCAGCAGCACAACAGATAAATATATTTGCATCTGTGTGCTATACGTTAGACCCAAAATGCATTCCATTGCCTTGAGTAGATTGAAGTTAAAAGACAGATACACCTTGTGGCCATTAATACATCCAATGTTCACACTAGTGCCTTGAGCTGAGATGTATGTTGGTTCTCCCTCCTCCAGTTTTTAGTCAGCATTCAATTTAAGTTTCGGCCAAACAAAATTTCATAAAATTACTAAATTGTCATTTATGATCCTATTGTCAAGGCAGAAGCTCAAAGCTGAATCCACTGTTCCTCTTGTTGGATTGTGAATAAATACATCTCCACATGCTGGATCCTGCCATCAACAATATCCATTGGCAAAAGGGAAAATGTATTTGTTCAAGAAGTCTTCTTTATTACAAAAAATAAAGACAGAAAGTGTTGGAGTAACTCAGTGAGTCAGACAGCAACTCTGGAGAACATGGGTAGTTGACGTTTTGGGTCGAGACCTTTCTTCAGACTGAAGAAGGTTCCTGACCCGAAATGTCACCTATCCAGGTTCTCCCAAGATGCTGCCTGACTCGCTAAGTTACTCCAACACTTTTTGTCTTTTTTTTTTGTAATAAAGAAGACTTCTTGAACAAATAAATGTTGTGTCTTTTATGGTACACCAGCATCTACAGTTCCTTGCAACTCTCTTTTTATTAGGATCTGGGTGTCTCTTGAAAGTCAACATTAATTGCCCAAGGAGTGGGCAGTTAATTCCCTTCCTCTGCTACAGTCTATGTCTTGTTACAGAGTCTTGGAGTATAGAGTCATACAGCAAGGTAAAAAAGCCCATCAGCCCAACTTACCCACACTGACCAACATGTCCCATCCACACTAGTCCCGCCTGCCTGCGTTTGGGACAATGATCAAGGAAAGGTGGAGCCCACGATGATCCATTTGTTGGTTGTGGAGAAGGATCCAAACAGTGAAACTCAGCAGAATAACAGTGAAACTAGTAGGATGACTAGGGGGACGGGGGGGGGGGGGGGGGGGGGGGGGGGGTGTCCCTTTAAACATGTCCCTCTAAACATGTCTATCCATGTACCTGTCTAAATGTTTCTAAAACATTACAATAGTACCTGCCTCAACTACCTCTGGTAGCTCGTTCGATACACCCACCACCCTTTGTGTAAAAAAGTTAGCCCTCAGTTTCCTAATAAATCTTTTCACCTCTCACCTGCATCCTGGTCTAGATTCCGCTACTCTGGGCAAGATACTCTGAGCACCTACATGATCTATTCATTGTTGAATTAGTGATAGGCACAGAGAGATGAAGGAACTAATGTTAAATATAAATCTAAATCCAAATAAACGGCGTCATTGGGGAGCATTGTTCTGACCTTCGGGTAGAAAATGTCTCTCGTTTCGTGAGACTAAATGCATACGTGTTAGTAAGTTGTTATTTCTTCAACTCATAAGCACAGTGAACCTGTCTGCATCAGGGTTGCCATCGGAGCAATGTCGTGACGAAAGAACAAACAACTCAAAGGATAGGAAGCCAGACTTGCTGTCTGTCTCTGTGTACAGCCTTGAAGAAGCTGTCGTACGTCATTTCTACTCAAAGCGCACTGGAACCTTTCCAGTTAAAAGGTTATCTGCATGCAAAATGAAGGTCAAAACCTGGCATTTTGTTGAAAGGGCCAGAATTGGAAGATATTTTCTCATCCCTGGTGACTGCTCAGAGGATGTTTGAGAATCCGTAAATATATCTGCCCCACAATGTACTCCTCATAACAAAGTTGGGAGACGATCAAATATTTATCTTAGAAGACGCAGAGTTCTGGAGTAACGCAACGGGTCAGGCAGCATCTCAGGAGAACATGGATAGGTGACATTTCGGGTCAGGACCTTTCTTCGTCTCAGGAAGGGTCTCGTCTTTCTTTGTCTCAGTCTGATGAAGGGTCCCGACCCAAAACGTCCCACTCTGAAGGAGGGTCCCATCCAAAAACATCACCTAACCATGTTCATCTGAGATGCTGCTTTACTCCAGCACTTTGTGCCTTGTTTTGTAAATCTGTGAATCCTTGTTTCTAAAGCTTTGTCTTTATCTGCTTAATGCCCCTGTCCCACTTAGGAAACCTGAATGGAAACCTCTGGAGACTTTGCGCCCCACCCCAGATTTCCGTGTGGTTCCCGGAGGTTGCAGATGGTTGCCGGAGGTTGCAGGTAGTGGAAGCAGGTAGGGAGACTGACAAAAACCTCCGGGAACCTCCGGGAACCGCACGGAAACCTTGGGTGGGGCACAAAGTCTCCAGAGGTTTCCGTTTAGGTTTCCTAAGTGGGACAGGGGCATTACTCTTTCACAACTGGTATTGGTATTGGATTATTATTGACATGTGCACTGTGATACAGTGAAAAGCTTTTGCTTGCATGCGATCGAATCAAATCAGATAACACAATGCATTAATATAATCAGGTCATACTCGAGTACAATGGTAGTGTGAAGAGAAAAGTATCAGAGTTCAGAATATAGTTTTTCAGCATTATAGCATAACAGTTCTAGAGGAAAAAGTCCAACATCCACAATGAGGCATGGTGATGAATCCAGATAGTACCCTAGTTTATGGAAGGACCATTCAGAAGTCTAATAACAGTGCGGTGAAGGAGTTCCAGTGGTACATGCTTTCAAGCTTTTGTATCTTCTGCTCCATGGGAGTGGGGAAAAGAGGGAATGAACAGGGTGGAAACGGCCCTTGATTATGTTGGCTGCTTTCCTAAGGCAGCATGAAGTGTGGATGGAGTCAGCAGTAGGAAGTTTGATCTGTGCGATGGTCTGGGCTACATCTACAACTCTCTGCAATTTCTCACTGTCTTGAGCAGAGCTGGTCCGAAACCAAGCTGTGATGCAACCCAATAGTATGTTTCCATATAACTGCAAATGCATTACCGTTTCCTAATTGGGAAAAAAACTTTCCTTTTTCTACCATTTGATTAATTACCAGGCAGCTCCCGTGATTATCTGGCATATTACCTTAAGCGCTGAACTACTTTGAAGGTTTCATTGCCTGGGTTCTTATGTAAACTCCTTGGATCTTTGCCAGTCCAAAATGATGCCCCTGGTTTTTATTGGCCACAGTTAATCTGAATAAAGCTGTTTCACAGATAATTATCTACGGGCAAAAGTGAAAGCTTGAGGACTGGAATACTGATACATTTAATATGCTTTAATGCACAGTATACATCTTAACAAATCCTTGGAATTTTAAATAAATGTGAGAAATCTTTCCTGAGTTGTTTGTGCACTATGAAATAAAATCAGGATCAGCATGGTGGCGCAGTAGTAGAGTTGCTGCCTCACAGCACTAGAGACCCGGGTTCGATCCTGACTAGGGGAGCTATCTGTACAGAGTTTACATGTTCACCCTGTGACCACGTGGATTTTTTCCGGTTTCCTCACAGATTCCAGTCATGCAGGTTTGCAGGTTAATTGGCTTCTTTAATTGGCCCTAATGTGTAGAATAGAACTAGATTATGACTGGTCGGAGTGGATTCGGTGGACCGAAGGGCTTGTTTCCACATTTTATATCTAAAATACACTATAAACAAAACTCTAAACTGAACTAACTGCACTGCCACTATTATTATTTAACATGACCAATGGAATCCATATTTCTATGTTTATAACAAACCAACACATTACCGTTCAGAGTCCACACCAAATGATCCTTCAAGATACGCAGGTGAAATTATATAACAGTAGGTTTGTAGTGTGTACTTTGCGAAAGTTAACAACATAATCCAGGTCTGGCCAGTTGGGGTGCAAGCAGGTGATGAGAGGGAGGGAAGGGGCATTTGGGCAGGTGGTAAGGATGGTGGCTGAAAAGTGTAAGGGTTAGGTTGGACAGACCATGGGGGAAATCAGGCAATTAGCAGATGGTAGGAAAGAGAAGGGAAGAAAAGTGCGGCACAGTGGCGCAGTGGTAGAGCTGCTGCTTTACAGTGCCAGATACCTGGGTTAGATCCTGAATATTGGTGCTGTCTGTACGGAGTTTGTGCATTCTCCCGGAGACCATGTGGGTTTTCTCCAGCTGCTCTGGTTTCCTTCCACACTCCAAAGACAATCAGAGAGCAGCGCTGAACTACTGTCTACCTCCTAGGAGTCCCTTGGACTATCCTTGATCGGACTTTGCTCTTTACCTTGCACTAAACGTTATTCCCTCATCATGTATCTATGGCTCGATTTTAATCATGTAATGACTTTCTGCATATTGGATAGCACGCGACAAAAGCTTTTCACTCTATCTTGGTACACGTGACAATAAAGTAAACTGTAGAACTGCAGAGGTTAATTGCCTTCGGTAAAATTATTAAATTGTCCAAACTGTGTAGTGTAGTGCTCGTGTACGGGGTGATCGTTGGTCGGCATGGACTTGGTGGGCCGAAGGGCCTCTTTCCGTGCTGTATCTCTGCACTCTAAAGTCCAAAGTCTAAATGATCAGGCAAAAGACCATTGTTGAGTGTAGGCACATAGCAGGTTAGGAAGATGGTGATATAGGGCTATGGTCATTCGAAATCTTCAAAAAAAGATTTCTAAAGGGATAAAATGTAAATCACCTGATCGGCCGGTGCAAATGGGCAGTTAATACATCCGCAAAAAGTGGATGATAAAGAAAGGTTTGGGAATGTTTGATAGGACTGAAAAGTTTGATATGACTCAAGCGTGTATAAAATCATGAGAGGAATAGATCAGGTAAATGCACAGAGTCTCTTGCCCAGAGAAGGGGAATCAAGGACCAGAGGACATAGGTTCAAGGTGAAGGGGATAATATTTAATAGGAATCTGAGGGGTAACTTTTTCACACAAAGGATGGTGGGTGTATGGAACTAGCTTCCAGATAAGGTAGTTGAGGCTGGAGCTATCCCAACGTTTAAGAAACAGTTAGACAGGTACATGGATAGGACAGGTTTGGAGGAATATGGACCAAGCGCAGGCAGGTGGGACTAGTATAGCTGGGACATGTTGGCCTATGTGGGCAAGTTGGGCACTGTATCACTCTAAGACTCTAAGCTGGAGGAAGAAGGTAAATTTTCAATTTCTCTATTTATATTTGCATTTGCAAAAAATATAGCACAAAACCAGCATTGGACAAACCATTTATTGGAAACCAGGGCAATGCATGAAATGTTTAGGAAACAAACATTGTATAATGTGTGGGAAGGAGCTGTAGACACTGGTTTAAATCGAAGATAGATACAAAATGCTGGAATAACTCAGTGGGTCAGGCATTATCTCTAGTGAAAAGCAATAGAAGATGTTTTGGGTCAAAAGTTCAAAAGTAGATACAAGGAACTGCAGATGCTTGTTTACAAAAAAGACACAAAGTGCTGGAGTAACTCAGCTGGTCCGGCAGTATCTCTGGAGGACATGGGTAGGTAACATTTTGGGTTGGGACCCATCTATGTCTCTTTTACTGTTGTAGTTCTGTGGCTGACCAGATGTGACAGTATTGGACAATATGATCAACCATTTACACAGCATTATAGAATCATCGTATTATGGTCACTACCTCCTAATGGTTCTTTAACCTCGTTCCCTTATCAAATCCAGTTCATTACGCAACACTAAATCCAGAATTGCCTTCTCCCTGGTAGGCTGTTCATAGAATCCAGCACGGAGGCACTCTTGGGGTCAAGTACGAACCTGATTTGCCCAGTCTACCTGTAGGTATGTTGCAAAGCCTACCTGAAGCGTCGCTGAAAATCTGTCCCAGCCCGTGTGCGCGAGTTTGGCGCCGTTTAGAGGGGGGCGGGTTTAAAACGCGATTTCCCCTAGGCTGTTCAAATCGAGTTCAGCCTAGTTAATTATTAATGAAAAATCGCTGGAAGATTCCGTCGCTTTAGCTATTATTACTTTTAAGGGCGTTATATAATTGTTGTAGTAGTTTAGAAATTAACCTCTAAAACCCCGACCGCCGGCAACGGGTCGGATCTCATACAGGGGACAACGGAAGGTAGGCTGTTTATTTTTACATTAAAAAGGGCTTCTTAAGATTCCCTTTATACAAAGTTTAAAGTTGCGAGTAGCTAATTTTGGGCCCATTATATCCCGCAGTATTTTTCTGGGCATTTGAGGCACAAATCTAGCGCAATGTGAACGCTTTAAACCAGAGCGTTCACAGGAACCCAGTAGAAAGCTGATTTAAATTGACTTTAATTTACAGCAATTGAACACTAAATTCCTTCCATTTGGCCTATAAATTAATGTAAATGAGATTTAAAAATCATGTTTTATTGTGAATTATTTGTGAATATTATTTGGACACTTAGGCTATTTAAAAATGTTAATCATTTATTAAGAAATAGATAGGTGTTTAGATCTAGTAATTGAAGTCTGAAATTAGCTCCAATTGGGTAACTAACTAATTATATGCTTTAATTTCAGGTCATCCAAGTAAGATTGTTTTATATTTGTTTCAGAATGCTTCAATCTATGATAACTGAAAATTTCATTCAGTTCTCTTAATTTATAAGAAGGTTATGTGCTTTTGACTGTCCACGATCACAGCTTTTTTGTTATGTCCATAGAAAATCAATAGGGAACAAGATGCTAATTTCCGAGTATGAAAATGGCCATAACCTTTTTATTACTTGAGATATGAAAGTGAATTAGGTGTCAAATTAAACTTATTGTTATGCTTTATCTGATGGGATAAATTGCAGACTTGATTTTTAAAATCTCAAAAGTTTGTAACATTGCTACTACCTGCATGTTCAAATCTCCCATAACAACCATAGCATTACTTTTACGACATGCCAATTTTAACTCTTGATTCAACTTGCACCCTACATCCAGGCTACTGTTTGGGGGCCTGTAGATACATCGCATTATGGTATTTTTACCCTTACAATTCCTTTGTTCTATCCATACTGTCTCCACATCTCCTGTTTCAATGTTACCCCCTGCAAGGGACTGAAATTCATTCCTCACCAACAGAGCTACCCCACCCCCTCTGCCCACCTGTCTGTCTTTTCGTTAGGAGGTATACCTTTGAATATTAAGTTCCCAGCCCTGGCCTTCTTGCATCCATGTCTCTGTAATTCCCACAACATCATACTTGCCAATTTCTAACTGAGCCTCAAGCTCGTCCACTTTATTTCTTATACTTTGCGCATTCGCAAGTCAAACTAGGGCAGGATCTGCGCACTAAATAGCAGGGCCCTGCTGACTTGTCGGGCTGAATGGCCTTTTTCTACTCCTATTCCTTATGACCTTATGACTAGCCCAACCTCTCCCGATATCTCAGGAACTCAAGGACGGGCAACATCTTCGTAAATCTTCTCTGCACTTGTTCCAGCTTAACAACACATGTTCTGCATCAGGGGAGCCAAAAACTGAACGCAATAATCCAAATGGAGCCTCACCAATGTCTTGTACAATTGGAACCTCTATACTCAATACTCTGAATGATGAAGGCCAATGTACCGAGAGCCTTCTTGACCACCCTACCTACCTGTGACACCATTTTCAAGGAACTATGTAGCTGCACTCTCTGATCCCTCTGCTCTACAACATTTTCCAGGGCCCTGCTATTTAGTGTGAAGATCCTGCCCTGGTTTGATTTCCCAAAATGTAAAACTTTGCACTGATCTGCATTAAACTTCATTAACCATTCCTGAGCCAACTTGCCCAACTGATCAAGATCTTGCTGTAATTTTTGATAACCATCTTTACTCTCTATGATACCACCTCCTTTGGTGTCATCTACAAACTTACTAATCATACCTTCTACATCCTCATCAAAATCATTGATACAAATTCCAAGCAGCAATGGGCCTAACACTGATCCCGGAGGCACACCATTAGTCAAAAAACCTCCAGTCTGAAAAATAACCTTCCACCATCACTCTCTGCTTTCTTCCATGAAGCCAATTCTCTAACTAGTCAGCTAGCTTTCTCAGTCTCCAATACTCGGGAGAAACCAATGCAAGTTTGTCCAACGTCTCTTTATAGCTAATACCATGGAGAGGTTGAGGTTACTGGCATAAACAAAATGGGAAGAGCATTAATTGTAACAGTAGGATAAACGTTTGTTTAATGAAGCACGTAGTTGGAGTCTGGACTGTACTACCTGTAGACGCCATGGAGAAATACTGCAGGAAAATATGCCCTTTAAGGCCACTGGGTCTGTACTATCAACCATCCATTTCCCCAAATCCGACATTAATCTTGTTTTTTATTCTTCCACATTGTCAATCCCCCCTAGATCCTACCACTCACCTACACCATAGGTTGCAATTAACAGCAGCTATTTAGCCGACCAACCTTTGGTATGTGGGGCAAACCAGCGCACTTTAGATTTTAGAGATACCGTGTGGAGACAGGCCCTTCGACCCACCCAGTCTGCACCGACCAGTGATCACCCTGTACATCAGCATTATCCTATCCACTAGAGATAACTTACAACTTACAGAACCTACCTACAAACCTGTACGTCTGTGGAGTGTGGGAGGAAACCGGAGCATCCGGAAGAAACCCACGCTGTCACAGGAAGAACGTACAAACACCATACATTCAGCACCCATAGTCAGGATCGAACTAGGGTTGCTGACACTGTGAGGCAGCGTCTCTATTAATTGCTCCTCTGTGCCGCCCTTAATGTGAGTTTAAACACGGGTGTGGATCTGTACTATTCCATGGTCTATTTCTGCCGAAGTCCTATATAAAATTTGTTGTGCCTCCACGATCCACATGGATTTCTTCATTCTGTCACTGTGTGGCTTTGCAGAGTAAAGCATGGTCTCTGGTGCCTCTCTGTGCAAATGAACAAGAACAAGGCGTTCTCACACAGGTGCCTATCACAAAGATCCGTTAACTCCAATTAATCTCATGAAAGTCATCTGTTTGACAAATATTGTATAACAGGATAATGTAAAATTATTGGAACAATTATTCGAAATTAGTAAATTAATTCATTGATTGATTCCATTCATCCATCCGTGACTGCAAGTAATTGCAGAGAATTGTGGACGCAGCCCAGATCAAACCAACCTCCCTTCCATTGCCTCCATCTACACTTCACGTTACCTTGGCAAGGCCACCAGCATAGTCAAGGACCAGTTTCACCCCAGTCACTCCCTCTTCTCCCCTCTCCCATCAGACAAGAAGTGTGAAAACGCACACAGATTTAGGGACAGTTTCTTCCTAGCTGTCATAATGTGACTGAACCATCTAATCACCAAGTAGAAAGTGATCCTGAACTACCATCTACCCCATTGGAGACCCTCGGACTATCTTTATTTCAAGGTTACTGGATTTTATCTTGCCCTAGATGTTATTCCCTTAATCATGTATCTGTACACTGTGGACGGCTAGATTGTAATCATGTATAGTATTTCCGCTGACTTGATAGAATGCAACAAAAAGCTTTCATTATACCTCGGTACACTTGACAATGAACTAAACTGAACTTTACACCATTGTGGACATTGAACTTTATCTATGAAACTGATTCACTACAATGCTGAAAAATAATGTTCTGCACTCTGTTTCTTCCCCTTTGCCCTATCTATTGTACATGAGTATTTCATGATTGTACTTATGTATATTATTAGCTGATCTGATTGGAAAGCATGCAAAACTGTACTTCGCTAAAGGTGGCAATAATAAACTGAAACCACAAGTTCAGATTGTTTGTTGTACTTCCCTGACTGGCCAGAAGTGTCAGTGTTGAGCAACCATAGAGCCTACAGAAGGTTGTGACCAATCATTTAAGCCGTGAAATTAAAATGGGCTATTTCTTTTCACAGGATTCAAAGATTTAGTTTGAAACTTAATTTGCTTCAGTTGAGTTAAAGGTCAAACCATTTCCACAATCAGAATTGCTGTCCGGAAGGTAGAAAATTGAAACCTAATTATCATGTTAGCTTGCATGGTCCATTGTAAAACACTCACCCTAACAGAGTCAGTCGGATCAACAAAGAGGGGTGAGGCTAGGTTTCAAAGTTTGCAGGTATAGATTCCTGAACTTCATAAAACTCATGAAATGTGGGCCAAAATTGGTTCAGGGGTCCATCATGCATTGACTACATCCACACTTCACGCTGCCTCGGCAAGGACCTCAGCATAACCATTGCCATGCCTCACCCCGGTCACTCCCTCTTTTCCCCTCAACCATCGGGCAAAAGGTACAGAAGTGTAAAAACCCACACCTCCAGATTCAGGGACCATTTCTTCCCAGCTGTTATCGGGCAACTGAACCGTCCCACCAACAACTGGTTGGGCCGAATGGCCTAATTCTACTCCTATACCTTGTGAAGTTGTGAACTAGAGAGCAGTCCTGAGCTCCTATCTACCTCATTCGAGGCCCATGGGCTATCTTTAATCTGACTTTATCTTGTACTCACCATTATTCAAATTATTCCCTGTATTCTGTATCTGTACACTGTGGATGGCTCGATTGTAATCATATATAGTCTTTGCACTGACTGGTTAACAAGCAACAAATGCTTTTCACTGTACCTCGGTACATGTGACAAAAAACCAAACTCAATAAACTACTCATTTTACCAAATTAGAAGGTTTACATGTAGAAACAAAGAACTGCAGATGCTGGTTTCTACCAAAGATGGACATAAAATGCTAGAGTAACTCAACGGGTCAGGTTGCATTTCCGGGGGAAAAAGATGGGTGACATTGCGGGTCGGGAAGCTTTTTCTCCAGAGATGTTGCCTGACCAGCTGAGTTACTCCAGCACTCTGTGTCTATCTTAGGATATTTACAAGCGTATTTCGTCCCAAATGAGAGCTGATGGTGCAGTCTGGTTGCAGTTGCTTCTTGCTGCTCTCGTGGGCGTTACATCTGCCTCGTGGTGATTAGTAAGAGAGTGATTTATCACCTTACTGATCAAGCCATTATTCTAAGCTATCTAAATTGAAGGCATGTTGCCACGGCAATGCTGCCTCATTGAACGAACAGTGCAGGATAGGTTGAGCATAAGTAGGCTCCCGCGAGTATTTTCTGCAGCTCCTGCTGATGAAGGTTCAGAATATGTTTCAATTCCGTGATAAGTGTAGGCTGCATCTTGCACCTTCTGGCCCTACTGACACCCGTTGCTGTGGAGCCTGGTGTGACATAGGTGTCACATGCACCAGAATGTGACCTGGGCTTGTGGGCTTGAGTAATAGGGAGATGTTGGATCAGCTTAGACTTTTTATAAGACTTTAGACTTTAGAGATACAGCGTAGAAACAGGCCTTTCGGCTCATCATAAAATTTACAATTTTACCAAAGCCAATTAACCTACAAACACACACGTCTTTTGAGTGTGGCAGGAAACATGGGCACCCGGTGAAAACCCATGCGGTCACATGGAGAACGGATAGCACCTTTAGTCAGGATTGAACCTGGGTCTCTGGTGCTGTAAGGCAGCAACTCTACCACTGCACCACCGTTACGCCCTCTTTAGAGTTTAGGAGGCTGGGGAATATCTATACTGATGTGTACAACATCATGAGGGGCATTGATAAAGTGAACGCAAACCGCCTATTCCCCAGAGTGGTAGATTCAAAAACAGGAAGGAATAGGTTTAAGTGCAAGTGGCGAGATTTAAGAGGGATGTCAGGGACAATGTTTCCACTCAGAGGTGAGTCCATAAATCGAATGAGCTACCAGAGGAAACTATAGAAGCAGATTAAATTATGACTTTTAAAGCAGATGTATTGGACAGATATGTGGATAGGAAAGGGTTAGAGGGATAGGAAGGGTTCAGAGGGCTATGGTCGAAATGCAGGCATGTGGCACTAGTCTGGCATGCCAACTTTGTCAGCATGGACAAGGCGGGCCGAAGGGCCTGTTTCTGTTCTGTCCTATGACTCTGGAATCAACTCTACCATTGCGCAGTCCTTCTTACACTCATCTCCCACTCATCCCAATCTCAGTCCCTCCTAGTGCCTTTTATCCACCCCCAACCCCTCTCCCTATTTGATATCACCCACGATTTATCCCTCAGGTTTCAAATTTCACTCATCTTCCAACCTTGTAAGATTGCACATCAGCACCATTTTGTCTCCATTTCACCTCTAGACTTTGTGATTATCTCAATGTTTCAATGGTTCTTTATTGTCAGGTGTGCACAGCATAGTAAAATTATCTTGCACAACCCATAAATGTAGTCACTGTCTCCATCCACATGCCAAACTTTCACATTCATAAGATACAGGAGCAGAATTAGGCCATCAAGGCTACTGCTCCATTCAATCATGGCTGATCTATCTTTGCCTCTCAACCCCATTCCCCTGCATTTTCCACATATCCCCTGACATCCGTACCAATCAGGAATCTATCAATCTCCTCCTTAAGGATATACATTGACTTGGCCTCTATAGCCTTCTTGGCAATGAATTTCACAGATTCACCACACTCTGACAAAATAAATTCCTCCTCATCTCCTTTTATTCTGAGGCTATGGTGTCTGGTCGTGGACTTGTCCTCTAGTGGAAACATCCGCTCCACATCCATTCTATGCAGGTCTTTTGGGATGTGGAAGTAAACTGAAGCACCCAAAGGAAATCCTCGCATCCGCAGGGAGAATGTGCAAACTCCACACATACAGCACCTGAGGTCGAGATCAAATCCAGGTCTCTGCCACCAGCTGCACCACTGTGCAGTTCAAATTTCTCCCAAGTTTCTCCCAACTTTCTCCCATGTGAAAGGATTTCAATGTCTAGAGTCATATAGCACGGAATCTGGCCATTCAGCCCAAAGTACTTGCCCATGTTGATCAAGAAGGCCCCACTAGTCTACACTACAGTAGTCCCACACTGCCCACGTTTGGTCCAAATACTGTCTGGAACAAACTGTACAACTCCTCCCACTTCTGTCGTGAGGTAACCTGACTCCCCTTCCCCCTCCCCAATCTTTGCACATCCTAAATACTGGTCTTTCCACTTGTCACTTTAATTTCATGTTCCATGTATCTTGTTGTGTTATATAGAAGGGCTGGAGTAATTCAGCAGGACAGGCAGCATCTCTGGAGAGAAGGAATGGGTGACGTTTCGTGTCGAGACCCTTCTTCAGCTAATGGGTGAAGTTTTGGGTCGAGACCCCTCTTTCACTGTGGGCTGAATATGACTGTTAGCAGACCAATTTGCATTCCTAGATCCATCCCTCTGCTCTATAGCACTCCCCAGAGCCCAGCCATTCACTGTGAAGGTCCAGCCCTGGGTTGACATTCCAAAATGCACCACCTTGCACTTGTATCTGCATTAAACTCCATTTGCCATTCCTCAGCCCACTTGCCCAACTGATGAAGATTCCGCATTAATTTTTGATAACCATTTTAGCTATCTACGATACCACCCACTTTCATGTCATCTACACTTTTACTAATCAAGCCTTCTATATTCATATCCAAATTGTTGATATAAACCACAAACAGCGATGGGTTCTAGACCGATCCTTGATGCCACCAGGCCTCCAGCCCAAAAAACAACCTTTCACCATCACCTGAAGAAGGGTTCGGTCCCAAAACGTCACCTGTGCATGTTCTCCTGAGATGCTGCCTGACCTCGCTGAGTTACTCCAGCATTTTGTGTCCTTTTGTGTAAACCATCTGCAGTTCCTTGATTCTACACTTCTACCATCATCCTCTGCATTCTTCCATCTACCCTTGGATATTATATCTCACCTCTCATTCTTCAAATCTCCAAGGAGTCCAAACTGTTTAAAGGCACAAGATTCTGGAGAAACTCGGCGGGTCAGGCAGCATCTCTAGAGAAAAGGAATAGGTGATGTTTTGGGTGGAGACCCTTGTATGGACCGGTTAATCGGTCTGACGAAAGGTGTCGACCTGAAACATCGCCGATTCCTTTTATTCAGAGATGCTGCCTAACCTGCCGAGTTACACCAGCATTTTGCATCCAACTTTGGTGTACACCAGCATCTGCAGTTCCTAGGTTACAGGTGTTGAACAGGAAAGTGGAGCTGAGCCCAATTACAAGATCAGTGACAGAAGGGTGGACCAGGTTCGAGGGGCGAAATGGCCTATTCGTGGATCTATTTTTTATGTTGATCCTCGTGATCTTTGTCATTTATTCCTCCTTGCCCTCCTCTGTCTCCCCATAACATCGTTCATCACAACATCCTTCCAGAGGGCCCATCCATTAGTTCGGGAAGCTAATCTGCAGTTCTTCCGTTTAGTTTTGCTTGATAGGACAACCAAAACTCAAGCTGGTGATGAAACACTAGCACAGTAACATTCTCACACAGGGTAGACGTAGGCTGCTGGATTCCTACCTGAGAGACGAAGGCCTTTGCAGTCTGTGGGCTCAGGAAGAGTATAGCGCGTCGTAGGGTGTCGCGATACCTATTCATCTCTTCCAAACGCATGGTGGCAAACATGGTGCTGATCATCCTGTTGATGTTGCTCTCCACCTTCTGCAGGGCAACGTCCATTCCCTGCTGGGAGGCTTTGTCCAGAAAATCCTGAATCCCACGGATATCTGGCAGGATCAGAAGAATAATATTCCGTTAAACACCGCGTTAAACCTTGAAATCTAACCATATAACCATATAACATATAACAGCACGGAAACAGGCCATCTCGGCCCTACAAGTCCATGCCGACCAAATTTTTTTTCCCCTTAGTCCCACCTGCCTGCACTCATACCATAACCCTCCATTCCCTTATCATCCATATGCCTATCCAATTTATTTTTAAATGATACCAATGAACCTGCCTCCACCACTTCCACTGGAAGCTCATTCCACACCGCTACCACTCTCTGCGTAAAGAAGTTCCCCCTCATATTACCCCTAAACTTCTGTCCCTTAATTCTGAAGTCATGTCCTCTTGTTTGAATCTTCCCTATTCTCAAAGGGAAAAGCTTGTCCACATCAACTCTGTCTATCCCTCTCATCATTTTAAAGACCTCTATCAGGTCCCCCCTTAACCTTCTGCGCTCCAGAGTATAAAGACCTAACTTATTCAACCTATCTCTGTAACTTAGTTGTTGAAACCCAGGCAACATTCTAGTAAATCTCTAGTAAGTGTTGTAAGCTGATGTACTTTCCCTTTTCAAAATGTGACCCCACATTATATTTAGAACTGAGAAAAATGCAAAAATTATAGAAAAGTCTGAAGAGGGTCGGCACAGTGTGGTAGCAGTACAGTTGCTGCCTTACAGTACCAGAGACCTGGGTTCGATCCTGACCACAGGTCCTGTCTACAGAGCTTGTACATTCTCCCTGTGAGCACTGAGGTTTTCTACAGGTGCTCTGGTTTCTTCCCACATTTTAAAAAAGTTCCTTGTTTTTATTTTTCTATAGAAAAGTACAGTACAGGAACAGGCCCTTCGATCCCCAATGCCTGTACCGAACATGATGTTAAGACCAACCCTCGAAATCTGTACCTTGGTACCATCGGAGCTGCTCACAGGTTGGTGCAAATCCCACAACCTCATTCTTAACGTGGGAAAAACTAAGGAGATGGTGGTTGACTTCAGGAGGGCGGGGAAACAACACCATACACCTCTGCACATCGACGGAGCTGATGTGGAAAGGGTCAGCAGCGTAAAGTTCTTAGGACTACATCTGTCTGATGACCTGACGTCCACGGCCAACACCACAGCTCTGGTCAAGAGAGCCCAGCAGCGACTTCACCCTCTCCGAAGACTATGTAAAGCAGGCCTCCCCACCACACACCTACGGACTTTTTATAGGGGGACTGTCGAGAGCACACTGACATACGGCATCACTTCCTGGTTCGGGAGCTGCAAGGCGTACGAACGGCACCAACTGGACAGGATAGTGAAGACCGCAAGCAGGATTATTGGTGCTCCACTCCCCTTCCTGCTGGACATATACAAGAAGAGATGTATCAACAGAGCCATCTCCATCATCAAAGACCCTTACCACCCATCGCATGACATTTTCTCCATCCTCCCATCTGGGAAGAGGTACAGGAGCATTAGCTGCAAAACCAGCAGGATGCTCCTCAGCTTCTTCCCACAGGCTATAAGACTGTTAAATGGACTTTGCCCCCTGCCAAGTATCGCGCACAAACCCCCACACTGCAGCAGAGCCACTGTTGTGCCGCTGCCGGTCGGAACGGCTGTTGAATGTTTAGTAGAGTGTTAAATTTGTTCATGACATGTATTTTTTAATTTTAATTCCTATTTATTTTTTAATGCAAACTGAATGGACACTGGTTGAGCAACGTTTTTTTGTTTCCTCTGGGTATGCCAATACTCAGGAAATGACAATAAAGATTTACAATTTACAATTACAATTACAATTACATATTTCGGCAAGGGATTTACTGAGCGCAACAGAGTTGAACTGAATCATAGAACATAAAACATTGAACATAGAACAGTACAGCAGAGGAACAGCCCATTCGGCCCTCAATGTCTTTGCTGAACACGATGCCAAGATCTGCTAATCTCCTCTGCCTGCAAGATATCCATATCCCTCCATTCCTTGCAAACCCATGTGTCTATCTAATAGCCTATTAGACCCCCTTACTACAATCAGCCTGAAGAAGGGACCCAACAGGAAATATTGCCCAAGTTCCATCAGCTTCTGGACACAAAGTGCTGGAGTAACTCAACAGATCAGGCAGCATCTGAATGTCATATGTACCGACAACTGAACAATTAAATTATTGCTTGCAGCAGCTTCACAGACCTATAGAGTCAAATAGAGAGGTTGAGAGGGAACTAGAGATCAGCCATGGTTGAAAGGCGGATTAGATTCGATGGGCCAAATGGCCTGATTCTACAGAGAGTGGTAAATATATAGAGTTGCCAGAAGTGGTAGATTAAGCTACAATTACTGTATTTAACGGTAATTTAGGCAGGTACATGAATAGGAAAGGTTTAGAGGTGTACGGGCCAAATGCAGGCAAATGTTTAGGTTTATTATTGTCATGTGTACAGTGAAAAGCTTTGCTTTACATGCTATCTAAACAGATCAGATATACTGTACATAAATACAATTAAGTACAATAGATAGAATTGATAGGGGAAGATACAAATGACAGAATTTAGTTCTCAGCATTGCAGCACATCCATTACAGAGACAAAGTCCAAATGGTTTGGTTCAGTTTAGTTTAGTTTAAGTTTAGTTTATATATGTCATATGTTCTGAGGTACAATGCAAAGCATTTTTTGTAGCGTTCTATCCAGTCAGCAAAAATACTACACATGATTACAATCAAGCTGTCCACAGTGTACAGATACATGATACGAATTTAGTGCAAGATAGATAGATAGATGGATAGATAAATAATTTATTAATCCCCTCAGGGAAATTCAGAATTTTTTCCTTTGCAGCACACCAATAAAAGTAAGAGACCACATCAAAAAAGAGAATTGAGCATAAAACATAAATGGTTCCCACTGTGAGGGAAGGCACAAAGTCCAGTCCTCTTCCCCTTGTTCACCCATGGTCGGGCCTATTGAGGTGGACATGGTTGGGCATATTGATAAAGTTCAGAAAAGACCAATTAAAGATAGTTCAATGGTCAATGAGGTAGATGGGAAGTCAGGACCACTCTCCAGATGTTGAGAGTTCATGTTCATAAGTTATTGGAGCAGAATTAGGCCCATCAAGTCTACTCCACCATTCAATCATGGCTGATCTATCTTTCCCTCTCAACCCCATTCTCCTGCCTTCTCCCTATAACCCCTGACACCCTTACTAATCAAGAATATGTCAATCTCCACCTTAAAAATACCCAATGATTTGGTCTCCGCAGCCATCTGTGCCAACAAATTCCACAGGTTCACCACCCTCTGACTAAAGAAATCCCACCTCATCTTCTTTCTAAAAGTACGTCCTTTTATTCTAATGGTCCTGACCCACTCAGGAGATTTTTCAGGCGACTGCCAGCGACTGTCAAGTCGTAGCTTATCGTTGAAAACCGGCGACTGGAACGGCGGCTGTCAGACTGGAACACACACAGACATACACACATAGCTTCCTTCACCAGCCAGTTATGTAGGCGGGGGACAGGGCAAGCGGGGGAGCGTTGTCTGAGTGAAATTCACACAGTTTCAAGCCAATGTGATACAGACGCACACCACGATGAACACGATGGTTGGCGCTGTAATTAAGATGGTGAAAGCACAGTATACGGGAAGGGTCAGTTAAGCCCTTTAAAAGGGGGGGGAGAGGGGAGGAGAGAAGAGGGAGACGGGGGGAGAAGGAGTGGAGACAACTTTTAAGAAGCCAGAGATACACGGCTGTGAAGCTCGGCGGACATTAACATAACCAGTCGGTTTTCCTGCTTACGTTTTTTTCCCCAATGCGCCAATGAAATTCACCGCTCACCAACGGCAACAACCTATGACCTCCTGGCGACCCACTACCACTGCACCTATGTCATGAGCATTCTCGCTTTCAGCACGTTGAAAAATTAGCGGCGACCAGAATGTCGTTACGACTTGTTGTGAGTCTGAGGGCACTACTCATGACCATAAAGGTGACTCCCCGGCAACCACCCGCGAACATGTGGCGACGGCATAGTCTCCTGTAGTCGCCTAAAATGTCGCCTAAGTGGGACAGGCCCATAACAATATGGAGTCTGGTCCTAGACTCTCCCAATGGTGGAAACATTCTATCCACAACCACTCTACCTAGAACTCAAAGATTGGTCAGTTGTCTGATAACAGCTGGGAAGAAACCGTCCATGAATCTGGAGGTGTGTGTTTTCACACTTCTATACCTCTTGCCTGATGGGAGAGCGGAGAAGAGGGATTGAGACTGGTTCTTGGAAGGAATTGGAAGAACCCAGGTAGGCACTTTGGTTCGCAAGGATGAGTTGGGCCAAAGGGTCTGTTTCCATGCTGTACGACCCTGACCCTTTGTCTAATTCCCAACCAGACATCAGTCAATCCTCTAACTGAACCCTCTGAAGAAAGGTTTTGACCCGAAATGTCAACTATTCCTTTTCTCCAGAGATGCTGTCGGATCCGTTGAGTTACTCCAGCATTCTGTGTCTATCCTCTAATTAATCTCCCCCTGCCTTGGGAATTCCATTCCCTTAAGCCTTGCTCCACTCTTTCATCTACCACCAACCTTCCCCTCCTTTATCTCGAGAGCTCCTCGGGACATGATTCAATATTAAGTGCAACAAGCTATCACAATAATGGAAAATATGACATGAAAGAGAGAAACGAACATTAAAATTCTTGAACAAGCCGCTCGACACTTCTAGTTGAATTAAATTTACTATCACGATGGTCTGAGCTTCATTTGAAGAGTTATCTACAGCCACAGATGTCAGTGTGTTGTGTTTTTTTTCCCTTGCCTGTCAACCTGCTGTGTGCTACTGTGTAAACAGGATGACTTAAAGTTAATCTGCCAACTGCCTGAAGCAACTTGACGTGTAGCAGTCGGATGCAAATAGCAATATCAGCAGAGCTGTAGTAATTACTATTGACGTGACTACAGTCCGCAGTAGCATGGAGACATGAATTATGCTGGCGAATACGTTGCAACATCAAAACCTGTTCCTTACGCAAATCTCTTACAATGTCAAAATCAAGAAAATTAAATTTAACATTCTGAAGTAAATAATGCCAGTGAAAATTAAGCTCCAGCATAACACGTGGGTGGAATTCTCAAAACAGCCATGTGGGTGAAAGAAATCCTGTATCTGTACACCGTGAATGGCTTGATTGTAATCATTAGAGCCAGGATTTTGCCACAAATGCCATGTGCCTTTTCATGCCTTTTTTGATGATTTCACCAAGATAATGCCTTTTTCACGATCGGACGCCTAAATCAGGCATTTTTTGCCATCTTGCTAAAAGGTTGTGCTATTTTCTCTATTTGTACCATGATTACAATGATGTTTTCTATGTTAACACGTTAATATTAATGTTATTGTTAACATGTTAACATAGTATAAATTACAAGAAAATTTCCACCACCGGGGCGAAACCGGTGGCGCCACCGTTGGTCGTTCATTCATTCGTGCCGCTGCCCACTGGTTCAGTCTTCTCCAAAACCTATTTATTGCTTCCAATTTTGCAAACTTCCCACAAGCTACCACTTCCCTTGAGAAACATGGCGACACATTAATGAATAACTTGCAGGTTTTCAACAAAGTATCTGACGATATTCGTAAAGTTCCTGGCGATGTAGGTAAAGACATGCAAGGAAAATGTGAGAGTGATTTTAGCTAAAAGATATTGCAGAAATACAAAACACAGCTAAAGTTCTCAAAGGTAGTTGTAATGCACAAGATATCGACATGAATATAGAGTCTGTAGCTTGCTTTGGGTATGCACCAGTGACCTCAGCTTAGGTAGAAATACGTTTTTCACAACTGAACCATATTCGGTCTGGCAGATGGCATGGTGTAATATCAGATAATTTGAAAAAAAATGCGAGTAATTATGTGCAACAAGGCATCTTTGGTCATTTAATGTAGTATACCTTTAATTTATTATTTTTAACCATATTAACCAATAACCGAATGGAATCGAAGCCGAAATGCCAACTAACCAAAAGGGTGGGATGCCTAAATGCAAACTAACTGAAAGGGCGGGACGCCTAAAAGCAAACTCACCGAATGGCTGCTCTGCTAAAATGCCACCTACCCGAAAGGCGGCGTCGACTACAAGCCAACGGATCTAATGCCGCTCAACAGAAAAGTCAAATAACGGACATGACGTTACCGGGTGGCAGGACATATCAGCGATAGGTCCAGACCCTCGCTGTTGAGCGGCAGTCGGTCCGTTCGCCTGTAGGCGATGGCGCCTTTCGGGTAGGTGGTGTTTCGGCTCAGCGGCCATTCGGTGAGTTTGCTTTTAGGTGACGTAGCCTTTTGGTTAGTTGGCTCTTAGGCATCCCGCCCTTTCAGTTAGTTTGCACTTAGGCATCCCACCCTTCCGGTTAGTTGGTGTTTCGGCTTTGTTTCTATTTGGTTATTTGGCATTTCAGTTTAGTTTCCATTCGGTTATTTGGCTTCCACTTCTTTGCTTCGGCTTCTCATCTGTCGGCGCCACATCTGCACATGGGTCCAAACTGGTGTAGATGGGACATGTTGGTCATTGTGGGCAAGTTGGGCTGAAGGGCCTGCTTCCATGCTGTATGACACTATGATTATGGCTCCATGATTATTCAGTTCCTGGCAATGTAAGACCAGCGGGTTGTCGGCAGGTCCAAAGTACATCTTTGACCAAATTAATAATCTTGCCATCGATGATCATCTGAGAGCCCCTGAAAGTGACATCACAGAAAGACAGCCAGGCTAAGGTGACTTTCGGCACATTGGCCTTCGTCAGAGTTCTGAGTTTAGGAGGTCATATTACAGTTATTTAAGACATTGGTGAGGTCATATTTAGAGTATTGTGTTCAGTTTGGTCACCATGTTATAGGAACAACGTTGTCAAGCTGGAAAGGGTGAAGAGAAAATGTACATGATGTTGCCAGGATATCGGGGCCTGAGTTATAGGGGGAAGTTGAGCAGGCTAGGACTTTATTCCTTGGAGCACATGAGGATTTGGGGTGATGTGTGCAAAATCATGAATGGAATAGGTCGGGTAAATGCACAGAGTCTCTTGTCCAGGTTAAGGGTATCGAGTTTTCTCAACACAAAGAGTGGATTACGTTATCAGGCAGGGTAGTGGAGGCAATTATGATACTGCCACTTAAGAGACTTTAAGATAGACACATGGACATGCAGGGAATGGAGTGATATGGATCATGTGCAGACATAGATTAGTTTAACTTGGCATCATGTTCGGCATGAATGTTGTGGGCCTAACGGCCTGTTCCTCTGAAGTTCTGTTCCATATTCTACGTATAAACGCTACTCCCATGTCCTTTCTTTGACACATAACCCTCTCAACATTCCCCATTCATGTTAGGAAATGGAAGGCATCTATTTAAACGACAAGTTTGTGGAAGTTAGGAGCCCAAACATTGGAATGAGCAGTTCACTTGAATATAAAAGTACTAATGAGGGTTTGGACAAGAGCAGAGATGTCAATTTCAACTTTAAGATTACAGGGAGGATGTGAAGACTTTGGAAAGGGTGCAGAGGGGGTTTACCAGAATGCTGCTTCAATTAGGGGGTATTAACTAAAAGGTGAGATTGGACAAGTTTGGATTGTTTTCATTGGAATGTTAGAGGTTGAGGGGAGTCCTAATAGAATTATATAAAACGATGAGAGGCATAGATAGGGTAGATAGTCAGATCCTTTTTCCCTGGATGAAAATGTCAAAGACTAGAGGGCAAAGCTTTAACGTGAGAGAGACAAAGTTTAAAGGAGATGTGTGGGGAAAGTTATTTTACACAGAGGATGGTGGGTGCCTGGAACGCACAGCCAAGGTTGTGGTGGAGGCAGATACGATAGTGGCTTTTAGGTTGGCACATGGATATGCAGGGAATGGAGGGACGCAACATTTTGGGGTAACTCAGCGGGTCAGGCAGCATCTCTGGATCTGAAGAAGGGTCTTGACCCAAAACTTTGTCTATTCCTTTTTTTCAGAGATGCTGCCTGTCCTGCTGAGTTACTCCAGCATTTTGTGTCTATTTTTGGTGTAAACCAGCATCTGCAATTCCTACCTACACAGGGAACGGAGGGATATGGATCACATGCAGGCAGATGTGATTATGTAACTTGGCATAATTTTCAGCATGGACATTGTGTTCTGAAGGGCCTGTTGCTGTGTTGCACTTTTCTATTTTCCAAATCTAGAGCTGTCTTTCAGATTTATGGAATTCCCTAAATTTCAAATCCACAGCTCTCAGAACGGGATTTGAACTCTAGTCTCTGGATCATTACTCTGAGTCTCTTGATTACTGGCCAAAATCACTACCACATAAATACTAGCACTGGTCTAATGAGAATTTGGTTTTATTGTTTCCTGCAGGCTCCTTATTTGAAGTACGATTAGTTTCTGTGCCCTGTGAAACATTGTGCTGAGCTACACAATTCCTTATGACTTTCCACAGTGCATTGAAAAGGAAAAAAAATAACCTGAGCTAAATTGTGTTGTTGGGAATCTTGCACTTTGTTCTCCTTGTGCAGGTCCGACCACTTATTGTGAAGCATAAAACTACAATTATATGACATTTAAGTAACTGAGAAAATGTGGACAAGGCAAAATTATTGTCATCCAAGCACAGTCCCCAATTACGGTGGAGCAGCGGTAGAGTTGCTGCCTTATAACGCCAGAGACCCGGATTCGATCCTGACTACGTGTGCTGTCTGTACGGAGTTTATACGTTCCCCCCGTGATCCGCGTGGGTTTTCTCCAGGTGCCCCAGCTTCCTCCCACACTCCAAAGACGTATAGATTTGTAGGCTAATTGGCATGGTAACATTGTTTAATTGTCCCTAGTGTGTAGGTTAATGTTAGTGTACGGGGACCGTTGATCGGCGCAGAACTGATGAGCCGAAGGGTCTGTTTTGGCGCTGTACCTGTAAACTAAACTAAACTAAACTAAACTAAATATTTAAGAAGGAACTGCAGATGCTGGAAAATCGAAGGTACACAAAAAAGCTGGAGAAACTCAGCGGGTGCAGCAGCATCTATGGAGCGAAGGAAATAGGCAACATTTCGGGCCGAAAACCCTTCTTCAGACTGATCGGGGGTGGGGGGGCGGGGAGAAGAAAGGAAAAAGGAGGAGGAACCCGAAGGCTGGGGGATGGGAGGAGACAGCAGGAGGGCTGAGGAAGGGGCGGAGACAGCAAGGACTAACAAAATTGGGAGAATTCAATGTTCATGCCCCCAGGATGCAGACTCCACAAGCGGAATATGAAGTGCTGTTCCTCCAATTTCCGGTGTTACTCGCTCTGGCCATGGAGGAGACCCAGGACAGAGTGGTTGGATACGGAGTGGGAGGGGTAGTTGAAGTGCCGAGCCACAGGAAGGTCTGGACCTCCCGGTGGCTCAGCACTTCAACCCCCACTCCATATCCAACGTCTCTGCCTGACCTCCCGGTGGCTCAGCACTTCAACTCTTCCTCCCACTCTGTATTTCATTGACCTATTGGAAACTTTGCTTCTGGAAGCCAGGGGAGCAGCTACGTTTAGTAAGTATCACACATATTGAATCAAAGGGAGAATGGAAACATGATCCTCTGCCCACAAAGTGTGTACTGACCATCAGCCATCCATTTGTTCTCATCCAACATTAATCCGGTTTAATTTTAGTGACACCTACAGAGGTATAAACAAAGTGTGGAGAAAAGGGAGAGGCTACATATTTGGCTACACACTTTTACAAGTGATCTGCAGCTTTACTCTAAAAATATAAAGTGCTGGAACTCACCAGGCCAGGCAGCATCTGTGGAGGGAATGGACAGTCGACATTGTGGGACTTACGCTTGAAGAAGGGTCCCGACCAAAAAATGTTGGCTGTGTATTCCCTCAACTTATGCTGCATGATCCACTGAGTTACATATGGTGGGCAGCACAAGGTGGATATTCGAGTCATAGAGTCATGGAGTCATACAGTATTGAAACAGGCACTTTGGCCCAACTTGCCCATGCCGGTCAACATGTCCCAGATGCACTAGTCCAAACATCCCGCGTTTGGCACATATCCCTCTAAATCTGTCCTATCCACGTACTTGTCCAAATGTTTCTTAATGATTAATGTTAGGTTAAATGAAGGATTTAATAGGAATCTGAGGGGTAACTTTTTCACACAAAGGGTGGGTGGTGGGTGTATGGAACGAGCTGTCGTAGGAGATAGGTACACAAAAATGCTGGAGAAACTCAGCGGGTGCAGCAGCATCTATGTAGCAAAGGAAATAGGCAACGTTTCGGGCCGAAACCCTTCTTCAGACTGTGTAGGAGGTAGTTGAGGCAGGTACTATCACAATGTTTAGACAGGTCCATGGATAGGACAAAGTTTAATGGGATATGGGCCATACGCAGGCAGGTGGGAGAAGTGTAGATGGGACACGCTGGTCGGTGTGGGCAAGTTGGGCCAAAGGGCCTATTTTCACGCTGTATGAATCTATGAATTAACGTTGCTGCAGGTCTAGAATTACATGCAAGTCAGATTGTGTAAGGATAGCGGATTGAAGCTGGTGATCTGTTTTAACAACAAATTAGTCGTTGTTATATTGACATTCCAGATTTTAGAAACTGAATTTAAAATCTGCTAATGTTCAGCCAGTGCTATAAAGGCAAGGATTGATTAATTGATGTTAGAAATAAGGAACAGCAGATGCTGGTTCACTCCAAAGATAGACACAAAACACTGGAGTTACTCAGCAGGCCAGGCAGCTCTGGAGGAAAAGGATTGGTGACAATTCGGGTTGTGCCCCTTCTTTAGATTGATTGATTGAAAGAGATAGCATAGAAACAGGCCCTTCAGCCCACCGAATCCACACCAACCATCGATCACCTGTTCACACTAGTTCTGTTATCCCACTTTCACATCCACTACCTACACACTGAGACCTGAAGAGGCAAATACCAGAATGGGCAATTTCATGAAGATTCTGGTCTATCAAAATATTTATAATGTTACTTCAATGTGGCAGAGGCAATTTTTAAGGGAAGGCCAAGTAGACCCCAATGACGGAAATAAGAAATTGAATGTCATTGATGAGGAAAAAGATAAAGATAAATAAAATTCTTCACTCCTTGAAAGCTTTTCACTGCATTCCCGGTACACATGACAATAAATAAAAGTAGCGAACCAGGTTACTGTGACTACTTTTAAAAAGCAAGCACACCAAAGGTTCAAACATTGGAGGGACTGAAGTGATAACTGTGAAAATTATACTAACATTACTGATATCACTTACACTGTCTGAGGAATATTAAATGCAAACGTTTAAGAAACATTTATACAGGTACATGGATAGGACAGGTTTAAGAGGAATATGGGCCAAATACAGGCAAGTGGGACTGGTGTAGATGGAGAACGTTGGTTGGTTGGGAGAGTTGACTTGTTTCCATGCTGTTTGACTCTATTAGACCAAACATTTAGGTTTCCCTCATGTCACTGATACCAACCTGCAGGCTTGTACGTTACAACACTGCTAAGTGGTTAAACTGGCTGAGAGGAACAATCCTCAACTCTCTTCTTATACCATGCACAGTGGCGCAGCTGGTGGAGCTGCTGCCTCGCAGCGTCAGAGATCTGATCCAGGTTCGATCCTGACCTCGGTTGCTGTCTGTGTGGTGCTTGCACTTTTCTTCCTGTCACCGTGTGGGTTTCCACAGGGTGCTCCTGTTTCTTTGCACATCCCTCAAAGAAGTGCAGGTTTGCAGTTTAATTGGCCTCTGTAAATTGCCCCCCCCCCGTGTGCAGGTTCTTGGTTCTTGGTTACTTGGTCCTCCAAAATATTCCAACTGGAATTTAAACTGGAGGTGGTGAAGGGAGGGATTCAGCCAGAAAGGGTTGTGGATGAAAAAGTGGGTCAACATAAAACTAGTGTGAAGATACACACAAAAAGCTGGAGTAACTCAGCAGGACAGGCAGCATATCTGGAGAGAAGGAATGGGTGCGTTTCGGGTCGAGACCCTTCTTCAGACTGGTTAGGGATAAGGGAAATGACAGATATAGGTGGTGATGTGGAGAGATAAAGAACAATGAATGAAAGATATGCAAAAAAGTAATGAAGATAAAGGAAACAGGCTTTACCCTTGTAGGGTGAAAATGAGAAGCTAGTGCGACTTGGGTAGAGAGAGATAGAGAGAGAAATCAATATTCATACCACTGGGCTGTAAGCTGCCCATGTGAAATATGAAATGCCGTTCCTCCAATTTGCATTTAGCCTCACTCTGACAATGGAGGAGACCGAGGGTAGAAAGGTCTATGTCAGAATGGGAAGGAGAATTAAAATGTCCAGCTACCGGGAGATCAGGTTGATTCAGGCGGGCTGAGTGAAGGTGTTCCACGAAATGAACACCCAGTCTGCGTTTGGTCTCGCCGATGTATAAGAGTCCACATCTTGAACAACGGATACAGTAGATGAGGTTGGAGGTGCAAGTGAACCACTGCCTCACCTGAAAGGACTGTCGGGGTCCCTGGGCATAGTAGAGGGAAGAGGTATAGCGGCAGGTGTTGCATCTTCTGCGCTTGCAGGGGAAGGTACCTGGGAGCGGGTGGTTTGGGTGGGAAAGGATGAGTTAACCAGGGAGTTGCAGAGGCAACGGCATCTGCAGAAGGCGGAAAGGGGTGGAGATGGGAAATTGTGGCTAGTGGCGGGATCACGTTGGAGGTGGCGGAAATTGGCTTCTGTAAATTGACCCTAGTGTGTAGGATAGAAATAATGTATTGGTGATCACAGGTTGGTGTGGACTTGGTGGGCTGAAGGGTCTGTTCTATGCTGTGTCGCTAAACTAAGACAGGTCTTTCGCAAGAAAACGCACTGCTGGAGGAACACAACAGGTCAGGCAGTATTTGTGAAGGGAAACAAACAAGTGACGCTTTGGGACGACACAGTTGTTTATTGGGAAAGAATGGAGAATCCTTATCCTACCACCTACCCAAGCATAAAGTAGTTTAGGTGTAGATATATCGGAAAGCAAGATTTTCACAAGAGGTGAGGCAAAGTTTAGTTTAATTTAGCTTATTGTCACGTGTCCCAAGGTACAGTGATAAGCTTCTATGTTGCGTGCTACCCAGTCAGCGAAAAGACTTTGGGGGATCACCGGTTGACACGGACCCATTGGGCTTAAGGGCCTGTTTTCTGCGATGCATTGCTAAACGAAGCAAAATTAAACATGATTACAATCTACCTGTCCACGTTGTACAGATCCAGTTTAAAGAGTATTACATTTAGTCCAAGGTAAAGTCTGGTAAAGTCCGATTATATATAGTTTGAAAGACTCCAATAAGGTGGATTGGAGGTCAGGACCGTTCTCTAGTTGGCGAGAGGATGGCTCAGTTGACTGATAACTGCTGGGAGGAAACCGTCCCTGAATCAGCAGGTATGCGTTGATATAACGCATCTGTTTATATAAACAGAAGAGTGGGAGGCAACGTGTGTGGAGCATTAACACTGCATGGACTGGTTGAGTCAAAAGGCTTGTTCCTGTGGTTTAGGTTTCTACACAATTCTATCCAGTAATGATTTTGGTGGTTGCTTTTCTGGTCGTGTTATTATGATGTATTATTGCCTGCTGAGTGACCACAGTACCTCGGTGAGAGTGAATCAATGCCAGTGGAGCTCGAGAGTGTGTTTGACATTTTGTTCTTTTCTGCCTTCTCTGGAACGGATGAACACAGAATGAAAAGTCACAGCTAGGTGCTTCCTGTAACAAGACAACCTGCCAAGCACCAGCACAAAACACCAGTGCATCCAGGAGGATGTGTGTATATATTCCACTGGGGGGACTTTGGGTCTGCTTATTTTATAACAACTCAGCAATGTTACAACATAGGTACTGTTTGGAACTCTTCATTTATCAACATCTTAGGGTGGCACAGTGGTGCAGCGGTAGAGTTGCTTCCTTTACAGTGCCAGTGACCCGGGTTCAATCCTGACTACGGGTGCTGTCTGTACGGAGTTTGCACGTTCTCCCCGTGACCCCAGCTCGACCAGTGGTGCCAATGTACATTCCATCTGAGAATGGGTTGTCTGCCCAGCACAATGGTGAGGAGGAATTTCTTCTTTCATCTGGTTGTGAATCTTCAGAATTCTCTCTTCCAGAGAGATGGACAGGCTCTCAGTATTAAGCTGAGCATGACATAATTATGTATTTTCGGGTATCATATTTTGGGTTCAGGCAAGAAATTGCTGAAGTCAGCAATCTGATCCATCATTTGAGTTACTACAACACTTTGGTTCTTATTTTGTAACCCACCAAATGCAGTTCCATATTTCGACACAATGTTTCAACAACTTTTTCCCCTCTGTTATCAGGCTTGTGAATTGTCCTTCCAGAATCTAGGGTACTGTCCTCTATCCCATCACAGACATTGGACTTTGTCTATGAATCTTTGTGCTACAATGCTGAGAACTATATTCTGCACTGTATTTTTCCCTTGGCTCTACCTATTGTACGAGCATAAATTTACGAAGGGGAAATCTGGAACTTCTGGAATTTTTTGAGGATGTAACGAGGAAAATGGACAAGGGAGAGCCAGTGGATGTTGTGTACCTGGACTTTCGGAAAGCCTTGGAGGCAGAAGGCAGTGGAGGCCAATTCTTTGGATGCTTTCAAGAGAGAGTTACATAGAGCTCTTAAAGATAGCAGAGTCAAGGGGGGGAGAAGGCAGGAATGGGATACTGATTGTGGATGATCAGCCATGATCATAGTGAATGGCGGTGCTGGCTTGAAAGGCCTAATGGCCCACTACTGCACCTATACTCTATTGTCTATTGTCTATTGAGTTTGACTTTATTGCATTTATGTATGGCATATCTGATTTGATAGGATAGCATGCAAAACAATGCTTATTACTGTACCTCGGCACATGTAGATGGGGTATTTTGCTTGGGATATCCTCCACACTACCTGCTCCTCCACCTATCTTGGTATCATCCGCAATCTTGGCCAAAAAGCCTTCAATCCCCTCATCCAAATCATTGATATACAATGTAAAGAGTAGCGGCCTCAGCACCGACCACTGCAGAACACCACTAGTCAGCATTAGCCACCGGCAGCCAACCAGAAAAAGCCCCTTTTTTACAGTACCTCGGTACATGCGACAAAAATAATAATGAACCTAAATCTAAACCCAACAGCACCCGAGGTCTGGATTGAACCTGAATCTCTGGTGCTTTTGAGGCAGCAGCTCCAACAGTTGCATGACCATGAAACCCACTGTTTTCTTATCACCTTAATATCTCTCTTGTAGAGATGTAACCTGGTGCTTCACTCCAGTCTGGGTCCCCTACATATATATCTATTTCCAGGATGACTGCATCTATTATGAAGCCAGAATTGATTATCTCTGTATAATCTCTTTATATATAGCAAAAGCTTTGTTTCATATAACACAACATTACCACCAGGAGCTTTAAAGGTTTCCACATTGAATATTACTTCATTTTTCATCAGTCATTCTTTTTATTTTTCTGCCTTCATATTACCAGTGTGAGCATCGAGAGATACATTGAGCAAAGCACAGTTTTATTACTTTTGCCTTACTATTGCCTCGTTTCACTTTAGATTTAATGGATTCACTTAATGAAATTAAAATCCCATGAAGCATCAAATCTCTTCTTCTTTCCTTGTGGATTTACATTGCACCAAAGGAAGGTATCCTCCTGAAGACACATAAACAAGTTCAACACAACTGCTTTGGATGCTCAGTAATTAAATTGATGAAAGCAATTTGCACTGAGGATTCAATAGTCCTAGGTGTCTATACCTGGCTCATACAAATCAATTCATTCGACAGCGAGAGTTGGCACAGTGGCACAGATGGTAAAGCTGTTACCTCACAGTGCCAGAGACAAGTCTGTGTGGAGTTTTCAGGTTCCCCCTGTGAGCGCATGGCTTTCCTCCGGTTGCTCCGGTTTCCTCCCACATCCCAAAGATGTGCAGGTTTGCAGGTCAATTAGACTCTGTAAAATTGCCCCTAATTCGTAGGGAGCGGATGAGAAAGTGGGATAAGTAGAGTTACTGCATAACAGCGGGTTCAATCCTGACTACGGGTGCTGTCTGTGTGGAGTGTATATGTTCTCCCTGTGACCGCGTGGGTTTTTCTCCTGGTGCTCTGGTTTCCAACCACACACCAAAGATGTACAGGTTTGTAGGTTAATTTGCTTTGATAAAAAAAATTGTAAATGGTACTTTGTATGTAGAATAGTGTTAGTGTACAGGGATCTCTGGTCCTGGGCCGAAGGGCCTGTTTCCGCGCTGTATCTCTAAAGTCTAAAGTCACATAACATAGCAGGCTGGCCATGAAACTGCCTGACGTTGCTATGACAACTTATACCTTTCACAATTATTAGAGCACTTAGTAGCAGCTTAAAACCATGAAAGATTTCTAAAAGAGATGAACCACTACATTTAAAAAAAGAATGCTCTCACTTAAAATCCCATTAAACAAATATATGAACTAAAACATTAAGTGGAAACAAAGTACTGTAGATGCTGGTTTACATCACAGATAGACACAAAGTGCTGGAGTTACTCAGCGGGTCAGGAAGCATGTCTGGAGATAAAAGATGGGTGATGATTTGAGTCGGGATCCTACCTCAGACCTTCTGAAGAACAAACCAAGATGTCAACCTCAGCTTATCTACTTTGCATGCATTCCCCCCCCCCCCCCCCCCCCCCCCCCCCCCAATTTGTTGTTTGTTTGTTTTTATGTATGTAGGTGTATTTATATTATAACCTGCTGAGTTACCCCAGCATTTTGTTTCTATCTCTGGTGTAAATCAACATCTGCAGAGGAAGGGTCTCCACCCAAAAAGTCACCTATTCCTTTTCTCCAGAGATACTACCTGACCTGCTGAGTTACTCCAGCCATTTGTATATAATAAACTTTTTCTTGTTATTATATTGTTTATAGAGTACTATCTTTACATCTTCTGTTGTGCTGCTGCAAGTAAGAATTTCATTCAGTCTGAAGAAGGGTCTCGACCCGAAATGTCACCCATTCCTTCTCTCCAAAGATGCTGCCTGACCCGCTGAGTTACTCCAGCATTTTGTGTCTACCGTAAGAATTTTGTTGTTGTGTCTGGGACATATGACAACAAAACACTCTTGGCTCTCGACTTCCTCCACCACTTCGTCTGGCAGCTCATTCCATGTGTCCACCACCATCTGTGTGAAGTACTTGCCCATACAAACTGCTGGTTGTCAAATGGAGACTGGTTAATTGACAGCACTTTCCGATGCATTGACTTTTGACCGCAGAATGGAATGGGTGAGATTAGTCTGAACACCCATCAATATTTGCCACTATTTTAATATCCAATGAAATTTGCTTTGTGTGCTCAGCCAAAGTCCAAACTAATTTGCTTGAGAAACGCACTGTGCACTGAGACATGGCAGTGTGGAGCCTCATTCTGCAGAAAGTAAGATTCTAAATGTCAATGGATTTACTGATGGCTGGATGAAATTGGACTATTGCCATTTGAAAAGCCGACAGCTGAGAGGTGTGTTTATAGAGATTTCCTGAACTGTGCCAGTTAGACATTGAACATGCTTAACTCTCAGTAAGGTGATGGTGGAGCTAACATCAAGAACGAGTGCAACCAAGTGAACTTTAGTAAGGTGAAACCATGCGATCACTTAAAGAGGAAGGATTGATGGCAAATAGATTTCTTTCTTGTAGGGCTCAGGTCGATATGCATTGTTAAATTCTGAAAGAATAAGTAAAGAAATACATTCTTATATAGGTGTCCCACATTGCTATGTTGCATTGCAAGAATCACAGGTGCACTATACTCTTTAGATAGGCACAAAAAGCTGGAGTAACTCAGCGGGACAGGCAGCATCTCTGGAAAGAAGGAATGGGTGATGCTTCGGGTCAAGACCTTTCTTTAGATAGCGAGTTCTCTCGACCCGAAACGTCACCCATTTCTTCTCTCCAGAGATGCCACCTGTCCCGCTGAGTTACTCCAGCTTTTTGTGTCTATCTTCGTTTTAAACCAGCATCTGCAATTCCTTCATACGCTATATTCTTTGACTGATTGATTGAAAGATGGAAACAGGCATGGAAACACTGAGTTTACGCTGACCATGGATCACCTGTTCACAAAGTTCTAAGTTATCCCGCCGACCTCCAACACACTGGGGAAAATTTACATGATGATGCTTTATTTTTCCCCATGTTTTCATGGGGAAGCATCAACATTCTGAAGGGTTTAGAAACATAGAAACATAGAAAAATAGGTGCAGAAGTAACCCATTCGGCCCTTTGAGCCAGCACCGCCATTGAATATGATCATGGCTGATTATCTAAAATCAGTACCTCATTCCTGTTTTTTCCCCATATCCCTTGATTCCTTAAGCCCTAAGCGCAAAAAATACCTCTCTCTTGAAAACATCCAGTGAATTAGTCTCCACTGCCTTCTGTGGAAAATAATTCCACAGATTCCACAAAACTTCCACAGGGAAGTTTTTTCTCATCTCTTGAGTTGCTAACTTTCTCACTCCCAAATAAGGGACAAAAGGTGGCGTGCCCGGCTAATACAGGACAGTTGGCAACCCTACATACAACTGATGCGCATAAGGGGGCTTGTGATTGGATGACAGGTGAATCACTCGTGCGTGACATCAGTAGCACATGCAACACGCACGCACGCACGCTGTTGTATCAGATCTAGGTTCTGTCTGTAAGCATGCCCTCTGGTGATGACAGAGTACAGATGCTCCTCGACTTACGATGCTTCGACTTACGATATTTCGACTTTACGATGGAGCAAAAGCGATACACATTCTGTAGAACCGATACAGTAGGAACCGATACACATTCATTAGACTGGCCTCATGGCAGCGTTGGGTTGCGTTGATAATTTAAGCGGTAATGCTTTGCTGTTTAATTAAAATTGCTTTCCTGTGGTATATTGAGATTTATGTTGAGCAGACGAATTTGCTCGCCTGAGCTGGCTTGTTGGTATCTAATGCTAGCCTGTGCACTTTCTCTCCTATTTATCTTGATGTAAGGTCAGCAGTTTTATATGCGAGGCAGGGAGATAAAGAAAACAACTTAGTTTTTCTGTGGGAGGAAGCGAAGAGGGAAGGACTTGTGAGGAATCTTGCAGGAGGCGAGATGGACATCGAACGGCAACAGATCTGATGAACTGATTGGTAAAATCTCAGAGCTGCTATCTGCTTTGACAATTCTGCTGGGGCTGGCCTTCAGGAGTTTTAAGGGGCGTCGGTGCTTAGGGAATTGGTGAGCGCTCTGACCGAACAGGGGCGGGGCTGTGGGAGTGGGTGTGGGGTGGGTGGTTGAGAGATGCAAAAGAGATTTCATAATTAAAACGTGGAAATTAAAAACACTCCCAGAGTGAGAGAGGGGGGGGGGGTGGCAGGAGGGAGAAACTAACCCGGAGAATGAAAACCCACAAGCGCCTGCTGGTCCAACCCTGAACACACTCTAGTGATGGTAGGTTTCGTGTATTAAATGCATTTTCAACTTACGATATTTTCATTTTACGATGGGTTTATTGGAACGTAACCCCATCATAAATCGAGGAGTACCTGTAGTAGCAGTCAAATAGTCCCGTATGGGACAAATCAATATGCGAGATATTTATTCACGGGACAGTTGGCAACCCTGCTCATCTCAGTCCTAAATGGCCTCCCCCTTATTCTTAAACTGTGAACCCTGGTTCTGGACTCTCCCAACATCGGGAACATTTTTCTTGCATCTAGCCTGTCCAATCGTTTAAGAATTTAATATGTTTCTATAAGATCCCTCTAATCCTTCTAAATTCCAGTGAATACAAGCTCAGTCGACCCATTCTTTTATCACATGTCAGTCCAGCCATCCCGGGAATTAATCTGGTGAACCTTTGCTGCACACCCTCAATAGCAATAATATCCTTCCTCAAATTAGGAGACCAGAATTTCACACAATAGTTCAGGTGCGGTCGGTCTCACCAGGACCCTGTACAACTACAGTAGGACCTCCATGCTCCTAAACTCAAATCCTCTTGCATTGAAGGCCAGCATGCCATTAGCTTTCTTCACTGCCTGTTGTACCTGCATGCTTACTTTCAGTGACTGATGTACAAGCACACCCAGGTCTCATTGCACTTCCCCTTTTCCTAATTTGACACCATTCAGATAATGTCGTATTAAACATATTAAATGTTGCCTATTCCTTCTCTCCATAGATACTGCCTCACCCGTTGAGTTTCTCCAGTATTTTTTGTCTACCTTCGATTGTTCCAGCATCTGCAGTTCTTTCTTGAATCATTCAGATAATAATCTGCCTCACATTTATCCACATTACACTGCGTCTATCATGCATCTGCCCACTCACCCAATCTATCCAATTCACCATGCATCCTCATAGCATCCTCATCCCAGTTCACACTGCCACGTGTGATATCTACTTGGATATCTCCAAGTTTGTCAACCACAAACTTGGAGATATCACATTTAATTCCTTCGTCTAAATCGCTAATATATATTGTTAATAAATGGGGTTCAGCGCCCAGCCTTGTGGCACTCCATTAGTCACTGCCTACCATTCTGAAAATGAACTGTTAATTCCTACTCTTTACTTCCTGTCTGCCAACCAGTTCTCTATTCATATCAATACTTACCCCCAATATCATGTGCTCTAATTTTGTACACTAATCTCTTGTGTGGGACCTTGTCAAAGGCTTTTTGAAAGTCCAGATACACCATATCCACTGGTTCTCTCTATATCTATTTGTTACATCCTCAAAAATTCCAGAAGATTAGTCAAGCATGATTTCCCCTTCATAACTCCATGCTGACTTTAACCGATCCTGTCACTGTTTTCCAAATGCGCTGCTATAATATCTTTAACAATCGACTCAAGCATCTTTCCCACTACTGATGTAAGGCTAACTGGTCTATAATTCCCCGCTTTCTTTCTCCCTCCTTTCTTAAAGTTACATTAGTTCCCCTCCAGTCCACAGGAACTGATCCAGTCGAGAGAACACTGGAAAATGATTACCATTAGTTTAGACATAGCATGGAAATATGCCCTTCAGCCCATCAAGTCCATGCCAACTATCGATCACCCGTTCACACTAGTTCAAAGTTATCCCACTTTTTCGTCCACTCCCTACACACTGGGAACAATTTAGTCAAGTCAAGTCAAGTCAAGTTTATTCGTCACATACACATACGAGATGTGCAGTGAAATGAAAAGTGGCAATGCTCGCGGACTTTGTGCAAAAAAACAAACAACCAAACAAACTAAAAACAGAATGGAACAGAATCACATATTCTTTTACATATTACATATTGAGGACGGAAGGAAAAAGGGGAAAAAAAACCAACAAAAAACAGCAATTAAAAAAAACCCAGTAGAGTGCTAGAGTAGAGTTAGTCCCTGGTGAGATAGGAGTTTACAGTCCTAATGGCATCTGGGAAGAAACTCCTTCTCAACTTCTCCGTTCTCACAGCATGGCAACGGAGGCGTTTGCCTGAACGTAGCAGCTGGAATAATCCATTGCAGGGGTGGAAGGGGTCTCCCATGATCTTATTGGCTCTGGAGTTGCACCTCCTAATGTATAGTTCCTGCAGAGGGGCGAGTGAAGTTCCCATAGTGCGTTCGGCCGAACGCACTACACTCTGCAGAGCCTTCTTGTCCTGCAGAGTAATTCCCAAACCAGATTGTAATTTTTCCGGACAAGATGCTTTCCACAGCCGCTGAGTAGAAGCACTAGAGGATCCTCGGAGACACTCTGAATTTCCTCAATTGCCTGGGGTGGTAAAGGCACTGCGATCTGTTAACGGTCACTGGTTACACAAAAAAGCTGGAGAAACTCAGCGGGTGCAGCAGCATCTATGGAGCGAAGGAAATAGGCAACGTTTCGGGCCGAAACCCTTCTTCAGACTGATCGGGGGCGGGGGTGGGTGGGGACAAGAAAGGGAAAAGGAGGAGTAGCCAGAAGGCTGGGGGATGGGAGGAGACAGCAGGGAGGCTGAGGAAGGGGAGGAGACAGCAAGGACTAACAAAATTGGGAGAATTCGATGTTCATGCCCCCGGGGTGCAGACTCCCCAAACGGAATATGAGGTGCTGTTCCTCCAATTTCCGGTGCTGCTCGCTGTGGCCATGGAGGAGACCCAGGACAGAGAGGTCGGAGGCGGAGTGGGAGGGGGAGTTGAAGTGCTGAGCCACCGGGAGGTCAGCTTGGTTATTGCGGACCGAGCGGAGGTGTTCGGCGAAACGATCGCCCAACCTCCGCTTGGTCTCACCGATATAGATCTGCTGACATCTAGAGCAGCGGACGCAATAGATGAGGTTGGAAGAGATGCAGGTAAACCTCTGTCGCACCTGGAACGATTGCTTGGGTCCTTGAACGGAGTCGAGGGGGGAGGTAAAGGGACAAGTGTTGCATCTCTTGCGGTTGCAAGGGAAAGTGCCCGGGGAGGGGGTGGACCGAGAGGGAAGGGAAGAATTGACAAGGGAGGTATGGAGGGAGCGGTCTTTGCGGAAGGCAGATATGGGGGGAGATGGGAAGATGTGGCGAGTAGTGGGGTCACGTTGGAGGTGGCGAAACTGACGGAGGATTACTTTTTGTATGTGACGGCTGGTGGGGTGAAAGGTGAGGACTAGGGGGACTCGGCCCTTGTTGCGAGTGCGGGGATGGGGAGAGAGAGCAGTGTTGCGGGGTATGGAAGAGACCCTGGTGCGAGCCTCATTTATGGTGGAGGAGGGGAACCCCCGTTCCCTGAATAGTGAGGACATTTCAGATGTCCTGGTGTGGAACGCCTCATCCGTGGAGCAGATGCGGCGTAGACGGAGGAATTGGGAGTAGGGGATGGAGTCCTTACAGGAAGCAGGGTGGGAAGAAGTGTAGTCCAGATAGCCATGGCACTGCCTTGCCTTACTCACGAGTACAGAGGCCAATTAACTTGCAAACCCACACGCCTTTGGGATGTGGGAGGAAACTGGATCACATGGCGGAAACCAACGTGGTCCCGGGGATAACGTGCATCTTCCACACAGACAGCAACCGAAAGCTGGGTCCCTGGTGCTGTAAGGCAGTAGCTCTACCAGCTGTGCATCTGTGCTACCATAGAGTAAACAATTAGCGGGGTCTTGGTGTTGAAGTGTAATAGACAGCTTTGACAAGTAAACCAGATGTTACATGGTGAGATAAGTAAGCAAAAACAAAATCTATATTGTACAAATAGGACCTTTTAGAACCAAACTATAGCTGAGGTGGTTATTTGTACCTGTACATGGAGAGTTTCTATGACCTCCGCTGTATTGTAGTTCATAACGGACTGAAAAGTCAATGACATTCTTGAAACAGTTAGAAAGTTTAGTTTAGTTTATTATTGTCACGTGTACCATGCATTCTATCCAGTCAGCGCAAAGGCTATACATGATTACAATCAAGCCGTCCACAGTGTAGAGAAACCGGATAAAAGGAATAACGTTTAGTGCAAGATAAAGTCCAGTAAAGTATGATAAAAGATAGTCCCAGGGTCTCTAATGAGGTAGATGGGAGGTCAGGACGGCTCTCTAGTTGACAATAGGATGGTTCAGTTGCTGATGGCCTTGCCAAGGCAGCGTGAAGTGTAGATGGATCTAATGGAAGGGGGGTTGGTTTGTGTGATGGTCTGGGTAACGTTTACAACGCTCAGCTATTTCTTGAGGTCTTTGATGGATCTTTTCCCAAACCATGCAGTGATGCATCCTGATAAAATGCTTTGTATCGTTCATCTATAGATATTAGTAAGAGTCAGTATTATTCTGAAAGCCATGAATGTTGAATGTCACTAATATACTTTTGTAGACAAGAGAGAAACAAATGGATCTATTCAGCAATTGAAAAATGTGAGAAAAATAGTAAGAATCCTGATATGACCTTTGAAGTATTTAACACAAGCTTCAATCTGAAATTGCCATTAGTTCAGAATTTTCCATAGTCCCGGACTACACATGATGAGACTCTTAGTGGAGATAGACACAAATTGCTGGAGTAACTCAGCGGGTCAGGCAGCACGCCTGGAGAAAAGGAGTATGTCGGGGAAAAAAATGGCGGCGGCGGGAGATTCAAATTAACTACGGTCCCTTACCGCGAATCGGCTTCAACTGCTTCAATTGCCGACTGCGGTTTATTTCCATCCCGGACGAGGTCTTGACCTACCACCTGACGTGGGACCACTGGAGGGCCGCTCCGGTTTGCGGTGGTCTGTGGTGTTTTTTGGCCGTTTTCGGCCGTTGAACGATCATTCACCTGTGGCCTATATTGCTAGCTACTAGCTGCTAGCCGCCAGAACCGCTAGAATCCCTGCACGCTGCCCGGAGAGGACGCTGGCGTTGACTGTTCACCGCTTCTCCACCCGCTGTTCCAGCCCCCCTCCCCCCTGTCTGTTACCTACCTGCCTGTCTGTATCCTGCCTGTACCTGTGCCTGTGCACCATTGACACTGGACACCTCCCTGCACCAGTGAGGGAGCTGGATCCTCTCTACACCCGCACCGCTGGACAACCTCTCTACACCCGCACCGCTGGACAACCTCTCTGCACCCGCACTGCTGGATACTCTCTGCACCCTCATCGCTGGACTACCTCTACACCTGCTCTGCTGGACAACCTATCTGCTCCCTCAATGCTGGACACCTCGCTGCATCTGCACTACTGGTCAACCTCTTTGCTCCCTCACTGCTCGACACCTCGCTGTACCCGCTCTGCTGGACAACCTCTCTGCTCCCTCACCACTAGATACTCTCTCCACCTGCACCTGCACCGCTGGACACCTCTCTGCACCCTCACCATCATGCTCAAATATTCAACTCTACAAAGGACTGGTTTCTTCAACAACCACATCCCATCCTGCATCCAAGTCATTAAACAGCTTAGACTTCTACATCGACCCCGTTTCATCCACAGAGGCTCTCGGCGCAAGCTTGTTTACTTCAACCACGGACATTCCATTCCATCCATCTGCTCACTACCACGCTCTACCCCCCCTCAACTGCGTCACCCCCCATCCCAGCTGACCACACTCACTGTCAACCAGGACAACCTCAGATCTCTCAAGCCTGCCCCCATCCCTCCACCCTCTCATAATGCCAACTTTGCCCTCCTCAACACCAGGTCGCTCAACAACAAAGCCCTTGCCCTCCATGAACTAATCCTTGACAACACTCTGGACTTCCTTCTGCTCACTGAAACCTGGCAACAACCCAATGTCTTCTTCTCCCTCAATCAAGCATCCCCACCTGGATTTAATTACATTTCCAAACCCCGCCCCTCCCGCAATGGAGGTGGCCTCGCTGTTATTTTCAACCAGGATTTTCGGATCACTGAACTCACCCTCCCCCCAGTAGCATCATTTGAATTCCTCGCCTTCAAAACCCTTTCCTCCATGACAGTCATCCTCATTTACAGGCCACCTAAACCAAACCCCTCCTTCCTATCTGACTTCACTGAACTCCTCACACTTGCCTCATCCCTCTCCCCACGTCTGCTGCTACTTGGTGACTTAAATATTCACATGGACTCCCCCACCTGCAAGCTCGCATCTGAATTCGCATTTTTTCTTGACAACTTCTCTCTCACTCAGCATGTCACCTTTCCCACCCATGGCAAAGGTCACATCCTTGACCTGGTCTGCTCCACAAATCAACCGGTACTCGACCTCCATCCTTGCCTCTTCCCCCTCTCTGATCATAAGCTTATACGGTTCACCATCCCTTCTCCGACACCTCGCCCCCACTTCCTCTGAGAAACCACCTTCCGTAATCTAAAATCCATTGATCCCCACCATCTCTCTGACCTGCTCTCCACCAATCTCCCCCTGGACTCAGCCCCCATCTCACCTGATGATCTCACAAACCATCTCAACTCCACCTTGTCTACCTCCCTTAACACTATGGACCCCCTCAAAACAAGAACCGTAACTTTCAACACATCTTCACCCTGGTACACACCTGCACTTCGTAAACTGAAACAGACTGGTCGCCGACTTGAACGACTCACAAATAAATCATCTCTCACAGTCCACCTTGAAGCTTACAAACTCCACCTCACTGCCTACAAAGATGCCCTCATTGCTGCAAAATCTGCCTACCTCTCCTCCATATTCACTGATCCTTGCCTAAACCACAGAACCCTCTTCTCCACAGTGAGCAACCTCCTCAAGCCTCGAGCCAACACTCTCCCTACCTCTACTCCAGATCTCTGCAACTCATTCCTCCACTTTTTCGCTGATAAAATCAGCACCATCTATCAATCTTTATCCTCTGTACCCGACTCCCCAGCATATACTCCACCACCTACCAAGGCCCCTCCTTTCAACATCTCCACTGACCTCCTTACCCCTCCTCCACACTGCTTCCTCTCCCAGTTTGACCTGGTCATCCCCTATTGAAATCTCCAAACTCATCAGCTCTTCCAAACCCACTACCTGCTCCCTCGACCCTCTCCCCACTCCCCTGCTGAAGTCCTGCCTCCCCGTTCTCTGCCCCTACCTCACTAATCTCTTCAACTCCTCATTGTCCCAAGGAATTGTCCCCTCCGCTTTCAAAGCTGCTGCTCTCACACCAATCTTAAAGAAACCTGGTCTTGATCCCTCCTCTCTCATTAACTATCGCCCAATCTCAAACCTCCCCTTTCTTTCCAAAACCCTGGAGCGTATCGTTGCGTTGCAACTTCATTCCCACCTCCTTGCGTATAACCTACTTGAACCCCTCCAATCTGGCTTTTTCCCCCTCCATAGCACAGAAACTGCTCTCCTCAAAGTCCCCAATGACCTCCTCACCTCTGCTGACACTGGTTCCGTCAACATCCTCATCCTCCTCGACCTGAGCGCAGCCTTCGATACAGTGAACCTTAACATCCTGCTCACCAGACTCAAAGACCTCGGCATTGAAGGCTCTGCACTCAGCTGGCTCCATTCCTACCTTTCCAACAGATCCCACTTCATCTCTCCCCACAACCACACCTCTGCTACAGCCACAGTCACTCAAGGTGTTCCCCAAGGCTCCGTACTCGGCCCCCTCCTCTTCATCATCTACATCCTCCCTCTTGGTCAAATACTCCGCCCCTTCAACACTCTCACCATCGACGGCACCACTGTCTCCCCATCTCCCCAGGCCCGCAACCTTGGCGTGATCTTTGATTCCACCCTCTCCCTTGAGCCTCACATCCACCATGTCATTAAAACCTCCTTCTTTCATCTCCGCAACATCGCCAAACTCAGACCCTCTCTCACACCTCCCGCTGCTGAAAGACTCATCCTTGCCTTCATCTCCTCCCGACTGGACTATTGCAACTCACTTCTCCTTAGCATCAGCTCCACCTACATCAACCGACTCCAACTGGTCCAGAACGCAGCCACCCGACTCTTCACCCACACCAAATCCTGGCATCACATCACTTCAGTCCTCAAACAACTTCACTGGCTTCCTATCTCCCATCTCCCATCTCCCACCGGATCACCTGCAGAATCCTTATCCTCACCTACAAAGCCCCTCCACCATCCCCCCCCCCCTCCCCCCATCTCACTGACCTCCTCTCCCCCTACCAACCCTCACGGTCCCTCAGATCCACATCGGCCGGTCTCCTCTCCATCCACAAGTCCAACCTCAGCAGTTTTGGGGACAGAGCCTTTCCCAGGGCAGCTCCCAGGCTCTGGAACTCCCTTCCCCAACTGATCCGCAATTCCGTGTCCCTCACCATCTTCCAGTCCCGCCTCAAGACCCATCTCTTCACCTCTGCCTATCCTTAGCCCCACGTCCCCCTCCCTTTTCATCTGTGCATTAATTGCCTCATATTGTGTTTTGAATTGTATTCTGTTTTTACTTTGTGTACTAGTCATGTCTCTACTATTTATTGAATTCCCCTTACATGTTTTTCCTCTACCTGCGAGGTGTCGAGCAGTGAGGGAGCAAAGAGGTTGACCAGCAGTGCAGATGCAGCGAAGTGTCCAGCATTGACATGTCTAGTCTGAACCCTTCTTCACACTCTCAGTATTCCTTTAATTAGAAATACTGACAGTAAAAACAAGTTTAAGAAAATGGCGGAAAAGTAAATGGACAAACTCACTTGGGGTTCAACATTGATCTTGTTTTTGAATGAACTCAGCTTCCATAGCTACCAGGGGTAACAAAATCCCAAACTGCCCATCCTCATTGGACCAAAGGGCCTGTTTCCATGCTGTAGAACTGCATGAGTCTGAATGAAGAAAATACTGCTCATCTCCATCTTGAATGGCAAATGCCTTGATCTTGAACTATGATCCAATGTGGGGGAGGTGAGGAGGGAGAGTGTGGGAGGTTTGGGATGGAGGGATAGAAGGGAGGTAGGGAGGGGAGAAGAGTTATGGAGAGTGAGAGGGAGTGAGTGAGGGTAGGGGAAAGGAGAGGGAGGGAGAGGTGAGTGAGGGATTGGGGGAAGGGAGGAGGAGAGGGGAAAGAAGAGGGAGGGTGAAGTGGAGGGGGAGAGAGCGCTGGGGATGAAGAAAAATGAGCCGCACCTCCATAGTTGGGGGCTTTGGTTGAGTGATGGAATATTGCGTAGGGGGAAGGTGTTGCTTTGGGGGACAATGCCTCCTGTGTGACAAGTGTGGGTCCCACTTAGTCTTGCACCTCTATAAAATCATCCCTTGGCCTCCTGCGCTCCAACGAATCAATTAATAACTTCCTAGCTTGACAATCTCTCCCTAAACCTCAAGCCTTTGCAAATCTTCTCTGAAGGAGAAGAGAAAGTGAAATGTTCAGACCACATTGTGTGCCGTAACCTTTTCTCTGACCCTTTTCTGGAACCAGATTAATGAGCATTCCCTCTATTGTATGTGCATCCTTTCTTAGGTAAAGCAAATGGAACAATACACAATGGTCCAGTCACAGTCTCATCAAGACCCTACACAATTGCAACAATACATCCTTAATCCAGGAATCAAAGACTCTTGCAATAAAGGCTACCAAATAAATGGGCCTCTAAATCACTAGCCACAATGGCATTTTCGTGCCAAAAATAATAGAACTGAAATAAATCATCCACCTTGAAGACATAAAGTGCTGGAGTAATTCATCAAGTCAGGCAGCATCTCTGGAGAAAATGGATAGTTGACTTGGGTCCCTTCTTCAATCTGAAAATGGGTCTTGACCCGAAATGTCACCTATCCATTTCTTCAGAGATGCTGCTTGCTCAGGCGTTTTTTGTCTTCTTTTGTGTAAAGTTTTGTGTGAACAACTTCTTTATGTCTGTTATCAGGCTTCTGAATTGTTCTTTCAAACGCTAGGGTGCTGCCCAATTGTCCTCAACCTGTTTGCAGACATTGGGTTTTGTCTTTGGAAATGCTATGCTACAATACTGAGAAAAATATTCTGCACTCTGTACCTTTCCCTGCACGCTACATGTTGTACTTGAGTTTGGCCCGATTCTAGTTATGTACAGCTTGATCTGATTCTGTTTGGACAGCATGTAATATAAAGCTTTTCACATGTACCTTGGTACATGTGACAATCATACATTTAAATCTAAATCTACAGGATTTCCACACCCAGGAAAGGTCACAGTGATGGTTGAAATGGAGGGAGCCAGAGGACAAGCAGCTTTCTGGAGCTGTTCAATACATTACTCTTCGAAAGTGTTTCCTTGCAAGTGGGAAGATTGCATGGTCAAAAGGCTTTTGGCACATTGGTCAGAGTACTGAGTATAGAGGTTAGGAGGTCATGTTGTTGCTTTATAATACATTGATGAGGTCACATTTAGAGTATGGTGCTCAGTTTGGGCCACCATGTTATAGGAAAGATGTTGTCAAGCTGGAAAGGGTGCAGAAAAGATTTATGAGGATGTTGCTAGGACTCGAGTCCATGAGCTATAAGGAAAGATTGAGCAGGCTAGGATTTTATTCCTTGGATTGCAGAGGATGAGGGGTTACAATTTAATTTATAATGATGATCTTGTAGAGGTATACAAGGTCATAAGGGGAATAATTTTGGTAAATGCATGGGGTTTTTTACCCAAATTAGGATAATTGAGAACCAGAAGACATAGGTTTAAGGTGAGGGGGGAAAGATTTAAAAGGAGCCTGAGGGGTAACCTTTTTACACAAAGGGCTGTTGGCACCTGGAACTAGCTGCAGGAGAAGATAGTTGAGGTAGGTACTATCACAACGTTTAAGAGACATTTAAATTGGTACGTGGATGGTTAGGTTCAGAGATTATATCTACCAAATGCAGTCTAGGGCCTTGACCCGAAACATCACCCATTCCTTCTCTCCAGAGATGCTGCCTGTCCTGCTGAGTTGCTCCAGCTTTTTGTGTCTATCTTTGTTTTAAAACAGCATCTGCAATTCCTTCTTACGCAGACAGGTGGAACTTGTGAAGGCGGGGCATGATAGTCGGCGTTGGCAAGTTGAGCCGAAGGGCCTGTTTCCATGCTGTATGACTCTATGTCTCCATGAATTATAGTCAATGGGCTCAGCACCAAATCCTGAAGCACATTATTAGTCACAGGCTTCCAGTCCGAGAAGCAACCTTCCACCATTACCCTCAGCTTCCTTCCATTCAGCTATCTCTCCTTGGACCCAGGGCAGCCTGCCATGTTGAACTGTCGAATGCTTTACTGAAGTCCATATATACAACATCTACAGCTCTGCCCTCATCAACCGTTTTGCTCACATCTTGAAATATATATATATATTTAGAACGTAGGGCAAAGCTGCGAGAATATCTAGGGGAATATGTCGAATACTGTCTCCCACCCCCACCTGACCGAAGCAAATTCCAACTCAAGGGAGATGTGTTCAGGGACAAACCCATCATACCGCAGGAGGGGAAAGCCTTTCACTTGAAAAGTAAACTCTTCGATCAAAGGCCCAGAAGCAGTTCTTATTCAGGATGAGAAGCTGGTAACATTTGCGTATTGAAACACTTAAGGGACTGTCCCACGAGCATGCGACTCCATGCGGCAAGCGCGGCCTAAAGGGCCGGTCCCACCAGCATGTGCCTGCATATGGCAAGAGCGACCTAATGCGGTTCTGCGCGGCAACATCCTGCCGGCCCGCAGCCGTCTCGACGCCGTATGTCACGCGTGAACTTCCCACGGACTTCGCTCGAACTTCATGTCACTCACTCGACCTCCGCGCGGCCCCCGCTTCTGGTTTGGTCGTGATTGCCGCATGCAGGCGCATGCTCGTTGGACAGGCCCTTTACCTCAGGTGGTCGATCCAGCTCGCAGTTTCATTGCTGACGGTCGATCCAGCTCGAGGTTTTCCAGGCGAGTGCCCTCGAGCTTGAAGGTCAAAGACAGTCTCTGAAAGGTCGCGTGTGGGAATAGCAGAGTAGACGATGGGTCAAATGGCCTAATTCTGCTCATTCAATTTATGAACATGAACTGGAGGGCATAGCTTTAAGTTGAGACGGAAAAAGTTTTAAGGGGATGCTCAGGGCAAGTGTCTTTCACACAGAGGGTGGTGGGTGCCTACAATGTGCTATCGGGGTACTGGTGGAGGCAAATACAATCAGGGTGTTTGAGGTTTTTAGATGGACATATGATGCAAGGAATTGCTGACTTGGATCACATGCAGACAGAGGAGTTTAGTTTATCTCAGCATCAATGTCAGCGCAGACAGTGTAGGGCCGAAGGACCTGGCCCTGTGCTCCTATGATCTATGTTCTAGGTACAAACCAGGGCATGAAATGGTACTGGCAGGAATCTGGAATATTCTCAGAAGCGGATTTTAAGATGAGCTATGCAGGTGTGAAGAAACCCTGGCAAATGTTACACCTGAAACATCAGCATAGATTCCTGGGATGTCCTGGGATGTCAGGACTTTCATATGAAGAAAGACTGGATCAACACGGCTTGTACTCGCTAGAATTTAGAAGATTTAGGGGGGATCTTATAGAAACGTACAAAATTCTTAAGGGGTTGGACAGGCTAGATGCAGGAAGATTGTTCCCGATGTTGGGGGAAGTCCAGAACAAGGGGTCACAGTTTAAGGATAAAGGGGAAATCTTTTAGAACCGAGATGAGGAAATCTTTTTTCACACAGAGAGTGGTGAATCTCTGGAATTCCGCAGAAGGTAGTTGAGGCCAGTTCATTGGCTATATTGAAGAGGGAGTTAGATGTGGCCCTTGGGGCTAAAGGGATCAGGGGGTATGGAGAGAAGGCAGGTACAGGATACTGTTGGATGATCAGCCATGATCATATTGAATGGCGGTGCAGGCTCGAAGGGCCGAATGGCCTACTCCTGCACCTATTTTCTATGTTTCTATGTTTCTACGGGTGAGCAGTGGATGGGCATGGCCTGTAGAGGGAGCCGCTGAGCCCGGCCTCTGCTCGTCCCCCAAGGACCGGAGAACCAGAGAAGAGGATGGAGGGAGAGCCGGCGACAGTGGACACGAGGATCAAGGGCCAGTGGGAGAGTGAACCGGGGTCGTACCTTCCGCGCCCTCAAGGTTGGCTGTGGGAGACACCCCCGGGGCACAAAGGCTGAAGATGGCCGGGCGAGGAGAGGGACAACGGTTCAGATCCTGATGGAGGTAACGGCTGGCAACCCTGCAGCAGCCTGAGGCTCACCTGGATCGGGCAACGCTCCAGGAGAGAGAGAGAGCGTGTGGACCGGTCTAGAGTTTGAAAATGCAGCAAAACTTGGCGACTCTTGCGTGCGGTCTCAGTGGGCTATTTCTATACACTTGGTACTAATCAGGGATTGTGCTTAGGTATGGAGAGTCTTTACTGAATGGTATGCAAAAAAATGAATTTAATTGTACCTATGTACCTGTGACAATAAAAGAACCATTTTACCATTGACTGACCATTGAATGTAACTGACAGGAACAGGAATAACTAATACCCCACATCACCAAAGTATTGTACCCTCACAAACAATTACCAAGAGAAACAGTCACCATAGACAACAAAATGGGAACAAAATATTCTCTTACTCAAACAATGGAAACTTGCACACCAAAAATAATAAACTGAAATAGATCATCTGAGTTATGGTTGGTTAATTAAAAAAATATAGAAAGAAGTAATGTGTAAAAATATGTGAAGGAACATGTCAGACAAGGAACTTCAGATTCTGGAGTCTTGAGCAGAAAATACACAGTGCTGGAGCAACTCAGTGGGTCAGGTAGCATCTGTGGAGGACGGATAGGCAACGTTTCAGGTCAGGAGCCTTCTTGAGACTAGAACGATCCTGACCCGAAACACCGCCTGTCCGTGTCCTCTACAGATGCTGCCTGATCTGCTGAGTTATTCCAGCATTGTTTATAGAGAACTATGTTGTTACATGTGAGTGAACTACTTTGTGTTTGTGATAGTGAGAAACTCATTGGAGCACTTTATTCTGTATAAAGAGAGCACATCGACTGAACACATGGCCTGAGATGGAAAAATGAGCCTGTTACTGAGCCACCGATTTCAGATTGGAAGTCCAATTAACAAACTTAATACTGCTCTGGGAAACAAATGGGATGCAATATGCATGCAGACCATTCTATACAAAGACTTGATTTAAATTGCAACCATGTAACACAAACTAATCCTTTCATTAAACAAAACACAAGGCACAGATGCATGAAGGACTAACTGCAGTGATTCTGAGCATGATGCATATTATACACCATAGAATTAAGAACAAACTGAAAGATGCATAGAACAATTTGAAACATCAAGCAGTTGAAACCAGGGACCAAAGCATTAAGCACGACACTGCACAGACCTTGGACGTGACGGGCGAGGAACGAAGTCGGTGCGAGAGGGGAGGGAACTGGGGTCTGGCCGAATGTGCCCTTGAGATCGGCTGCAGTAGGCGCCCTTGAGGAACAACTGTGGATGGGCGAGGAATGGGACGTCGGTTCACAGGTCGATCCACACCCCCTGCAACTGCATGCGGCTTGTCTGGAATGGTCACTGCTCATAACAACTTTAGAGGGAATGGACTTTAAAAATGCACCAAAATATGGCACCTCTTGCATGCAGGAGCAGTGGACTATTTCTGTACACCTGCTAATTGGGGAGATGCTTGGGTATGGCAATACTTTCTGCTCTGGGTCTCCTCCCCTGTCAGAGTGAGGTCAGACGCAAATTGGAGGAACAGCAACTCATATTTTGCTTGGGCAGCTTACAACCCAATGGTATTAATATTGATTTCTCTAACTTCAAGTAACCCTTGCTTTCACTCTCTCTCCGTCCCTCCATCACCTTAGTTCTCTGACTAGTTTCACAGTTCTCCTGGTTAACATTAGTGTCTCAATGCCTCATGATCATCTTCCTCTTAGCCAACAATCAACCATTCTACTTTTTTCTTGGCCATTGTCTGCTTTGATCTATCTTTTTCTCACCTTAACCTTCCATAGCTCTAGTTTTCCTCTCCCCTGACTCTCAGTTTGAAGAAGGGTCGACACCCGAAATGTCACCCATTCTATCTCTCCAGGGATGCTGCCTGACCTGCTGAGTTACTCTAACATTTTGTTTTTATGAATGGCAATACTCTACTGGGCTGTTTGTAAGAAGAATTTCACCGTATATTTGCACTTCAAACATAGAAACATAGAAAAATAGGTGCAGGAGTAGGTCATTCGGCCCTTCGAACCAGTACTGCCATTCAATATGATTATGGCTGATCATCTAAAATCAGTAACCCATTCCCGGTTTTTCCCCATAATCCCTTGATTCCTTTAGCCCTAAGAGCTAAATCTAACTCTCTTGAAAACATCCAGTGAATTGGCCACCACTGCCTTCTGTTCCACAGATTCACAACTCTCTAGGTGAAAAAGCTGTTTTCCTCATCTCAGTTCTAAATGGCCTACCCCTTATTCTTAAACTGTGACTCCTGGTTCAGGACTCCACCAACATCGGGAACCTTTTTCTTGCATCTAGCCTGTCCAATCCATTAAGAATTTTGTATGTGTCTATAAGATCCCGACTCGTCCTTCTAAATTCCAGTGAATACAAGCCCAGTCGACCCATTCTTTCATTATATGTCAGTCCCCACCATCCCGGGAATTAACCTGGTGAACCTACGTTGCACACTCTCAATAGCAATAATGTCCTTCCTCAAACTAGGAGATCAAAATTGCACACAATACTCCAGGTGTGGTCTCACCAGGGTCCTGTACAACTGCAGTAGGACCTCCTTGCTCCTAAACTCAAATCCTTTTGCAATGAAGGCCAACATACCATTAGCTGCCTGCTGTACCTGAATGCTTACTTTAAGTGACTGATGTACAAGCACACCCAGGTCTCGTTGCACCTCTGCTTTTCCTAATTTGACACCATTCAGATAATAAATGTACCATTGAGCCATTGAAGTATTGAGATTTTACATAGTGCAGTAAGTCATCTCTTGTTCCAAGTTGGCGTTTAGGTTCCTATTTCATCAAACCCATCAATACTCCTTGCCCCCCTGTGTATTATCCTGACTTCCCTTTCTTTGCAATCTGCTTCAAACAGTCCCTATGGTAGCACATATCTCATCCACATTCATTTAGTAAAGAGGTCTCTCCTGAATATATGCTTGATTTATTACTGACAAACTCGTAATGGCCCTTAATGTTGGATTCCTTCATGAGTGGGAAAATCCTTCTCTCTACCCCACAAATTGGCCAGCCTCCAGTTTTCTTTGCTCGGAGGATGAATCCAGCCTGTTGTGCGATCCAATGTTAGAAACAGAAGTCTTTCAAAATGGATTCACATGTTTAGTTTAGTTTAGGGTTACACAGAAAAGCTGGAGAAACTCAGCGGGTGCAGCAGCATCTATGGAGCGAAGGAAATAGGCAACGTTTCGGGCCGAAACCCTTCAGTTTAGTTTGGTTTAGTTTGGAGATACAGTGCGGAAACAGGCGCTTCAGCCCACCGAGTCCGCGCCGACCAGCGATCCCCGTGCACTAGCGCTATCCTACACTCTAGGGACAATTACAATTTTCACCAAAGCCAATTAACCTACAAACTTGTATGTCTTTGGAGTGTGGGGTGAACCGATGTCAACCGGGGAAAACCCACCTGTTCATGGGGAGAACGTACAAACTCCATACAGACAGCACCTGTATTCAGGATCGAGCCCTGGTCTCTGGCGCTGAATCTACTGACGCGCCACTGTGCTGCCCCATTGTAAAGCAAAAAAATGTGGTAACCAATTTTCGCAGAGAAAATTCCCATGTAGTTGTTCCATTAGTGGGTTGGTTTAAAGGAAGGTTTACCTGCAAGATGCCTAGCAGGGAGAGGTTACACAGAGTTTGATTGTTTTCTCTGAAATGCCACAGGTGAACGGGAGACCCGATAGAAGTATATAAATCTATGAAAAGCACAGATAGGGTGGTCAGTCCGAATGTAATAGACTGGAGGATATAACTTTAAGGTGAGTGGAGCAAAGTTTAAAGGAGAAATGCGGGGAAAGTCTTTTACACAGAGGGCGGTGAGTGCCTGGAATGCCCTTCTGGAGGTGGTGGAGGAGGCAGATATGATCATGGCATGAGGCTTTTAGATGGGAGCATGGATGGAATGGAGGGATTTGGATCATGTGCAGGCAGAGGAGATTTGTTTAAATTGGCATTCTGTCCAACATAGACTTAGACATAGATGGACGCAAAGTGCTGAAGTAAACCAGTGGGTCAGGCAACATTTCGGGAGAATGAGGTTGAATGAATTTTCTGGTCAGGACCCTTCTTCAGCCATAAACATTGTGGGCCAAGGTGGTCACCAGGCTTCACATTACTTAAAAAATAAAATGCATTAATCAAATTAGGTGGTCAGGTGCTTAAACGGCTTAACCAGTTCAACAACACACCTTGGTATTGACCCCACCACTTGCCACATCTTCCCATCTCCCCCCATGTCGGCCTTCCGCAAAGACCGCTCCCTCCGTAACTCTCTTGTCAATTCTTCCCTTCCCTCCCGTACCACCGGACAGCGTACAGTTTTGGTCTCCAAATCTGAGGAAGGACATTATTGCCATAGAGGGAGTGCAGAGATGGTTCACCAGACTGATTCCTGGGATGTCAGGACTGTCTTATGAAGAAAGACTGGATAGACTTGTTTTATACTCTCTAGAATTTAGGAGATTGAGAGGGGATCTTATAGAAACTTACAAAATTCTTAAGGGGTTGGACAGGCTAGATGCAGGAAGATTGTTCCCGATGTTAGGGAAGTCCAGGACAAGGGGTCACAGCTTAAGGATAAGGGGGAAATCCTTTAAAACCGAGATGAGAAGAACTTTTTTCACACAGAGAGTGGTGAATTTCTGGAACTCTCTGCCACAGAGGGTAGTTGAGGCCAGTTCATTGGCTATATTTAAGAGGGAGTTAGATGTGGCCCTTGTGGCTAAGGGGATCAGGGGGTATGGAGAGAAGGCAGGTACGGGATACTGAGTTGGATGATCAGCCATGATCATATTGAATGGCGGTGCAGGCTCGAAGGGCCGAATGGCCTACTCCTGCACCTAATTTCTATGTTTCTATGTTTCTACCCCCTCCCTGGGCACTTTCCTTTGCAACTGCAAGAGATGCAACACTTGTCCCTTTACCTCCCCCCTCTACTCCATTCAAGGACCCAAGCAGTCATTCCAGGTGCGACAGAGGTTCACCTGCATCTCCTCCAACCTCATCTATTGCATCCACTGCTCTAGATGTCAGCTGATCTACATCGGTGAGACCAAGCCGAGGCTTGACGATCGTTTCGCCGAATACCTCCGCTCAGTCTGCAATAACCAACCTGACCTCCCGGTAGCTCAGCACTTCAACTCCCCCTCCCATTCCCCATCCGACCTCTCTGTGCTGGGTCTCCTCCTCCTTTTTTTCTTTCTTCTTCCCCCCCCATCAGTCTGAAGAAGGGTTTTGGCCCGAAACGTTGCCTACTTCCTTCGCTCCATAGATGCTGCTGCACCCGCTGAGTTTCTCCAGCATTTTTGTGTACCTTCGATTTTCCAGCAACTGCAGTTCCTTCTTAAACACTTGGTATTGGCATTATGTTGGCACAGACATTATGTGCTATTTCGTTCTCTCAGTTTAGTTTTTGAGACACAGCGTGGAAACAGACCCCTCGACCCACCGAGTCCACGCCGACGCGTGATCACCCCCTACACTAACACTACCCTACTTTGAGCATACATGGATTGTTTTCTCTGGAATATTCGGAAACAATCACCATTCTTTGTGTAAAAAAAGTTGCCCTTCAATTTCTTATTAAATCTTTCCCTCCTCACCCTAAACCAATGTCCATGGTTTTTGATTCCCGTACTCTGGGCAAAAATCCCTGTGCATTTACAGGATCTATTCCTCTCATGATTGTTTACACCTCTATAAGACCAAGCAAGCAATTCCTGCCTCTTTCTACATCATTTTTTGGTGCATTGAGCTCTTGATTTAAATTTTGTTGGAGTTTTGAGATGGTTGTAATAAGTGTTCTGATGAAATATCGACAGAAACATTATATCTGATGACAATACGATGTATGTGGAGGGGAATAGCCTGCTGTGTGCAAGGCTTAATCTCTTTTATAGATTTTATAATTGGGAAAGAATATCATAACTTGATGTACTCACTGGGGCTGCCTCCATCTCCAAAGAAAGAGCATTCATTTTGCACTGGATCAAAGCAACCCAAAATACTTCACGATCGACAAATTACTTTGGGGCCACTGTTTCCTTTGTTTATATTAACAGCACAGCATTCAATTTTGTGCACAGCAATTGAGATGGAAAACTAATTTATCTCTTTTTGGTTATGTTGAACGACAGATGAATATTGGCCGGGGTGACTACAGAACTCTTTGCCCTTCACTGAAATCATCGTCTGTTTACCATCAGAGCTGGGAAAATAGAGGATAGACATTGATCTTCAGAGTTGTCCTGGAATCGAGAGACCGAGGGGGTACAAGTGCATAGTTCACTGAAAGTGCGGCACAGGTTGAAGAGGGTGACAAAGAAAGAGTTTGTCATGCTCGCCTTCATCGATCAGGGAACTGAGTACAATAGATGGGACCGACACAAAATACTGGAGTAACTCAGTGAATCAGGCAGCATCTCTGAAGAAAAAGGATGGGTGACCCTGAAGTCTGAAGAAGGGTCCCGACCCGAAACATCACCCATCCTTTTTCTCCAGAGAAGCTGCCTGACCTGATGAGTTACTCCAGCACTTTCGAAAGTAGGTGCAGGAGTAGGCCATTCGGCCATTCGAGCCAGCACTGCCATTCAAAAATGATCATGGCTGATCATCCAGAATCAGTACCCCGTCCCTCCTTTTTCCCCATATCCCTTGATTCCGTTAGTCCAAAGAGCTAAATTAACTCTCTCTTGAACACATCCAGTGAACTGGCCTCCACTGCCTTCTGTGGTGGAGAATTCCACAAATTCACAACTCTCTGGGAGAAAATGTTTTTCCTCATCTCAGTCCTAAATGGCCTACCCCTTATTCTTAAACTGTGACCCCCTGGACATGGGGACTCCCCTAACATGGGGAACATTTTCCCTGCATCTAGTTTGTCCAATCCCTTAAGAATTTTATATGTTTCTATAAGATCCTTTCTATAAGATCCTTCAGTATAAACTAACATCTGCAATTCCTTTCTAGGAATTGGTGAGACTGCACTTGAGTTTTGTATGCAGTTTCAGTCACCTAGCTATAGGAAGGATGTCATTAAGCTGTAAAGGGTGCAGGCAAAATTCATAAGGATGCTACCAGTTCTGGAGGGCTTGGATTATAAAGAGAGACTCGATAGACTGGGACAATTTATCCTTGGAGCATAAGAATCTGAGTGGTGACCTTACAGAGCCATATAAAGTCATGAGGGGCATAGATAAGGTGAATTGTCATGGTTGCTTCTCCTAAAACTAGAGGGCTAGAGGGTCCACACCGACCCATTGTCCCATTCACACTAGTCCCACCTGCCTGCATTTGATCCATATCTCTCTAAACCTGTTCTATCCTTGTCACCTGTCTAAATGTTTCTTAAATGTTGTGATAGTACCTGCCTCAACTACCGCCTCCGGGGGAGTAACGGGGAGTGAGAGGGGAAAGATTTAAAAGGGAACTGAGTAGCAACTTTTTCACACAGAGGGTGGTGCATACATGCAATGATCTGCCAGAGAAAGCTGTAGAAGTGTTCAATTATACCATTGAAGCACCATTTAGACAGGTAAATGGATAGGAAAGGTTCAGAAGGAAGATGGGATTAGATCAGATAGGCAACATTGTCAGCATGGATGAGTGGGGCCAGAGGGCCTGTTTTCGCGTTGCATAAGTTTAGTTTAGTTTAGTGTTTCAGCGCGGAAACAGACCCTTCAGCTCGCTGAGTCCTCGCCGACCAGCAATCGCCCATACACTAGTTCTATCTACACTCTACACTGCGCACCTGTGGTTGAACTATGGAAAGACAGGTTTGCAGAGACTAAAGGTTGCATATAACGATGCCATGAGAACACTGCTAAGGAAACCTAGATGGTGTAGTGCCATTAATATGCTTGTGGCTGCAGGAGTCAGTACTTTAGAAGCTATCCTAAGAAATCACATGTATAAATTCATTTGCTGGATAAATGACTCTAAAAATGTAATTATTGTGGCTTTATCAAACATAAGGGTTAGCAGTACACGCTACGAATCCCTTCTGTGGAGACACTGGTATCGTTGTCTCGTTGATCATTCTTTTAATCTGGATTTTTAACTTATGTATTATGTTTTTTTTTAATATATAATTTATGATTCTTTTATAAGTGATATACTAAGATTTTATATGTACTTTATGATATTCTTTACTATGCAATGCATTTTTTAATGTAATGTTGCCCCATGTCTGGACCTCGAGTCCGTAATAAAGTTTTTTATTATTATTATTATTATTATTATTATTATTATTATTATTATTATTATTATTATCCTACACTGTGCAGATCCAGAGGGTCAATTTACAGATGCCAATTAACCTACAAACCCGCATGTCCTTGGGATGTGGGCAGAAACCAGGGCACCAGGAGAAAACCCACAGGGAGAACGTACAAACTCCATACAGACAGCATCTGTTGTCAGGATTGAACCCGGGTCTTTGGCTCTGTAAAGGGCCTGTCCCACTTACGCGACCTTGGCTCGCAAATTACGCGACCTTGTGGTCACTGGAGGCGTACGGGCACCGTAAGGCCGTGCGGGGACGGTCCCACTTAGAGAGTTGTGCGTGGCTGGTCCCAAGATTGCACGGGGCTCCGAAATTCTGTTAGTGGCCAAAATCTTTGCACACAAACGGCCTGTCGGCACGCAGGCGCATTACGGTCATACGCAGCGATGACGTCACCGCCCGACACCCAAATTCAGTCAGCCCGCCTCCTGCACAACTGATTGGTAAGTATGACGTAAATGACATCACGCGCGAACTTCGCGTGAACTCCGCTTCCGTTTTGTTGCGCCAAACGCATGCAATCGCATGCAAGTGGGACAGGCCCTTTCGTCAGCAACTCTACTGCTGCGCCTCTGTGCCACCCAAAACTCTATGTCACTGTGACTTTCACCCAGAACATTACAATTCAGAAACAAACGTTCTTTGAAAGTGAGCCATAAATGACAAAGCTGATGAAAAACAGAAGTTTAAGATTAAAGGACATGGCAGTAACGTTTGTCAATATTCCAGTGTCATCGTATCTGACATACTAACAAAAAGTAATGTAGTGTGAATGCTCTGTAGAAATAGCTACTTCCATCTTGTTGTTCAGTATTGAATTATTGACTGCTTGTGACTGAACGCCTGGATATAAATTACTCTTTGGCACATGTTGCATTTACATCAAGAATAGACCTGCGATACTTATTCCAAGTGTAGCTCACTCAGCTTGAAACAGTGCTTGCTGATTGACAAAATTATTGGTGCACAATCTGTCAACTGGGCAATTTACAGCATTGCCTCTCTGGTATTGAAATTGGGATAGGCACAAAATGCTGGAGTAAAGGGCCTGTCCCACTTACGTATCCTTGGCACGCAAATTACGCGACCTCGTGGTCGCGATGAGCCATACGGGCATCGTATGGCCGCGCGAGGCCAGTCCCACTTAGAAGAGCGGAGGGGTATGTAGTTGTGCGCGACATCGCGCGGGGCTCCGAAATTTTTGGAGTGAGCGAAATCTTCGAGTGCCAACAGCCTGTCGCGGAATTGACAGCCAAAGTGGGACAGGCCCAAGACCCTGGTACGACGCAATGCTCACCTTCAACAGCAGCAGAAGCAGGCAAATGATCGCCAGTGTGTTCCGGATCCGCCCCCACTTCTACTCCCAGAGCGGGGCCAAGAAAATTGAAAATAGACACAAAATGCAGGAGTAACTCAGTGGGACCGGCAGCATCTCTGGAGAGAAGCAATAGGTGACGTTTTGGGTCAAGACCCTTCTTTTCAGACTGAAGAAGAGTCTCGACACGAAACGTCACCCATTCCTTCTCTCCAGAGATGCTGCCGGTCCCGCTGAGTTACTCCAGCTTTGTGTCCATCTTCAAATGACGTTAAGCGCTCCAGACGGCTGTGCTTACGCATGGAATCGCGCCCGAACTTCGCCGGACCATCGCGGCTCAACGCGACCACAAGGTCGCGTACTTTGCGTGCCAAGGACACGCAAGTGGGTCAGGCCCTTAACTCAGCGGGTCAGGCAGCATCTGTGGAGAAAAGGAATAGGTGACGTTTCAGGTCAAGATTCTTCTTCAGACTGAGAGTCGGGATCAGGATCCAAAATGTCACCTTTTCCTTCTCTCCAGAAATGCTGCCTGACCCGCTGAGTTACTCTAGCATTTTGGGTCTATCTTTGGTGCAAGCCAGCATCTGCAGTTCCTTCCTACACATTGTAATTTGTATATTGGTGTCATATTAGTTTAGAAGTACCGCGCGGAAACAGCCCACAGCGAAATCCGAGCTGACCAGTGATTACCTGTTTACTGGTTTGATCCTACACAATAGGGACAATTTTACAGAGGCCAAGTTATCTACGAACCTGCATGTCTGGAATGTGGAAGGAAACCAGACCACCTGGAGAAAACCCATGTGGTCACAAGGGGAATATACAAAATCCATACAGAGCAGCCAAGGTCAGAATTTAACTTGGGTGTCTGGCGTTGTAAGGCAGCAACTCTCCCACTATGCCACTGTGAAATCAGACTATACAGGAGTACATCAGGTAGTGTAAAAGCAAAAATGGACAATGTACATTCAAGGGAAATGGGGAAGAAGCCGGAACGAGGTACTGATTTTGGATGATCAGCCATGATTATGTTGAATGGCGGTGCTGGCTCAAAGGGCCAAATGGCCTACTCCTGCACCTATTTTCCATGTTTCTATGTTTTCTATGTTTCTATGTTTCGATATGCAGAATATAGTAGACACAGGGAACTGCAGATGCTGATTTATCAATAAAGACACAAAATGCTAAAGTAACTCTGTTTGTGAGGAAGCATCTCTGGAATAACATGGATAGGTGATGTTTCAAGTTGGGACCCTCTGCAGATTTAGTCTATCCATATTCTCCAGAGATGCGGCTGACCTGCTGTATTATTCCAGCTTTATTGCCAAATATAGTGAGACAGCTACAGAGAAAGTGCAGAGAAAATTAAGTGCATGGTTGTAACGATGTAGATTACAGATTCAGTGTGGTTCCTGATGGAAGAAATCATCCAACCCATTGGAAAGCTTATGTGAGATCCTTCAAAATCACAATGGTAGCCTTGACAATGAGGAGTGAGTTACAGTATCTGCTCTTAAGAAATCCATCATTAAATATGGATATTGCGTTCCTACAAGAGACACATTTGAAACAACAAACTCAGATCAGATTAAGGGCAAATTGGATAGGTCAAACCTATTACTCCTCATTCACCTCTAAAGCAAGAGGCACGGCCATTATAATTCGGAAGGGCATACCTTTTAAATTAAAGAATTCCATATCTGATAAAGAGGGAAGATATGTTATAGTCACAGGAGAAATTTACAATACACCATTAACTATGATAAATATTTACGCGCCTAATTTTGATAACCCACAATTTTTTAGGAAAATAATAGATTTAATCGCAGAGCATAATTTTCAAAATATAATAATGGGGGGGGGATTTCAATTGTGTTATAGATCCATACTTAGATAAATCAATAAAGCTAGGGAAGCGTCTTGTTAAAACCAAGACCTGTGAATTTTTAAAAACTTATATAAAAAATAATAACATAGCTGATGTTTGGAGAATAGCAAATCCAAGTGGTAGGGAATACTCATTTTATTCATCAGTTCACAAAACTTATTCGCGAATTGACTATTTCTTACTGGACACAAAATTGATCCCGTATACGAATAAACCATCATATCATAATAGTATTATTTCTGATCACTCACCATTGACTTTTATACTTAAAATTGAGGGAATGCCGAGTATAAAGCCTTTTTGGAGGTTCAATGCACACATATTAAATAACCCGCAGGGTTATGAGTATATAAAAGAACAAACAAAACTTTTTTTCGAAATAAATGACACACCGGGTATTTCTGCACCACTATTATGGGAAACCTTCAAGGCATATATTCGCGGTGTCATAATCTCTTACCAAAGTTTTCAAAATAAGGAAAATAAAAGAGAACTTCAGCGGATAGAACAGAAAATAAAATTACTAGAACTGGACAATGCAACTGACCCAACCATAAATAAACATAATAAGATAACTTTATTGAAATATAAAGTCAATAGAATACTATCGGCTAGAGTAATAAGATTATTCCAAATTACAAAACAAGCACACTTCGAATTTGGGGATAAGCCACATAAACTGCTTGCGAGGCAACTGAAGCAACGAGAAAAGGAAAAAACTATTACAAAAATTAAATCGGACAATGGTGAGTTTCTAACATTGCCTAAGGATATTAATAAGAGGTTTGCCCAATTTTATCATAATTTATACACATCCAAAATAAAGACAGATGTAAGTAAAATTACAAATTTTTTAGATAATTGCAAGCTCCCAAAATTGGATAGTTTAGAACAAGAGCAATTAGGAGCACGGATTACTAGTGAAGAAATAAAACAAATAATAAACTCATTGAAAAATGGGAAGACCCCAGGACCAGATGGCTTTAGTAATTAATTTTATAAAAGATTTCAGGAGTCTATTGTACCAAGATTATTTAATTTATACACGCAGGCTTATACTGAAAATAAACTACCAGAAACCCTAGCAGAAGCAACAATAACGCTTATACCAAAAAAAGATAAAGATTTAGATGAACCTGGTTCTTATAGAGCTATATCACTTCTAAATACGGATCAGAAAATTTTAGCAAAGATTCTAGCTAGAAGGCTAAATAATTATATTAACAATTTAATAAATACGGATCAAACGGGATTTATACTCAAAAGACAATCATTTAATAATTTGAGAAGGCTTTTTAATATAATGTACTCTCATAATGAGGACAATGAAGATATCTCAGTGGTCACGTTGGATGCAGAGAAGGCATTTGATCAAGTAGAATGGCAGTATTTATACAAGGTACTCCAAAAATTTAATATGGGAGAGAATTTTATTAGATGGATTAAACTACTTTATGATAGACCTAAGGCAAGAATATTAACTAACAATACGCTATCTCCAAAAATGTACTTATCAAGGGGTAATAGGCAAGGGTGTGCCTTATCACCATTGCTATTTGCCCTTATGATAGAACCGCTGGCCGAAATGATTAGAAATCACCCGAATATTCACGGATATAACACCAAGGACTCAAAGAATAAAATTTCATTATACGCTGATGATATCCTTTTATATATTACTAATACACAAACGAGTATACCGACCTTATTAACACTAATTGAGGAATTCGGCTCTTTTTCAGGATATAGAATAAATTGGAATAAAAGCGAAATTATGTCTTTAAAACCACAGGATTCGAGACACTTACTAAAATTCCCCTTCAAAATTGCAACAGAAAAATTCAAGTACCTGGGTATTCAAATTACGAAAAGACACAAATCATTATTTAGTGCCAATTTTATACCACTATTAAATAAACTGAATGATACGATTAAATTTTGGAAAACGCTTCCGCTCTCATTGATAGGTAGAATTAACGCTATAAAAATGACTTTCTTACCACAATTAATATATTTGTTTCAAGCGATCCCAATATATATTCCAAAATATTTTTTCAAAAAATTAGATTCCACTATCACTAATTTTATATGGGACTACAGAACACATAGAATTCAACGAAAGCATTTGTGCAAATCTAAAGAAGTTGGGGGTTTATCATTACCTAACTTTATATATTACTACTGGGCAGTGCATATTAAGAACATAATATACTGGCTGGATAGTTCCACTCAGCAGTTGGAGTGGATAAGAATGGAGAAAGAGGAGTGCTATCCGCACGATATAGGAACGATCCTGCTCTCACCGATAAAATTGAATAGTATAATATATAAGAAGAACCCAATTATTCACAATATAATAAGAATTTGGAAACAAATAAAAGTATCCTTGAAATTAAATAATTTATCAGTACTAACCCCACTATTGAACAACCCCGCATTCAAACCTTCTCTCATCGACAACACATATCAACAATGGGATAGACTGGGGATTAGGAAAGTAGGGGATATGTATGAAGTGGGCAAACTGTTATCATTTCAACAATTAAAATTACAATTTAAATTGAAGGATAATCAATATTTTAAATATATACAGGTATGTGACTTTATGAAGAAATATACACATAGATTTCAAACTATATTTTTAGATCCTTTAGAAGAAGCAATGAATATTAAGGCTGATTCACAAAAATTAATATCATACTTTTATAATAATATATTAAATAGAGAATCACCCTCAACAGAAGCATTAAGGGAAGATTGGGAACAAGAGCTAATGATAAAGATCTCGAAGGATAGATGGGAAAAGTATTTGATGAATACACATAACTGTTCTATTAATGCAAGACATAATTTAATTCAATTCAAATTATTACATAGACTATATTATTCAAAAACGAGGTTGAATAAATTTTATCCAAACGTCTCTCCCAGATGCGATAAATGTTTGTTTCAAAACGCTAATATAACACACTCATTTGTAGGATGTACAAAGTTGAATAAATTTTGGAGTGATATATTTGATATATTTACAAAGATTTTCAAGTCAAGAATAGAACCCAAAACGGAATGGATTATATTTGGAATAATAGGAGAAGATACCAATTTAAATAAAGATCAAAATGTTTTTTTTAAATTATGGGTTAATAATTGGAAAGAAATTGATACTTAAATTTTGGAAAAATACAACCACACCAACTGTTAAAATGTGGATTAGGAATATGATGGACATAGCACGCCTTGAAGAAATGAGACTCCGACTAATAGATAAATATGACCAATTCTTAAGGAGTTGGTCTCCTTTCATCGACTTTTTGGAATCATGTGATGCAGCGGTACCGTAAGGATTGCTGATTTCAGTTCATGACGCGGATAGATCTACATCTCCGAATACAGATTTGAAAAATTCTCTTTTAAGGGGCCTTCTCTTCTATTTCTACTTTCCACTTTCTCTCTTCCTTTTTTTATTTTTTATATACACACTTCACGTTTTTCTACTCTCTACCATCTATTTTTCCACTTTTTCCCCTTTCTATTGTTTTCTTTTTCTTGTCCTGCTTACTTCCTTCTTATAACATAAAACTAGAGGTTGTACATAGAATGGATTACGGTATTACATAGTTGGCACCTAAAATTAGGTTCCACTGTACTGTTTTGTGCTGTATTAACTTCTAATAAAATAAACAAAAAAAAAAACAAAAAAAAAAAGAAAAGAAATCCATTCCTCATGGTCAACCATGACACCACATTATCATCAGCAGATCCGTTAGTCATAAAGTCATACAGCGTGGAATCAGTCCCTTCGGCCAACTTGCCCATGCCAACCAACATATCCCATCTACACGAGTCCTACCTGCCTGCATTTGACCAAAAGTCCCTACCACAACTACCTCCTCTGCCAGATAATTCCATACACCCACCACCCTACGAGGGAGTTAATACTGATGTAGTTACTAGTTGTGATAATTCAAAAACAAAATGCAGATACTCAAATTCTGTAATTTCACCGGAGTCACATGAGTGACTACGTGAAGACCCCGCCAGTACGCATGCGTGTCATATCGTCTATCGCATTGCGTTACGACTGGCAGGGTGGACGTGATTCTCCTGCCAGCAGCAGATCTGAGGTAAGTTTAAAAAAAAAAAAACTTTTTCAGGATTTCATCTTCTTGCAAGAACCTCCACTTAGAGGTCCTGCTAAAGGTCCGGGGCAAAGTCAGGACGAAGGGGGAACCCCAATCATGAACTTCCAGGGAACCCCGGTCACGGGGATGCCTGCCCACGGTCCAAGTCGCTCGGGAGGCCGCAGAATGCGAGTAGCGGGCGGAGGTGGATCCGCCTTTCGAGCCGCTTGTGGTGGAACCAGCGGCTTCATGTACAGTGGCTTGCAAAAGTATTCATACCCCTTGAATTTTTACACATTTTGTCACGTTACAACCACAAACGTAAATGTATTTTATTGGGATTTTATGTGATAGACCAACACAAAGTGGCGCATAACTGTGAAGTGGAAGGAAAATGATACATGGTTTTCAAATTTTTTTACAAATAAAAAACTGAAAAGTGTGGCGTGCAAAAGTATTCAGCCCCCTTTACTCTGATACCCCTAAATAAAATCCAGTGCAACCAATTGCCGTCAAAAGTCACCTAATTAGTAAATAGAGTCCACTTGTGTGTAATCTAATCTCAGTATAAATACAGCTGTTCCGTGAAGGCCTCAGAGGTTTGTTACAGAACATTAGTGAACAAACAGCATCATGAAGCCCAAGGAACACACCAGACAGGTCAGGGATAAAGTTGTGGAGAAGTTTAAAGCAGGGTTAGGTTATAAAAAAATATCCTAAGCTTTGAACATCTCACGGAGCGCTGTTCAATCCATCATCCGAAAATGGAAAGAGTATGGCACAACTGCAAACCTGCCAAGACATGGCCGTCCACCTAAACTGACAGGCCGGGCAAGGAGAGTATTGATCAGAGAAGCAGCCAAGAGGCCCATGGTAACTCTGGAGGAGCTGCAGAGATCCACAGCTCAGGTGGGAGAATCTGCCCACAGGACAACTATTAGTCGTGCACTCCACAAATTGGGCCTTTATGGAAGAGTGGCAAGAAGAAAGCCATTGTTGAAAAAAAGCCATAAGAAGTCCCATTTGCAGTTTGCCACAAGCCATGTTGGGGACACAGCAAACATGTAGAAGAGAAATGGAGGACATTTAAAGGGGAAATTTTAAGAGTACAGAATCTTTATGTTCCTGTTCGGTTGAAAGGAAACAGTAAAAATTGGAAAGAGCCCTGGTTTTCAAGGGAAATTGGACATCTTGTTCGGAAAAAGAGGGAGATCTACAATAAATATAGGCAGCATGAAGTAAATGAGGTACTTGAGGAGTATAAGGAATGTAAAAAGAATCTTAAGAAAGAAATTAGAAAAGCTAAAAGAAGATGTGAGGTTGCTTTGGCAAGTAAGGTGAAAGTAAATCCAAAGGGTTTCTACAGCTATATTAATAGCAAAAGGATAACGAGGGATAAAATTGGTCCATTAGAGAGACAGAGTGGACAGCTATCTGCAGAGCCAAAAGAGATGGGGGAGATATTGAACAATTTCTTTTCTTCGGTATTCACCAAGGAGAAGGATATTGAATTATGTGAGATAAGGGAAACAAGTAGAGTAGCTATGGATACTAAGAGATTTGAAGAAAAAGAAGTACTGACACTTTTGAAAAATATAAAAGTGGATAAGTCTCCAGGTCCTGACAGGATATTCCCTAGGACATTGAGGGAAGTTAGTGTAGAAATAGCCGGGGCTATGACAGAAATATTTCAAGTGTCATTAGAAACGGGAATAGTCCCCGAGGATTGGCGTACTGTGCATGTTGTTCCATCGTTTAAAAAGGGTTCTAAGAGTAAACCTAGCAATTATAGACCTGTTAGTTTGACTTCAGTGGTGGGCAAATTAATGGAAAAGATACTTAGAGATAATATATATAAGCATCTGGATAAACAGGGTCTGATTAGGAACAGTCAACATGGATTTGTGCCTGGAAGGTCATGTTTGACTAATCTTCTTGAATTTTTTGAAGAGGTTACTATGGAAATTGACGAGTGTAAAGCAGTGGATGTTGTCTATATGGACTTTAGTAAGGCCTTTGACAAGGTTCCTCATGGACGGTTGGTTAAGAAGGTTCAACTGTTGGGTATAAATGCAGGAATAGCAAGATGGACTCAACAGTGGCTGAATGGGAAAGCAAGAGGGTAATAGTGGATGGCTGTTTATCGGGTTGGTGGCAGGTGACTAGTGGGGTGCCTCAGGGATCTGTGTTGGGTCCTGTGTTGTTTGTCATGTACATCAATGATCTGGATGAAGGTGTGGTAAATTGGATTAGTAAGTATGCAGATGATACCAAGATAGGGGGTGTTGTGGATAATGAAGAGGATTTCCAAAGTCTACAGAGTGATTTAGGCCATTTGGAAAAATGGGTTGAAAGATGGCAGATGGAGTTTAATGCTGATAAATGTGAGGTGCTACACCTTGGCAGGACAAATCAAAATAGGACATACATGGTAAATGGTAGGGAATTGAAGAATACAGTTGAACAGAGGAATCTGGGAATAACCGTGCATAGTTCCTTGAAGGTGGAATCTCATATAGATAGGGTGGTAAAGAAAGCTTTTGGTATGCTAGCCTTTATAAATCAGAGCATTGAGTATAGAAGCTGGGATGTAATGTTAAAATTGTACAAGGCATTGGTGAGACCAAATCTGGAGTATGGTATACAATTTTGGTCGCCCAATTATAGGAAGGATGTCAACAAAATAGAGAGAGTACAGGGGAGATTTACTAGAATGTTGCCTGGGTTTCAGCAACTAAGTTACAGAGAAAGGTTGAATGTTAGGTCTTTATTCTTTGGTGCGCAGAAGGTTAAGGGGGACTTGATAGAGGTCTTTAAAATGATGAGAGGGATAGACAGAGTTGACGTGGATAAGCTTTTCCCTTTGAGAATATGTAAAAAAAATTGAAAACCATGTATCATTTTCCATCCACTTCACAATTATGCACCACTTTGTCTATCACATAAAATCCCAATAAAATACATTTACGTTTGTGGTTGTAACGTGCAAAATGTGGAAAAGTTCAAGGGGTATGAAAACTTTTGCAAGCCACTGTAGGTGTAGAACCCACTCGGGAGACCGCGGAATGCAGGGAGCGGGCGACGATGGATTCGCCTTCGTAGCTGCTGGCAGTAAAACCAGCGGCTTCACATTGGTACCGGTGACACCTGGAGAATCCGCTCGGACGACGGAGAGCGGGCGGCGGTAAGTCGCCTTCCGAGCAGCTGGCAGTAAAACCAGCGGCTTCATATTGGTGCTGGTGGCACCCAGAGCAGGATAACCCCCCCCGACTTTTCAAATCGCGGCTATTCCTTTAATAGGGACCGCGGGGATATCCCGGCTGCAGTTACTGCAGGGATACCCAGCTCGGGGGGGGGGGGGGGAGAAGTCTAGTAACCATGGGATCCTAGGACGCCTATGGCAGCACCTTATCGAGGGCTGCATAATGCATCTCCCTCGACAGAGGGGAGCATTAGGAGTTACTTCTGAGCTGACTCTGAACACAGGGGTTTGGCTGAAGATACCACAAGTGTGCAGGGGGTGCAGGAACATCACAACCAGCAGCAGGTGCAGGCCCAGCACCAGGGAACTGTGTTTCTCTCAGTGTCCCTGCAGTGAACAGCTATCTGGGGGATACTGCCATTTGGGCAACCTGATGAAACAAGGAAAGAAGCTCGACAAGGGCCGTTGGGCTCATGAAGGCCACATCATCACGCAAGACCTCACATCTCCAGCGGCAGCACCCCTACGCACCCACCAGCAAACCACGATACACTGAAGCTGGTGAAAGCTTGAAGGCCGTACAACCAGGACAAAGGTCTTTCTAGGCCACAGCCCAGAACGGCCATCCTGGAAGATGCGCCAACCCCGTACTTGAGCTCCTCTACCTCCCAGGAGCAGAAGTGCAAAATCATGCACACATGGTTGAGGCAGCTCCTGGGTCGGGTTGCATAAGTCCTCCCATTCGGATGAAGGATGAAGCTGATTGAGGCAACTCCTGAGGAAGTTCCCCATCCGGCGGTGTGAAGGTAGGGAGCCACATCATGATGTCTCCTGACACGGATACAAGTTTGTAATATTTACACTGGTTTGAATATTTACCCTGGTTTGGGTTAACATAAGATTAGTTTCTACTGCACAACAGGTATGGTTGGAGTTGCCTTTCAAGGCAGGCTCACAATTATGGGAGATGTGGACTGATCATTTTCAACAGCCTCAACCCGCATGTGCAGTATAGACATTTCTGAATAACTTCCATGTGATCATTTCCGCTCGCAGCGTTCGGAGATAATTGAAATTTAACTGGATGAGGCAATGATACACTCAGTAGCGTTGCAAAATGGGCTAACTTCAGTTTCCAGATTACTTACCAAATCACTACAATCAGTGCTTCGACTGCACAGAGCTAACAAATAAGTGGCATGGCCAATCTGGATGATATTCAACATACTGAATTTTACTAAATTAGCCTATCAGCCACATAGCTATATTTGAGAAATTGGGGTTCTAACCCCGTCCAGTTAAATTTAAATTAAGCTGATACGAACTTAAACTGTTGATTATTGGAATACAATCAATCCATTTATTTGTCTGGGATTCGGCTCTGAGACAAAAGATTAGACATCTGCTATTCCCAGCTGAAACTATCAAAGTCACAATGGTGGATGAACAGTATTCAGCGTTGCTCCACTAAACCTCTCATTCGTAAATCTTCAGTCATTCCCAAACTGATGCTATTGCTCAAAGATGGAAAATCTACTAATACCATCTCTAGTTACGGAGACATTTGGAATTAGCACGAGTTATCAATAGTTCAGTCATGGTATCAACTGCCAATGGACACCAGGTGCATTCTGTGCATTAAAGGGTGTGTGAATATGCATAATCTGCATGCACAAGTCCAAGGTGATACACTTTGGTGGTGGTATATGTTAATCACTAAGGTACAATCAAATCAAAGTATCCGGTGATAGTTTTACCTAACCGCATTTAGCACTGGTGTATTATTCTCCAGCATGCAAATCAATGACAACACAGAATGAATGTGTAATCACAAGGTATTTAATGACATTGTGGATCGATGGAGCACTAACGATCGAGATGCTTGCATCCAGGCTCAATCACCAGTTGCAAAAATACGAGGCATATCAGTGGCGAAGGGTGCATTCTCACTAGGGAGGAATGTTCTTTTATGTTATCCTCCATTTGGCCTCATAGGACGGGTCTTGCAAAATTCAGCAAGATTCCCACTTCCGGCTTTTTCATAGTGCCTGCCTGGGTTATATACCTATGGTTCCTGCTGATGTGGGGAATAAGCATAAAACCTTACATGGTTATTTCTGGACACAAAGATGCTGGGCCAGTTGTGATGTTGAAACCATCCTCTGCTTATATATTATCAATTCATTGACTTACAGACTTTGAGAGACCATTCCTGCGGCTCGGGTTGTCAAACCTAAAGCATTGGAAGTGCTCACTGCAGATTGCAGGAATAGCATCAAATAGCAGCATTCCTCATAGGAGATGGGAAGCATTGTTTATGCTTCTTTACGTTTAACTCGGCACGGATGACTGACATCTTGAAATTCAGTTTTATGGGATTATACATTAAGTTAATATTCCATTTACTGCGTCTGAAGTACCTCCTCATTATTTGGCTGCGGTGAACATAAACCACTCTGTCCGGTCTCACCCTCTGACATCTAGATTATGAATGGTATCGTCAACTTAAAACCTCCCAAGTCTAGGGACGCAGAGATATGGGTTGTTAACATTGTGCTACGTCACTTCGCCGATGGGCACCAGCAACATCCCTGTCCTTGGTCAAACTCACTTACTAGTGGTTATGCCATGGCACTGAGTACAGCGCTACGGGTCCAGTCATTGCTACACTGGATAGGATGATCATATCTGCAGGTTATAATAACATGGTTTGTTTATGATTAGTCAAGCAGAGTAGACAGGGACATTAGACCAACTAGATGTTGCATATCCCATGGACTTTGGGTTGCATATGATCACGCATCTACACCAGTATGTCAAGGTCCCTAAGAGCCTCTGACTAGCTATATTGTTAGTTACATAAACCTCATTAGAAGGAATCACTACAAACCTTCTCCAGAGGGTTAAATGGGTATACAGGAGTGAACATTGACATTTTGAGTCTCACTCCACCAGGACCGCTATACCTCAGCAGCAGGGTTATGGACCACATCCCAGTGGCTGCAGGATGGTCAAACTATTGATCTGTCCAAATATTCAGATCAAACCCATTGCCAGGTCGGGGGTATTTGCCAACTCTATGTTAGGTATGTTTCCTCCTGGTTGAGGGAGGTTACTATTGGACTATTGTTCATTAATAGCATCAACATGTCTATATCAATGCCATGTCTGAATGCAATATTAATGTTCACTCATCATTGGCCTACTGATGCAGTGTATGACGCCTGGACACGGCATTAAATCACAGAGCTTTGAAATCTTCAGGTAGTCACTCACGTGACTCCGAAGTAAAATAGTAAGATTAAACGAGAACTTACCAGTTTGAAGTTTGATCTTTATTTTATGAGGAGTAACGTTGAGGGATTACGTGCCCTCCACTCCCAGCCCTCTATCATAAAGGTCAACTGGTATTATGGTTCTCTTATCTTACTATGTTCAGCTCAATAACTGTTGTCTGTGATTTCACACCGCTGCTTTGAAGATTGACATGCATCAGTACTGGCGGGGTCTTCACGTAATCCCTCAACGTTACTCCTCATAAAATCAAGATCAAACTTCAAACTGGTAAGTACTCATTTAATCTTACTATTAAAGAAAACATTTCAAGCTGAAACATTGGCTTAGGTATGTTGCAAAACTTACCTTCAGCGGCGCTGCAGTTCTGCCGCTGCCCGTGTGAGTGCGACTTTGGCGCCTTTGAGAGGGGGGGCGGGTTAAAAACACGATTTTCTCTAGGCTATTGAAATCGATGTTGTTCAGCCTACTTAGTTGCTGACGAAAAATCGCTGCGACATTCGTTCGCTGCAGCTATTTTTAAACTAAATTGGGTTATTTAATTGTTATAGCAGATTAAAAATCATCCTCTAAAGCCGCGAACGCCGACAACGGGACGGATCTTATGTAGGGGACAAGGCAAGGTAGGTTGTTTATTTTCACTTTAAAAAGTGCTTCTTAAGATCCCTTTATTCAAAATTTTAAGTTGCGAGTACGTGACTTGGGGGCCCATTCAAACCCGCAGTATCTTTCATGCTGCATATGGATTTCAAATCTACCGCAATGGCAACGTTCCAAACCATCGCGTTCCAGAAAAACCCACTCGCAAGCTGATTTAAATGGCCATTAATTTACAGCAATTGAACACTAAATCCCTTCCATTTGGCCCATAAATTAATGTCAATGAGATTTAAAAATCATGTTTTATTGTGAATTCTTGTGTGAATTTTCTTTGGACACTTAGGCTATTTAAAAATGTTAATCTTTTCTTAAGAAATGGATAGATGTTTAGATCTAATAATTGAATTTTGGAATTAGCTACAATTGGGTAACTAACTAATTATATGCTTTAATTTCAGGTCATCCAAGTAAGATTGTTTAATATTTGTTTCAGAATGCTTCAATCTATAATAACTGAAAATGTCTTTCTGTTCTCTTAATTTTTAATAAAGTTATGGCCATTTCACTGTCCTTGATCTCAACTTTTGTGTTAAGTCAATGGAAAAGCAATAGGGAACAAATGCTAATTTCCGAGTATGAAAATGGCCATTACTTTTTTAATACTGAAGATATGAAAGTGAATTAGGTTTCAAAATATACTTCTTTTGCTTTTTATGGTTTATCTGATGGGATAAATTGCAGACTTGATTTGTTAAATCTCAAAATTTTGTAACATTGCTAATTGACTTTGTTTTTCTTCCCACTTACGCAGCCTGACCTGCTGAGTATTTCCAGTATATTCTATTTTATTATTGGGGCCAAGACACGTTGAATGAGGAGTCCATTTCCAATGCTTGATCAATAATTTGTTGATAGATTAATTGATTGAAAGATACACCATGGAAACAGGTCCTTCGGTCCACCGACTCCACGCCAACCATTGATCACATGATCATGCTAGCTCTAGTCCCACTTTCTCATCCACTCCTGATCCATGTACCTGTTCAAACTGTTGCATGGTGACTTACCACCTAGAGGCACAGAATCCATTTTGCCTAGACACTAATATCCAGGCAGTTGGATTTCACTTTTGTTTTGGAGTTCTGTACTACACCATGGCTGTGTTCACCACTCACCTCCATATAAATTCCCAGTGAAAATAATCATGACAATCGCCACAAAAGATGTTTGAAACAGCATAGGGGCAGAATATTTCAGGCCATGTAACCTTCATCAGATGATTGAAACAAGGGACTGCAGATGTTGGTTTGCAAAAAAAGACACAACATGTTGGAGTAACTTCCTCAGTCTGAAGAAGGTTCCCGACCTGAAATGTCACCTATCCATATTCTCCAGAGACACATCAAGTCCACCTGACCATTGATCAACTGTTTACACCAGTTCTATGTTTCCACTTTCCTTTCCTTGCACACTAGGGGTAATTTTTCAGTGGCCAATTAACTTACAAACCAACACATTTGGCTGATAAATCCACAGGGCCTGATGGTCTGCATCCTAGGGTACTTAAGGAAGTGGCTCTAGAAATCGTGGATGCATTGGTGATAATTTTCCAACGTTCTATTGACTCAGGATCGGTTCCTGAGGATTGGAGGGTAGCTAATGTAATCCCACTTTTTAACAACCAGGCTGGGAATAACTGGTAGCGTGGCCTGCACAGTAAAGCTCCAGCAAGGCTCTAAGAGGCTGTAGGCTGTCCCATCTGGCTCAGAAATACTGGGGACTTCCGGTGGAGCCGTGGAGCAGTAAGAGACGCTCCTTTTAGCTCCACTCTGAAAAACGTGTTAAAACGTGTTAAAATACCTGAAAAAGAAAATGGGACCGAATGAAAAACACTTACCAGCAGATGCCCGACAACGCGTCAGAAATCGACGCAATACCGACTGGATTTTAAATGAAAAAAGGCTCACAGAAGGAATCTGCCTACCCCACCTCAGAGCAGACCCAGAACCCGATTGCAGGTTCTGCAAGAGAAAGAAACCTCTGAAGATTCTGAGGAAGAAGGAGTAATTTTTACCATGGAAGAGCAGACACAAGAACAAGCTTCAAGACTGGCTATGGTAAAAGACTTTGGAGAAATTCTGACTGGAAATTTAGAAACAAAACTGGATGTTAAACTCAATGCTGGGAACACAGAAATCTGCGGAAAAATTGACACTCTACAAGTTCGAATCGAAGAGGTAAATTCCGCTTTGAAAAGAGAAATTAAAAGATGCGAATAAGATATTAGCAAAAAGTTGGAACCCATTCTCCTCACCTCAAAAAAACAAAACAACGCTATCAGAGAACTCAAGGCTATTACTACCGACATCTCTGAGACAACACAAAGACTGAAGAAAGATCAAGACCGTGTTTCTGGGCAACTGGCCAGAATGACTGACAAATGCTTAGATTTTGAAACTTGGTCTAGACGCCAAAACTTAAGAATTGTTGGAGTGAAGGAAAGGAAGGAAAGTGGAAAAGATTCCCGGGTCTTCACTGCCAACTTACTTCAACAGGTATTTAATCTGCCTGAGAGACCTAAAATTGATCAGGCACATCGAGTTCGGAGAGCCCGACCAGCTGCTGGAGCCCTACCAAGGCAAATTATTCTTAAACTACACGACGTATCAGTTCTGGAAGATATCATGAGGAAAGTTGCAAGCGCAAGAAACCTGATGTTTGAAGAAGAAAATATAAGAATCTTTAGAGACTATCCAGCAGAGGTTGTCAAGAAGCGATCACCTTTCACCAAGATGTGTGTTATCCTCAGAGACATTCCAGACTTAAGATATAGAATAATGTATCCTGCCAAATTATGGGTCGCATACAGAGAATTGGAGCATTTCTTCATCGACCCAGAAGATGCATTTAAATACGCGCAAGATTTTAAAAAGGACTTAACAATGGATAAGTAGATAAGTAATATTTGGCATAGCTCTGTACGATAATGAATTGATTCGGAATGAGTACTAACAGGTCTATCGCCTACTGAACTTTCACTGAACCTGTTTGTTAAATCGTGTGTTTAATTTACACCTTTTATATGTATTTATAAGGGTTAGACTGATATAATGTGTTTTTAAAAAAAAATATATAAACTTGCATGTAAGATGGCCGACAGGTTCACAGGTGGTTAAGTCTAGACACACTTGTCAGAGATAGATTGGAATACATGCGGGGAGACTGTTCAGGGTCCCCGTGTTTACGAAGAGTTTGTTCAAGATCTTTGGACAACTCAGCTTTGAAATCAACTTAAACCTATGGTAATGAAATAATGCACTAACAAATTATATAATAAAATCTATGATGATCGCCCGGGGAGCCCGGGGAGCTGTTGGAACGAGAGGAGGAGTTACCCAGGCGGTGATTTATAAATCGAGCGTGGGGATTGCCTTCACAGAGGCCCGGGGAGCCGTTGGAACGAGAGGAGGAGTTACCTGGGCAGTGAGTTATAAATCGAATGCGGGGCTTGCCTTCACAGAGGCCCGGGGAGCCGTTGGAACGAGAGGAGGAGTTACCCAAATCTGCAGCATTCCATCACACTTCCAGAGAAGGGGTCTGGTGGATGAGGACCAGAGGAAGCAGCTGATTGGGTGCAACTCCAGGTTTGCATTTCTGCTTTCAGGTTAAGGGTACAGTATTTATTAGTAAAAGGTACAGTTTAAAGGATAAAGATTTTTATAGTGTGAGGGAGTTGATTTAATTTGGGAGTAAGCTATGTCAGTGGAGATCACCCCGTGGTTTGCTCAGCCTGCAACATGTGGGAGATCAGGGATATGGTCGGTGTCCCTGGTGACTACATTTGCAGGAAGTGTGTCCAGCTGCAGCTCCTGGCAGACCGCATTGAACGATTGGAGCTGCGGTTGGATTCATACTGGAGCATCCATGATGCTGAGGAAGTTGTGAATAGCACGTTCAGTGAGTTGGTCACACCGCAGGTGAATGGTAAGAGGACAGAAAGGAAATGGGTGGCCACTAGCCAGCATAGCAGTAGGCAGGTAGTGCAGGAGTCCCCTGTGGTCATCACCCTCCTAAACAGGTATACCATTTTGGATACTGTTGGGGGAGATGGCTCATCAGGGGAAGGCAGCAGCAGCCAAGTTCATGGCACCATGGGTGGCTCAGCGGCACATGAGGGGAGAAAAAAGAGTGGAAGGGGATTCAATTGTAAGGGGAATAGATAGGCGTTTCTGCGGCCGCAAACGAGACTCCAGGATGGTATGTTGCCTCCCTGGTGCAAGGGTCAGGGATGTCACTGAACGGCTGCAGAACATTCTGGAGGGGGAGGGTGAACAGCCAGTTGTCGTGGTGCACATTGGCACCAACGATATAGGTAAGAAAAGGGATGAGGTCCTACAAGGTGAAGTCAGGGAGCTAGGAGATAAACTTAAAAGTAGGACCTCAAAGGTAATAATCTCTGGATTACTACCAGTGCCACGGGCTAGTCAGAGTAGAAATAGGAGGGCCACTTTTCAACATAATTATATAAGGGGTAAGAGTGTTGTAAAAACAAGCCTGAAGGCTTTGTATTTTAATGCAAGGAGCATTCGTAATAAGGTGGATGAGTTGAATGTGCAGATAGTTATTAATGAATATGATATAGTTGGTATCATGGAGACATGGATCCAGGGTGACCAAGACTAGGAGCTGAACATCCAGGGATACTCAATATTCAGGAGGGATAACAGAAAGGAAAAGGAGGCAGGGGTAGCATTGCTGGTTTGAGAGGAGATAGAAAGGAAGGACATTAGCTTGGAGGATGTGAAATCGATATGGGTAGAGCTGCGAAACACTAAGGGGCAGAAAACGCTAGTGGGAGTTGTGTACAGGCCACCTAACAGTAGTAGTGGAGTTGGGGATGGCATCAAACAGGAAATTAGAAATGCGTGCAACAAAGGTAAAACAATTATAATGGGTGACTTCAATCTACATATAGATTAGATGAATCAAATTGGCAGGGGTGCTGAGGAAGAGGATTTCTTGGAATGTATGCGGGATAGTTTTCTAAACCAACATGTAGAGGAACCAACGAGAGAGCAGGCTATTCTAGACTGGGTATTGAGTAATGAGGAAGGGTTAGTTAGCAATCTTGTTGTGCGTGGCCCCTTGGGAAAGAGTGACCATAACATGGTTGAGTTCTTCATTAGGATGGAGAGTGACATTGTTAATTCAGAAACCAGGATCCTGAACTTAAAGAAAGCAGACTTTGAGGGCATGAGATGTGAATTGGCCAAGATAGACTGGCAAATGGTTCTTAAAGGGTTGACGGTGGATATGCAATGGAAGACATTTAAAGACTGCATGGATGAACTACAAAAATTGTTCATCCCAGTTTGGCAAAATAATAAATCAGGGAAGGTAGTGCATCCGTGGATAGCAAGGGAAACCAGGGATAGTATTAAAACAAAAGATGAAGTGTACAAATTAGCCAAAAAAAAAGCAGCCTGCCAGAGGACTGGGAGGAATTCAGAGTCCAGCAGTGGAGGACAAAAGGCTTAATTAGGAAAGGGAAAATAGATTATGAAAGAAAACTGGCAGGGAACATAAAAACTGACTGCAAAAGTTTTTATAGATATGTGAAGAGGAAAAGATTAGTTAAAACAAATGTAGGTCCCTTGCAGTCAGAAACAGGCAAATTGATCATGGGGAACAAGGACATGGCAGACCAATTGAATAACTACTTTGGTTCTGTTTTCACTAAGGAAGACATAAATAATCTGCCGGAAATAGCAAGGGACCGGGGGTTAAATGAGATGGAGGAACTGAGTGAAATCCAGGTTTTCCGGGAAGTGGTGTCAGGTAAATTGAATGGATTAAAGGCCGATAAATCCCCAGGGCCAGATAAGTTGCATCCCAGAGTACTTAAGGAAGTAGCCGCAGAAATAGTGGATGCATTAGTGATAATTTTTCAAAACTCTTTAGATTCTGGAGTAGTTCCTGAGGACTGGAGGGTAGCTAATGTAACCCCACTTTTAAAAAAGGGAGGGAGAGAGGAAACGGGGAATTACAGACCAGTTAGTCTAACATCAGTGGTCGGGAAAATTCTGGAGTCAGTTACTACAGATGGGATAGCAGCACATTGGAAAGTGTAGGTGTAGCAGGCAGTGAAGAAAGCAAATGGTATGTTCGCATTCATAGCAAAAGGATTTGAGTATAATAGCAGGGAGGTTCTACTGCAGTTGTACAGGGTCTTGGTGAGACCACAACTGGAGTATTGCATACAGTTTTGGTCTCCTAATCTGAGGAAAGACATTCTTGCCATAGAGGGAGCACAGAGAAGGTTCACCAGGCTGATTCCTGGGATGGCAGGAGTTTCATATGAAGAAAGACTGGATAGACTTGACTTGTACATGCTAGAATTTAGAAGATTGAGGGGGGATCTTATAGAAACGTACAAAATTCTTAAGGGGTTGGACAGGCTAGATGCAGGAAGATTGTTCCCGATGTTGGGGAAGTCCAGAACTAGGGGTCACAGTTTAAGGATAAGAGGGAGGTCTTTTAGGACCGAGATGAGAAAATCATTTTTTACACAGAGAGTGGTGAATCTGTGGAATTCTCTGCCACAGAAGGTAGTAGAGGCCAATTCATTGGCTATATTTAAGAGGGAGTTAGATGTGGCCCTTGTGGCTAAAGGGATCAGGGGGTATGGAGAGAAGGGAGGGATGGGATCTGAGTTGGATGATCAGCCATGATCATATCGAATGGCGGTGCAGGCTCGAAGGGCCGAATGGCCTACTCCTGCACCTATTTTCTATGTTTCTATGTTTCTATGATCACATAAAATACTAACAAACGTACTAAACCGTTTATTTTAACCGAATACCTAATATTATCTATCCGATTGGGGAGGTTGGAATTTCCAACAGTTTCCAGGTCAGAGCGAGAGGGAATATGTTAGAAAGTTGGTTGAGGTGGGGTAAGGGGATCAGATTTAGGGGGCAGGTGGTAGAGGAAGGAGATGTGAGATGGGGACATGGTAGGTTATTGTAAGCTGGATTCAGTGTGTACTATTAAGGGAAAGATAGTTGGAGAAGAGAGTGGGTTAGAAGGTGGTTCAAGCAGAGGAAGAGGGGTCAAGCAAGTGAAGATGGGTACTGGGCAAGTGGTTGCATGTAGTGAGGCGGTTTAGAGCAGTATTAGACTGATAGGGAAGCGGTGGGGCTGTTGGTGGCACCTTGAGAGGGGAGTAGAGAGAGAGAGTTCTTGTTCTGCCTGTGAGACTGCTGAGGTTCTAATTAACCCCTTCAAGCCTGACGGCTATGTATTTAACATACTAATATCAATAAGCTAGATAAGAATTTTTATATCTTTACTTTTCAAATTACATAGTAATTACCAACTTAGATGCAAGATATAAGAAGAAATTTAAACTCTTAGATAAAATTATTTACGGTCTGCTTTCAGTTTTTTCCTTTTACATATCTTGATCGGTCCTTTTCTTTTGTAATATTACTTTGTAAGGGGCGGAGCTAAATGTAACCAACATCCACGGAAGCTCACACGAAATATCCCACCATGGGGTGGGCTTCACGCACAGTGTCTTCAAACGCTATTTTTTAAATTATTTACTTTATTTAACACTTTTTTCGCTTACTCTTCTCAGGGCACTTTTTCTTGTGATATACCTGCAGGGTTTTGAAATTGGGATCACCCACCCACTAACCAGAAGCTTAATTTTATACATTGTGTTGTCCCATCTGAAACAAGGGAAACCATGTAAGTTCTAATGCAAGCCGACCCTCTGAATAAAACTGGAGGAATCACATTTTGTAGTTGGAATATTAGGGGCGTTAATAAGCCAATTAAACGGGGTAAGGTTCTTGCACAATTAAAATCGATTAACACTGACATAATACTTTTACAGGAGACGCACCTCAAAGATCGAGCTCATAACAGGCTGAAGGCTAACTGGATTGGTCAAATATATAAATCCTCCTTTCTCTCCAAAACCAGAGGTACTGCAATTATAATTCGTAAGGATATACCATTTAAACATAAAACCACCATAGCAGATAAAGAGGGTAGGTACGTCATAATATTGGGGGAAATATATTCTATCCCACTTACTATGGTGAATATCTACGCAACCAACTTTGATAATCCACAATTTTTTAATAAAATATTTAATATAATCTCAGAATCCACCCAGCAAAACCTGATAATAGGGGGAGATTTCTATTGTGTTTTGGATCAATATTTGGATAAATCCTCACTGCAAAAGAGATATAACACAAAAACAAAATCCAGCAAACTCCTAAATACATGTATAAAAAAAACAAATATAAGAGACATATGGAGGATTGCAAATCCATCCGGAAGAAAATACTCATTTTATTCATCCATACATAAAAATTATACACGTATTGACTGTTTTCTGGTGGACACAAAATTAATACCTTTTACAACTAATCCCAAATATCATAATAATATTATTTCCGATCATTCCCCTCTAACCTTCTCCCTAAAACTAGAAGAATGTACAATTAAAAAGTGTTCTGGAGGTTTAATCCCCAATTACTAACTAACCCAGTTTGCTGTGAATATTTAAAACAACAGATGGAATTCTTTTTGGAGACAAATGATACTCCAGGCATTTCGGCTTTGTTATTATGGGAATCTTATAAGGCCTTTATCAGAGGCTCTATAATTTCATATCAAGCATATCAAAAAAAAAGAACAGGATGGAACAACTGCAATTAGAAGAACAGATCACAGCTGGATTCAGAAAATGCTATAGGTCCTTCTATGGATAAACACAATAAGATAGCAGTATTAAAATTCAAGCTAAATCGAATTCTCTCTGCAAGAGTTATCAGGCTATTTCAAATTACTAACAGGAAAACTTTGAATTCGGCGACAAATTGCATAAACTTCTAGCATGTCAGTTGAGAAAAGTGGAAAAGGATCATACTATTCAAAAAATCAAATCAGAAAAAGGTGAACAGTTCACACTTCCAAAAGATATTAACAAAAGATTTGTCCAATTCTATCAAAATTTATATACATCCAAAACATCAACAGAAATGATAAAAATTACAAACTTCCTTGATAACTGTAATCTTCCGTCACTTAATGTGGCGGAACGTGATGACTTAGGAGCACAGATTACAATTAAAGAAATCGAAGCGACTACTAATTCCCAAGTAAAGAACAGATGCTGCCACAAACCTTAGCCGAATCAACTATTACACTGATATCCAAAAAAGATAAAGATCTGGAAGAGCTGTGATCATACAGAGCAATTGCCCTCTTAAATACAGATCAGAAAATATTAGCTAAAACCCTGGCAAGAAGACTAAGTAAATACGTTAATAAATTAATACATTCTGATGAAACTGGGTTTATACCCAAGAGACACTCATTTAACAATTTGAAAAGCCTGTTTAATATAATGTACTCATACAGAACGATAAAGGAAGACTTATCAATTATTTCATTAGACGCAGAAAAAGCATTTGACCAAGTAGAATGGAAATATCTTTTTATAGTATTGCAAAAATTCCAGTTGGGAGAACATTTTATTTCATGGATAAAGTTGCTATATGACAAGCTGACTGCCAGAATATTGACTAATCATATACTCTCACCTAAATTTCAGCTATCCAGGGGCAATAGACAAAGGTGTGCATTATCACCGCTGTTATTTGCCCTTACGATTGAACCTTTAGCAGAAAGTATAAGAGTACATCCGAATATTCATGGCTATAATACTAAATGTTCTAAAAAAAAAATATCATTACATGCAGATGATGTATTAGAAACATAGAAATAGAAACATAGAAATTAGGTGCAGGAGTAGGCCATTCGGCCCTTCGAGCCTGCACCGCCATTCAATATGATCATGGCTGATCATCCAACTCAGTATCCCGTACCTGCCTTCTCTCTATACCCCCTGATCCCCTTAGCCACAAGGGCCACATCTAACTCCCTCTTAAATATAGCAATATTATTTTATATTACCAATTCCCAAGTTAGCATTCCAAGTATATTAAATCTTATGGAGGAATTTGGTTCCTTTTCAGGGTATAGAATAAACTGGAACAATAGTGAAATTATGTCAATAAAACTTCAAGCTCCAACACACCTTCTAAAATTCCCTTTTAGAATTGCTACGGAAAAAAATAATTATCTTGGAGTTCACATAACTAGAAAATACACTTCTCTATTTCAAGCAAATTAAATGCCCGTACTCAATTTTGGAAAATGCTTCCTATGTCTCTCATAGGCAGAATACATGCCATAAAGATGATCTTCCTTCCACAGATCCTGTACTTATTTCAATCAATACCAATCTATCGTCCTAAAATTTTTTTTTTTAAACTCGATCACAAATTTTATTTGGGATTATAAAACACACAGAATCCAAAAACGACATCTATGTAAACCCAAACAAATTGGCGGATTGGCTCGCCTCAACTTTTTGTACTATTACTGGGCAACGAATATTAAAAACGTAATCTATTGGATGGACAACACATGCTAACAGGTAAAATGGTTAATAATGGAGAGAGAAGATTATTTGCCTTTTTATATAGGCGCGATTCTTCTCTCTCCAATAAATCTTGAAGTGAGGGATTACGTGCCCTCCACTCCCAACCATGAATCTCATAAAGACCATTTGGTAACACAACGGTTATTAATCTTTCTATAGTTTAAGTTTGTGCAAGTGATCTGTGGTTCATACAGTTGCTCTGAAGATTGATGCGCATGCGGGCTGGCGGGCTCTTCATGTAATCCCTCACTTCAACTTCTCATAAAATAAAGATCAAACTTCAAACAGTAAGTTCTCGTTTAATCTTTCTATTATAGACCAGTTAGCCTGACATCGGTGGTGGGGAAGATGCTGGAGTCAATTATAAAAGTTGAGATAGCCGAACGTTTGGATAGCAGTAACAGGATCGGTCCGAGTCAACATGGATTTACGAAGGGGAAATCATGCTTGACTAATCTTCTGGAATTTTTTGAAGATGTAACTAGGAAAATGGACAAGGGAGAGCCAGTGGATGTAGTGTACCTGGACTTTCAGAAAGCATTTGATAAGATCCCACATAGGAGATTAGTGGGCAAAATTAGGGCACATGATATTGGGGGTAGAGTGCTAACATGGATAGAGAAGTGGTTGGAAGACAGGAAAACAAAGAATAGGGATTAACAGGTCTATGCTGCACTCCCTCAATAGCAAGAATGTACTTCCTCAAATTAAGGGACCAAAACTGTACACAATACTCCAGGTGTTGGCTCACTAGGGCTCTGTACAACTGCAGAAGGACCTCTTTACTCCTATATTCGATTCCTCTTGTTATAAGGGCCAACATGCCATTCGCTTTCATCACTACCTGCTGTACCTGCATGCTTACATTCATAGAGTGATGTACAACGACCCCCAGATCCCGTTGCACTTCCCATTTTCCCAACATGACGCCATTTAGATAGTAATCTAAACGGATAACCTCACATTTATCCACATTAAACTTCATCTGCCATGCATCTGCCCACTCCCCCAACCTGTCCAAGTCACCCTGCACTCTCATATCATCCTCCTCACAGTTCACACTGCCACCCAGCTTTGTGTCATCTGCAAATTTGCTATTTTTTCCTTGAATCCCTTCATCCAAATCATTGATGTGTATTGTAAATAGCTGCGGTCCCAGCACTGAGCCTTGCGGTACCCCACTAGTCACTGCCTGCCATTCTGAAAGGGACCCGTTAAACCCTACTCTTTGTCCTAGCCTGCTGAACCTCTCCCTACAGCTCAGCACATGGCAACATCCTAGTAAATCTTCTTTGCACCCTTTCTTGGTTGACAATTAAAAAATATATATAACGGTCGCCAAAATGGAACACTATACTCCAAATGTCACCTCACCAATGACTTAGATAAGTGCAACATGACCTCCCCAACCTCTATACTCAATAGCAGTAGTCTTTGTCCTCCATGTTCCATGCCTTCAAGTAGCACTAGATGCCGTAATTGTCCAGCACAGCAGTCCTCTTGGAAGATGAATGAGTAGAGCATGATTCTCTAAAGCACAGCCTTCACCTTGAGGAAATTCTTCTGCTGATGCACAAAGACTTACACATTGAGGGAGTGAAGACCTTTCCTGTTGATGGATCGAGTGCAAGTAATCAATGGGAGCATAAGTGCAGTCTGTGGCTTCCTCCCTTCAAGGCAAGTCATCAATGCAGCCAAATCCCAGTGGATAAAATGCCTCTTGCTTCTCACGTAGCCAGAATATATGAAATAATTTATCTGTGAGCAGAGTGAAGTGACCTCTTTCATGCAGCAATGATCAGCAGGATGGGAGACGAGCCATAGATCACTGCAGCATCTTGGAATAATCCTACATTAGGAAGCTCTGAGCCAAGGTGATTGTTACTTCTGCACAAGGGCAGTACGGTGGTGCAATAGTAGAGTTGCTGCCTCACAGCATCAGCGACAAGGGTTTGATCCTGACTATGGGTGCTGTCTGTAAGGAGTTTGTACATTCTCCCTGTAATAGGGGGTATGGAGAGAAGGCAGGTACAGGATACTAAGTTGGATGATCAGCCATGATCATATTGAATGGCGGTGCAGGCTCGAAGGGCCGAATGGCACTATCCTGCACCTATTTTCTATGTTTCTATGTTTCTATGTAACCCCATGGGTTTTCTGCAGGTGCTCTGGTTTCCTCCCATATTCCATAAATGTACAGGTTTGTAAGTCAATAGGATTTGGTAAAACTGTACATTGTCCCTGGTGTGCAGGATAGTGCTAGTGTATGGGGTGATCGCTGGCTGACGCAGACTCAGAGCAAACCTACAATCTCTGTACGGACAGCATCCACAGCTCGGATCAAACCTGGATCTCTGGACATTAAGGCAGCAACTCTACAGCTGTTCCACTGTGCTGTCCTGAGGTCAGCCAGCATCCCTCAATGACATGAACAAACAAAGTTTTGGTTGGGACCCATCCCACTTCTTTTACCACTGAGTTACAAATCTTCTTTCCTCTTCGAATTGTCCACATTCAGTCAGTGTCTTCGACTGTCAACTCACTGTATGCACACTTCATGCCTGCTTTCATCTTCAAAGGAAATCAGGACGTTTTTAATGTTGGTAAACAAAACACCATGTAGAGGATAGACACAACATGCTGGAGCAGCTCACCGGGTCAGGCAGCATCTCTGGAGAAATTAATAGGTGACATTTTTGGTCAGAACCTTTCTTCAGACTAACCCGAAACATCACTTTTTTTTTCTCTTTGCAGCTGCTGATTGACCCACTGAGTTAATCCAGCATTTTGTGTCTATCTTCAGTATAAACCAGCATCTGCAGTTCCTTCCTACACAACACTTGGAGGCCTGGGCATCGACAGAGAGGTATAGACGAAGGTTGTACCATAGTACAATGGCGAATATATGTACCACCCTCTGTGCAAAGAAGTCGCTCCCCTGATTCCTATTAAATCTTTCCCCTCTCACCTTAAACCTAAGCCCTCTTGTTCTTGATTACCCAACCTGAGGAAAAGAACTGTATGCATTTATCCTATCTTATATGATGTTATACTCCTATGTAAGATCGCCTTAATCTTATCGCCTTATCCTTCTGATATCCTTCCTAAGTATACCAGTGCTATACTCACCAAGGAATTTACTTGATCTCACCTGCTTGGACCTGACCCATGCTTCCTTCTGCCCTGGTTTACTAGAACATAGAACAGTACCACACAAGAACAGGCCCTTCAGCCCACAATATCTGTGCTGAAGATGATGCCAAGACAATCACGTATCTACTTGTACATAACATAGGTATGTTACAAAACTTACCTACAGCGGCGCTGCAGTTCTGCCACTGGCCGTGTGCGCGACTTTGGCGCCTTTGAGAGGGGGGTGGATTAAAATGCTGTTTTTCCTGCCTGTTGGAGTCGAACTTCCTCAGGCTGTTAAGCTGCTGAAGAATAATCGATCCGACATCCGTTCTCTGAAGTTTTTTATAAACATCACTGGATAATTTAATAGCAGGAGTAAAATAAAAATCGACTTCTAATGCCGTCAACGTCGACAACGGGATGGATCTCACGTACGGGACAAATAAAGGTAAGCCGCTTATTTTACATATAAACTTGCTTCTTAGGATTATTTTAATCCAAATTATACATTGCAAAAAGGTGATTTAGGCCCCATACGAACCGGCAGTGTTTTTCCTGCCAATATGGGGTGTAAATTCACCACAAACCGCAACGTTCCAAACGATCGCGTTCCACAAAATCCCACTCGCAAGATGATTTAAAAGGCCATTAATTTACACTTTGGGAATTAAACACTAAATTCCTTCCATTTGGCCTATAAATTCATGACAATTGGATTTAAAAATCATGTTATATTGTGAATTCTTGTGTGAATGTTATTTGGACTCTTTGGCTATTTAAAAATGTTAACCTTTTCTTAAGAAATGGATAGATGTTTAGATCTAGTAATTGCATTCTGTAATTAGCTACAATTTGGTAACTAACTAATTATATGCTTTAATTTCAGGTAATCCAATAAAATAGTTTGATATTTATTTCAGAATGCTCCAATCTATAATAACTGAAAATTTCATTCAGTTCCCTTAATTTTTAAGAAAGTTATGGGCTTTTGACTGTCCTCGATCACAGCAATAGGGTACAAGATGCTAATTTCAGAGTATGAAAATGGGCATAACATTTTTAACTGAACTTTAACTGAAGATATGAAAGTGAATTAGGTGTCAAATTAAACTTCTTTTTATGCTTTATCCGATGGGATAAATTGCAGACTTGATTTTTAAAATCTCAAAATATTGTAACATTGCAACATAACACATATCCCTCCTTTGCCTGTATATTCATATGCCTTTCCAAAAATCTGTTAAATGCCACTAACACATCTGCTTCAACCACCACCGCCGGCAGTGCGTTCCGTATACTACTTGCTCCATACATCTCATTTAAACTTTGCCCCTCTCACCTTAAAGCTATGCCTTCTAGTCTTTGATGTTTCTATTAGGTCTCCCCACAACTAACCCCACTAACGCAAAAAACAGTCCAATCTGGTTAACCTCTCCCAGTACGCAATACCCCCTCATCCTGGCATCAGGTGAGTGCCTCTGGCTACACCGTTAACTTGGAAAAAGTGAGAGGATGGCACTGACCTGTACTCGTTGGATATTGAAGGATGAGGGGGATATCATTAAAACTTACCGAATAGTGAAAGGCCTGGATGGAGTGGATGTGGAAAGGAAGTTTTAAAAGGTTTCAAAGGTCTGTTTCTTGCTACTTGCTACAATTAAGGTACAGTGTGTAAGAAAGAACTGCAGATGCCGGATTCAGGTAGAAGCTACAGGAGCCTGAAGACTGCAACAACCAGGTTCAGGAATAGCTACTTCCCCACAGCCATCAGGCTATTAAACCTGGCTCGGACAAAACTCTGATTATTAATAACAACTTTCTATTATTTGCACTTTACCAGTTTATTTATTCACGTGTGTATATATTTATATCATGGTATACGGACACACTTATCTGTTTTGTAGTAAATGCCCACTATTTGCTGTGTGCTTAAGCAAAGCAAGAATTTCATTGTCCTATGCAGGGACACATGACAATAAACTTACTTGAACTTGAACTTGAAATCGACGGTAGACACAAATGCTGGAATAACTCAGCGGGTGAGGCAGCATCTCTGGAGAGAAGGAATGGGTGACGTTTCGGGTTGAGACCCTTCTTCCGACTAATGTCGGGGGGGGGGGGGGGGGGGGGGAAAGAGACAAAGATAGAAAGTAGACAGAGACAATGGGACTAGTAGGGAAACTGGGAAGGGAGGGGGAGAGAAAACAAGAATTATCTGAAATTATAGGTCAGCGTTCATACCGCTGGGGTTTAAATTACCCAAGTGAAATATGAGGTGCGGCTCCTCCAATTTGCGCTGGGCCTCACTCTGACAATGGAGGAGGCCAGAGGAGGACAGAAAGGTCAGATTGGGAATGGGAGGGGGAGTTAAAGTGCTGAGCAACCGGGAGATCAGGTAGGTTACAACGGACTGAGCGCAGCTGTTCAGGGAAACGATCGCCGAACCTGCGCTTGGTCTCGCCAATGGAACAGCGGATACAGTAAATGAGGTTGGAGGAGGTACAATTGAACCTCTACCTCGCTTGGAAAGACTGATTAGGTCCTTGGATGGATTCGAGGGGGGAGGTAGAGGGACAGGTGTTGCATCTCCTGCGGTTGCAGGGGAAAGGCTGGTTACGGTGAAACTCGATTACCACACAGCCATACTAATAATAACAAGACACACAACTACACAGAATAAAAGAATGTGTGGAAAATCTGTGGAAGTCATTGCCACAGATGACTGTGGATGCCAAGTCAATGGATATATTTAAGGCAGAGACTGATAGATTCTTGATTAGTCTGACATTCGTTGCTTCTTCCTAACTGCATGAGCAATATCAATGAACTGATGTAATGCGGTGTTTTTAGGGAAAGAGTTCCAGAATTGGGTGGCACAGTGGCGCAGCTGATAGAGCTGCAATCTCACAGAGTGGGAGTCCCGAGTTCGATCCTGCTCTCCAGTGCTGTGACCATGTGGGTTTCCCTCGGGTGCTCCGGTTTTCTCTCACCTCCCAGAGCCATGCTGGTTTGTAGGTTGGACAGCAGAATTAAACAAAGGCAGTAGTGTAATCTGAAGTAGTGCAAAAAAAAATCTAAAGTGCAGAAAATCTAAAGTACAATAACAGAATGACCAATTGAAGTAGAGTTAGAGTAAGAGTACATGGTAGCACTTTCATGGAGATGGTGTTAAATAGGTGATTTTCAGGATTGTGGGAAGAAGCTGTTCTTTATATTGTTGTGTATGGCTGCTCCTCCTGCAGTCCGTCCTTTCTCCCTTTTTTATTTTTATTTTTAGTCCTGTCCGTGGGAAATTTTGATTGGAAGTCTTCTTTTATGTGGTGGGGGAAGGGGGAAACTGTTTAAATCCCAGTCCTACCTGGTCGGAGATGCGGTTTTCTTCCGAACCGCTTCTTCGTCCTCTCTGTGCGGCCTACCATCGAGCTGGAGCAGCGCTGGAGCGGCGTTTCCTGCCGGGACTGCAGCTTCGCCGGCGGTGCAGATGCTGGGACACCGACACCAACACGGAGCGGGCGATGCCTTACCGGGTCGCCTTCGGGTAAGCTCCGGGGCACTGGGAACGCCGACTGCAACATCGCTGAGCTGCGGCTGCAGAGCGTCCCGCAGGGGAGAACTGGATATTTTTAGTGCCTTCCCTCACAGTGAATGCTGCTGTGGGGGGACGTTTCATGTTGATTTCTATAGTGTACTTTTCTGTGTCTTTTTTTCTTTTTTTCTCTTTTTTGTTTTGTATGGATATATTGACATTTGATCTGTTCAATTAATTTAATCAATCTCTGTAAAGCACTTTGGTTCAAATACTGGTTTTGTTGAAAAGTGCTATATAAATAAAGATTATTATTATTATTGTTATTCTTGGTATCCTTGTTTTAACTCCTTTAACTTCTCCCAGAAGATCGGACAGAGAAAGGGGAATCACCAGGGTGGCAGGCATCCTTGATGATACTTGGTTATTATTGGTGTTTCTTTCTCTTTAAAGAGAGAGAGAGATGCCACGGTGTAACAGGCTCCTTGGCCTACTGCATTCGTGCCGACCAGCCTTCACCCCGTACACTAGCACTATCTTACACACGAGGAACAATTTTTGTTTTACAATTTGCTAAAGCCAATTAACCTACAAACCTGCATGCCTTTTGAGTATGGGAGGAAACCGGAGCTCCCAGAGAAAACCCTTGCGGTCACAGGGGAGGAAGTACAAACTCTGTTAAAACAGCACCCGAAGTCAGGATCGAACCCAGGCCTCTGGTGCTGTAAGACAGCAACTCTACCGCTGCGCCACTGTGCTGCCCAAATGCAACGCACCATGTAGTTGGACTGGATGAAAATTAGTGACAAGCCTGTGATGGACTGGGCTGTGCCCCCTGCAAGTTCAGACAGTCTAGAGCAGAACGGTGTCCATCCCAGATTGAGATTTGTTCTGTCAAAACACTTCTTACGTGCATCTGTGGAAGTTGGAGAGAATCCTTGTGGATACGCCAAATCTTCTCAGATACCTGAGAAAGTAAGTGCATTGATGTGCCTTCATGAACAGTTCATGGGTGTGAAGGGACCAGGTTAGGTTTCAGGTGACATGGGTGCCCAGGAGCTTGAAGCTGTTGACCATCACTGCAGCACAGTGGCGCAATGGTAGAGTTGCTCCCTCACAGCGCCAGAGAACCAGGTTCAATCCTGACTACAGATGCTGCTGTATGGAGTTTGTCCATTCTCCCTGTATGGGTTTTCTCCGGGTGCTCTGGTTTCCTCCTACATTCCAAAGAGGTGCAGTAAATTCTGTAAATTGTCACTAATATGTAGGATGGAACTAATGTACGCGTGATTGGTGGTCAACATAGGCTCAATGGGCCGAAGGACCCGTTTCCACTATACCTCTAAACTAAACTGAACTAAGCAGTTCCATTGATGAGGACACTGTTGTCTTCATCTCACCACTTCCTTAGGTCAAGAACCAATTCATTTGTCTTGCTGGTGTTAAGGACAAGATTCCTAATCTCTTTCCTGTACTTCGTCTCATCGTTATTGTTGATCCGGCCAACAACAATGGTATCAATGGCCAACTTAAAGATCAAGATGGCATTCAACTTTGCAACGCATTCATGGGTGTGCAAGGAGTACAGCAGGGGACTGAGCACACAACACTGATGGAGCACCAATGTTGGGGGTCAGGGTGGGGGATATATTATGACCAATTCTATCTGACTGAGATCTGCTGGTCAGGAAGTCTAGAAGCCTGTTACACGTAGAGGCCCGAACAACAAGGTCCATAAAGGGCCTGTCCCACTTGGCGATTTTGCTGGTGTCGTGTCAGTGTTGCCAAAAGATTTTGAACATTTCAAAATCCAGTGGGGACAAAAAAAATGTTGCGACAATTGAAAAAACACCACACGTCATACGTCATCACGCCATGTCACCGCCGCATCACGCTGAGTATCACACCATGTCACCGCCGCATCACGTTATTACGCTGTGTTATGCCACATCACGCCACGTATTTTCCGGTGACCCGGTACGTCAGTCTATGATGCCGGCAGTCACCGAAAAAATTGCCAAGTGGGACACGCCCTTTAGTTCCTTGGGTTAGTCTTGGTATTTTTATTTTGTTTTATCTTAGCAATTTTCTACAACTGAATGCCTTGCGAGGACAGTTTAGAAGGCATTTACTCATGAGAGCTCTGGAGTCACATGTAGTCCAAACACAGTAATACATCAGATTCCCTTTCCTGAGAAGTATTAGCAAACCTAATGGATTTCCATGACAGCCCTGTAAGCTTCTTGATCGCCTATCATGGAGAGCACTCTACAGAAAAGATTTCAGTCCTTTATTCAACTTACAATCCATAGCAGGATATGAACTCATGCCTGTGGATTGTGAGACAAGGTATGTGGCTAAATAGTCAAAGAGTCACACAGCACAGAAACAGGCCCTTCGGCTCAAAACGTCCATGCTGACTAAGCTAGTCCCATTTGCCCACATTTGGCCCATAGCCCTCTAAACATTTCTAATCCAATTACCTGTCCTATTGTCTTAGTTTGGTTTAGTTTAATTTAGTTTATTGTCACATGTACCGAGGTACAGTGAAAAACATTTTGTTGCGTGCTATCCAGTCAGAGAAAAGACTATGTACAATCAAGCCATCCAGAGTGTACAGATACATAATAATGTTAGTGCAAGATAAAGTCCAGTAAAGTCAAATTCAAGATAGCCCAGGGTCTTCTGTGAAGTAGTAGCTCAAGACCACTCTCTAGTTGTTGGTAGGATGGTTCAGTTGCCTGATAACAGCTGGGAAGAAACTGTCTCTGAATCTGGAGGTGCCTTTTAAATGTTGTTATTGAATTGCCTCAACTACCTCCTCTGGCAGCTTGTATCAACCACCCTTCGAATGAAAATGTTGCCCATGTCCTCTGGTTCTTGATTCCCCAACCCTGGATAAAAGTATGCGTTCACCTTAACAATTTCCCTCATGATTTTATTCACAAAAAATCACCCCACATCCTCCTTCGCTCCAGGGAATAGGCCAATAAATAATCCAGCTGCGCTAATGCTTCTTGAAAGTATAGGCTGTGCAGTTATCAGCATACAACCTCCCGCGATAATAATTCCAGCTAAGTAACCCATGTCACTTTTACTCGCGGAAAGATAACAGTCTCTCATTTGCAGGTACTGGGCCTAGGCAACAACACTATCTCCCAAGGGACTGCGATTTGACTTTGCAAAATGGTTGAGATCACAGAGTCATAAATATAAGATGACCACTTGCAGATAAAAGAATAATAAGGCAACATTTTTTTAATACAAAATATACTGTGGATAGGGAAAACTCTGTAGCCTGGTATAAACAGATATAGTTGAAGGCTTAAAGGGGAAGTGTGACATATACTTCAGAAAGAAGTCAATGAAGAAATGTAGGGTCAGGAGAGGAAGAATTAGAGCATATGGCACAAATGGGTTTGCAAGAGACCAATTAGACCATGATCTTCTGTGGACTCATTGTAATATCACTGTCCACTCAAAGGTCCACAGAAGTCATTTGAACTGCTCAAGAGTCTGTAGAATTTCAAGAGAGCATTCGTCGACTTAGCGAATCTCCTCAATCTTCAAAGAAAGTGGAGATGTTGATGAGGTTTCTTTATGATTGCATGAATGTGCTGGGCCCTGGAGCCATGCATGCCCAGGAACCTGAAGTTGGTCACTCCACCACATCAATGAAGACAGGTTTGAGGATCCTCTGCCTCCCTCTTCCAAAGCCAACAACATTGGTCTTGCCAATGTTGAGAGAGCGATACTTGTCTGGCATCATTTAATCTGATTTTTAATCTCCCTCCTACACTCCAACTCACCATATTTCATCCAACAATGGTGGTAACTACTCTAGGTAAAAGACTCTGTGCATTTACCCTATCTATTCGCCTCATGGTCTTATACACCTCTATAAGATCCTCCTGCAATCCAAAGAATAAAGCAATTGGCTGCTCAACCTCTCCCTTTAGCTCAGGCCCTCGGGTCCGGCAACATCATCGTAAATGTTCTAACAACATCTTTCCTATAACATGGTGAACAAAACTGAACACAACCCTCTAAATGTGGCCTCACATGTGGTCTTGTGCAACATGACCTCCCAACCTCTATGCTCAATAAGTTGGCCGATGAAGGCCAACATGCCGAAAATCTACTTGGCCATCCTATCTATCTGTGATGCCACTTTCAAGGATAAGAATCTTCAAGTAGTTTTCTAATGTCAAACCAGGTACAATGAGTACTGTTACTCTCTCACTGGATCCTCAATTCACCCTTTAGAATTACCGATAGTTCATGTTGACTATTTATTAACAACATTTGTTACGAAACAAAGAGTGATATGTTTTGCAGATTTGTTTTGCATTTAATTGCGAGCGTTTTCATGCTGCTTAAATTTTTCACGATGTCAGTAACATTACAAAGTGGAAGAATTATTCTCCTCAAACCAAACATAACATAGATTAAAATGGCAAACTGCAACAGAATTGAAATCAGCCACTTCAGACCCGTAATGTGTAAAAATAGTGGAAATTAATTTGCCAGGTTTATCACCCAATCACTTAATCTATCTACATGCTGTGCAGAATCACAATGTACCCGTACACCTATTTTTATATCATTTTTAAACTTGGAAACATTATACTTTGTTCTGTTCTCCAGTTTATTCATGTAAATAGTAAACAGCAGAAGCCTTTAGACTTTACTTTAAAGATACAGTGTGGAAACAGCCCTTTTGAGCCACCGTGTCTACGTAACCAGTGCCCACTCGACATCAGCACTACCCTATACACATCATGGACAGTTACCCTTACATATAGCATACAGCATATAATCCTCCAACACGTTCGCCACCTCCAACGGGTTCCCACTACTGGCCACATCTTTCCATCTCCACCCCTTTCTGCTTTCCGCAGAGACTGCTCCCTCCCCAACTCCCTGGTCAACTCGTCCCTTCCCACCCAAACCACCCCCTCCCGGGTACTTTGCCCTACAACCGCAGGAGATGCAACACCTGTCCCTTTACCTCCTCCCTCAACTCCATCCAAGGACCCCGACAGTCTTTTCAGGTGAGGCAGAGGTTCACTTGCACCTGCTCCAACCTCATCTACTGTATCCGCTGTTCCAGGTGTCAACTTCTGTACATCAGTGAGACCAAGAGCAGGCTCAGCGATCGTTTCGCTGAACACCTCCGCTCAGTCCGCATATCCTGACCTACCTGATCTCCTGGTCGCTCAGCACTTTAACTCCTCCTCCCATTCTCAATCCGACCTTTATGTCCTGGGCCTCCTCCATTGTCAGAGTGAGGCTCAACGCAAATTGGAGGAACAGCACCCCATATTTCGCTGGGATAGCTTACACCCCAGCGGTATGAACATTGAGTTTTCTGGCTTAAAATAGCCCTTGCTTTCCCTCTCTCGCCATCCCCTCCCCCTTCCCAGTTCTCCCTTACTGTCTCCAACTACATTCTATCTCTATCCCTCACACTCCTCTGACATCAGTCTGAAGAAGGGTCTCGACCCGAAATGTCACCCTTTTCTGCTCTGCTCAGATGCTGTCTGTCCCGCTGAGTTACTCCAGCATTTTGTGTCTACCTTCGATTTAAGCCAGCATCTGCAGTTCTTTCCTACACATAAATTAAATAGGACACCTGAATATACAGGGCAAACGTGTTTTGTGGACCCATGAGTATTTTATAGCTTGAAATTGTAATTTTATTATTTTGCTTTGCAACAGCAGTCAGGCTGGAATCTGACTTCCTTAATAATACTGGGCAGTTCATTTACACCCATTATCAATTTAGATCAATTATTTAGGGCAGAATTGAAGCGTGGGCAGGCGTGATGTATTTGGCAATTATCTAGCACTGTTCAATTAGGAAAATAAAAAAAACTCTCCCATTAAGCATTTTCATAACTCTCTGTCACTGGATTGAATGTCCTGCAGTGGGAACAGTTAAAAGTCAAACTTGTATTAATTATACGTCTGTTGAGCCACATCAAAGCCAATATGTGCACTGCAACCTGGCAGAAAATCAAATGGGCGGAAATATATCGTGAGAATATATGATGAACCAGTCTGTTGTAATTTTTAAACCAAGAGTGAGGCCTCAGGTCTTGTTCAAACCCTTGCTGGTACTTTTATATTCCAGTTTGCTTATTATTATTGTTTGATTTATGTATCAAGGTCTCAAGGTCAGTTTATTGTCTCTTGTACCAATTAAGATACAGTGAAATTTGAATTACAAATATATAGGTATGTATGTAGGTATGTATGTATGTATGTATGTATGTAGCTAATTATGTGGGTAGGAATAGAACTATCCAGGGATGTATAAACGTTTGCATGTACGTATGTACTTAGGTATGCAGGTATGTATTATGTAACTATGAATGTCGATATGTATGTATGTAGGTACATATGTAGGTATATGTGTATGTATGTACACACACACATATACATATATATATATATATACATAAACATACTTACATGTATATATGTATATATACATGCTCATATAAACACACACATATATAATGTGTGTTATTGTGTGTAAAAGTTCTGTGACCCGCAAAAGTTCACACACGCTGAGCTTTTTTCGGTTTATTATATTGTTACAGAGTACTATGTTTATATATTTGGTTATGCTGCTGCAAGTAAGTACTTTATGGTTCTGGTTGGGACATGTGACAATAAAACATTCTTGACTCTCTCTTGATTATTCCAATACTTATTCTCCTATGTTCCATAAACTTGGTCAATTAAAAAAATTGCTTTCCATGGCCTTTACCAGTTAGGTAAAGCTTAGAAGGGATATGGGTCAAACGCAGGCAAATGGGACACGTGAACAGAGATGGAACGTAGAACCAAACAGCACAGAAACTGGAACTTCAGCTCACAATGTCTGTGCCGAACAATTTATCTTCTCTGTCTGCAAATGGTCCATATCCTTCCATTCCCCACATATCCATGTGCCAATCCAAAGGTCACTATCATATCTGTCCACCACTACCCCCGGCAATGTATTCACTACTATCTGTGCCCTGGACATCTCCTTTAATCTTTGCCCCTCATCTTAAAGCTATCCCTTCTAGTTCTTGGCATTTCCTCCTTGGTAAAAAGGTTTTGACTGTCACCCAATCTCTTCTTATGCCCCCTTCGGTTATGGCTGACCATGGGTGTCTCCAGGGTTGGAGGATGCCAGTGTGTAACTTTGTTTAATGTGGGGAGACTGGTGCAGATCTTGGTCAGGGTCCTTGACAGATCTGGCTCAGAATCCAGTGACATGGAGTCCAAGAAGACCGTAGACCCTTTTCCTGCTGCAGACTTCATCCGCCTTCCCAGCCATTGTGACGCTCCACTTAGGTCCGCCATCATCCTCCGCCTGTTCCACCGTTGAGGTCTTGGTTAGATTGCTCTTTGTCAGAGTCCTCCGCCTTGACCTTACCGCCATGGGTGGCCCTACCAGGAACATAGCTCCAGATGGCATCGCTCTCAGGATCTCTGGACCACACAAGCTTTTCCACCATGACAAGGTGACAATGCAAGGAGAATCACCCAATCTATGTCATGGAGTTACACAGCATGGAAACTGTTCCTTTGGCCTAATTTTGTGCATGCCGACCAACAAGCCCCATCTACACTAGGTCCACCTGCCCGGACTTGGCCCATAACCCTCCAAACCTATCCTACCCTTGTAAGGGAGTCAGGGGTTATGGGGAGAAGGCAGGAGAATGGGTATGAGAAGGAAAGATAGATCAAGCATGATTGAATGGCAGGATAGACTTGATGGGCTGAATGGCCTAATTCTGCTCCTACAGTTCTGAACCTGTCCAATCGGCTCTTAAATGTTATGATGTTTTCCTCAATTACCTCCTCCAGCATTCCGTTCCATATCTCCACCACCTTTTGTGTAAAAATGTATCCCTCAAGTTCCTATTAAATCCTCCCCCCCCTCGCCCCCTCCCCCCCCTTTAAACCTGTGTCCTCTGGTTCTCGATCGCCGTACTGTGGGCAAAAAATGGTGCATCTACCCAATCTATTCCTCTCATAATCTTGTATACCTCTACAAGATCATTCCTCATCCTCCTGCACTCCAAGCAATAAAATCACAGCCTGCTCAACCTCTCTCTATCGCTCAGATCCTCGACTCCTGGTAACATCTTTATAAATCTTCCCTGCACACTTTCCAGCTTGACAACATCTTTCCTATAACATGTTGACCACAATACTCTAAAAATGGCCTCCCTAGTGTCTCATGCAGCAGTAACATGATCTTCCCAACTTCTACACTCAATACTCTGACTGATGAAGGCCAATGTGTTGAAAGCTGGGGACCTGGGGTGGAGGGTATTGCACCGAGGAGTTCCCTGCAACCTGTTTCTCTCGCGGTTCACAGACTCGCCAGCCGCCTGCCACTTTTGCGGGCTGGAAGAGTCTGTGTACCACGTGTACATGGAGTGCGTGAGGCTGCAGCCACTGTTTGAATATCTAAAGGGGCTGCTCCTTGCCTTCTGGCTGCATTTTTCACCCACCATCCTCATCTTTGGACACCCTGTGCGTAGGGGAGAGGGTAGGGCTGAAGATGTCCTGGTTGGGTTGCTCCTGGGCCTGGCCAAGCTGGCCATCCGCGAGTCACGGCGCCAGGCGGTGGAGGGCTCTACCCGGGCCAGCTGCCTGCCCCTTTTCCGGGGTTACGTTCGTGCCCGGGTGGGATTAGAAAGGGTGTCTCCAGGCCCCCTGTCTGTGGGCACCCTGAGGGAGTTTCGGGACCGCTGGGCTCCGCAGGGTGTTGAATGTATCCTCAATAAGGATTGTATCATAATTGTATAATAGTTTATTATGGATATATGTTTGTATTGTATATATGGTGGTGGGTTCTGGCTTGTTTTATTGTAGTGTAAATATTATTTTTTAATAATTGAATAAATTTTTTGATTTAAAAAAAAAAAAAAAAATGTGTTGAAAGCTTTTTTGACCACCCATCCACCTGTGATGCCACTTTCAAGGAACTATGTGCCTGCACACCTAGATCTCTCTGCTCTACAGCACTCCCCAAAGTCCTACCATTCACTGACAGGTCCTGACCATGTTAGTCCTGCCAAAATGGAATACCTCACATTTCTCTGTATTAAATGCCTCTCATTATTTGATATATGGTTAGCAGAACTCCCCTTAGCCTCTGACTTTACAGAGATGGGCATCTTCAGTGTAGATGAGTTGGGTCGAAGAGCATGTTTCCATGTTGTCTGGGTCCATGACTTTATAACACAGTGTAGAGTTCTAGTCATCACAGCATAGGGAACACATGAGGGCACAAGAGAAAACATTTACCAGAACTTTGCCAGGTTTAGTATATTGTCACATGTACCGAGATACACTGAAAATATTTTGTTGCGTGCTAACCAGTCAGCAGAAAGACTATACATGATTACCACTGAGCCATCCACAGTGTACAGATACATGATAAAGGGAATAATGTTCATTGCGACCAGTAAAATCCGATTAAAGGTAGTCCGAAGGCCTCCAATTAGGTAATTAGCAGCTGGAGGCCGCTCTCTAGTTGTTAGTTTGATGGTTCAGTTGCCAGATAATAAGTGGGAAGAAACTGTCCCTGAATTTGGACGTATGCATTTTCACACTTCTGTACCTCTGGGAGGGGGGAGAAGAGGGATTGACCATGGTGATAAAGGCACCTTGACTATGTTGGCTAAGACTATGTTTGAGGTGAGACTTGTCACTGATTATGCTGGTGGTCTTGCCGAGGCAGCGTGGTGTAGATGGAGTTATTAAAAGAGAAATTGGTTTGTGTGGTGGTCTCAGCTCCAACAGCTAAGGAGGTAATTCACCTTTAAACTGCTCGGATGATTGAAACCAGTGCAAGAGACTACAAGGACCAAGGGTAACCTGAAATAAATCTGAATCCTCCACTGAAGGAGATGCCTTTCCCATTTATGAAGAACTTCAACTTGGAGACAATGAGATTTAACTGCTGAGGAGATAATTCCTCTCTAACCACTGCGGGTGATTGGAACCAGCGCAGGAGATTACATGAAACAAATGTTACTTGAAATAAACAATAGACAATAGACAATAGGTGCAGCAGGCCATTTGGCCCTTCGATCCAGCACCGCCATTCAATGTGATCATGGCTGATCATCCCCAATCAGTACCCCGTTCCTGCCTTCTCCCCATATCCCCTGACTCTGCTATTTTCAAGAGCCCTATCTAGCTCTCTCTTGAAAGCATCCAGAGAACCTGCCTCCACTGCCCTCTGAGGCAGAGAATTCCACAGACTCACCACTCTCTGTGAGATAAAGTGTTTCCTTGTTTCCGTCCTAAATGGCTTACTCCTTATTCTTAAACTGTGGCCCCTGGTTCTGGACTCCCCCAACATCGAGAACACGTTTCCTGCCTCTAGCGTGTCCAAGCCCTTAACAATCTTATATGTTTCAATGAGATACCCTCTCATCCTTCTAAACTCCAGAGTGTACAAGCCCAGCTGCTCCATTCTCTCAGCATATGACAGTCCCGCCATCCCGGGAATTAACCTTGTAAACCTACGTTGCACTCCCACAATAGCAAGAATGTCCTTCCTCAAATTAGGCGACCAAAACTGCACACAATACTCCAGGTGTGGTCTCACTAGGGCTCTGTACAACTGCAGAAGGACCTCTTTGCTCCTATATTCGATTCCTCTTGTTATAAAGGCCAACGTGCCATTCGCTTTCTTCACTGCCTGCTGTACCTGCATGCTTACTTTCATAGACTGATGTACAAGGACATGTAAATGAAAGCTAAATCCCCACTCACCTCCCCCCTCACGCACCCAACCCCCGATTAAAGAGATTACTGGCTCGTTTACAAACAACTCCAACTTGGAGGCAAGAGGAAAACTGGAAAACAACAAGGAAAATCCAACAAGGAAAAGAGCAGGTGGAACTGTATTCTGGAGGAGTACGCACCACTCTCCAGGAAACAAGAACACTCAATATATTCCAACGCTTACACACTTTGTTAAAGTGGAATAGACACCCTGAGAATTTACTGCTTGTTATTCCAATGATTTAAATCCACACTGTCGCAGTGTTGTTGAGGAGATAATTACTTACCATAATCGCTATCATAGAAAATAATGAACTTCTGCCAGGCGAACTCAGAGATGACCTTGAGGATGACTTCGTTCAGGTAGACGGGCGGACGGATATACAGGGTGTAGTTCTCATTCCTGTTGGTCCTGGTGGGGCCACAGCCACTCCTCGGTGATCCAGAAGTCGTCCTTTGTATGTAGAGGTGTGGGATGTGCATGGCGTCTGCCAGGGACTGCAGAGACCCAGCCGACATGCACCCGACTGAGCTGACGAGGGCTAGTATGCCCTGATTCATCAAGTCGCATGCTGAAAGGAAAGGAAAGAATTTGTCAACGTGACGCTTTGCTTTGTAAATAATCTGGGACAAAGTGAACAGACCAACCGGTTACGTTACTGACCAACCTCTCAATGGTAAAATTTTGCTTCAGATTTCTAATAAATCTTTCTCCTCACACCTTAAAGCTATGTCCTTTGGTTCTTGATTCCCCTCCTCTGGATAAAAGACTGTGCAATGACCCTATCAATTCCCCTCATGATCTTATATCTCTCTATAAGATCACCCCTCATCCTCCTGCACTCCAAGGAATTGTCCTAGCCTGCCCAACCTCTTCCTATCGCCCAGTCCCTCCAGTCCTGGCAACATCCTTGTAAATCTTCTTTGCACCCTTTCCAGCTTAACAATATATTTCCTATAGTTGGGTGACCAAAAGAAGTTCGCACTTCCACCCATCTTTGTATCTTTGAATCGTATTGCAGAGAAACAGGTCCTTTCCTATCACTTTGTCCAGAGAATCTTTGAAATTCACTGCACAAGAAGTCCCTGGATACTCAGACTGAGCATATTCAAATGATATTTATGGACCTTTGGATTTTAAAAGGAATCAATATATATACATACATAAGACTATTACACAAAATGGCACTGAAAGATCAGCCAACATCATATTGAATGTCAGAGTAAATTCCCCTGCATGCCGAGATATAGCTTTTCTTTACCTCTTCCAACTACACACTAAAAGGTGCCTCGGAGCCACTTACTGCAACTTTGAATAAAAATCCCTGCACACCTCCAACAAATCCCTGTCAACATTCCTAAAAAAAATCAATTATCCCACGGTGTCAAGTTATTCAAATATTGTACCGTCAACATTGTTAATTAAAAATGTCATAACAGAGATTTACTTGAAAATCCCACTTAAATGATTCATTTGATGGCTTTTGCATTCCACAATTTTTAGCCACTGCGTTAGGATGTTATGAAACAGTTTACAAGACCTTGGTGAGTCGGCATTTGAGTACTGGGGTCAGTTTTAGTCACCCTGCTATATAGGAAGGATGTCATTAAGCTGGAAAGAGTACAGAGATGATTTACAAGGATACTGCCAGGACTCAAGGATCTGCGGTATAGGGAGAGGTTGGGCAGTCTAAGAATTTATTCCTTGGAGTGCAGGAGGCCAAGGGGTGATTTTTATAAGATATATAAATTGATGACCAAAATAGCAAGGGTGAATGCAAAGAATCTGTTACCCAAGGTGAGGGAATCAAGAACCAGAGCACTTGTCTAAGGTGACAGGGGAGAGTTTTAATAGGAATCTGAGAGGGTGGAGTGTATATGGAACAAGCTGATAGTAGAGGAAATTGAGGCAGGTACAATAATCGCATTTAAAAGACACCTAGACATGGATAGGAATAGTTTAGAGTGGTGTGGGTCAAACGTGGACAAATGGGACTAGCTTAGATGGGATATCTTGGTCGACATGGATGTTAGACAAAGACAATAGACAATAGGTGCAGTAGTAGGCCATTCTGCCCTTCGAGCCAGCACAGCCATTCACTGTGATCATGGCTGATCACCTACAATCAGTACCCCGTTCATGCCTTCTTCCCATATCCCTTGACTCCGCTATCTTTAAGAGCTCTGATGTCCCTGTCCCACTTAGGAAACCTGAACGGAAACCTCTGGAGACTTTGCGCCCCACCCAAGGTTTCCGTGCGGTTCCCGGAGGTTTTTGTCAGTCTCCCTACCTGCTTCCACTACCTGCAACCTCCGGCAACCACCTGCATCCTCCGGGAACCGCAGGGAAACCTTGGGTGGGGAGCAAAGTCTCCAGAGGTTTCCGTCCAGTTTTCCTAAGTGGGACAGGGGCATAACTCTCTCTTGAAAGCATCCAGAGAATTGGGTTCCACTGCCTTCTGAGGCAGAGAATTCCACAGATTCACAACTCCCTGGGAGAAAATGTGTTTCCTCATCTCCGTTCTAAATGGCTTACCCCTTATTCTTGAGCCAAAAGCTTAGATGGGAAACGTCTGTTTTTGTGCTGTATGACACTGACTATCTAAGACATACAAGCTGTCCCTGTGCATTGGAAATAATGTTGTTTTTTGAATGTGGTACAAAGTCTTCTTGGTTTGGGATTTAGGAAAAACAATACTTTTTTGACCTTTGAGGATTAATGTTGCATTATAACTCTAGTGTTGGGGGTTTGAGAGCCAATGTCAGTAAAATCTATTGAAATCATCAGGAACCTGGCATGCAGTAACAGTTTCATCAATTCATATTGTCACCCAAAGTAAATAACTCCAAAGAAACAATCACTTTTCAACCCTCCTCTCTCAAGAAGCTAAACGTAACAATAATGTGATGGAAATGTCAAGGACCTCAAATGCTAAGAGGTGTTTTCCATATATATTTTGTGGCTGCTTCTCTGAGCCTGTCAAGAATATTGATAATGGTTTGGTTTATAAAAAAAAGCCTGAAATTTATCTCAAGTGTTATACTGTATCTTGCTGAAGGCACAATGAATAATCTGCTTCGAAGACCTCAGATGGTGACAAGGTCAGAGTTTATCAGCCTTAATTTTTCCGGCAATCATGTTCCTTCAGGTTGCTTTGAGCTGAAGACCTGGGTTAAACTGGAGACAGCATTAGCCAGTGGGGCCAAATTTGCAAGGTAGCTTCTTGATTCAGGAATGCTACATTTGATGGAAGGGGTTATTTCTGTGCTGTATGAGTCTGATACTCTATGAATTCAAAATGCACACTTTTAGCAAGCCTGAGACTGTCAGAGTGAGGCCACACACAAATTGGAGGAACAGCACCTCATATTTAGCTTGGGCAACATACAATGCTCCCCCTTCTGTCGTGGGGTAGACTGAAACGGACTCCCCCACCAGCAGATGGCCATTAGATATTAACACCAATGTTAAACATTTTTAATTCCTTTTATGTGCCAATGATAAACAAACTTACAGGAAAACAGCACACGTATAATTGCTGCAGTACTTTGTGTTTTGCTCCTGAAACATCACCTCACAGATGCTACATGATTTGCTAAGTTCCTCCAGTACTTTGTGTTTTGCTCAAGTTTCCAGTATCTGCAGTTCCTGCGTCTATACGTAGTGGAAAACAAGGAATTGCAGATGCTGGTTAATAAACAAAAGTGCTGGAGTAACTCAACGGGTTAGGCAGCATCTCTGGACAACATGGATAGGTAATGTATCGGGTCAAAAAATGTTCTCAACCCAAAACGTCACCTGTCCATGTTCTCCAGAGATGCTGCCTGACCCATTGAGTTACTCCAGCACTTTGCGTTATTTCATATGCCCACAAGTTTACTATAGATAGGTCAAGTGATACTCAATTTCCAAAGCCTAAAATTAACTTGTAATTGTAGAATTGGTAACTTTAAATAACAGCTCTTTATGTTTGTAGAATTCAATTTGCATTAATGTCATTAATTTATTTTCACCTCAATGTCACCCTTCTTTGGTACCTCACTGTGACTTATTATTAACCACAAAGGATGGATTGTGAAGCGGAAACATTAGTGGCAATCTTGTGTTTTAATTAGGTTCAAGGTGCCCATTCTTGAATCGAAGTGCCTTTGTGCATTAAACTGTTGCAATCAGTTAAATCGTTTAGTGCAATGCGAGAGGAAGTATGGTAGTAACACTTAAAATCAAATCAATTTTCAATCTGCAGTTCCTCTTGAGATTAGTATAATCCCAATGGAATCCACAATTACAATCTTTGCCTACTTTTGAGCAATTCTACGATCTGCCCAAAACAGTGATCAAAGATTGATTCTCACTTCTCCCATTATGCTCAAATCATGTTTCACGCAAATGAGAATCAAGTCAGAATCACGTTTGTTTCATACTTAACCAAATCATACAGCGTGGAAACAGGCCTTTCGCACCAACTAGCCCACGCTAGTCAATGTGTCCCATCTACACTTGGCCCAACTGCTTGACCCACAACCCTCTAAATCTATCCTAACCACACACCTGTCCAAATGTCTCAAATGTTACAATTTCCCTCAATTACCTTCTCCGGCAGCACGTTCCATATGCAGTACCTACCACCTTTAGTTTAAAAATGCTATTCCTCAGGTTCCAGATAAATCTTTCCCCTCTCACCTTAAACCTATGTCCTCTTGTTCTCAATTCCCCAACTCAGGGCAAAAGACTCTGTGCATGTGCCTGCTTTATACCTATCATGATCTTGTGCATGATCTTGTGAATCAGCAGAGAGACAAAAAAACCCAACTGGTTTTCATAACAGAGAATACTGGAAAGTCATTTCAACAACATCTGTGGAGAGAGAAGAGATAATGTTTCAGGGAGGTACTCCAGTCAAGAGTGTTTTGTTGTCATATGTTCCAAAACAGAACTATGAAATTCTTACTTGCAGCAGCACAACAGATATGTAAAAATATTACCCTGTAAACAATATAATAAACAACTAAAAAGTTCAGTGTATAAAACACAGACAAACACTAATAGTGCAAAGCCAAAATCAATGCCCCCAAGTCTATGTAGTTTGGTTGTAGTGTTTAATAGCCTGATGGATATTGATTGCTGCTCCTGAACCTGGACATTACAGTTTTCAGGCTCCAACACCTTTTTCCCAATGGCAGAAGTGAAATGAGAGCGTGGCCTGGGTGGTGTGGGTTGCTAATGATTCTGGCAGCCTTTTTGAAGCAGTGACTCCTGTAGATCCCTTCGATAATGGGGAAGTCAGTACCCGTGATGGACTTGATGGGGTTCACCACGTTTTACCTCTTTCAGGGACATACTGTTATGATGAAATGTCTTTGACTTCAAATATTAAATATTTTTCTCTCCACAGATGCTGCCTGTCCTGCTGAGAGTTGTTTCTATATTCATTTTAGATTGTAGTCCAGATTCAGAGATAGTTCAGATTCCTTACTGTTATCAGGCAATTGAACCATCCTATCACTAGAGAGTGGTCCTGAGCTCCCATCTACCTAAGTGACTAGTGAAGTTCCACAGGGCCCGGTGCTGGGGCAGCTGCTCTTCACATTGTATATTAATGATTTGGATGAGGGGATTGAAGGCTTTGTGGCCAAGTTTACGGATGATACGGAAATAGGTGATGGGGCAGGTAGTGTAGAGAAAGCATAGACTCTGCAGAAGGACTTTGACAGATTGGGAGTGTAATGCCCCTGTCCCACTTAGTAAACCTGAACGGAAACCTCTGGAGACTTTCCGCCCCACCCAAGGTTTCCGTGCGGTTCCTGGAGGTTGCAGGTAGTGGTAGCAGGTAGGTAGACTGACAAAAACCTCCGGGAACCTCCGGGAACCGGAAACCTTGGGTGGGTCACAACGTCTCCAGAGGTCTCCGTTCAGGTTTCCTAAGTGGAACAGGGGCATTAGCAGAGAAATGGCAGGTGGAATATAATGTAACAAAGTGTGGAGTCACGCATTTGGGTAGTAGGAATAAAGACGTCGATTATTTTCTAAATAGGGAGAAAATCCAGAAATTGGAGGTGCAAAAGGATTTGGGAGTGCTGGTGCAGGTTTCCCAAAAAGTTAATCTGCAAGTCGAATCAGAAAGCAAACTCAATGCTACCATTTACTTCGAGAGGTCTTATATACAAACACAAGGATGTAATGCTATCTATAATGGGCTGGTCAAGCCGCATTTGGAATATTGTCTGCAATTTTGGGCACCATATCTGAGGAAGGATGTGCTGGCTCTGGAGAGTGTGCAGAGGAGTTTTACAAGAATGATCTCAGGAATGATGAGGTTAACATTTGATGAGCGTTAGATGGCACATGGCCTATATTTGCTGGAGTATAGAAGAATGAGGAGGGATCTAATTGAAATGTACAAAATAGTGAAAGGCTTGAAGAGAGTGGATGCGGAGAGGATGTGTCCACTTGTGGGAGAGTCTAGGACTAGAGGTCATAGCCTCAGAATTAAAGGACGTTCTTTTAGGAAGGAGATGCTGAGGAATTTCTTTAGTCGATGGTGAATCTGTGGAATTCTTTGCCATAGAGGGCTGTGGAGGCAAAGTTAGTGGGTATATTTAAAGCAGAGATAGATAAATTCCTGATGAGCATGGATGTCAGAGTTTATGGGGAGAAGGCAGGAGAATTGGGTTAGGAGGGAGAGATAGATCAGCCATGATTGAATGGCAGAGTAGACTTGATGGGCCGAATGACCTAATTCTACTCCTATCACATGATCTTATGATGTTATTAATCTTGTAATCATTGGGGTACCTCAAACTATCCTTATTCGAACTTTACTTGACTTTATCTTGCACTAAATTTTATTCCCTTTATCCTGTATCTGTACACTGTGGACGACTTGATTGTCATCATGTCTTTCTCTTGACTGGATAGCACACAACAACAATGCTTTTCACTGTACAGCACATGTGACAATAAACTAATCTAAATCACTACATTTAGTTTCACTGTTTGGAAAGAGCAAGCCTTGGTTGGTAGCTGCTACATTTTTCTGTGCAGCAACCACTCAGGTCAACTTTTGCTCACTACATATGTGCTCTATCAAGTCATTGAGTCATAGTCATACACACCCCGTCTACACAAGTCCCACTTGGTTGTGTTTGACCCATATCCCTCTAAACCTGTCCTGTCCATGTACCTGTATAATTGATTCATAATCATTGTGATAGTGCCTGCCTCAACTACCATTGCCAGCAGCTCATTCCACACACCCACCACCCATTGTGTGAAAAAGTTTCCGCTCAGATGTGTTAAAATCTTTCCCCTTTCACCATAAACCTATGTCCTCTGGTTCGCGATTCCCCTGCTCTGGGTAAGAGACCGGTTCTAATCCTCCCATGATTTTGTGCACCTCGATAAGATCACCCCTCTTACCCCTGAGCTCCAAGAATAGAGCCCTAGCCTGCTCATCCTCTCCCCATAGCTCAGGCCCTCGAGTCCTGGCAACATTCTCATAAATCTTCTCTGCCCCCTTTTTCAACTTGACAACATCTTTCCTACAACATGGTAGGTGTGCCACAAGTGTGCCACTATACTTTCTACATTTATTCTCCTCCCCAGGACCACAATGAGTGCTCCAACCTCCCTTGGCTCCCCTTCCAACAGCAGTACAGCACTGCATTATTCCCATAGCCACAGTGCTCTTCAGCCTACTGTCATATACAGACAATCAGTATTGAAGATCTAGACAGATGGAAATACATTGGGGAAGGCAGGACAATAAGGCTGAAATGTTGATCAAACTTTGTAATTTAAAAATAAATAGAATAATTCAATTTGATGGACTTTCTAGCTGGATCCCAACTGGCTATATTTCCAACATGTCAGGAGCTGTGACAAAGAGCGGCACAGTGGAACAGTGGTAGAGTTGCTGCCATACAGCATCAGAGACCAAGGTTCAAGACCTGGCTATGGGTGCTGTCTGTATGGAGCTTCTCCTTTCTCCCTGTGACCACATGGGTTTTCACCGGGTGCTCCAGTTTCCTCCAAAGACGAACAGGTTGTAGGTTACTTAGATTCAGTGAAAATTGGAAATTGTCCCTAGTGTGTAGGATAGTGCTAGTGTATGGGGTGATTGCTGGTTGGTGCTGACTCGGTGGGGCAAAGGGCCTTTTTCTGCAATGTATCTCTAGATTAAAAAACAAACCAAGTTGCAACATAGGTAAACAAGTTGGTTTCCTCTGTCTGCATGCAAACCTTATCCCTCCATTCCCCCCATATCAATGTGCCGGTCTAAAAGCTTCATATACAGTATGCTTCTATCATAGTGAATTGAAAGGTTCAGCATGGAACTTGGCCCTTCAGCCTACCGGGTCCACACCAACCATGGATGACCCATTCACACTCGTTCAATGTTATCCCACTTCCTCATCCACTCCCTGCACAATAGCGGCAAATTACAGAGGGACAAACCCGCACGTATTTGGGATGTGGGAAGCACTCAGAGGAAACCCACGCAGTCACAGGAAGAACGTGCAAACTCCACGCAGATAGCACCCAAGATCAGGATTTAACCCAGGTCTCTAGCGCTGTGAGACAGCAGCTCCACCAGCTGTGTCTCTGTGCCACTGTATCTGTCTCCGTCATCGTCCTTGGCAGCTGTTTCCAGGCACTTACCACTCTCCATGTAAAAAAAACTTACCCCACACCCCATCTCCATTAAACATTTCCCCTCTCATTGTAAAGGTATGTCATAGAGGCATACAGCATGGAAAGGTGCCCTTCGGTCCAATTTCCCCACACCGACCAACATGTCCCATCTTCACAAGTCTCACCTACCTGCGTTGGGCCAGAATCCCTCTGAACCTATCCTACTCATGTACACGTCTAAATATTTCTTCAATGTGTGATAGTTCCTGCCTCAACTACCTCACGCCGCAGCTCGTTCCATACACCCATCACCCTTTGTGTGAACAAATTACTCCTCTGCTTCTTATTAAATCTTTCTCCCCTTACTTTAACCTATGTACTCTGGTTCTCGATTCCCTCACTCTGGACAAGAGACTGTGTGTTTACCCAAACTATCCCTCTCAATTTTTGACATTTCCATCTTGGGATGAAAGTTCTGACTGTCTACCTTATCTACGCCTCTGATAATTTGTATCTACTTCTATAAGGTCTCCCCTCAGCATCAGGCTGCCCCTCAGCATAAGACGCTCTGGAGAAAACAATCCAAGTTTGTCCAACCTCTCCTTATAGTTTTCCTTTCCCTCCGTAAAATTGCCTTTCCTTGTCACGAATGACTGATCTACCACATAAAAAAATGTAACTCTAAGCTAACTATCCTGTTGTAAATGACAGAGGAATGAAAAATAAGTAAAGTTCTAGGTAATTATATCAAAGGGAGTGTTTCATCGCCAAATGTAACTAGCAAGCACCCAGATGATTTAGACTGTTAATTAAACTTAGGCTTAGAATTAGTTAATTACTCTTAGGCTTAGTTAATTAAACTTAGTTAAATTGTAGCTGGTCTCAATGAACAGGTCTTGTTCAAGCCAATTCAGTAAGAAAGCCGTGGTTCCCTAAAACACAGAGATCCCAGAGTGCTGTTGGTTGTTCATCTCTACATCATTCAGATGCCTATGGGGGCGGACACGTCAAGAATTAGTCTGCCATCTGCATCCCATTACAGATCTCAGCTAGCTTTTACTCCTTGCTGGTTTAAAAATAAAGTTGATTTAATTTACTTTTCCGCAAAAAGGAATGCACGAGCAGAGTCAGAGAGAGCGTAATAGAGTCATACAGCATGGAAACTGGCCCTTCAGCCCAACTCGTCCATGCTGACCACAATGCTCATCTAAGCTAGTCCCATATAGAACATAGAACAAGTAAAGAACAAGAACAGGTCCTTTGGCCCACAATGCCAGTTCTGAACATGATGCCAAGACCTGTCTACCTGCACATAACCCATAACCCTCCATTTCCTGCATATCCATATGTCTATCCAAAAGTCTTTCAAATGACACTAATGTATTTGCCTGTGTTATGCCCATATCCCTATAAACACTTCCTATCCACATGCCTGTTCAAGTGTCTTTTCAAGGCTTTATATAATACCTGCCTCAACTACCTCCTCTGGCAGCTCATTCTATGCACCCACCTCCATTTGTGTGAAAAAGATGCCCCTCAGGTTCCAATTACATCTTTCTCCTCTCTCCTTAAACATTTGTCCTTTGGTACTTGATTCTCCAATTTTAGGTCATTTCAAACTAACTGTGCCCCCTTTCTCCACCCCCCTCCATACGTTCCCTCCCCTGTGCCCCACATGGACCCACCTATTTCTCACCCCTCCCATCCTGCTACTTTCCTTCCTCTGGCTTCACAGTTGACAAATCTTCAATACTGTCTCACACCTTCTGCTTTTATATCTGGCCTTTGTTCCAATCATCTGCCTAGCAAAGAAAAACCACTCACCTGTATCCACCTATTAGCTGCCACGCATTGTCCTGTCTCTCTACACCTCCAGCTTTCTTCTCCCCCTGGCTAAAATCAGTCCGAAGAAAGTCCTCGACCAGAAACGTCACCTCTCTATGTCCTCCAGAGATGCCGCCTGACCCGCTGGGTTTAGTTTAGTTTAGAGATACAGCGTGGAAGCAGGCCCTTCAGCCCACCAAGTCGGCGATGACCAGCGATTCCCATACATTAGCACCACCCTACAGACTGGGGACAATTTACAATTTTTACCGAAGCCAAATTAATCTACAAACCTGCACGTTTTTGGAGTGTGGGAGGAAACTGGAGCACCCGGGAAAACCACATGCGGTCACAGGGAGAAAGTTCAAACTCAGGCGCTGTGAGGCAGCAACTCTACCGTCGTGCCACCGTGCCGCCCCAAGTTACTCCAGCACTTTATATACCGTCGATTCCTCTACTCTGGGTAAAAGCCTCTATGCATTCTATTCCCCGCATGATTTTAGAGAGTGGAAAAGAGGCACTTGTTCTAAGGATTTGCAGCCTTTCTTGGAGGACAAGTAAGGCTGCAAGGTGACTATGCAGTCGCCACATGTTCGCGGGTGGTTGCCTGGGAGTCGCCTTCATGGTCGTGAGGAATTCCCGCATTCTGGGAACTAGTCTCATTATGGTCGCCGCCCAATTTTTCGACATAGAATAAAGCCACCATGGGGAGTAGCGAGGTGGATCGCCAGGAGGTCCTAGTGTGTTGCCTGGAGGTGAAAGGTTCTTGTTGGTTCTTGTAGGTTGTAGCTGGTGCTAACCGATGAAGTTCATTGGCTCATTGGGGAAAAAAAATGTAAGCAGTAGTTTTCAGAACCAAGGATAACCGACCGTTAATGTTAATGTCCGCCGAGCTTCAAAGTCGTGTATATCTGGCTTCTTAAATGTTGTCTCCACTCTGTCTCCCCTGCTTTTAAAGGGCTTACCATACACTGTGCTTTGTGGTATTATGCAATAATAGAGTAAGGCTGAGCAGAGGGGCACTAGGACCCTGCCAGAAGCCAGGCTCCAGTAACCGGTTGTGTCTGGAAAACCCAGGGTGTCGGCAGTTGGAGAGAGAGGCCTGGGCTTACACGAGGCTGTGGCAGTGGCTGCTGTTATTGTACAGATTAAAGGTATACTCTGTTTACGTCGTGGTACGAGCCTTATTACAAGCAAAACACGACATGGTGCCAGAACTGGGAGACTTGTAAGCAAGAAAATAATTAAAGACGAAGAGGACGGTGTATCGTTTTGGCGGGAAATAGGAGACGAGCTGGCAGATATGGCGCAACCTACACCAACTGCTACGTTCACAATACAACCTCCAGAGCCATTCGATTTTACCAAGCCTCAAGAATGGGAGCGTTGGATCAGGAGATTCGACCGCTTCAGGCTTGCAAGCAATTTAAACGCGACGTCGGCAGAAAACCAGGTGAACACGCTAGTGTATTGCATGGGCGATGAAGCAGAAGATGTGCTAAAGGGGCTAACGCTAACTGCAGATGAGAGGAGGATGTACACGGATGTCAAGGCAGGCTTTGATGCATTTTTTGTGCCTAAAAAGAATGTTATCTATGAAAGAGCCAAGTTCAATCAGCGTGTGCAACTGCCAGGAGAAATGGTGGATTCCTTCATCACTGCTCTATACGGATTAGCCGAACACTGCAACTATGGACAGTTACAGAACGAGCTGATCCGCGACAGGTTAGTGGTTGGGCTGAGAAACGTCTCATTGTCCGAAAAGCTACAGCTAGACAGAGACCTAACCCTTGAAACTGCTATAACAAAGACAAGGCAGTCTGAAGAAGTTAGACGACAGCGGTTTGACTTAAGAGGAGAGAATAGCGGTGCTAGCAAGTGCTCAAATGTTGATGCTGTGCATGCTAAAAGCTACAAAAAACCCAAATTTCCCTCAAAGCCTCAGCCACAAGCACAAACACCAGGCAAAAATAAATTTAATACACAGCCACAGCCAGGTTCAAAGGCCTGCTATAGATGTGGAAAAATGCCCTCGCATGGAAAATTGGAATGCCCTGCTAAAGATGCTGCGTGTCACAACTGTGGCAAAAAGGGACATTATGGCAAAGTGTGCAGAAACGGTGCTAAATCCCTCAATGCTGTCACTACAGAGGAAGAAGAGAGCTTTTTCCTGGGATCCGTGGATGCTGGAAAAGACCCGTGGACGGTGCAGCTACAAGTGAGACAAAAAACGGTGTGCTTTAAAATAGACACTTGTGCTGATGTCACCGCCATGCCAGCGGAGGTGTACCATGACATTACAGGGGGGCATGATGTGAAGTGCCTGGCAGTGTCGACACGACCATTGTTTGGGCCAGGGGGCAATGCACTCTCTGTCCTGGGCGTAGCCAGAGAAACACTGCGCAGAGGCAACAAGACAGCCATAGAGGACATTTATGTAGTAAAAGACCTCCACACTGCACTGTTGGGAAGACCTGCCATAGAAAGGCTTCAGCTTGTGTGCAGGGTTGACGGCATCACCTTGGGATCAGAGGACACCAACATCTATGTAGACTCTGTCATCAGCAACATTCCTGTCAGTGGAGATTATCTGAGCAGCCTACGGGAGCACCTACAGGCAGACAGCACATGCTCTGCACTGATGGAGTACTGCACAGACGGCTGGCCCGACAAAAGCCAACTGCAGGGAGTGCTGAGACATTACTGGGCTGATAGAGCAGTGCTGACTGTGCACGATGGGCTGCGGCTGCGGGGCACGAGGCTCGTCATCCCATCAGCCTTACAAGGTGATGTGCTGCAGAGACTACATGAAGGACACCTGGGGGTGACAAAGTGCAGGGGCCGGGCCAAACAGACGGTATGGTGGCCAGGACTCAGCAGCCAGCTGAATGACATGGTGCTGAAATGTAGAACCTGCATCCAAGAGCGAAGGAACGTCAAAGAGCCGCTGATGCCAACGGAGATGCCAGACAGGCCTTGGCAAACCTTGGGAGCTGACCTATTCACGCTGAAAAACAAGACTTATCTGCTAGTCGTAGATTATTTCTCAAGATATGTGGAAGTTGCGCTGCTGTCACCCACAAGGTCCACAGATGTAGTGGTGCACCTGAAATCCATATTTGCTCGTCATGGAATTTGTGAATTTCTTAAAAGTGACAATGGGCCCCAGTTCTCAGGTAGCCACTTTAAATCCTTTGCAGCAGAGTATGGCTTTATGCACATCACGAGCAGCCCCAGGTTTCCTCAGAGCAATGGGGAGGCGGAACGCGCTGTACAAACCGTGAAGAACTTGCTAACAAAGGCGTCAGACCCATATCTTGCATTGCTGGCCTACAGAGCAACCCCTCTACAGAACGGCTATAGCCCAGCCGAGCTGTTGATGGGGCGCCGCCTACGCACTACAGTTCCTGCCCTTCCAACCCTGCTGAATCCAGTTTTGCCTGACTACAACGCGCTGGGGGCCAAAGAAAGGGAGAAGAGGTGGAACGACGCAAGATCCTTCGACAAGAGGCACAGAGCGAGAAATCTGGAGCCACTAATACCTGGGGAGGATGTGTGGATCACCGATGCACGAGTCCAGGGCAAAGTGCTATCTACACACAATGCACCTCGCTCTTATATCGTCCAGGTGCCTCAGGGCACACTGAGGAGGAACCGGCAGCACTTGGTGCCGCTGCAGACCAACAGTGAGGTAGTCGACGCGGATGAGCCACCGGTGGGAGAAGAGCCAGCTCCACCAGAGCCAGCTCCACCAGACCCAGCTCCACCAGTGACAGCATCACCCAGCGGAGAGGGCCCCACCACAGAGACTGTGCGGACAAGGTGTGGGAGAGAGGTTAGAAAGCCGAAGAGACTTGATTTGTGATTTATTGATCTGTTTTCTACAATAAAGAAAAAGAGAGAGTGAAATGTGATGTAAATACAAAAAAAAAAAAAAAATTTTTATCCTAACCAAAAAAAAAAATTTAAAAAAAAAAACTAAAAAACACACTTATAACTTTTTTTTTTTTTACTTCAAACTTTTTTTTTAAAAAAACAAAAATTAAAAACAACAAAAAAAAACCCAATAAACTCCACCAACCAACAATGAAAATGTTCTGTAAACCTGTTACATTTACCTGAAACCTGAAAGAATAGTTCACAGTATGGTAACGTGTAAGTTATTTTATTTCTATTTTGCATGCTTAGATCAGGGACAGGTCTTCCAGCAAAAGGGCAGAATAAACCCCTTAAGACCTGCAGAGACAAAGGTAGTCCACCCTTTGTTCTCAAAGAAAGGGAGATGTGGTATTATGCAATAATAGAGTAAGGCTGAGCAGAGGGGCACTAGGACCCTGCCAGAAGCCAGGCTCCAGTAACCGGTTGTGTCTGGAAAACCCAGGGTGTCGGCAGTTGGAGAGAGAGGCCTGGGCTTACACGAGGCTGTGGCAGTGGCTGCTGTTATTGTACAGATTAAAGGTATACTCTGTTTACGTCGTGGTACGAGCCTTATTACAAGCATAACTCGACATGCTTTAGCCATCTTAATTACAGCGCTAACCTTCCTGTTCATCGTGGTGTGTGTCTGTAACACCTTGGCTTTGCACCATGTGAATTTCACTCAGACAGCGCTCAACCCGCTTGTCCTGTTCACGCCTGCATAATGGGCTAGTGAAGGAAGTGATGTGTGTGTGTTCCACTCTGACAGTCGCCATTCTAGTTGCTGGTTTTCAGGCCACTGACGGCAACTTGACAGTCGCCGGCAGTCGCCTGAAAGATCGCCTAAGTGGGACACGTTCAGTAGGCAGACAGTTCGATGAAGATGTAGGTTGAATATATGTACTTAAATTAATTTGACCATGAAGACTCTCACAACAACAGACAATTAAAACCAGGCCATATTTTGGGTTAAAATTGAATCTAGTTCCTGCAGGCAAAAGGTCCATCAAGTGTCAAGTCAAGGGTCATCAAAAGAGTCAAGAGTGTTTTATTGTCATACTAGCCTAAGTGGGACCAGTTGGGTCCCAGCTTCACACAGGAGGGCTGGTCCCCCAACGCAATATTCCACCTCTCCACCAATTCCAATATTGCTGGCCAGTGGGGAGGGGGGGGCTTTCTGGAGTGCTAGCATGGTATTGTGGACCAAACGCACTGGTTTCCAGAGGGCTAGCATGGACATTGTGGGCCGAATGTATTCTTGGGCTGGTAGCCCAGTCATTGAGACCACTCACACACACTCACTCACTCACACACACACACACACACACTCACACACACACACACTCACACTCACAAACACACACTCACACACACTCACACAATCTCACACTCACAAACAAACACACTCACACACATACACTCACACACACTCACACACACTCACACACACACTCACATACACTCACACACACTCACATACACTCACAAACACATACACATGCACTCACAAACACATACACACACACACACACATACACTCACAAACACATACATACACCTTGCCGAGGCACCGTGAAGTGTAAATGGAGTCAATGAAAACTGGCCTTTCAGTCTACCAAGTCCACACTGACCATTGACCACCCTGTTCGCACTTGTTCTGTTATACCATGTTCGCATCCACACCATAGGCAATCCCTGGAGAAAAGGAGCATCCCTGGAGAAAAGGAATAGGTGACATTTCGAGTCGACACCCTTCTGAAGAAGGGACTTGACCCAAAGTGTCACCTATTCCTTTTCTCCAGAGATGCTGCCTGACCTGCTGTGTTAGTATTATTATGCCTTCTAACAATCCAAAACTTTCTTTAAAAATCAGCATGCTCTCAATGTAGATACAGGTGCCATGAAATGTTCCTGCTTTTTATTTATATTCAGGATTTCTCTCATAAAATTATCATTATTCATGTGTAATCAGAATAAAGATAAGTCTTTTAAGACAGTCAGTTTTGCAGATGCTATGTTTTATTCCTGGATGTTATTAGTCAAGTGTATGGCTGCTACAAGATTTTATGCATATTTAGCTCCCAATTTATCCATACTTCAATTTTTAGTGCTGAAGATGTACTTTGACTGTTTAGGCAATAAATAAATGAGGGTTTTATATGAGCAAAAATATCAACTAGTTCAAAACTGATTCCAAAACCAATTTTAACAATGATGCTCCTTTGAGGGTTTGAAAGCTTCAATTTTGCTTTCAGTTCTATTTCCCTGTTGGATTTTTATCACATTTATATTTGGCAAGACCATTCAGTCAAAGTAAATCCAGTTAAGATTCCAGTTGAGCACAACAACTTGTATTGTATAAAAGACTTGTCATGAAGCATTTGCCAACCTCAATGTGGTAGGGGAAATCTGGATTCGGCCATGAACAGATTTGATCGCAAGTAGATTGTAACTTTCAGAACTCAATTGGATGACATGCCAAAAGACACTAGATTTAGACTTCAATCATTCTATTTCAATGGTTCAATGCTGCTTTATTATCAAATGTTCCTAGGTACATTGAAATGCAGTGTTTTGCACACAGCCTTATAATATCTTACAGCAAACCTCACCTAGGCAGTACACAAAGTCACAAGGACAGCACGATCTGGCACCACCAAATTTATAAAAGTTCACTGAACAGTCCTATCTATTGCCTGCCACTGCATGAGGCAGCAGCCCCCCCCCCCCCACCCTCACCCTCACCACCCATTGGGTTTCATTCCCCTTCATTCTTGGCACGGGCCCCCGCAGGGTCTCCTCCTCGCTGTCCGAGGTATTTGCATCTGAACATGAAGGTCATTTAGTCGAAAGATCAGATGGTGCGGCTGGTTCTCCGATCTGTAGAACTTGCAAAGGGAGCAAAGTATTAACACAATCCTGAGGCTATTTAGGTGCTTGTAAGCAGTTTCTTCACAAAGTCAGCGGGGGTTGAAGTCTGACTAATCAGTAGGTAACACACCCTCCTCTGAGTCAGAGGTTTATGGGTTCAAGTCCAATTCGAGAGAGTTAAGATCTAAATGTAATCTGAGAATTCAGTGCAGTGAATGAACATAAAATATTACTGCACTGGAACAGGCCCTTCTGCCCACAATGCAGATGCTGAACCTAATGCCAAGATGAACTAATCTCATCCATCTGCGCATGATCCATACTCCTCCATTTCCTGCATATCCACATGCCTATGTAAAATGCTACTGTCATATCAGCCTCCACCACGACTCCTGGCAGTGCCTTCCAGGCAAACACTTGCCCCACACATCTCCTTTAAACTTTGCCCCTCTCTCCTTAAAGCTATGCTGTCTCGTTATTGACATTTCCACAGTGGAGAAAAAGGTTCTGACTGTCCTTCCTATCTATACCATTCATGATTTTACATACTTCTGTCAGGTCTCTCTTCAACCTCCAGTGTTCCAGATAAAGCAGTCCAGGTTAGTCCCACTTTTTCTTGCAGCTAATAGCACCTAATTCAGGCAGCATTCAGAGAAAATGAATGCTACACTGTTTTGGGTACTGGTTTTCAGATGAGATATTACCTCATGATCCACCAGAACACTTGGGACGGTAGAGCTGCTGCATTACGCGGGTGATCCAGTTTCTCCGGGTGATCCAGTTTCCTGCCGCATCTCAAAGATGTACAGGTTTGCAGGTTAATTGGCCTCTGTAAAATGCCCCTAATATGTAGGATGTGATACTGGGATAACACTGAACTCGAGCACAGGTGATCATTGTCCAGTGTGGACTCGGTGGGCCAAAGAGCCTGTTTCCACACTGTATCTTCGAAACAGGGCGGCATGGAGGCACAGAGGTAGATGTTGCTGCTTTACAGCGCCAGAGACTGGGGTTTAATCCTGACTGTGGGTGCTGTCTGCACGGAGATTGTACGTACACCCCGTGATTGCGTGGGCTTTCCCTGGGTGCTCTGTTTTTTTTCCCCACACTCCAAAGACATACAGGTTTGTAAATTAATTTGGCTTCGGTGAAATTTGCAAAATGTCCTAGTGTGTAGGATAGTGCTGGTGTACGGGGTGATTGCTGGTTGGCGCGGACGTGGTGAGGCGACTGGCCAGTTTCCGTGCAGCATCTCTAAATGAAAAATACAGTCGATGATCTGAAGAATGTGAAGGCATTATCCTTCCTTTTGTGGCAGTATTTGATGGACAATTAACTTTATTAAAGATAGATTAACTGGATAATATCTCAGCTGTTTAGCAAAACAGAGCTGTAGACACAAACTGACTGATGCATTTCCCACAATAGTGCCCACATATAAAATCTACTTCAATGGCAGCAAAATGCTTTGGCATTCCTGTGGCCTTGAAATGCATTGGATAAATAGAACCTTTTTATAGCTTTCTAAAGCAAGGCGCAGTAAGTTTTTGATTGGCACACGAAAACATCAGTGTGGAATAAGCAATCTATTCGAGTTGGACCTTTAGTACAGGACAAGAGAACGTGGGCCTGAGGTAATCAAGCTCTAACCATAGACAAGTCTGAAACAGATTCAGACACCAATGAATGATAACAGGAGCCAAACTCATAGGTGATTTTCCCAGCTCCAGGAAGTCAAACCTTTCCTCTTTTACTTTCAATGTTAGGGTCAGACTCAAAATCAGCATCAAGGCTGCATTTACACCAGAAATGCAGCAAATTGCTTCTCAGTGCACGTGCTCCATTAATGTGAAAAGCATCCTGATCGATCAATGTTGAAATAAGGCATTGTAGGAACTGGTAGAGTCACGCGGATCCAAATAAAACCTGGAAAGTAACCTACCGTAGATGCATTATTCACAAGGATGATTCCAGGACAGGTGGGCTTGAGTTAAAGGAGAGACTAAATAGGATTGGACTTTGTACTCCAGGATCATAGACAACAGACACTAGACAATAAGTGCAGGAGTAGCCATTCGGCCCTTCGAGCCAGCACCGCCATTCACTGTTATCATGGCTGATCATCCACAATCAGTACCCCATTCTTGCCTTCTCCCCATATCCCTTGACTCCGCTTTCTTTTAGAACTCTATCTAACTCTCTCTTGAAAACTTCCAGAGAATTGGCCTCCTCTGCCTTCCGAGGCAGATAATTCCACATATTCACAACTCTCTGGGTGAAAAAGTTTTTCCTCATCTCCGTTCAAAATGACCTACCCCTTATTCTTAAACTGTGGCCCCCAGTTCTGCACTCCCCTGACATTGGGAACATGTTTCCTGCCTCTAGCGTGTCCATTCCCTTAATAATCTTTTATGTTTCAATGAGATCCCCTCTCATTCTTCTAAATTCCAGTGTATACAAGTCCAGTCGCTCCATTCTATCAACATATGACAGTCCCACCGTCCCAGGAATTAACCTTGTGAACCTATTCTACACTCCCTCAATAGCAAGAAGTTTTTAAGAAGGAACTGCAGATGCTGGACAATCGAAGGTAGACAAAGATGCTGGAGAAACTCAGCAGTTGCAGCAGCATCTATGAAGCGAAGGAAATAGGCAACGTTTTGGGCCGAAACCCTTCTAATGTCCTTCCACAAATTTGGAGACCAAAACTGCACACAATACTCTAAGTGTGGTCTAACCAGGGCCCTGTATAACTGCAGAAGGACCTCTTTGCTCAGGGGGGCTGAATAATGCCTGTAGGTATATAAAATAATTAGGGATATAGATAATGTGAATGGTCTCCATCTTTTTCTCATAGTGCTGAGTATAAAAGTAAATGGCGTAGATTTGTGGTGAGAAGAGAAATATTTAAAGGGCATCTGGAGTAGAACATGTTGATGGACAGGATTTGTTTAGAAGGATATAGGCCAAACGCAGGCAAGTGGGACAAGTTTAGATGGGGCACATTGGTCGGCGTGGGCTAGTTGAGCCGAAGGGCCTGTTTCCACGCTGTAAGACTCTACGGCTCCACGGCAATGAACAGACCTATATTTTGAGGAAGGGCCTGTTTCCATGCACTACCTCTAAAGTTTAAAGTCTAAAAAGCGAAATACAAAGAGAAATTAAACAATGCAGAACGTGTGAGACAAGCCAAGCCACAAATTCTAGAAAATCAAAATGCTGGAAATACCCAGGAGGTTAGGAAGTTCAAGTGTCAAGAGTGTTCAATTATCATAAGCACCAGGACCAGAACAGTAGTCATAGAGTCATGCAATGTGGAAACAGCTCAGTGGCCCAACTTGCCCACAACCAACCCATCTACACTAGTCCCACCAGCCTGCGTTTGGCCCGAATCCCTCTAACCCTATCCTGTCCATGTACATGTCTACATATTTCTTAAACGTTGTGATAGTACCTGCCAAACGTTGCAATAGTATTTGCACAGTAACATTCATATTTAGTCAGTCATGGTAACAGGCCTTTGGCCCCACTCATCCATGCTGACCAAGAGTCGCATTTACCTGCATTTCACCCATACACATCTGAACCAGTCCAAAAATCTGTTAAAACTTGCTTCAAGTAATTCTGGCAGCTCATCACCTATAACCATCACCCGTTGTGTGAGATAAGTTGCCCCTCGGTTTCCGATTACATTTTTCTTCTCTCGTCATAAACCTGTGCCCTCTAATTCTTGATACTGCTACCTTGGGAACAGGACTTTGTGCATCCACTCTATTTGCTGTAACTTTCAAGGTACATTAAATGCAACAACACAACAAATGAGTGTACAGTAAATTATCAGTTATTCTAGGGAAACCAGACCATGCTCTGATCCAAACTGGGATGTCTATTTGTCTGACATTGTAGAGTTCTACATTTAGTCCTGGGACTACAACATGCCAAGGCAGGTGATGAAGTATTGTTCCTCAAGCTTACTTTGGCTTCATTGATACAACTAAACAGTCCAAAGAGAGAAGTCAGACTGGGAGTGGAACTGACAGATAACTGAGAGCTCAGAGTCACAAACTGCAAGTGAATTATCTAAGTCTATTTTTTTGGTGAAATTTGACAGGTCTCCTTTTATTTGGTAAATTCTGACTATTAATAACTAGTGATATGTTTTTTTAAATTCTTTCTTCGGAGGTGGATGATTAGTTTATAGTTACAGCTTTGAAACAGGTAAGTGAGTCCGCGATGGCCTGTGATCACCTGTACATTTAGCTCTGTCCTGTACACAAGGAACAATTTACTAAATCCAATTAGCCAACCAATCTGCACCTTGCAGCGCCAGAGACCCTGGTTCAATCTTGACTATGGGTGCTGTCTGTTCAGGGTTTGAACGTTTTCCATGTGACCACGTGGGTTTTCTCCGGGTGGTCCAGTTTCCTCCCACATTCCAAAGACATGCAGGTTTATAGGTTAATTGGCTTCTGTAAATTGTCCCCTAGTGTGTAGGATAGAACTAATGTGTGGGTGACCATAGATCGGCATGGACCTAGTGGGCTGAAGGGCTTGTTTCCGGGCTGTATCTCTAAACTAAACTAAACATCATCTTTAAACTCTGCACATCTTACCTTAAAACTATGCCCTCCAGTCTTCAATATTTCCACCCTGGTTGAAAAGGTCCTTATATATACCTCTCATACTTGTGTATACTTTTAGTTTCTCATGTTGCAGAGAAATAAAAAACAAATTTGTTGATCACCTTATAGTTAATACCCCTAACTCCAGGCAGTATTCTGGTAAATATCTTCTGCATCCTCTCCAAAGCCTTCACATCCTTCCTGTAAAGGGGTAATCAGAACTGCACATAACACTCCAAAAGCCTTATGGCCCTGTCTCATGGTGCGAGTCCACCCACGAGTGATCCCGAGTGAAAGAAAAAAAATCACACTCATGGTTGTCTACGAGATGACTTAGTACGGGAGCTAAGTGTAGGAGAGGTGTACTGACTGTGTGGGCAGACACTTTGGTAGGGCAGATGCTGGTTGACAAAAAGTGAACATACAGTGCTGGAGTAACACAAAGGCGCAGCAGAATTTTGGAAACGCAATCCCGTCACCCATTCCTTCTCTCCAGAGATGCTGCCTGGCCCGCTGAGTTAAAGAGTGCCCACGGTAGACTCACGAGTCACTACGGTAAACTCACGGGCTACTACGTTCTTACAACGAGTTTAAAAGCTTTAAATTTTTACTTCAAGAGTAAATTTGACTCGTGGAAATCTTTCATCATGTTGAAAGATTTTCACGAGTTAACAAGTTTCCCGAGTACCTGCCGTTAGCGTTATGAGTCGCTAGTTTACGTCCACGAGTTCCGACGTTCCCGCTACGTTAATTCTACGTGATTACCACGAGTTTGATTTGTTTTAAACTCGGGATCACTCGTGGGTGGATTCGCACTGTGAGACAGGGGTTTTAGTAATGTCTTATAGAGATGCATCATGATTCCCTGACTCTTGTAATCAATGCCAAAATACTCAGTACTACAACCCAACCACACTTGCATGGAATATTGTGTTTGTATAAGTTCAAATTAAGTTATTGTACAAGTACAAGTTAAATGCAAGAAGCATGTAAATTACCTGGCTTTAGACTTAGACTTATATATTTTAGACTTTAGAGATACAGTGTGGAAATAAGCTATTTGGCTCACCAACTAACGATCAACATGTACAATAGCACTATCCAACATATAAGGGTCAATTTATAATTTACAGAATTAACCTACAGAATTAAGCCAATTCATCTACAAACATGCACGTCTTTGGAGTGTTTGAAGAAAACAAGAGTAAAACTGGAGAAAACCCACGTGGTCACAGGGAGAAAGTACAAACTCCGTACAGACAGCACCTTTAGACAGAATCAAACCAGGGTCTGTGATGCTGTAAGAACGCATCTCTACTGCTGTACCATTGTACCACCTTGACAATACACATGACATTGCTATTCTTCTCAGGGGCAATATAATGGCCAATTTTAGCATGGTTCATGGTAACCAGATTCAAATTACTGAACTAACAGGCAAAGTTCTGGACCTTTGATTAGGAGTAGAATTTTGTCAGGGTAGATTGGGAATTTTCAATCAGTTAATTAAATTGGTGTGCAACGTTAGAATTACTGCCGTACAACACCAGTGACCCGGATGACCCTGCCCATGGGTGCTGTTTATACAGAGTTTGTACCTTCTCCCGTGACCTGCATGGGTTTTCATCGGGTGCTCCACTTTCCTCCCACACTTCAACAACATACGGGGTTGTAGGTTAATTGGCTTCAGTAAAATGGTAAATTGTCCCTAGTGTGTGTAGGATATTGGTAGGGTGCGGGAATTGTTGGTCAGTGGGCCAAAGGGCTTGTTTCCGCACTGTATCTCTAAACTAAGCTAAATAAATAAATAAATCTGGAATTTTAAAATGTAAGGTAGCCTCAGTAACAGTGAGTATGAATCTGCTGCACTTACAAAACTGCACCAGGTTTCCTTATGAGCGTATGGGCAGGGAACATGTTGCCCTACCTGACTTTTGGTTTAGTTTTAGAGATACAGCATGGAAACAGGCAGTTCGACCCACTGAGTGCATGTAGACCAGCGATCGCCCCATACACTAGTTCGATCCTACACACTAGGGATAATTTACAAAAGCTAATCAACCTACAAACCTGCATGTCTTTAGGAGAGGAACATCAGTTCATGGGCTGATCTGGCTGAAGGTGACAAAGGAAGGCCCTGCTGGAGCCTGGGGCTTTCCTGGATCGGGAACTGCTCCAGTAGTCTAAGCGTGCGGGGGGGACTGGGCTTTGGACTGTGAAAATGGTGCCAAAACATGCCCGGATGTGTAAATGAGCAAAAACCTAATACTAAGCCCAAAATTGAGCTACACTACATGAAATTAATAAACATCTGAAAAAGAGACAGGTTGACGAATCTCCAACACATGAGCTGAACACTGCACAGTTTGAATGTCACGTCCAGCATTGAATATTGGAACGGTGAAATGTACCATACCCTGCCAAGTGGCTACTACCCAAACATACTCTCACACTGGAGAGAGTATCGTACAATCACATTACTGCTTCCACATGTCATGTTGGTAGTTGCCACAGACGAGCAAGCCAGCTGTCAAGCCAATCACACATCTGGGCCATCAAGCTGTCTTGTACCAGAGATAACAGGGGACAAGTAAGCAGGCAGGAACTAGAGGCCCCTTAAGAACGTCAGTAAACAGAGAATATCACAGTCTGGCAGCTGATGTAACAGGGGAAGATCACTTGCTGTCACTTCCATCAGGTGAAGATTTTCGGTTTATTCTTAACCTATTCTTTCCCGTACCCACAGTCATTTCTACCATTTTAATTTTAGTTTAGCTTAGAGATACAGCGTGGAAATAGGCCATTCGGCCCACTGAGTCTGCACCAACTAGCAATCCTTGCGCATTAACGCTATCTATGCACAGTTTACAATTCTACCAAGCCAATTAACCTACAACCCTGTACGTCTTTATAGTGTGGGAGGAAACTGGAGATCCCAGAGAAAACCCACGCTGTCACGGGGAGAACGTACATACTCCGTACAGACAGCACCCGCAGTCAGGATCGAACCCAAGTCTCTGGTGCTGTAAAAGCCCTGTCCTACTGTACGAGTTCATTCCAAGAGCTCTCCCGAGTTTGCCCTGATGCGAACTCAGATATTTACAGTAATGGCCACTCGTCAGTACTCGGGGCTCTCGTGGACATTTTTCAACATGTTGAAAAATTTTCACGCGTCTTCCCGTGCTTACCTGCCGTTAGCGAGTCTTCCCGAGTACCTGCCGTTAGCGTAACGAGCCGCTAAGAGACGTCCCCGAGCTCCGACATACCCGCTACGTTCATTCTCCGTGCTTACCACGAGTTTGATTTTTTTTTAACTCGGGAGAGCTCTTGGAATGAACTTGTTCCGTGGGACAGGGCTATATGGCTGCAACTCTACCACTGCGATACTGTGCTGCTCATTTGTTTTCTTTATGTTACTGAAGCAGTCTCGCCAAGATGCAAGCACAACCTTATACATAGAGGCTTCGGTATAGCAAAAAGGATTATATACAACGTTGGAACTGGCCCTTCAACCCACAACGTCTGTGCCGAACATTACGCCATGCTTTATTCCAGCGCTTTGGGTTTTACTTGCTGTCTGGCGTGCTGAGTCGCACCACCACTTTGTGTTTTACTCAAGATCCCAACATTGGCATTTCCTTCTGTTGCTAAGACAAAGTAATTACATCTGCTTGCGTATGATCCACATCCATCCATCTTCTGCTTATCCATCAGCCTATCTAATAACCTCTTAAATGCCACTATTGTATCTGCCTCCACCACCACTCCCCGTAGCACATGGCAGGCACCCGCAACTCTCTGTGTAATAAAACTTGCCTCACATCACCTTTAAACATACGTAGATACATAGAAAATTGGTGGAGTATGCCATTCGGCCCTTTGATACTGCACCGCCATTCAATATGATCATGGCTGATCATCCAACTCAGTATCCCGTACCTGCCTTCTCTCCATACCCCCCCTGATCCATTTAACCACAAGGGCCACATCTAACTCCCTCTTAAATAGAGCCAATGAACTGGCCTCAACTACCCTCTGTGGCAGAGAGTTCCACAGATTCACCACTCTCTGTGTAAAATGTTTTTCTCATCTCGGTCTTAAAGGATTTACCCTCTATCCTTAAGCTGTGACCCCTTGTCCTGGACTTCCCCAACATCGGGAACAATCTTCCTGCATCTAGCCTGTCCAACCCCTTAAGAATTTTGTAAGTTTCTATAAGATCCCCCCTCAATCTCCTAAATTCTAGCGAGTACAAGCCGAGTCTATCCAGTCTTTCTTCATATGAAAGTCCTGACATCCCAGGAATCAGTCTGGTGAACCTTCTCTGTACTCCCTCTATGGCAATAATGTCCTTCCTCAGATTTGGAGACCAAAACTGTACGCAATACTCCAGGTGTGGTCTCACCAAGACCCTGTACAACTGCAGTAGAACCTCCCTGCTCCTATACTCAAATCCTTTTGTTATGAATGCTAACATACCATTCGCTTTCTTCACTGCCTGCTGCACCTGCATGCCTACTTTCAATGACTGGTGTACCATGACACCCAGGTCTTGTTGCATCTCCCCTTTTCCTAATCGGCCACCATTTAGATAATAATCTGCTTTCCTGTTTTTGCCACCAAAGTGGATAATCTCACATTTATCCACATTATACTGCATCTGCCATACATTTGCCCACTCACCCAGCCTATCCAAGTCACCTTGCAGCCTCCTAGCATCCTCCTCACAGCTAACACTGCCCCCCAGCTTAGTGTCATCCGCAAACTTGGAGATGTTGCATTCAATTCCCTCATCCAAATCATTAATATATATTGTAAATAGCTGGGGTCCCTTGCGGTACCCCACTAGTCACTGCCTGCCATTGTGAAAAGGACCCGTTTACTCCTACTCTTTGCTTCCTGTTTGCCAGCCAGTTCTCTATCCACATCAATACTGAACCCCCAATACCGTGTGCTTTAAGTTTGTATACTAATCTCTTATGTGGGACCTTGTCAAAGGCCTTCTGGAAGTCCAGATACACCACATCCACTGGTTCTCCCTTATCCACTCTATTAGTTACTTCCTCGAAAAATGTTGAAGTTTGATCGTTATTTTATGTGGAGTAACGTTGAGGGATTATGGGAAGAACCCCGCCAGGACGCATGCGTGTCACTCTTCAAAGCAGCGGTGTGAAATCACAGATAACTGTAATGATTAAACATAGTAAGATTAGAGAAGAGATACCAGTTAAGTATATGATCAAGGGTGGGAGCGGAGGGCACGTAATCCCTCAACGATACTCCTCATAAAATAACGATCAAACTTCAAACTGGTAAGTTCTCGTTTAATCTTACTATTTTACTTCGGAGTCACGTGAGTGACTACGTGAAGATTTTAAAGCTCTGTGATTTCATGCCGTGGAAACGAGTCCATGCATCACATCTGCCTTGATAACTGTGTGAGGAATTGTGTCAACATAATTTGGACATGAATTCGACATTGAAATTCATAAAATTTATTAACACGAAATTATAACCCCTATTTATGGGGTAAATTAAATTACAGAACTTAAAATTGTTTCTGCAAACATTCCAGTTTTCATGACTGGTTTATTGTACAACAGTTGGAATGTTTTTTCCTCTGACCATCCTGCTACCTTGAGGATTGGTCCATTGGTACATCCAACTGTATTGCTGCCAATGTAGCTGCAGCCCTGGTGGAATGAGATTTAAAAATATTAGTATCCACCCCAGCCTGAGTTAGCACCTGTTTTAGCCATCTTGAGATGGTCTGGACCATCACTCTTTTGTGTGGTTGCTTATGGCTGACTAAGAGTGCCTTCTCATTGCCTCTGATGATTTTTGTTTTCTCCATGTATAACGACAGGTGTCTTACTATACAGAGACGGTCATCTGTTGGGTATGACCTAAATTTTATGTTGAGGCCTGCTGATCCCTGTCTGTTCTGCTTTACTAATTCATAAATATGAAAAGTGATATTTTCAGATGTAGCAGTCATGTTGTCCAGTCATAATTTATGTAATGACTGTACCCTTTGTGCTGTGACTAATGCCATTAGCATGACTGTTTTTAATGCCAGTCTGTGTAGGGACAGAGCTGTTTCTGGAGACCAATTCCTGAGCATCTTCAGGACAATACTTACATCCCATATTTGGGATTACCTGCTCTTGGGGGATTGGTATAAAAAAATTCCCCTCATAAGTTTTGTTACCAGTGGGTGAGTCCCAACAGAGTAACGCTCTGTCCCCTGCCATAGGTAAGTTGATAAAGCACTTCTGGCGCAGTTGATGGCACTGTAACTGAGCCCCTCATCATAGTGGAGGCCTGCTAGATATTCCAGAACAGACAGGATGTTCATATCTCTGTAAGTGATGTTGTTTTTGTGGCAGTACATCTCCCACTTCCTGATGTAGACCAGATACTGTTTTTTGGTGGACTGTCTTTGGGCCAACCGAGATCATGTTCACGGTTCGGTCCGTCAGTCCCAGTTGTAGTAGTGGTGTTTTTAAACTCTACAAATTAGTAAATTCAAATGTTTATGGCATGGGTGGCTATCCCTTGTTACAGGATGAGGCAATAAATCTGGTCTATGTGGGATGATGATACATGGTTCTAATACCATGTTTAGTACCACTGGGAACCATGGTTGAGTAGGCCAATCGGGTACTACCAAAATACCAGACGCAGGGTCTTGCTGTATTTTCCTTAATACCCGACTGATCAGGCAGAAAGGAGGGAATGCGTAAATAAACAATTTCCCCCAATGCAGCGAAAATGCAACAGTCGCTGCTGCCCCAGGGTCTGGTTCCCATGAAACATAATTTGATAACTGGTGATTAAGTCTGGATGTGAATAGATCGATATCTGGTGTTCCATATCGTGCTGTAATATCAGCAAATACTTTTTCATTCAATGTCCATTCGATGTTTTCATTAAATTTGCGTGACCTGGTGTCAGCCACTAAATTTAGTCTTCCTGGTAGGTAAGTAGCTGATATCCAAATATCTCTCTGGATACACCATTGCCAAATTGTATTAGCCAGATTGTCACATGATGTCGATTTGTTTCCACCCATGTGGTTGATGTATGCTACCACGGTGGTATTGTCTATCTGTAGACTAACATACTGGTGATATGACCCAGTACAATATGACTTTAGGCCATGGAATGCACCCAACATTTCTAGGTAGTTTATGCCCAGTGTGAGTAATAATGATGCCTCCTGAGCAGTCCATCTACCTCCACAGCTGGTGATGGAATTGGTGGCACCCCACCCAAGTGCATTGGCATCAGTTTGTAGTACCATAGAAGGGTTACTGACAATGATTGGATTGGAACAAAGCCAGATGTTATCTATCCACCATTTTAGTTCCATTTTAGCTTTGATTGGTAGCTTCATAGGTCTGTCAAAGTAACTTGCATTGATTTTGAGTGCTTGTATTTTTGCTCTCTGTAAGGTTTGGCAATGTAAAGGTCCAAATTGTGTGGCTGGAAAAGCAGCCACCATTTTGCCAATTACTTTTGCTACCAATCTGATGGATGGTTTGCTAATGTCAATGAGGTTATTGCAAGCCTCTATTAATTCTGTTGCCTTTCCCTTAGACAAAGTCACTGACATGTGAACAGAGTCAATGGTGAACCCCAAATAGTCCATAGTAGTAGAAGGCATTAATTTAGATTTAACTGGATGGATAATAAACCCCAGTTTTTCAAATAACTGTTTTGTGGCTGTTACAGTTTGTTTGGCCAATTCCAAAGTTTTGCCCACAATAAGTATGTCATCTAGATATGCCATGACCATGTGTTTCGTTTCCATAGAAACGCTAGGTGCTGGTTTCAAAATTTTTGTGAACAGCCTGGGGGCTGATGATACCCCATTTGGTAGTGCTTTATACTGCCAGCGCTGTCCCATCCAGTTGAATTTTAAGTAACATCTGTGGTCACCTCGTATAGGCACTGAATAGTAAGCATCTTTTAAATCAATGCTGGCCATGAAGTAACCTTTGGAAATTAATTCTTTAGCAGTAACAAAGGTTTCCATTTTGAAATGAATATATTGTACAAATGTATTCAATTTGGTCAGATCTATGATGATGCGACAACCACCATCTTTTTTGTTTTTGGTAAATATATTGGACACGAATTCTAGTGGTTCGTGTTGGGTTTTCTCAATTACACCTTTTCCATAAAGCCGCTCCAGTTCAGCTTGTGCCTCTGATTTTTCTTTACCAGAAAGTACAAACATTCGGTTCGGTATATGTTGAACTGGAGGGCTGTACTTGTGTATAAATTCTATCGTATATCCCTAGATACTGCTTAAAATGTAAATATCGGTTATTAACATGCTCCATGCATTCAAAAAGGAGTGTAATCTCCCCCCAAACTCCATGCTCCCTGTATTTTGTAGGGAACCAGACCCACCTACCTCCATACTTACCAATGGCAGGTTTACTTCTTCCTGTAAGTTCTTCGCTGATGTTGATGCGCTGATGTCTGGATTTGTGGTTTGGTTTGCGTTGGAGGTCCGCGTATCTTCCAAGATGGCCGGCCTGGGCCATGGCCTAAAAAAGACTCATGTTTAGTGTGTCGGGCCTTCGAGCTTTCACCAGTCAGTCTTGCTCTACTGGTGGGTGCGTAGGGGTGCTGTCTATGGCTGTAGTGGGTTTTTGAAGGAGTCCCTTTTATTAGTCCCAGGGTTTTTGCTTCCTCATCGAGCTCCTTGACTTGCTTCGATAGGTTGCCTCCAAATAGCAGTATCGGTGGTTTTATGTTCCCAGGTTTGCACAGACCCGCGAATTTTGGATTCAATGTGGGTTGGATGGCACTCTTCCTGATGTTATTTATCTCATATTGAGTATTACAAAGTAGTGCCGGTGCATCTTGTTGGTCCTGGGACATGTCCTTGTCATCCACTGTGTGGGCAAATGCAGTTATCCCTGCTGTTAGGAGTTTCAATACTTTTTGTAATTTGACGTCCATACTTCTGACTCCTGTTCCAATGTGTTTCCATATACAGGTGTTTACTACTGGAACATTCAGGGATATGCAGTTGCCCGGTGCCAGGTGTCTTGATGTGGTGTCCAGTACAGCCTGTTCTTGTAACTGGTTGAGCGACATGTAGTCTATATTTGCAGCTAGCTTTTGCTCCAGGTTTTGGCCAGTCTGGTCTGGCTGTATAAAGTTGGACAACATGTCCAGTAGGTTTTCTCGTTCCTGCACCCCCTGCACACTTGAATTTTCTTCTGCGGACCCCTCTTCCTGGTCAGCCCAGAACTGACCCGCAGTGCTCCCCTCTGATGAGGTAGAAGCACTGTGCAGCCCTTCAAGAGGTACTGCTGTGGGTTTGCCATAGAGCCCACTGTGACCCGACTCCATCTCCCGGAGCCTGTCACGTTGGAGCAAATGCTCCACACACCGCTCCATCCGGCTCCAGCGCTCACGGTCGCTGGCCGCCCGCGGTTGTTCAAAGTCGGACTCCTCTGAGTCCACGACCTTGTTTGTTTTTTGTCTAGCCTTACCGCCCGGCCGCGTGGATCTGGCCTGTGCGGAGGCGACATCGGGCACAGCTGATCCCACTATCGGTGATCTAGGTGCCGCTGGCTGCTGCTGGTTGTCCGCTACTCCGCGGTCCTCCCTCCCCAGCTTTGTCGCAGCCCTCGTCTTCTTCGATTTGTCCATGTTCCCCACCTGTAAGTTGGTATAGGAAACAGAAAAAAGACCGCAGAGTAACTCTTACCTGCAGGTTCCGGCTTTTAAACTGCCGCTGCGGGGGAACGTCGTTCCACCGCGCCTGACGTTTTGCAATGCGTGTAGCGATATGGCACGCATGCGTCCTGGCGGGGTTCTTCACGTAGTCACTCACGTGACTCCGAAGTAAAATATTAAGATTGCATGTGCTAAACCATGGTCACATGAGTTTATTCTGGGGGATCTTAACAGGTGTACGTTGTAACATTAGAAGGTATTAAACTTTGAAGTTGGAAAGTATATCTATTCCGTGAATATGAATGGTATTGATTAGACGGGCTGTCATCACATTTTGATTTGCTTGTGTGGCTGGGTCTAAACTAACACTGGTGGTTTTAGCCAGAGTGCGCTGCAGCATAGGCCAACGTGATGTGATTTATCTGCTCAGCTCTGACATGGCTTGCTGCATTAAAGATGGACAATATTAAATTGTTATCCAGTGTGTTTCTATTCTCAGTATTACTCGATGTCGTCAGTGATGTGAGGTTTCATCTTGGGGGGAAAAAATGTACAATTTGTGACCATCAATCCATTTGTCTCTTTGCTTACGTTTAATTTACAAAATTTCGTAGCCTGTGTTCACAGTAATGTTTAATCAACTCTGTCACTCTGTGGCTCCTACAATCGCATCCCAACGGATTTATTTATCTGTCTTACTGTCAGCTTTACTTTCCCTCTTCCACTTTCTCCCCATATTGCTTGTCTTTCCTCAATTCTGTTTCAAAATCTCTGATTAGCAGTTTGCGAAACTCACCGACCGTCAAAAGCAAAATGTTTTTGCCAGTGACGTATAATTCCGTTAGTAAGTGATTGCCAAAAAAAGAAATACTCTGTTGGAACTCATTTCTACTCATTGGGCAATTAGTTAGGAGCTGTGGCTTTACACCAGGTTAATATCCCTTACCTTCTCTCCTCTCCTCTCCACTCACTACCCCCACCGCATTCACAATCTGCCCTTTTCCTTCTGAACCACTTCAAAGCCAAGTCTGCACAGTGTTCTGTGGGAAAAACCACAAAAAGCACAACACCATCCTAAAAGGAGTGGAGAAAAACAGGGCAGCTGAACAGTTGATAATGAGTTATCACTGAAATTAACTTAAACCAGTGAATAGAAGAAAGACTTGCAATTATATTATTGGTTGAATGGACTGAAAGATACAGCATGGAAATAGGTTCATAAGTTCATATGTCACAGGAGCTTACTTAGGCCATTCAGCCCATCGAAGGAGCTACTCGCGGTAACTTTTGCATGTAAGAAATTCAAGGAATTCATCTTTGGCAACCCGATCATGATTGAAACTGACCACCAGCCCCTGGTCAGTATCCTCAACAAACCAATCCACATGGCACCAGCGCGTTTACAATGCATGATGATGGAACTACAGAAGTATGACTTCCAATTAACCTACAACCGCGGTAAGGACATGTACTTAGCTGACACCCTCTCCCGGGCACCTTGCCCAACTTGCGAAAAACACCTGTCTGATGACAAGCATGAGGGGCATACAGGTATACAGTTATGATAGTCTCCTGCCTTCCATCCGCAGGCTTAGACATCCCAATGGCACAAAAAGCTGCATACGAAATGCTACAATCGTTTCACCGAATCACCCATTACATGGTATTACAGTATTACACTAACAAGGACACCCAACTCACAGAAGCCACGCTGATCTGGGAGTGCACAACTGGCAGTTTGAAATCTCTGTATTACTGAATGGAATAAAGACTAATGTTTCACCATGTATGTTGTAGTGGATCATTTACAATCACCCATTCGCACTCGTTCTATGTTATCCCATTTTCTCATCCAATTACTAAATACTAGGGGAAATGCGCAGAAACGAATTAACCTGCAAACCCACAAGTCTTTGGGATGCAGGAGGAAACCGGAGCACCCAGAGGAAACCCACGTGGTCACGGGGAGAATGTACAAACTCCACACACAGACAACACCTGACGTTAGGATCGAACCTGGGTCTCTGGCACTGAGAGGCAGCAGCTTTATCTGCTGCGCCAATGCGTTGCCCATTCACAGGTATCAACATCATAATATCTTCCACAATATCTCCGTGTACTTCATGATCTGTGGGGTGGCTTGCAGGCGAACCACTGTTGCAATGAAACATGGCCCCTATTTCTAAACTAAACAAAACTGTTCTGCGCTAAACAGCTACAGTGTATGTTTATGTTCTATTTTACACTAATAATCCTACACCTCCTCGAAAGATAAGTCTGTTATTGTGTATTTCATTCTTGGATGAGGACATTAAAAAAAAAGCTATTTTGTTCTAAATTGTGCAGCAGTGTGATTGTCCAATTAATTCGGTGTTTAAGATGCTTTTAAATTGGCACATTGAAATGCAGGGAATGGAGGGATATGGATCATGGGTAGAAAAATAAAATGTAATTATCTTACAGATATGTACATGTATTTATATTACAAATATAAATATATATTTAAAATATAAATGTACATATTATATTGCTATTTTTATATGAGTAAATATAAATGTATTATGATTCATATAATATAAACCATTGTATAACTGTAAATATTAATGCATTATGGTAACACATATGATATATAAAAATAATATTAATAAAAATAAATATTAATACAATTATATACCCACATTACAAACTCATTATGAATTGTCATGACATTCACCATTGCAGACACAAACCTGCTTAGTAGACTAGTGCAGTATGTGCAGGCATAAGAGATTAGTTTAACTTTGCATCCATCTGAATTTTGTAGTCGGTGGGGCAGTACTCTGCATATCGTCAACTTGGACAATTTAACATTTTTATCAAGCCAATTAACCTACAAACCTGTAGTCTTTGGAGTGTGGGAGGAAACCGAAGATCTCGGAGAAAACCCACGCAGATCACGGGGAGAACGTACAAACTCCACACAGACAGCACCCGTAGTCGAGATCGAACCCGGATCTCTGGCGCTGAATTTTGCTGTAAGGCAGCAACTCTACCGCTGTGCCACCGTGACTGCCCACATCATATTGTGGTGACACAGTAGTGCCACTGGTAGAGCCTCTGCCTCAATGCCAGAGACCTCCAGGTTCGATCCTGACCTTGGGTGCTGTTGGTGTGGAGTTTATTTGGTTTCCCTGTGTCCCCGTGGATTTCCTACGGGTACTCCGGTTTACTCCCAATATCCCAAGGATGTGTGGGTTTTGAGATGAATTGGCCTCTGTAAATTGTCCCAAGTGTATAGGAAGTGGATGCGAAAGTAGGCTAACGTAGAACTAGTGTGAATGGGTGATCAATGGTCGGTATGGATTTGTGGGCCAAAGGGCCTATTTCCATGCTGTACCCCCAAACTAAACTAAACTATGATATCCAGCACTGATATTATAGGCCAAGGTGTCTGTTTCCGTGTGGTTCTGGTCTATGTTCTGTTTAATATTAAAAAACATGATAATTGTATCAATTTCTACTACTTCCTCCATCAGATGTAAAAACTTACCTCTCAAGATCCATGACCACATTGAATGGCGGTGCTGGATCGGAGGGTCGAATGGCCTACTCCTGCAACTATTGTCTATGTGTCTATGTATCTATATTTAGTCGAGTTGTTGCCTTACAGCACTTGTGTGGCTAGGTTCAGCTCCAATTCAATAATTAAGTTTGCTGATGACACTGTGGTGGTGGGCCTGATCTCAGACAATGATGAGAGGGCCTACCGGGAGGAGGTGGCTGATCTAGCACTCTGGTGCCAGGAGAACAGCCTCCTCTTGAACATCAAAAAAACAAAGGAGCTGATCATGGACTTTAGGAGGGCACATCATCCGAGGACGTACACTCCATTGAGTATAAATGGGGATCCTGTGGATAGGGTGAACTGTTTTAAATATCTGGGAGTCCACATCTCTGAGGATATGACATGGTCATCACACGCCTCAGCACTGGTGAGTAAGGCAAGGCAGCGCCTTTACCACCTCAGGCAATTGAGGAAATTCAGAGTGTCTCCGAGGATCCTCCAGTGCTTCTACGCAGCGGCGGTGGAAAGCATCTTGTCCGGGAACATTACCATCTGGTTCGGGAATTGCTCTGCCAAGGACAAGAAGGCTCTGCAGAGAGTAGTGCGTTCGGCCGAACGCACTATGGGAACTTCACTCACCCCCCTGCAGGAACTATACAACAGGAGGTGCAACTCCAGAGCAAACAAAATCATGAGAGACCTCTTCCACCCCTGCAACGGACTGTTCCAGCCGCTACGGTCAGGCAAACGCCTCCGTTGCCATGCGGTGAGAACGGAGAGGTTGAGAAGGAGTTTCTTCCCAGAGGCAATTCGGACTGTAAACGCCTTTCTCACCAGGGACTAACTGTACAGAACGTTTTTCCTTCTATTATTTATTATGTAAAATAATATGTGTGTTATGATTGTGTTTATAATTTGTTTGGATGTTTTGTTGTTCCGCGAGCATTGCCACTTTCATTTCACTGCACATCTCGTATGTGTATGTGACAAATAAACTTGACTTGACTTGACTTGACTTGACTTGCAGCACTGCAGACCCGGGTTCGCTCTCGACTACGGGTGCTGTCTGTGTGGAGTTTGTACGTTCTCCCCGTGACCGTGTGGGTTTTCTCCAAGATGTTCGGTTTCCTCTCACACTCCAAAGACGTACAGGTATGTAGGCAAATTGGCTTGGTGTGTGTAGGATATTGTTAATATGTGGGTATCGCTGGACGGCACGGACTTGGTGGACCGAATGGCCTGTTTCCATGCTGTATCTCTAAACTAAACCAAACAAAAGCAATTCCTGCTGCAATATATTTATCAATATTAGAGGGTTTTCCACTTGATCTACCAACAGTAAAGTAAGCAATCGAGTGCCATATGCAGGAAATCTCACCTTTTGAGTGCCTGAGGCAGGCTTGGGGGGAGAGGTGTGACTGCTCCTTTGACTTTGAGAGCAATACATATGCTTGTGTTTGAAAGGCAAATCTCAAGCAGTGCTGAGGTTTAAAGACTGATGATGCCATGAATGGACAGCACACAGATCTTGAGTCAGAGCAATGTGGCTGAAAATCTCACCAGAAAGAAATGTTAGGTCTTGCATTTCTGCTGGCATCATTTAGGCATTCAGGGTGTCAGGAAACAGCACAAAATCTTCACACCACTTTATTCATACCTTATTTCTTAATGACCATTAATTTAGAAGCATGTACAAAATTAGTTAATGGCTCATTAATGTATTTTTATCCCATGGAAGATCATTTTATTTGGGCTTCGTTCAAGAGCGTTTCTCATGTGGTTCCTTCAGAGAATATTGTGAGTTGCATAATACAATACATACACATTCCTAGCTCCCTACAATACACCCTGTGCACTCACAACTGTGTGGCCAAATTCTGCTTTAACTCCTGTGACTAGTGGTGTGTCTCCGGGTTCAGTGCTAGGCCCATTGCTGTTTGTCATCTGTATAAATGATTTGGATGACAACGTACATGGCATGATTGGAAAGTTTTCAGATGACACTAAACTGGGTGGTATTGTAGATAGTGAAGATTGTTGTAAAAAAATTGCAGCAGGATCTTGACTAGTTAGGCAGGTGGGCTGAATGAAATTTAATAACGTGAGGTGCTGAATTTTGGGAAGTCTAACATGGCAGGATCTACTCAGTGAATGGCAGGGCTCTGGGTATAGCTCTGGAACAGATGCACCTTGGAGTGAAAGTGTCATCACATGTGGATGGGGCTGTCAGATGGCTTCCAGCACATTGGCCTTCATCAGTCAGAGTATTGAGTATAGAAAGTAAACACAAAATGCTGGAGTTACTCAGCGGTCAGGCAGCATCTCTAGAAAAACAGAATCGGTGACGTTTCGAGACAAAACCCACCTTCAGGCAGGGTCCCAACCTGAAACATCACCGATTTCCTTTCTCCAGAAAGCCCGGACTACCAGACTGCTAAACAGCTTCCTGCCACAGGCTGTGAGGCTGCTAAACAGTCACTACACCTGATTCTGCTGCTTTGCACTGACAATTTAATAACTCTGGCACTGGCCACTCAAATCAGCTGCCCTGGACATTTTAAGGACTGTTTTTAATGTATTTTAATGTTGCTGTTTTACCTGCTTTTAATTATTTATACTGTTTCATCAGGGACAGGATTGTTTTTACTGTTATTATGTGTGAAATGTTTTAAGTTTTATGTGCGATGCTCCGGTATTCCCTGGAAAACGTCTTCTCATTTTGCACTGTACAACTGTTGCTTTGCAAGATGCCAATAAAGGTTAATTGATTTGTTGATTGATTGATGCTGTCTGATCCGCTAAGTATTTCAGCATTTTGTGTCCATCTTCCGTGTAAACCAGCATCTCCAGTTCTTTCCTGCACATTTTGAGTATAACCATTCGGAGGTCATGTTACAATTACAAAGGACATTCATGAGGCCATTTAGAGCATTGTGTTTAGTTTTGGTCACCATATTAGAGGAAAGATGTGGTCAAACTTGAAAGGGTTCAGAAAAGATTTATCAGGATGTTGCCAGGACTCGAGGGACTGAGCTATAGGGAGAGGTTGAGTAGGCTGGGACTCTATTCCTTGGAGTACACAAGGATGAGGGGTGATCTTAGAGAAGTGTACTAAATCATGACAGAAATAGATTGGTAAACACACAGAGTCTCTTGCCCAGAGTTGGGGAAATCGAGAATCAGAGGACATAGGTTTAAGGTGATGGAGGGAAAGATTTAATGGGAACCCGAGGGGCAACTTTTTTTACAGAAAGGGTGGTGGATGTATGGAATGAGCTGCCAGAGGAGGTAGTTGAAGCACATACTATTGGAATGTTTAAGAAACATTTAGACAGGTACATGGATAGGATAGGTTTAGAGAAATATTGGCCAAATGCAGGCAGATGGAACTAGTGTGGATGGGACATGTTGATTGGCGTGGCCGACTTGAGCTAAAGGGCCTGTTTCCACACTGAATTACTCTACAACTCACACCAGTTCTATCATACCCCACCTTCTCAACAACATCCTTCACACTGAAAATGATTTTAGAGAGGTTTATTAACCTACAAACCCATATGTCTTCGGACTGCAGGAGGAAACTGGAGCACCAGGACAAAATCCACACCGTCACAGAGAGAACGCAGAAATTCCACACAGACAGCACCCAAGGATAGGATCAAACCCGGGTCTCTGACGCTGTGAGGCACCTGCTCCACCAGTTGAGCCACTGTGCTGCCTGTTGTTGAAATCAGGAGATGTGTTGGAAAACTACAGAGAGAGATCATCCTTTAGCCTGGATTCCTTGGTTAAGATGCAGGCGAGAAGTGGCAAGTCTGCTCCCTAGGGGAGTACAAATGTCAGATGCAACTGAGGCTTAGATTGAAGCCGTACACAACAAGATGCCTTAAGCTTCATCCTTCAACACAACAAGTTTGTTTTGGCAAGCAAGACACGCCTCCAGGCATGCAGCCGGAATAATTACACTTCTCCAACTCAGTTTGGATCTTTTTGTTTTGGCCTCTGAATATCAGGTGAGAGCTCTATCAAGATGGCCTGACCACTAAAACCATTATGAGTTGCACATAGACTAAAGGGCCTGTCCCACGAGCATGCTACTGCATGCGACAAGCGCGACCAAACCGAAAGCGGAGGCGCGCGGAGGTCCAGTGATCCCCGTACAGGGCCTGTCCCACTAGCATGCAACTGCATGCGGCGAGCGTGACCAAACCGGAAGCGGGGGCCATGCGGAGGTCGAGTGATCCCGTACGAGTTAACGTGCAGTTCGAGCGAAGTCCGGGGGACGTTCGCGCGTGACATACGGCGTCGAGACGCTGTGCATGCCCGTCGACGCGGTGCATACGGCCTTAATGTGGCTGCGGGCCGGCAGGCCGTTGCCGCATGGAATTTTTGGACAATGTCAGTTTTTCGGAGCCCCGCGCGACGTCGGGACCAGCTCCACACAACTCCATACGGCTCTGGCGATCAAAGTGGGACCGGCCCTGCGAGGCCGTATGGCTCAAGCGACCACGTTAGGTCGCGCTTGCCGCATGCAGTCGCATGCTCGTGGGACAGGCCCTTAACAGACAGCAGGTTCCTGCTTGTGATCTTTGTTACCCAACCAACAGTTGCTACAGCAATGCACATGGAGGACTTCTCTGAGTTTCTTCTCGGGCAGCAGGGGTATGCATCATTATGTGTGTATAAGTCACTTAGTAATGGTCCATTGTTGCGGTAATAACATCAAATGTGCTGCGCAAAAAAAAAAAAAAATTCTCAGTGTCCTTTATGCTTAGTTGTAGAGTGAAACAGTGTGGAAACAGGCCCTTCAGCCCAAGACCAACATGTCCCATCTATCTACACTAGTCCTACTTGCCTGCATTTGGCCAAATATCCCTCAAAACCTATCCCATTTATGCACCTGTATAAAATGTTTTTTAAACGTTGCGATAATACTTGCCTCAACTACCTCCTCTGGCAGTTTGTTCCATACACCCACCACCTTTTGTGTAAAAATAGTTACTGCTCAGGTTCCTATTAAATCTTTCCCCCTCACCTTAAACCTTTTTTCTCTGGTTCTTGATTTTTCTACTCTGTGAAAAGATTGTGCATTCACCGTATCTATTCCACTCTAGATTTTATACCGCTCCATAAACTCACCCCTCGTCCTCCTGTGCTCTAATGAAGAAAGTCATAGCCTGCCCGGGCATTTGAGACCAGGCAACATCCTCTTTCAGATAATATTGTGAGTGATATCATATACCAAATACATAATCACAGCTCCCTACAATGTTTATATGACAATACATTAATCTAAGATTAAAAGATTATTGGGGCAGATCTTCAGCTGTTGCTGTTTCATCCTGTTGTGAGGCTGGCTATTTGCTTTTCATTGTGATCCTGGCAGAAAGGGGCTCCTTGCAGAGCAGACTGCACTGATATAATGGAATTGACAGCTGGTGAAACACTGGCCACAGGCTCAATACTGTCAAACCTGCCATCTTCATTGAATCACTTTGACATTTGTAAGCATGCAAAATAACCCTGGATCAAAGTAACAAGTGTGAAAGCATAAGAGTGAGAGTGGGAGTGGGAGTGGGAATGGCAGTGGGAGTGGGAGTGTGAGTAAGAGTGGCAGTGGGAGTGGTAGTGGGAGTAAGAATGGTAGTGCGAGTGGGAGTGGGAGTGTGAGTAAGAGTGGGAGTGTGAGTAAGAGTGGCAGTGGGAGTGGGAGTGGGAGTAAGAATGGTAGTGCGAGTGGGAGTGGGAGTGTGAGTAAGAATGGCAGTCGGAGTGGGAGTGGGAGTAAGAATGGCAGTGGGATTGGGAGTGGGAGTGGGAGTAAGAATGGCAGTGGGAGTGGGAGTGCGAGTGCGAGTGGGAGTGAATGGCAGTGGGAGTGCGAGTGGGAGTGGGAGTGGGAGTGGGAGTGGGAGTGGGAGTGGGTGGGAGTGGGAGTGGGAGTGGGAGTGGGAGTGGGAGTGGGAGTGGGAGTGGGAGTGGGAGTGGGAGTGCGAGTGGGAGTGCGAGTAGGAGTGTGTGTGAGCGTGAGCATGTGTAAGTGAGAGGGCAAGCATGAAAGTAAGCATGAGTGTGAGAGTGAGTGTGATTAACAGTGTGATTGTGAGTGTGAGCGCTCAATACTCATCCCAAAACTGATTTACACTTGTAAATCACAGACAAAAGACTGAAGACCCATTGCTTACAAATCTATCAGGAGTCAAATTTCCCTCCTGATGCCCTTTAAATGCTCACTGACCCACAAGACTACGCTGAATAAATCTCCAAAACCACCAGGGATCAATGCGATATTCTACATGGTTATAAAGATAAAATAAATTACTGAAATCGATTGTTACCAAGTAATGGGCCATGGAGAAAAAAAGTCTGCTAATAAGTGCATGTGCCCGTCACATAATGATTATTTTTAATTTGGGCATTAACCTCTTTATTTTTGTAGGTCATAGCAGATTCAATCTATCAGTAACTGCAGCCAAGTCACCAGATTGAAAGGATTTCTCCATTACCAAGGGCGCCATTAATTTTGGTTCTGTATTTCAAAATGTTACTGTTAAATAAATCACACCAATCAATTTAAAAGCCGAACTGGCCATCGCGGAGTCTGAATGATTAACATACATATATTGCAGTCATGGGCAGATAGCAGATATTTAATCAAGACTGTGGACTTACTTGTCATTGTAAGTGACAGTTAGGTTAAAGATCTGTTTAGGAATAAAAGTTATGAGTCACACCCACACCCAATCCAATCCAGAACATGGAACGAGCAGCACAGTGGTGCAGCGGTAGAGTTGCTGCCTTACAGCGCCAGAGAGGGTCTCCAATGAGGAGATGGTGGGTCAGGACCACTCTCTGATAGGTTGCACGGTGGCGCAGCACATAAGTCGCTGCCTTCAGGTTCCAGAGACCCAGGTTAAATCCTGGCCACGGATGCTATCTGTACAACATTTGTACCTTCTCCCCATGACCTGTATGGGCTTTCTCTATGTGCTCCGGTTTCCTCCCACAATCTAAAGACGTACAGGTTTGCAGGTTAATTGGCTTTGGTAAAATTGTATATTGTCACCGGTGAAGAATAGTGTTAGTGTGCAGGGATCGCTGGTCAGCTGGGCACGATGGTCCTGTTTCCGTGCTGTATCTCTAAACTAGGATGGTTCAGGTATCTTTTAACAGCTGGGAAGAAACTGTCCCTAAATCCTCAACTCCCTGCATACCCGTGTGCCTACCCAAAGGCCTCTTAAATGCCACTGTCGTACCTGCCTCCCCCACCACTTCTGGCAGCGCGTTCTAACTGTGCAGCAGCTAATAAAAAATGAATTATATTGGGGCATTAATTAGGATACCATTCAATGGTCCAGAAAATCTGTCAGTCACAAAGAAATGTGCAGAAGTACTGAGTGCTCCAGATTAACAGGGTTTTACTGTGGTTTTATTCCTCAGCGCTGCTATCATCCATGTGAATCTTTTTGCCTTGTCTCAAAAGCCTCAAAATCCTTTCTGTGATGAGTAAACCACAAGAGTGCACAGTACTTCAAGTGTAACCTGACCAACTTTAGATGCTGCTGCACCCGCTGAGTTTCTCCAGCTTTTCTGTGTAACCAACTTTATTTAATATCGCTTTCCTGGGTTTCATGCCTGTCCCCAGGGAAATAATTCATTGGCGTGTTTTGTAACCCAATTATCCCAGTCAGGGGAAAACTTAACACACTCAAATTACAACAAAGTAATTCTCAGTAGAACAAATTATCAAAAAAAACAAGCAAGCATAGCCTGAGCTATAGGGAGTGCTTGAGCAGGCTAGGACTTAATTCCTTGGAACACAGGAGAATGAGGGGTTATCTTATAAAGGTGTATTAGATCATGGGGGGAATAGATTGGGTAACTGCACAGTCTTTTTCCAAGTGTAGGGGAATCAAGAACCAGAGAACATAGGTTTAAGGTGGTGGTGGGGGTGGGGAAAGATATAAAAGAAACCTGGCTAACTTTTTGTTTATACATAGGTTATTATCTATGTTTACACATAGGTAAATGGAACTACCCAGAGGAGGTAGTTGAGGCAGGTACTATCACAAAGGTTAAAAATACATTCTATACAGGTACATGAATGGTAAAGGTTTAGCGGGATATGGGTGTTTCTGTAAATACAGCACTCAGTAGTGAAACTACGGGATACTGAGTTGGATGATCAGCCATGATCATATTAAATGGCGGTGCAGGCTCGAAGGGCCGAATGGCCTACTCCTGCACCTAATTTCTATGTTTCTATGTTTCTATGAAACTGAAACTCCAAACATCCAAGTTATTTTCCTGTTCTTTATGTCATATTCCCATTGTTTCATATCCTGTATTTTAAGTAGTGTTGTTCATGGTGTATAGCCAAATTAATGAGATGAGGCCCAAATAAATAAATAAAATATATCAGTTATGTCTCTGTGCCTTTTTTTGTGCCTTTTTCAAGCAGGATTTCATCAAATCCTTAGGCTAATTTATACCAGAAAGATGACTTTAATTTTGCAATTAAATAACTACATAAGCCAAATTCTGATTATGCTCATGATTTTATTTTAATCATTTATCACCCGATTAGATGGTTTTCTGATGCCCCAAGTTTTTGCAGCAGAACATTCCTGTTTCCGTGCTGTAATGGCCTGTTTCCGTGCTGTAATTGTTATATGGTTATATTGCAGGCAGGTGGGACTAAGGGAAAAAAGTTGTTCGGCACGGACTTGTAGGGCCGAGATGACCTGTTTCCGTGCTGTAATTGTTATATGGTTATATGGTTATATGGTTATATGGTTAGAACATGAGTAGCAGTGTCCATTTAGTCACGTGTGAAATGTGTAAATTAAAAGCAGAGTAACTGTTTTTATATTGATTGTTGTTTTTTTAATTGTTTATATTTTGTGTTTAGGCTTTCCGTCGAAATACTTAAAAATGAATAGAACTTAAAACAATGAAATAAAAATTTAGTTTGCTCACCTATTTTAGTGATGTCTGATTCTGTAGTCCCTCCTTTTTTTTGATGTTATCAATGCTATAACGTTATTTTTGCACTCGTTGTGATTAAAAAAAAATTCAAACAACGCAATTGTAATGACCCTGACCTGAACTACGGGCCTCGTGGTGGGTTACATGCCGACATTTTGTAATGGATCTTGGAAATCAGTAAAAGAGACAGTGTCCCAGTGGTCACGTTGTGGGCATGTTGTGCTCTGAATAACACTGTGTTCACATGTTATTTTGCTCGGAATCATTGGTTAGTAAAAATCTTTTTTGCACTTTTTCATTCATTTAAAAAAAAAATATTGCTTCTTGTCTACTATAGAAATGCTTAAATTCCGTTAAACTTTCATTGCTTGTTGGTATGTTGTTGTAAAGTGTGTCGCAAAGGGAATCGAAAGTGACCTGGTCCCAGATAACGCCATATCCCGTTGAAAGTATGCTCCTACCTACACAGATGCTTCTGGTTCCAGGCAAATTTTGGGTAAATTAACATTTCAATGAAAGGTTATTATATTCTTTCTCAT